>NC_090265.1:165302768-165930893 GCF_040414725.1 Anabrus simplex | reverse complement strand
CTCTCACGTTCAATTACACCAATAAACAAATGTAGTGACACATGTGAAATCATCTGTGATATAGTAAGGGATCTCTGCCATTTTCAGCACAGGGATGACTGGTCTAGTTACAAATTCTTCCCATATTTCACTTTGTTAAGTTTAGAAGATCTACCTTGCCTATAAATTATATTATTCCTTCCCACTTTATCAAGATTTTACATTCCATATAACAAATCATAACGATCCAATTAGTAAGTTTGAAAGAGCCTACACATTTCCTTAAAGTTACTTTCAGAATATAAACCTTGTCCCATCTAATTTAATTGTAAATATCAAATAACCTAAAATAAGAAACGAAATTACATATCGTCACTACTATGCCGAACCACGAATGTGACAATACTCTTCCTGTCCATAACTTCCCTTAAAACTGGTCACGTCTCCCTGCTACATATTGATACGCAGTCCATCCGCACAATTTTCGTTGAGTTAATTTTCCTATGTGCGTGTGCAAAGGAAAATGAACCCTAAATATATCACACTCCAGGAGTGGGTAAATACACCATGCAAACATATATTCTTACAGTACTGTGCAGTAAGTTTCATTTTCCTTTATACAAGCGCAGTGGAAAATGTACTCAACGAAAATTGTGTGATGGAGTGCATATCAGTATGTGGCTTGGGGGCGTGACCAGTCTTAAGGGAAATAGTGGATATGAGGAGCATTGTCACATTCGCGTTTTGATGTCCTCTCTCTCTGCCTTCTAATTTTATTCCAGCCTTCCATACTGTATCATTTCATCTTGGGATGGATATCATCCGTTTCCTTCATCTTGGGATTTATATCATCCTTCTGCGTTTCTATAATATTGTGTTATAATTTACACTCGACTTAAATAATTTGAATGACCTTCATCACACACATATAATGCTGAAATCTCATTTAATTTTCTTCTTACATTTTCCAGTCAATATTCCATAATGAACAAGTATTATTCACCTGATTATGTACACAGTAATTGCTCAATCAGGTAACTCAATGATAATAGCGGCGTCACAACACTAAGGTCCTTCCCCGTCCGATGCGATTGACGGAACTGTAGAGACCGAGTGATGCAAACAGCGTACGAACACAGTATTGAAACAGAGGTATTGGGATCCGATCCTTTTTAAATGGACTCCTGGTGCCTAAACGACAATGTACTCCTTTACATGGTTAAATACCAGGTTACGGATGATCGAATCTCGAATACTACTTCTTTATATTCTTCGTAAAATTTAAACTCTAACTTACACAAGTAATGCTATTTTATGCATATAAGATATTTAAATTCAGGTACTATAATGACCGTCTTCTTAGTGGCCCAAACACGGCGTCTACTTATCCTTCCGGTTGTGATGTACACAACACGAGTTAATATTTGTACACAGTGCCATCATCCTGAATAATGTTGAGGAGATTTCGAAGTCCTCAAATATTACAGATCCAAATATGCGACTTGTCATTAATTTATCCATTATTTTAATAAATACATTGTCCAAGTTTCATAAATTTTAAACCAGCACTTGGATAATAAAGTCGAAAGATGCGAGCTATGTCTATGATGTAAGTATTCTTTTTAAAATATTGCTCCTTTTCTCTTTGTTTTTTTCTTAATAAGTCAATTTACCATCAGCCATGTTTGGTTCCTTATGTTCAAAAGTCGCAGTATGTATCGATAATGGTGCATTCTCCTTCAAAAATGCAAAGGGGTTTCTCTACTACAAGAATACACCATAGTTAATAAGTAGATTCGAAAAACCAAAGACAATAGCAGCGAATGGCGTAATGACCTCTAGATGGTTGTCAGTGTATCAGCAGTACGAGTTATTCCAGTGGAACTAATGTCAGTACCCGTTGTCGGCACTGCCAGAACGAGATGGAAACCCTCCCTCAAGTCTTAGGTTAATGCACACAAAATAAAACTATGCCAGACATCACGGCATTCATTCAGTGCTTGCCAAGATCGTGAAATACGTTGTTCGTGATAACTCCACTGCTGGCTGCATGGGTCAAATAGCCTTCATCGCCTTCGACTAAAAAACAAAATGAAGATATACAATCGATCCAACACTCAGATTCCAGAATGAACCGATACAGAACCCAAACGCGGTGCAATACTGTTCCAGTCCGAGGCTGTCCCGGTTTCTCGTTCACGATCCGATTGCACACGATGGCTGCAGTAGCGGACTCCCAATGAGCGTCTGGACACTATAATATATCATTTCACTAGTCGTCCTTGAGGACGCGTCATAGAGGCATATCAATGATTCCTGCACTTAACGAAGCCCGAAAATGACAAGGAGCTACGATCTGATCCCCTTTGGACATATAGTTGTGGGATAAAAAGAGTGTACTAACGTTTTTTTTTTTGTTTCAAAAATTCAGGGGATAATAATCTCATTCTCCTTCTGCCTAAAACAATAATAGCTACCACCTTGCCATTCCATATATATGTTTGATTCATGTCTTTGCAAGAAACCATGACTGTCCTCTTCTGTAGACGCCGTCTCCTTACGATCCAATTGATTAAGATAACTCGCGAAACAGCGACTCGAAAGATTTCTGTGAAAGTTCGTCTTTTAGCCAGGAACTTTTCCTTCTCCCCACAGATCGTTTTCCTTCAATTTTCCCTTCAATGATGAGTTGGAGAAGTTCATATCGATTACCCTTCATGACTTGTCGGATGTTCCTTTCGTTCCTTTATGGTCTTTAGAAGCTCTTTTCCTTATTTAGCAAGTTGAGGACTTCCTCATTGGTCTTATTTTCTACCCAGGATATTCGGAGCATTCTTCTTTATAAGTACATTTCGAAAGCTTCAATCCGCCTCTTCAGAAAAGGGCTGAGCGCCCAGCCTTCAAAACCATACAGAAGGGTAGGGAAAACTTGTCATCGCAACATCCGAACACGGAACTGAAGGTTGAGATCTCTTCTGGTGAATAGGGTCCTCATACTGTTGAACAGTTTTAGCTTGCGCGGTCCTGGATAATATTTCATTCTTTGGATTGCAACGTTCAGCCACTATACTGCAGTACAAGGTATTTGAAGGCTGACACTTACTGAACAATTGTGTTGTTAATGTGAAAGGAGGCATGCTGAGGTGTTTTTGAAAATACAATCAGCTTGGTCTTTTCAATGTCAATGAAGAGACCAAATGCTGCACTGATCCTTACGATGTTTTTAATAATAATTTGAATATCAGCAACGTTACTGGCTAACCCAACGGTACCACCAGCAAAACGTATGCTTTTTTAAAATGCTGTTTGTTCGGGGCGTCGACCTACTTGCCCCTACTTGCAGCACATGTGAGGAACCTGCGTGTATTTTGTAAATGGTGGAATTGTAAAGTGTTTAGTGTGAGGAAAGGAAGGTTAAGGACAACACAAACACCCAGTCCTCATGTCATGGATATTAATCATTTACAATTTAAAACTCCTGACCTGGCCGGCAAACGAACCCAGGTCCGCGGCGTGACAGGCGGACGCGTTGCCCCTTACACCACGGGGCTGGACAAAAACGTATGTTATTATTGACATTGTCATTAATCCTGATCCCTAGGTTAACACCCTTGACAACTTCCCTGAACACGGCCACATAGTAGATATTTTAAAAGAGAGAAGACAGGACACAGCTCTATTGCACGCCTCTACATATAGCTATGTCCTCAGTTGTGTCTCCCTCTATTTTTACCTCTGCTGTTTGGTTACAGTAGAGCTGAGTGACGATCCGTAGATCACCAGCATCAAAACCAGTAGTCTTTAAAACCTCAGTAGGTTTTGCATGAGATACGTAATCGAAAGAGTACCGGCAGTACTGTCTTATTCATCATCATTATTATCATTCTGCTCACTGCCGAGCGTCGATACCTCATAACTCTCTCACTTCTGCGTTGCACCCTTGACGAGATTCTGCCAACCAGAGCGGTTTTCAGCTCTCCTTAATATGACCTGAAGAGGCAGGCCAGTGAACTTCGCCTGATCTACTCATGTACTTGCTGGTCTTCCGTTTGGTCTACTGCCCTCAACTTTGCCTTGCTCCCAAGTTCTCTTCTGAAAATGTGACCAAGGAACTGGAGGTAACACTCACTCACCCGGGAAGATGGACGTTTCTTGATACTCAGTTCATTCAGAATGGAGACATTAGCTCTTCGTTCCGTCCAGAGTACACGTAGCATTCCCCACGAACACCACGTCTCAAAGGCATCAATTCGATTTTTGTCTCTAGCACTAACGGTCCAGGTCTCACAGGCGTACAAAAAGACTGAGAACACTAGTGATTCCACCAAACGCATCTTTGTGGCTTTTAATATTACCTGGTTCTGCCAGATCGTAGTGTGTTTAACCATTGCAGCACGACCTAAAGAAATACGTCTTTTGATCTCTTTTTCACTGCTTTCCGTGTCATTGATGACTGACCCAAGGTATTCAAATTCCTTTACTATCTCCAGGTCCTTTACACATCCTGCACGTAGGATTTGATCTACCAGTAGTTTGGTCTTCTTCATGTTTATCTCTAGACTCTTCACACTTGTAAACAGGTCTGTAAGTTTCTCTTTAGTTCCAGCTATAAAGGAAGTGTCATATGTAAAGCACAGGTTGCTCATTTTTCTGTCACCTATCGAGATTCCACCATTCCAACCATTGAGAGCCCTCAAGACACACTATGCATAGATGTTGTAGAGTTGAGGTGATAACACACAATCTTGCCTTACTCCATTTTTCACATTGAACATGTCTGAGAGATCACCATCCGCCTTTATGGTTGCTGCATGGTTTTTATGGATATTAATAAGTGCTAAATCCAAATAACTCTGTATGCAATGTTGTTAAGGAGGAGAACACGACTGTATTCAAATGTAGCATTCAGTAACAATTATTTATTTGTATGTTATAGGGATATAATATGAAGATATATCTGAAAAAGCGCTTGCTGAAGACTTAGAGATGGCAGAAACTTTTGTCCTATTTTCCAAAGTTCCGAAACACACTCGGATGCGGAGACCACATTAGAATTGAAATAAATATTTGATGATGATGATGCTTGTTGATTTAAGGGGCCTAACATCGAAGGTCATCGGCCCAAAAATAAATATTTTGATCACCCAATTTCTAGTTCCGATATGCCGAATTACAGGCTTATGTCATTGGGAATATATTTACAATACTACTCCAGACCTCTATAACCATCATTGTTAAATGCTCTCCCAATTATAAAGCCAAGAAGTTCTATCTGGGACTCTGATTATACTATGGAATAATGTACTCCATGTCAAAAATTTGAATTCTAGGAAATAAAATAATAGATATGTCAAGTAAATTCTAATGAGACGCCAACTCGTTTCAGTCCCTGTAAATGTATTTACTGAGCGAGGGCTGCTTTCCACGAAGCTTGGGTGAATGCCATGTTGCCAGCACGACAGCTCCATTAAGTCAGTTCATTAGAACTAAGTCATCACCTTAGGAGATCCGACAGTTCCTCCGTTATCTCGTGAGATATCAATCATTCTTGCTTTAAATGCAAACATAAGAATAAAAATGGTTTCTCTTAAATGTTTACATGAACAGAAAATAACGGAAAAATAGTTTTTTTTATTAGTTTTATTTACCTAACGATAGCATTCCCTAGGTTTACTGTAGTTTGCAACTAATAAGGCAAAACATTGACTTATTCGTTTTACACATACTATGTTATAAATAGTTTAAACATCCATCTATGTACTGTGCATCTTCACATTCTCCGTATAACATTCTATCTTCTTCACGTGTTCGCATTCAAGAATGGATATAAAATTACACATTCTAATTTCAAATCTGTGCGAATGGTGTAGTCCTCTCACTCATCAACAATTGTTACTGTGAGACTGGAGTCGAAATAAATTGAGTAACCAACTTCAAAGATATAACGTCACAAATCTATCGGTTCAGGGTTAAATATTATTATTAAAAGAGCGTTGGGTGGATTTTAACTCTGAACCAATAATTTTTCACATTACACTTTTGAAGCGTTTTGTATATACAATTGTTGAATGGACATACTGTACATTACGGTCATTTGTGACGTGAAATGTAACAGGGGCTGATGACCTGCGATGTTAGGCCCATTAAAACAACAAGAAACAACAACAACAAATGTAACTGAATTGGTTTCTTTATCGAATTTGATAAATTGTTATATTTGTTATAGTTTAATTATTTTAGTCTTGTTTTCGAAAATGATGGCTTCTCTTCTCTTACGTGCCAGCAAAACTACCAAAACAAGGCTGGAGTATTTTACCACCTACATATTTCACCGGGCTGATTCTAAATCGAACCACCGGCTTGAGGTCAAAAGGTCAGCCCTCCACCGTCTGAGCTACTAAAGCTGGAGAGCCTTCCTGTAGGGGTCTGTCAGTTGCTTGCTATAGATTACTGTGATGCATTCGAAACAATGACAGTATACGTACTACTGTCGGCTACATAGACATCCATGACTTGGTCAAGGTGAGCGATGAAGATGATAGTAGTTGAATGAGCCATGGATAATTCAACTATAATAATAATAATAATAATAATAATAATAATAATAATAATAATAATAATAATAATAATAATAATAATAATAATAATAATAATAATAATAATAATAATAATAATAATAATAATAATAATAATAATTGTACCGGGAGGTACACCCACCCCGTTCAATCATATGAAGCGCCTTGAAGAATGCCATCTGCTATGTGAAGTTTGCAACAACTAGTGCAAGAAGTTTGGACACTCTCTACAGATGTCTCCACAAAAAACCTATGTCATGTCCTCTGGTGTGAAGAGGAATTATTAAGATTGCAAAGTAATTTGTTAATTTTAAGTTTTACTAAACTGAATCGTTTATTCCTTTTTTTTTTTTTTGGTATGTTATAGATTACAACATTTCAACCTCTGTCCGCCAACTTTAAATATTGATCAATAGGAAATTTTGTATATGTATTTTTCCACCAATAACATACATCATCTACCGATTTAATTACCAAATGGAAATTGGGGATGTGTCGGGCCTTACGCAGAGTGTTTTGGATCTTTCCTCTCGACCAGGTTCTCTCATTGATCGTCCAGTCTACTGAGTGTGTGTTAATAGAGGAGGCAGCGGCGTCTTGCCCATCATCGAGTATTCCATCAGCTTAAGGTAATGGCAGCCATTATATAACTGATAGCCTCTGAAAGCTAGCTCGAGGGAAAGGTTTCCAACCTTTAATAATGTAACCTTAAATTTCCAAAAATATAAACTTCTACTTCTAATGTAAATTTCGAACAAGCCGGAAAGCACTTATCTGACATTAGGGAATAGAGAATGCGATACCCTCTCGTATTCTCTCTCAAGATGTTTTTGAGGTGACTATGACTTTGCAAACTTTGTAACTTAACTTTTATCCATATAGTCACCTCAGTAGCGTAGGATTAGCCTCTGTAACGTCACGCCAAAAGCCCAAATAGGGTTTTAATCTTTTAATTGCAAATTTCTAGGAGTGCAAGTGTCCGCCTCCATATCATTTTGATTTTTGGACCAGTACATTTAACCAGTTGTTTTCCACAAAGGACCGACAAAATAGGTATTCGATACCCCTGCAAAATTCAATTTCATTATTTTATGTTAAGAGGTTAGACTGTCTAAGACAGTGAATACTGTTTGAATTGTAAAATGTAGGTTGTGCCTTTGATAGGGCTGGACCTTTCTGGAACTAGGTTTCCAAGTGTAAAATTTTAATACAGCAAAGACGCTCCTTCTTTGTAATGGTTCAATAGTGCCTTTGAAAGGCCGGTGTGGTATAGGATTTGGAGAGCAGTCTCCTAGATAACTTTTTGGAGCAAAAGGTGCTCCTGAAATAGTGTATATTTTGAATACTCTGTAGAAGAAATTGGGAGGTTCGTCTCCTTGACTGTTTCTTTGAAGGAGGCACAGCGCTCAGGGAGAATGTATAATTTGGGAGCTTCAAGATCAATGTTATTGTTATTCGACATTCTAAAATTGTTACCCTATCTCATAATCTTTTGTACCTGAATTTTGTAGAGTATTATTTCTAAAAGAAAAGGATAGCTGAGAAAGAAATATAACCAGAATTTTAAAGTTTTAAATAAATCTTCTGATTGTCCTATCTTGACCCATTCATGTCCGCACCTTCTTTCACCTCCGTAAACCACGTAACCCTCGTAATAATAATAAAATAACTGTGAGTATGCGCTTAAGAATAAGATTAAGAACGAGCCTGAGAATGAGAATAAGAATAAAAATAATAATAATAATGAAAATGAAAGTAAGAATAATTAGAATAAGAATAATAATGTTAAGGGAGTTGGCCATGTGGCTGGAATCGCGCAGCTGCTGGCTTGAATTCGGGAGAAAGTAGGTTCGAATCACACTGACGTCAGACCTGAAGATGGTTTCCGAGTTTTCCCACTTTCGCACCAGGCAAATGCCGGGGCTGTGCCTTCATTAAGGCCACGGCTATTTCTTTCCGTACCTTTGGTCTTTCCCATCCTTTCATCGCCGAAAACCTACAGTGTGTTAGTGCGATGTTAAACCACTAACAAGAAACAAAGGAATGAGAATACCAATAATGAGAATATTATATGAGAATAAGAATGTAGCCTACTCAACGCGATATTACTTAGAACTGTGTTGATCATCTGTGCTGAATGGCAAATTAAATATCCATCAGAATTATTGCCTTCGACTTGGAGTTTCCACGGTTTAATTTATATTTACTGAACCCTTTAGGTCCATATTTAGGGATACCTACCTTCCTCACCTATCAGCAGAGTTCATGAGATCTGTCTCTTGGGTCGTATCGGGTTCTTCGTCACTTGCTGAGGTAAAGGTAGGGTTCAATATTTCTAATCTATCTACTTGAATGAAAGGTCTGTTTAAAAGATTTCTATTTATTCAGGAAATTTTGTAGCATTCCGATATGTCAACGGTATCATAGAAGTCAATTGTGTCCGCTGGACAGCACAATCATTTTTACATAAAGGTCAGAACACTGGTGTGAGACTTTGACGTAACTGCCTGATGGGCGTTCTTACTAGAAACCATTGTCTCAATTATTAATTATTTAAGAAAGGAAAGTCTGGAAATCCTTAAATTCGGCTTCCATGTGAGACCACATGTACCATCATAGTGATTCGTTATGGTCCAGCCCTCGTAACACGAACTCTGGACTCTGGGTATAATTAAGGCCGTCCAATCGGTGTGTGCCACACAGTGGTTATACAACATGGACCCTTAATTGAATCGATGTGACCTGCGTCTATGTCATGGACCGACATCTAAACTTCTAAGTTACTTTAAAGTCATTGTGGATGATGACAGCAAGGAAAATGATGCTACAGTGGCATATGGCCCTAATCTGAGTCACTGAGGTTGATGACCCCATGACCATCCAAGTTTCTAGGCTGAAGGCTAAACACAATTAAGTTACATCGGTTGATGACCAAAGTTTCCACTTTACTATCCCCAGCGCATTCACTGCTTAATCAATCAAAGTTCAATAATTACAACAATAGCAATGCTCACAAACTATGTGGCAGTAAAATCCATTTCCTTCGGATATGTCCCATTAATCATTACTTTACCATTTAAATATTCCCCAGAAAACAAAGTAAGATTTCAAGAATGCATCTCCAAGTTATTCACTTGATTAAAGTTATTTCAAAATGCGGTTTCACTGAATTTAATAATTAAATAAATTTAAATGATTTAACGAATTGTTAAAGAACAACAATTTCTATCTCCGCGAACTCTGGTTTCTTCACAAATTCCTACGCAGCTCTGATGTAAATTCAATCATGTGATGTTTATCTGGCTGGAAAAGAATTGTTACATAAATCATGTCCAGTTATATATCTTGTCTCATGATCTCACACTTTAAATCTAATCTAGTCCTAGCCATTATTAACACTTGGATATCCTAATAATCTTCGTACAAAACAAACAACTCGCCATATAATTACAATGGCATATCTCGTCATACCATTTATAAATTTTGCGCACCCCTCACAGACAAAGCATAATCACAACCATCGCTCTATATTTTGGACAACCCTGAATTTGGTTACTCTGTTCCTTATACTCGAAGTTCGCGGTTTCAAATGTTCGTTACGTCCCCAATTAAACAAATTTACAGTATTCCACAATACTCAGGTTATTACCGGATATGGATTTCAACTAAAGTCAACTTTTAAAGTTCTCCCCGGCCGAGAATACAATCTCAATTCCACGTGTGTTCCGTTATCTTACGGTGAAACCCTCTCAGCTGAGGCCTCTCGTCCCCAAGTTTGCTTGGCAGTAACATGAAACACCTGGTTTGTTCTACTTGACTGGCTTCTCAAAATGCTCCCTTTTAAACTCTGCCGACATAATTAAACAAATGCGATATTCTAACCAACAAAATGCACAGATTATGCTTCAAGATGCCCACAACAAATATACGCGTCGCAAATTAATACCTCCATGGATATCTATATATTTCTTTCCATTCCGAACATTATAAAATATTCCTCGGGCTTCCATGTCCCGGTTTCAATGACAGGACTCTAACCTGATTCGCACATCTCATCTCAACTCATACGACAAACTAACCTCTGTTTCCCAAAGGAACTGGAATAAAATCCTTACTAGAATCCACAACGTCCAATACGCACAGTGCTTTAATAATGAATAACTTCGCATAAAATGATATCCTATTTAATAACTGGATTTTTACGAAAAATGACTGAAAATTTCTACTAGATCTTTTATTGTCAGTCAGACACAGTTTAAAATGGGCCTAGAAAAACGTTTCACTCCGTGACCAAATTCATCACACTAGACTCTCACCCGAGAGCGCGCTTCCACTCGATTGAAAATGAGTAACCATGGATTTCTAAATTATTTACGTCAAAATTACAGACAGAAATTTTTTTACGTCGAGTGAACATCTTAATTTGACCTCACAAAATATAAACAATAAACACACGGAAATGACGATCTACATTGGGCGCGATATCACTTCGAAACCCTATTCAATAACGTTTTACAACATTATACGGCACTCGCAAGACTTCAACATTTTATCCAAGTGGAAATTAAAACAAATGACTCTTTTAGTCGTATTCTCACATTTACAAAACTTAATAGGGGTGACCACTGCGTCGTATATCCCCATTCAAATACACTTTTAGAGATCATGAAACAAGATATAATAGGTAGTAAGATGGAAAGTCACCTACCTCATGTAGTCACACCAGTGTTCGTCATAGGGCTCACCTACGACCCCTGCATTTTATTTAGCCATTTTTACATTCATGCCTTTACAGATCATTATTATATTTCTTCAGGTTTCCTGGAGTAAAGCATAAAAAAAAAGAAATGCCCTTCACTTTCTTGTTGAGCGCACACGATGGACTGTAATTTTTTTCCGCACACGAATTACTTTCTTTACAAATTTATTCGGTACCTTAACCGTCCTATCTGATACAATTATTTCACTCAAGAAAACTATCTCCTCATGGAGTCAAGACCCCAGCCACAATGGCTAAAATCTGAGGTTGAACTCAGTCTACTTTTGTTGTTTGATTTCGCAGAGCAGCTCAACAGTTTTTCGTCCGCTTTGTATCACAAATGCCGGAGAATGAGCCTTCGTCATGGCGTCCTTTCATATTTATACCAGTTACCCCCTCTCTTCGGGTATCCCCCTTTGCCGCCAAGAAAATTTCTAGAAATTTTCTGACTTAACTAAACTTTAATTACAAGAGTTTTGAAAGTGACTACATACTTGCTACATTTCTGGCGGTAGTGTTCATGGATATTTAAAATGTATACGGGTTCGATTTGTGGGATAATTGACCTCCTTTGATAGGCACTATATTTGTTTTGACTTGGCTTGGTTCACGCCATGTACACGCGCTTTGAAATAGTTCACAGAATAACTTGAGATTCTTCCGCCGTGGACACGTGCGGCTGAAGTCACGTATCCCAGAGCGTGGGACCGAAAGTAATCACCCCCTCGTCACGTGTCAAATCCATGCTATTAAGAATCCAACTTTCAATTTAATTGTCAATTTATGCATAATGTTCTTAGGGCACAAAGGTCATGGGTTCAATATAACATTGCTGAAATTGAACGTGTCGTGGTTTTAACAAGAAATGAGTGTCGTCTTATGGGACAAGTCATGTATTACCCGTTTCATGAAGTATTGCCAAGTTAGGTCGCTAGTTACATGTTTATATTTTCAATTATCTAATGGTTCATCCGAGCTAAGGTGCTCACAAGCAGTGGGAAGAGGATGGATGAACGTGAGGAGTACTGTACGTTGTATACATTAAGAGCGAATGCCCGTAGGAGTGGAGCATGTATGGGGATTAATTGAGAAATGCGTTAACTTAGAAAGTCAGCCTGCACAGGATAAGGTTATCCGCTTAAAACTCAGTCACTTCGAAAAAAGTGTAACTTAATTTTTAAAATACAATTAGCAGAAACTCTTTCCTCTGATATGTTTAGACATAAGAGAGTGCTTTGAAAATAAGAGCGCCGAACGGTTTAGGACTCCCTTTAAACTTTAAACCCCTCTTCCCCGTTTGGATATCATATCATTCAATTCCCTCATTTAAACAGAATGTGTAACATGTACAAGCGTGATACTAACGACTGTAGCCGTATCGGTGTGATATTTGTACCAACTTCCTGAACACCTAAAAGTGTAACACATCGATAATTAGATTAGAAATGGATTAAATTGAGCTTACGCCCATATCGATTACCGTTCGCCTAGATCCTGCTAATACCACATTTACAGTATGTAGCCTGCATCACAACTATAATAATAATAATAATAATAATAATAATAATAATAATAATAATAATAATAATAATAATAATAATAATAATAATAGTAAACGGCCTCGATATCCGAATGAAAGTCATTTTATGTTGATGGCATTGCTGACCACAGACTTAGAAAGTCAAGGAAGGCCAAGATTCTAAAAATAGTAAAAATATTTTAAAAAACAGGGTGGAGATAAAACCTGGCCGGGCTGTGTAGCTTAGACATTAAAGTGCTATTCTTCTGAGCTCATGTTTGCAGGTTCCTCCCTATTTCAGTCCACTGGTGTTTGAAGATACCTTGTAAGTCAGCCCCGTGTCAGCACGCTAAAGAACTCATGTGGGACAAACTTCCTGCAAATCGGCATCTCCAAAAACCGTAAAATTGGTTAGTTGGACCTGGAAACCAATAGTATTATTATTAACAAATATAACGAAACATGTTTGCTAATGGAAATACGAACTTGAGTGTTTATATAAATACGTGAAACTGGAAGATATGTGAATAAACATTAAGGTATAATGATTCTCAAGTTAGTACGAATTCTGTCATTTCTTATACCTGTTAGTTGCTGTACGCATACTGTAGGTCACTTGGGGTTACAGTTACAATACCTGTTGTAGTGAACAAAATATCACCTTGCTGGGCTACAGTATGTAACTCTTCGGGTTGTTTTGGGCTTATACGCAAGAATACACACAACTAAATCTTTATTCCAATAGCTTTCACTTCCTTTAAAGACTAGCGGAGTTTACGACGAGATCATCATCATCATCATCATCATTATTATTATTATATAGCCGGGCTGAGTGGCTCAGACGGTTGAAGCGCTGGCCTTCTGACCTCAACATGGCTGGTTCGATCCTGGCTCAGTCCGATAGTACTTGAAGGTGCTCAAGTACTTCAACCTCATGTCTGTAGATTTACTGGCACGTAAAAGAGCTCCTGCGGGACTAAATTCCCGCACCTCGGCTTCCCGAAGACCGTAAAAGTAGTTAGAGGGACGTAAATCCCATAACATTAATTATTATTATTATTATTATTACTATATGCGAATAAGCCCATTAAGAGTACGCAATGCACATAGAGGTGTGCCTTCCTTTGTGCCCATATTTCTTTCAATCTCTTACTGCGGGCTTCCTTTCTGTCTTCAGACCAGGTTGTTCCAGTCTTCTTCTTTGGTTTTTCCTCTTGGTAAACTTGCCATTTGTGAATTTTGGATCTGAATATTACCCTGTTTTGGACATCAGCTCGTGTAATTCCTTCCTGTTTCAAATCGGTTTTGATTTCGCCATTCCATTTCATTGTGTCTGTTTTCTTTTCTCTTTTTTTTTTGCTAGTTGCTTTATGTCGCACCGACACAGATAGGTCTTATGGCGACGATGGGACAGGAAAGGGCTAGGAGTGGGAAGGAAGCGGCCGTGGCCTTAATTAAGGTTCAGCCCCAGCATTTGCCTGGTGTGAAAATGGGAAACCACGGAAAACCATTTTCAGGGCTGCCGACAGTGGGATTCGAACTTACTATCTCCCGAATACTGGATACTGGCCGCACTTAAGCGACTGCAGCTATCGAGCTCGGTGTGTCTGTTTTAGCTTTATTCCTGTTTTCAAAGAATTAGACTATTTGTTTGGTAAGTTTGTCCGGGTGCATTCTTTAATTTCCTTTCATGTTTAACATTTTTAGTTTTTCCTAGATATATTTCTTTGGGCAGATTCACTTTCATTCATCAGAGAGTGAGTGACCTACCACTTGGAGCGCACTGCGCCGTGTCCAGAGATACTCTAGATGCGCACCTTACTAAGGAGATGATATATTTCAAACTATAAACATATGCATTAACAGCGTGATGTAGCACACCAATACAATTGATAATAAACATACACACACACACACACACACACACACACACACACACACACTGGGGCTCATGTGACCCGTATCGCGTGCAGCCTGCAAATAAGACAACAAATCGTCCCTCTTGGGGCAATAGGTCATAGCTCACAATGCTCTTCCTATCCATTATTTTCCTTAATACTGGTGAGGCCTCCCAGCCACATATGGATATGCAGTCGATCAGAACAATTTTCGTGCGCTAACGTATAAAGGAAATTGAACGTTAAGAAAATTATAGCCTACTATAGGAGTGAGGACATAATTCATGCAAACATATCGATGGCTTACTTCTAAAACCTCGTATGTCTTAATGCTCTTCCTATCCATTATATTCCTTAATACTGGTTACGTCTCCCAGCCACATATTGATATGTAGTCCATGAGGATAATTTTCGTTGTGTTCATTTTCCTTTGTTAATGTGTAAAGGAAAATTGATTTTACCACATCGTATTGTAGCGATAACGTTTTCCAGGCGAATTTACTCACTCCTACAGTATAATACATTTAACGGAAATTGTTCTGATGGACTTCATATCCACATGTGGCTGGGAGGCGTGATCAGTCTTAAGGGAAATAATGGATATGAAGAGCAATGGAAAATACGAGGTTTTAGAAGTAAGCCGTCGATATATTCCTAATGTGCTGTACAGTATGGTCCATTTTTCTTTACACGTAATCATAAGAAAATGAGCAAAACGTATATTGTTCAGATGGACTAAATATCCATATGCATCTGGGAGGCGTGATCAGTCTTAAGGAAAATAATGAATAGGAGGAACATTGTGATAAATGCCATTTTGCCCGAACAGCGACGAAATCACCCATCACCATGCCTTAGCAGTGCTATCGTTCATCCCAGAACTTCTCCCTAGCAAGCAAGAATGTTTCTATAGATACTCACTGATAGTGGTAGTTGTAAGTTTGCATTCGTAAAATTGTGATTTAAAATCTCTCTGTCGACAGCCCTTATGATGTTTTGTTGTGATTTTCTGTTCTTTTTATTTTGATTTGCTTTACATCGCACCGACACACATAGGCATTATGGTGACGATAGGAAAGGAAAGGGTTAGGAGGGGGAAGGAAGCGGCCGTCACCTTCATTAAGTTACAGCACCAGTATTTGCTTCGTGTGAAAATTGGAAACCACGGGAAACCATCTTCAGGGCTGCCGATAGAGGGAATCGAATCACTACCTCCCTAATGAAAGCTGTCAGTTACGTGCCTCAAACACGCGGCCACTCACTCGGGTTTTTCTGTTTTTAAAAGAGACGATTGCTGGGGCTGTGCCTTACTAATGCTACGGCTACTATTATCCTACCCTTAACTCTTCGCTATAGCAGCGGCATCGAAATATTTGATGTTAGTGCGACGTTAATTAACTAAGGAAGTAGGGTCGGCTTGAAAATGAGTTCCCCAGTGCATTCGAAAGGTCGGTTACCTGTGCACAATTTACATAAAACTACAACACGTCCTTTCCTGGATGAAGAATCCAGAAATTCATTTTTATCGCAAAATTGATTTGAGGAACTCTTAGTTTGGGCATCTCTGATCACCAAACTAATGCACGTTTTGTGTAGAGGTAATCCTGCTTATGGTTCTGTGGAGTTTGTGTTAGTTTTTGTACATAAAAGTCAGCGTATTTGTTTATAATATTATAACTGACACTCCATGTAAATGGTTAAGAATATGGAGTGTGTAAATAACAAATATTTTAGCAGAGTTCCTTTGTACCTCAACACAGCCAGATGGTGTAGGCCTACTGAGTATTTCTAGTTTTTCAAAACTTCTCAAGCCTCAGCTGGAATCGAAAACGATATCTCGTGCAGAAGAACATTCGACCATCAGCACTGACCACCACGTTAATGACCGAGCACGTCCACAAATGAATCAGCATCGGACATTGGAAAGTCCTCTACCAACGTGAATATATTATCATTGGTATAGTAATATCATTTTTTTTTTGCGAAGTGAAGTGCTATTGAGACAGTGACTGGGCGTGGTCGAGAACTGTAGCGTGCCGTGATGCGTGCATGTCTACCACGGTACGGTACAAAGACGATGATGTGTCCAGGAAATTACACCGTCAGTCAGAGCTCCCTCCCTCAGTCCGTTATATATTACCTGTTCGTTTCACAGTATAATTTAGAGGTGGGTCGGGATCCGTGGGGTGGCTAGCCATTGGGGAGAACGACCTAGTCCCTTCCCTTCCCCCACATTCAACGTCAGCTGAAATTATTTTCAATTGAGTTCCCCCAGATTTTAGTTCAATGCCTTAATTTAACTTTCCTGTCATGTGCCCTCTGACGAGAAAGAATTTATGAGATTGACTTTTTTTCTCTTATATTTTGACGTAAAACACATTTCCACTAATGAGACATTAGAGATTGTTCAAATAACCTCGATAACTTCATCGTCCAGTAAGGTTCAGATTCGGTTCAATTCCATGTACACCTTTAGGTACAAATATTAATTGACTCTTACAGTAGGCTGCAGTGACGGTAGAACGCTAGAGGCAATATGGAAACGAGACCATTTTCATGCCTTTTTATTCAAATATTTTTTTCCAATCACAGCTTAAAAATTTTCTACGTTTTTTTCTCTTTAGATTAAATAGTCCACCATATCCTCTGAGCCTGTATGTCAGTGGAGCCGAGTCCGCGGTCTAGGAATACCGTGCCTACCACTTATCCGGAGGTCCCAGGTTCAGTTTTCACCTTAATCTGTGGGCTGGTTTAAGGTCCACTCAGCCTACATGAGAATAACTGAAGAGGTTTCGGACGATGAGAAGCGGTTCCGGTCTAGAAATCTAAGGATGACAGCGGATATAATTCATTGCAATGACCGCTCGTTATCACATGATGTGCAGGCCTCTGATATCGCTTGCTAGGCATAGGCCCATAAGGGCTGTAGCACCACGGGGACCCGTACAGTGCCAAGTTGTGTTTGATTTTATACTAATATAGGCGTAGATACTAGGAGAAAAGAGCAAAACTGATCGAAGGGGCAGCAATTTCAGGAATATTTTCTGTATCAATTGATAATTTTTAACAATTCCAGCACTCAGGACAGGATTGAAACTTTGAGCAAGTTGAGGATTGAATACGAGTCCTCCTCATAAGAGGCAGGCATGTTACCCATACAGCACATGGTAGGTTCATTCCTCTTACTGTAAAATAATGAACGAATCCACACATGTTGAACGGGCAGTAGTCATGAAATTATCCAAAACGAGTTAAACCCAAAATCACAGGAGTAGTGCTGATAGATGCAGCATTTTATGCGAAAAGGTCTTCAGTCTTAACCATTTCCGTCACAGAAATATTCTTTTCATCTCATTTATTGTTATTTCTTCCACATCACTTATATTTGTGTGTGATTGTGATTCAAGTGCTCTAATCCAAATAGATACGATTTTTCCTTTGATTGAACAATTGGCATTTAGCCCTTCATGCACAAATACGCCAAAAAAAGAGTGGTAGACCTATGGCGGATCCCGAGTTATCAAAAAAGGAAGAAAAGGAATTTGAAAGTCCGCCCTGAGTAACGTTAATGGCGTGTTCATAGTTCGATCATTGTGGCTATTTGGGTGCTTGCATTGTTGTTCTAGCATCACAGTTAAAATCTCCAATGTTCTAATTCACTTAGAATATTCTTAAAGTAGTTTTCATCACCCGTATCCACGTATAATGCCCGTAATACTACTTGGCTACTCAAAGCTATTCTTATGTCATCCGCAACCAATCTATCTACGCATTTTACCTTTATATCCTATCCAGCATGCTTCAAATCTGTTATTTAATGCTAGAAATTATAAGCGCTTGGCTGAAGCTGGGATGGAAGCTAGCATATCAATAAAGGTACAACTGTGTATATTCATAGATAGTGTCAAATTAACCATTACGATATTCTTCTGTATTATACTTCTCCATTCGTTTCACATGGTCGTACTACCAAAACTGGTTTGTACGACAACAGATAAAGGATAGGAAAATACCAAACAAATCCTAATTAATACAAACTTTCCCCCTTCAACTGACTCCTTGTCTGAATGATCAGCGGCTCAGCCTTCAGTTCAAAGACCCCCGGGTTCAATTCCTTGCCGGATGGAGAATATTAGCCAGGTTTGGTTTAAATCTCTGAATCATGGACTGGGTTTCTGTAACCGTGTTAATGCATATCTCTTCATATATACACAATACTATACACTACCAACCACCACAACTTTCACATGGGGTTGTGACAGTAGTAGGGCATCTCCCTAATTGTAGGCATCCCTTCTAACGCCTTCTAACTCATCAATTTAGTGAAGTCTCAAGTAGACAGGCTGAACTGAACAATATCCACTTATTAAAGTATGAAGGCTTTCACGGCCGGTGTCAATATAATAAAATTCTTCTGGGCTGTTATGCCGTGGTCCACTCCTCTCGCTTCTCCCAGACATTTCGATTACTGCTGCGGTAGTCATCTTCTGTGGCGTCGTGTAGATACGCTCTCCTGTATCCCGCTGGCGACTGTGGGATACAGGAGAGCGTATCTACACGACGCCACAGAAGATGACTACCGCAGCAGTAGTCGAAACGTCTGGGAGAAGCGAGAGGAGTGGACCACGGCATAACAGCCCAGAAGAATTTTATTATAATATCCACTTAAATTACTTGTTAATTACTAGATGCCGTTACTGATGTTCCACCTTGGAACTTGGATTGTTTTCAACATAGTTGAGAATTGCTTTGTTTTGGTTTGGCAAATACTGTGCTAGAGACTTTTGTGTTTTAGTTATCACTACTGCCTCTTTACGTCATCATCAACAATCAGTCTACCCTACTGCCTGTTTATGCCATTATCAGCCAATCAGTATCCAGCTCGTTCCTATTAATACTGCAACTTGAACCTTACGCATCAATCTGGATCTGGGACTGTGCGACGTGAAGTGAGGCACTCCTCCGTAGGAAACGACGGACGAAGCTGGGGCAGCGATAAGGTAGGCTGTAATCTTACCTAAAATGTAAACTTATCTGCGTGTGGTGACGGGAAGATATTAGCGTTTTCCTCCAGCATGTAACAGCGACAGCGTGCTACGAATATCTTAAATTTTAAATATAGGGTTGTTGTATCGTGTAGGTTTCTAGACAAGGTGGTGCATATAAGTTAGGAAACTTGTTGAGAAGGGTTATAGACAGGTACATTCAGGGAAGGGGTGGCCGAGGGAGCGGTGTTGGGCGAGCAGCGAACTGGAAATCAAGTAGAGATGACATAAAAATGTTAGTGCTCAACTGTAGAAGCATTGTAAACAAAGGAATCGAATTAAGTAATTTAATAGATATATACTTATCAGATATTGTAATAGGAGTTGAATCATGGCTGCGAAATGATAAAATGGATGCAGAAATATTCTCACGGAACTGGAGTGTGTATCGTAGAGATAGGATAGGAATGGTAGGAGGGGGGGAGTATTCATTCTGGTGAAAGAAGAATGACAAACATGAAATTCAGGGTGTAAGGCTCGTCTCTAAAGATAATAGGCAACTTGATGTCTTTGAAGCGTACAGACCGGGAAAGGGTAGCGCTGACGCTGATTCAGAATTATTTGATAAGATAATCAGCTTTGTGGGAAACGATAAGGAAAGGAACGTGATTATAGTGGGTGATCTCAATTTACCAAATGTCAATTGGGAAGGTAATGCGAACGACAGGAAGCATGAAAAACAAATGGCAAATAAGTTAATATGGGAAGGGCACCTGATTCAGAAGTGATGGAACCAACTAGAGGATGTGGTGCTGATAAAACCAGATGAGCGCTATAGAGAAACCGAAGTAATAGATGGTATTAGTGATCACAAAGCTGTTTTTGTCGTAGTTAAAAATAAATGTGAAAAAAGGAAGGTATTAAAATTAGGACTATTAGGCAGTACCATATGGCTGACGAAACAGGCGCGAGGGACTTTTTTAAAAAGTAACTATGATCGCTGGAAAATGGTAAATAAAAATGTAAACAGACTCTGGGGTGGGTTTAAAGCAATTGGGAACATGCATCATTTTCAAAAATATTTTTTTTGAAAAGTACACCAATGAAATAGTACGTAAACGTATTACATTGTGGTATGTTGCCTTGTTTTCTACCATTAAAAAAATATTTAATAGTGCCTTTCCGCAAGGCGAGTAAAACGGCCTCTGACGTAAGCGGCGCGCTGTGACGTCACGATCCAGTACCGCATGGAGCTCTACCAGCCGTTGTGCATCAGCCGTTGCTAAAAGCCGATTGTTTATTATTCACGATTGCGAATAACTTCGAAATGACAGAAGAAAGGTTCGAAACAGCACAGTCAGACAATCTACCATGTGTAGATGTCATCATTCTTGAAAAATGTGACTTTTGTGGCCGCAGAAATTCGCGGATAACAAGCAAGTTTGTAAGTGGCGTCTTTTATATACGTGCAATGTACTGTAATCCATAGTATTAGGATAACAACGAACCTGGATAGATATCACATCACTTTCAACATTTCCTTCTAGACTGATTCCCCTATTAAAGAATAACATTACATTTTCGGGCTTTCAGCATTAGTAAAGTAAGAAATCGGATTTCAGCACTAACGTAAACATATAGGTAGCATTATAGTACTAGTCCGCTTCTGTGATGTAGTGGTTAATGTGTGCCACTCCCGGAGGCCCGGTTTCGATTCCCGGCTCTGCCATGAAAGTTGAAAACAAATAGTACGAGGACTGGAACGGGGTCTACTCAGCCTCGGGAGGTCAACTGAGTAGAAGGGTTTCGAATCCCACCTCAGCCATCCTCGAAGTGGTTTTTCGTATTTTCCTACTTCTCCTCCAGGCACCTAAGGCCACGGCCGTTTCCTTCCCTCTTCCTTGTCTATCCCTTCCGATCCTCCCATCCTCCAACAAGGCCCCTGTTGAGAATAACAGGTGAGGCCGCTGGGCGAGGTAATGGCCCTCCTCACCAGTTTCATCACCATACCCAAAGTCTCACGTTCCAGGACACTGCCCTTGAAGTGGTAGAGGTGAAATCCCTCGCTGAGTCCGAGAGAAAACCAACCCTGAAGGATACACTGATTAAGAAAGAAAGAAAGAAAGAAAGAAAGAAAGAAAGAAAGAAAGAAAGAAGGAAAGAAAGATCATAGTACTATAGGGCTATAATCTATCATTCCCAAAAAAATATATATTTATGGTTGGGACAACTGGCCTACCCACTTCCAGGGCCCATGAAAGAGAATTAAATATCTTTGTGGAGGGAAAAAGTTAAACATGATAAAGATAAATATGACTTCATCTAGTTTTCACAAGTCGGGCTGAGTGGTTCAGACTGTTGAGGTGCTGGCCTTCTGACCCCAACTTGGCAGGTTCGATCCTGGTTCAGTCCGGTGGTAGTTGAAGGTGCTCAAATACGTCAGCCTCGTGTCGGTAGATTTACTGGCACGTAAAAGAACTCCTGCAGGACTAAATTCCTGCACATCGGCGTCTCCGAAAATCGTAGAAGTAGTTAGCGGGGCGTGAAGCCAATAACGTTAATTACATTTGGCTTTTAACAAGCTGAGCATATCAGGAAAGAAAAGTGTCCCGGTGACATTTTAGTCGGGTGCTGTGACTTTTACTTTTTTTTTTTTTTTTTTGCTTTACGTCACACCGTCACATATAGGTCTTATGGCGACGATGGGACAGGAAAGGCCTAGGAATGGGAACAAAGTGGCCGTGGCCTTAGGTACAGCCTCAGCACTTGCCTGGTGTGAAAATGGGAAACCACGGAAAACCATCTTCAGGGCTGCCGGCAGTGGGGTTCAAAACCCAGTATCTCCCGGATGCGAGCACACAGCTGCGCGCTCCTAACCGCACGGCCAACTCGCGCGGTATTTTTACCCTTCGGTTTATTGACCTGGCTTGTATAACCTAAAACTTAGGCTAAGTTGGATAATATTTTAAACACCTACATCACTATTTTCACCTGTGTGCAATTATGTTATTTATTTCATTAATATTATGATAATTATTATAATTGAGCATTGTTAACTTATAAGACCCCAACAGACAAGCGTTGGTTTTGTGTAGAGTTATACATTTGTTAAATTCACGTTGTTTCCTTTCATGATGTACACGCCTATTCTTTGTTACATTATAGAGTATTTAGATATAGCCTAAATTTCTTTACCAATTAAGCTCTTCAATAAAGACATACATAACTGTCCCATGCCAAGATATATTGGTAGAATTAGAGCTGTCAAAATGGTCCATAACCCCTTTGATTTATTATCTTGACATGGATCACCCAAAACATAGGTTAGGTTTGGAGAATACTTTAATAATCAGCATTATTTAATGCACTGTTTTTTACTTTCATATTCCAAGATGTAATTGAAGCATTTAAATAAAGCATCATACATTAAAATTTAAAGTTTTACCACTAGAACAGCTGACATGGAAAAGTGATTTGAAAATTCAAACAAATTCATCTTACGTTAAAATCTTCAAAAAAAAAAAATAAATAAACTGTAGACTTTTCCGATATATCACCAGCATTTCTCCGGCTCGCCAAAATCCATTTCTCCCTCGTTTTAGCGTCTTTGGAACATTTATAAACAATTTGTTTGGTACGGTATGCGATGTGCTATTGCACATCGGAACTCTACACCATTTATAAGTTTTCTGCCTCACTGTCTGCGCAGGATTCATTTTAAGTCTAAAATATACCAGTCAGATTATTATCCAATGTATAGACCTCGAATTTAACCATACTAGACACTAACGTAAAGTAGAAATACGCGAAGTGTATCCTGCTTCTCACAGCACACTATGTGTTACTTCGTCTGCTAATTCAGTCAACCTGTACGATGACGTCAGACCAATGAGATCGCGTGCTTGCGTGACGTGACATTTTCGTAGATTTTTATCACGTTTGGAGTTATTATTTGTACATTCTGATCACATTTTTGAATTCTGCATGAAATTTTGAATCAGATTAGCATATTTTTAATTAAAACCCCGGATCATGCATGTTCCCTATTGTTGAGGAATGTGAAAATAGGTTTGTACCTTTAAAGGTGGTAAGGAATGGTAAAGATCCACTATATTATAACAGAGAAGTAAAGAGGCTAAGAAGGAGGTGCAGGTTGGAACGGAATAGAGTTAGAAGTGGTTATGGAAGTAAGGAGAAATTGAAGGAACTTACCAGGAAACTGAATCTAGCAAAGAAGTCAGCTAAGGATAACATGATGGCAAGCATAATTGGTGGTCATACAAATTTTAGTGAAAAATGTAAGGGTATGTGTAGGTACTTTAAGGCAGAAACAGGTTCAAAGAAGGACATTCCAGGAATCATTAATGAACAAGGGGAGTGTGTATGCGAGGATCTTCAAAAGGCAGAAGTATTCAGTCAGCAGTATGTAAAGATTGTTGGTTACAAGGATGATGTCCAGATAGGGGAGGTGAGTAATACTAGAGAAGTATTAAAATTTACCTATG
This sequence comes from Anabrus simplex, assembly GCF_040414725.1. Lineage (NCBI taxonomy): Eukaryota > Metazoa > Arthropoda > Insecta > Orthoptera > Tettigoniidae > Anabrus > Anabrus simplex. Next base: position 165,906,673 of record NC_090265.1, on the reverse strand, counting down.
ATAACACTGACATTTACAGTAAGATACAAAAGTTGGAATTGATATGATTTCTGGGGATATACTAAAGGCAATGGGTTGGGATATAGTACCATATCTGAAATACTTATTTGATTATTGTTTGGTTGAAGGAGCTATACCAAATGATTGGAGATTTGCTATAGTAGCCCATGTATATGAAGGAATGGGTGATAGACATAAAGCTGAAAATTACAGGCCAGTCAGTTTGACATGCATTGCATGTAAGCTTTGGCAAAGCATTCTTTCTGATTATATCAGACATATTTGCGGAATTAAAAACTGGTCTGACAGAAGAGAGTTTGGGATTAGGAAGGGTTGTTCCACTGAAGCTCAGCTTGTAGGATTTCAGCAAGGTATAGCAGATATCCTGGATTCAGGCGGCCAAATGGACTGTATTGCGATTGACCTATCTAAGGCATTTGATAGGGTAGATCATCGAAGACTACTGGAAAAAATGAGTGCTATTGAACTAGAAAAAAGTGTGACTGAATGGGTGGCTATATTTCTGAAAACAGAACTCAGAGAATTAGAGTAGGCGAAGCTTTATCTGACCCGGTAATAATTAAGAGGGGAATTCCTCAAAGCAGTATTATTGGACCTTTATGTTTTCTTATGCATATCAATGATATGTGTAAAGAAGTGGAATCAGAGATAAGGCTGTTTGCAGATTATGTTATTTTGTACAGAGTAATAAATAAGTTACAAGATTGTGAGCGGCTGCAGGGTGACCTCGATAGTGTTGTGAGATGGACGGTGGGCAGTGGTATGATGATAAACGGGGTTAAAAGTCAGGTTGTGTGTTTCACAAATAGGAAAAGTCCTCTCAGTTTTAATTACTGTGTTGAAGGGGTGAAAGTTCCTTTTGGAGATCATTGTAAGTACCTAGGTGTTAATATAAGAAAAGACCTTCATTGGGGTAATCACATAAATGTGATTCTTAATAAAGGGTACATATCTCTGCACATGGTTATGAGGGTATTTAGGGGTTGTAGTAAGGATGTAAAGGAGAGGGCATATCAGTCTCTGGTAAGACCCCAACTAGAGTATGGTTCCAGTGTATGGGACCCTCACTAGGATTACTTGATTCAAGAACTGGAAAAAAATCCAAAGGAAAGCAGCTCCATTTGTTCTGGGTGATTTCCGGCAAAAGAGTAGCGTTACAAAAATATTGCAAAGTTTGGGCTGGGAAGACTTGGGAGAAAGGAGACGAGCTGCTCGGTTAAGTGGTATGTTCCGAGCTGTCAGTGGAGAGATGGCGTGGGAGGACATCAGTAGACGAATAAGTTTGAGTGGTGTCTTTAAAAGCAGGAAAGATCACAATATGAAGATAAAGTTGGAATTCAAAAGGATAAATTGGCGCAAATGTCCGTTTATAGGAAGGGGAGTTAGGGATTGGAATAATTTACCAAGGGAAATGTTCAATAATTTTCCAATTTCTTTGCGATCATTTAAGAAAAAGCTAGGAAAACAGATAGGGAATCTGCCACCTGGGCGACTTCCCTAAATGCAGATCAGTAGTGATTGATTGAAGGTATAACCCTCTTTTGGGTACTATGTAGGTTTAAGGTAGAACGAGTGAGTACCCTCGTTTCCCTTATCCATTCTTCTTCCTGGTGACTAACGTTTTTAACTCTAAATTTATATATTGATTTTCGGTCTTACGGCTTTTGGCTTATCATCTGTGTCACCAGGCCTTCAGTCCTGTTTGGTGTTATGACATGTCATGTCACGGCATTCTTTGAGGGGTTCAACATCTCATTCAATTTGTTCTCGGCCTTTTGATTAATAGTTTGTTTTTCCATTTCGTTCACATCTGGCATGAGCTTCGTATCCTGTGTTTTATGGATCTATCGATCCACAATATCTGTGTGGCTCTCCTAATGAGTAAGGGTAGCGAGTGTAAAAGCTGATTAGATTTTCTATCAAATCACTTTTAACCATTTATAGATACAGTAAAACATATGTTAATCGAAAGGTGGGAGGGGGAATGTGGTTTCAGATAATAATTGAAAAGTCATTTTTAGAGGTTAAGAAACGTTTTGGACCTAGCACACTAATGAAAGGGTCAAACAAAATGAGTGGGCAGTAGAGAAGGGAAGGAGGTAGTCACAGTCAGAGTCCAAGTATTCCGTTACTCATCCGAAAATATTATTTTTGGCCGTTTCACTTAAAATTATTTCGGATAACAGAGGTTGTACTGTAAATGCAACATAGTTTATAGTGCGTAAATTTTCCAATTGCTGTAAAATGGTGATGTTATGAACAAGCGAGATAAAATAATGAATGCAAACATCCGTTATTGACACTTTAGAAACTTTGACAGAGTTTTCTGTACTCGTCTCAAATAAGTTTCGCGTCCGTTACTTCTAACGGCAACATCTGAGGATGTTCTTGCAGAACAAAACATGTCATTCTACTTGTATTTTTTTCAGTTTTTGTATAGTGTACTTACTAAGTGTTATATTTCATGTTTAGACAGAGGTAAAGCTTGTCAATTATATCGTCGCTGCTGGGCCAAAACCGCGATTGTGACAATGCTCTTCCTATTTCGCTTAAGACTGGTCACGCCTCCAACCACATATTGATATGCAGTCCATCAGAAGAATTTTCGACGAGTTCATTTTCCTACGCTCATGTGTGAAGGAAAAATAACTTTACTGTACCGTACTGTAGAAATGTATGTTTGCACGACATACTTGCCCATTGCTGGAGTATGATGTATTTAATGTTCACACCCCTTTACACACCCTCATACGAAAATGAACTCAACGTAAATTTTTCTCATGGACTGCATACCAATACGTGGCTGGGAGGCGTGACCAATCTTAATTAAGGAAAAGAATGGATATGAAGAACATTGTCACGTCCGTGGTTTTGGCATAGCAGTGACGATATTACATTCTGATGTAATAACATTACTTTTTCAGTTGAGCAACATATAATAACTAGGCAAAACCCCAATAATTAGAAATAAAACATAAAGTGACCAATATTGTTTATATCACTGAGAAGAAACTAAGTTTCCCTGAGTATGTGGAAGTAGTTCACAGTGACGCACAAGTGCTGAAACCAATTCACGACTCACCGATGAAAGTAATTTTGGCTAACAGTGAGCATGCCTTTACCGTTGATTTACAGCTCTGCATTCGGGAGGCGGTGGGTTGGTCCCATAGATTTTGAAGACGCTCAGGTGCCGGAATTTTTTCCCGTGGGAGTTCTTTCACGTGCCAGTAAATTTACCGACACGAGGCTGGAGTATTTGAACACCTTCAAATACTACTGGACTGAGCCAGGACAGGATCTGCCAAGTTGGGCTCAGAAGGTCAACTCTCTATCATCCGAATTACTCAGCTCGGGAAGCAAGCACAAGGGTTCACCATTTATGTTAACGGAATTATTTTTTAATTATTTCGACAATAAAGCGACATTATATAACATTTACTACATCCCCACCCATATTGTAAATAGGTTTTAATAACAATTAAGGCAATTTATTTCATAATTAATATTTAAATAATCATCAAATTATTGGTTTATACGTCCCTCTGACAATTTATACAGTTTTCGAGGAGTTTCCAACAGGAGTTCTTTTAGTTTCTGGTAGATCTACCGACTTGAGGTTGGCGTATTTGAGCACCAACAAATACGACAGGCCACAGCTGGAATCGAACTCGCCAACTTGGGCTCAGAAGATCAGTACTCTATCCTCTGGGCCACTCAGCTCTACAACAATTAGAATTAATTTTCTTGAAGCTGAAGATGATAGCTTGACACTCGAAAGATATAACGTAACGCTTTTCCCCATTACTGCAAAATTACAGTCAGTATCATCTAACATGCGTAATTTATCAATGTGCTTGTTATTATTGTGTCATTTCTGACAACTCTAACATCAGTTCCTTATCAGTCTTCCAAACAATTGACGATTTTGTTTTATATTTCATTTCTACCTAACGACGTTTTTTCCATTGTAACCCGATAACGTCATTCTCCGAAAGGACGGAATTATTTCCCTTTCTGGTATAATATTGAGAAGACGTATTTTCACGTTGTGTTTCTCTTTAAAGCTATAATTACCATCAATCATTGTATACTGAATTTGAAATATGTTTGTCCTATTTTTGTTCAGCGTTTGTTCTTTCTTGTGGCCGGGTTCGCTGGATGGATTGATTGCCTCCACTTATTTCTGCCCTGGGCCACGACAGGTTGGAGATTGACGTCCTTCAGATCTTCCTGGATAGTATCCGCCAATCGCTGTTTTGGACGTCCTTTTTATCTCCTACCGACGATTTCTAACATGTAACCCGTCTTCGCGATAGTTATCGGTCTCTGTCTTCAGTACATGTTCAAACCGTAGGAATCGGTACAATGCCGAATCTCTCTCTGATGGTTTGATTGGAGATGCGATCCAGTTTAGTAACGCCAGCTGCCCACCTCAGCATCTTCGTCTCCATGTCATCCAGTTGACGATCTGTCCTAGTCCTAGTCGGCCAACATTCGTAACAATTCAATGCAACAGATCGAATGACGGTACGATTGATTTCTGAGTCCATATTGTTTTTCATCCTCCGGTCGTAAGTGACGCCGGTCATTGTTCGCCGTTTCGTATAAGCTGAGTTTATATTTGTATTGGCCTCTTCGACAAGTCAGCCAACATCAGAGATCGTGGAGGAGAGATTCTTGAATCTTGTCACTCGTGGCATGTCCTCGCCTGAATGGTTCCGATTGCTTACCTATCCGAAGTCATATGTTCAGTCATTTTATTGAGGCGCAGGCTTTAATGTGTCAGCCGATCGCTCCCTGCTTAGGTTTGCCATTGCGGATCAACCTAGATCTCAGGGGCCAACATGATATCGCCAACGCAGAGAAGCGTCCATGGCAAAGGACGGTGCACGCCCGCTGTTGCAGTGTCCGTTATTAGAATGAACAACAGCGGAACCAGCGCTGAACTATGGCGAACGTCGACGGTGGTGGGAAAGTCACTGCTGGACCCTGAAGGTAGCTTCTTGGGTCTACATGAAGGAACTGTACCCAGTTGATAAGATATTCTGGTATGCCGTGCTCTCGCACCATGTGAAGTCATGTGGTACGGGATCAAAGAACTTCTCAAGGTCCAGGAAAGGTAGATGACCGAGCTCGATAGCTGCAGTCGCTTAATTGCGGCCAGTATTCGGGAGATAGTGGATTCGACCCCTACTGTCAGCAGCCCTGAAGATGGTTTTCCCTGGTTTCCCATTTTCACACCAGGCAAATTCTGGGGCTGTATCTAATTAAGGCCACGGCCGCTTCCTTCCCACTCCTAGCTCCTTCCTGTCCCATCGTTACAATAAGACCTGTCTGTGTCGGTGCGACGTAAAGCAACTTGCAAAAAAAAAAGGTAGATGCATCGCCTTGTTCTTCTCACGACGTCTTTCAACCACGAGCCATCCATCATGGATTGCATCGGTTGTGCCACAATTCTTCACAAATACAACTTGATTTCCGTAAATCTCAATGTTTTCTCGAATGGAAAATATTTTGGTAGGCACGACACTTCTTGTTCCTATGATGCTGTAATACTGCATTTGCTTTGTGGTCTAGAAGCAAAACGTATTTTACAATTTTTTTTGTACGGGAACGTAGCATAATTCAGCATTGCTGTTAGCAAGCATGCTTGCCTCTCAACTGGAAACCGAGTTCGATTCTGGGCCAGGACATTTTGCCTGGATTTGAGGGCTGGTTCGAGGATCACTCATTCTAAGTGATTACAATTGAGGAGCTATCAGACTGTGACATAGCGGTCTCGGCGTAGAAAACCAAGAATGATGGCCGACAGGAATCTTAATGCTGATCACGCGTCACATCGGAATATTTAGGTCCTTGGGCTGAGCAGCGGTTGCTTATTAGGCCAAGGCCCATCAGAGCTCTTGCGTCATGAGCTTTTGGTTTGTAGCAAGTGTGATCTTATCTGAAACTATATGAATTGGAGCAAGGGTACGTGCATACACACTTATATCCCAAACTGTTATGTCCCTATACAATCCTCCGTGAACGAACTAAACTCTATTTACAACTAGATGTGATATATTATCATCTTGTCTTTAAATCGGTAAAGACTGAAACTAACCATCATTGACTTGGTCTCCCTCGGTATTTCTTATCCTCAGAGATCGAGTCCATTATTCCTCTAGGTAATGTTCCTCATCCATTCAGTTCACATGGCCCGCCTCCATGGCTAAATGGTTAGCGTGCTGGCCTTTGGTCACAGGGCTCCCGGGTTCGATTCCCGTCAGTGTCGGGAATTTTAACCATCACTGCTTAATTTCGCTGGCACTGGGGCTGGGTGTATGTGTCGTCTTCATCATCATTTCATCCTCATCACGACATGCAGGTCGCCTACGGGAGTCAAATCAAAAGATCTGCACCTGGCGAGCCGAACATGTACTCGGACACTCCCGACACTAAAAGCCATACGCCATTTCTTTTCATTTCACTTCACTTCACATGATCCCATTTCCGAAATCGATTCATACTCACAGCTTTGTCCGTCGATTTCACTGTTAGCATTTCCCCTATCTTATTACGAGAGTCCTTCTTCCAAAAGTTCTCACCCATTTGTAGCAGCCTCCTAATCCCATGTCCATTACTTCAAGTTTATGAATGAGATATTCTGAGTTGACCCATCGTTCGCTCCCGTATAGTCAAGAAACCGAGGGAGCTTCGTCTGAGAGTACACTTTCCCTTAAACAATACGGTCGTTCGTAACTGTGAGTGCACTGCCTTCGCTTTGCTACGACTTGATTCCACAACTCTCAATGTACTACCATTCTGGGAAAATATACCTATCGCAATTTTGCATAACTCTAGTCCAGGCATGCAAGTATGGTACGTAGTACACTTTTACCATAATCATTACTACTACCGTACTAAGTTTTCTGTTTGGCAATATGTATTAATGCAATGAACACGGAAACTTAGTTAGTGGTGCCCTCTTGGGAGGAACTAATTTACCACCAAGAAGGAAGTGACAGGTGGAGACAGCTTTATTTGTGGAAAACCATATTGTCACTTTTTAATCCCCTGCAAACTTTGTTGTGCATTAAGAGCAATAATTTTGGAAAGAATTACATGCATTGGTGACATTTTAAGATTATTATATCAATGTAGTTGTTAATGTTTAAAATGAAAACTGTAAGTTGGAACACAGTTCTAGTCCAGTGTTTACATAACATCACAGTTACATTAAAGTTAATGTTTTGAAGAGTTTATGTAATCATTTTCAATTTGAGATCTTTAAAACGTATATAACCTAAATAACGCACAGGAGAAAAGTTGGAGCAACGTTCAGGTGTATACCTGACATAGATTCTAATCTCCAAGAATCAGAAGATAGAGATGATGCTTTCTTTGTAGAAAGTGAATATTCACCAAGAATCAAAGACTTTTTAATGGTAAATTATGAAAATGAATACTGGCCTGATAAAGTGATCCAGGGTTCGATAAGTCGAAGAACTGTCGACTGTGTGTGTATAAAAGGAACTTTTGGACCTGGACATAAATGAGGACATACTAGAGGATAAACTTCGCGATATAAAATGTAAAATTTATTCCACAACAAAGGTGTCTTGTAAGAGAAAGTTGTATTCTGTGAAAGAATTCAATTATCACTGGAATGATAAAGGTATTATTATGTTCCGAAAATGCTGACTTAAGGGCACATGTACGTGAATTATTTTAAAAAAATCTTTTTTTATTTTCGTGTATTTTATTCTTTGGAGTTCTCTCTTTCAGAATATATATAGTTTACATATGTTAGCAATCATATTTTGCCCTAAATGTTCTTTTTTGGAATGTCTGCACTAACTAGCCAAGCCCCTTTAAATATCAAACATTTAAAGTGTCATAACTTTTCCACCAGTAAAGATATCGGAAAGCGGTAAATAGAATTTTATCGATTGGCTGCCGTGCGTAAGAACGGATTGCTCTTAGACCTGCCAGCCACAACGTGCTAAGTTGTAAACAGAAGATAGCAGTGTGCATGACATTCTCTATTTGTAAACATCCAGCATTTGCCTGGTGTGAAAATGGGAAACCACAGAAAATCTCCTTCAGGATTTATTACAACTGTACCATGGCTTACCTATCAGGAGAAACCAGGGTAATTTGGAAGCTATATGGGCTAGTTTACTTCACAAAACATCAACTGATGACCACCCACAACACGTGTTATGTCCTTCAGGTCCAGACTTCTGGTGTGGGTACCAGAGAGCAAAGGCTGAGGGTAAAGATAATTCACATAAACTTTCATTACCTTATGCTGTTACTGAAGCCATAAAACCTATTTTTATAGATCTTAGTGACAAAAAGCTCTTGGAAAAATGTTTACATGGACGAACACAGAGACCTAATCAGTTTCCATGACTGCATTTGGGAACGTGTGCCAAAAAGCATATTTGTAGGTCTTCCTACTCTGAAAGTGGGTGTATCGGATGCAGTAATCTGCTTCAATGCAGGTGCTGCATCCAGATGTAAGGTACTGGAGTCTTTAGGAATGTCTCCAGAGAAAAATATGGCCTCAGCATTAGCTGCAATTGATCGTCGTAGGGTAATTGATGCTGAGAGGGCTGTATTTGAAAGCTCGAAAGAAGCCAGAACAAACAGATGGAATATGAAAAATCAGCAGGATGATGAGTGTGTCCTCAATCATGAGGAATATGGAGCTGGAATGCACTCAAACAGGACGGGTTAGTCATAAACTTAAATTTTTACTTTAATTGGCTCTCCTGAAAATTGTATTTTTTAGAATATTTATTTTACTCTCTCAGTGACCGTTAATGATAGACGACTGAAATTTGGCACACAGTTTTAGTGTGCAATTATCTGAAAAGTAGACTACACTTATGAACATAGCTCTTTATTTATGAAGCATAGGCCATAAAATATTTAAAAAAATTATGAAAATATTAATAACAATTTTAGAAATTTTCCCAAAAAAGAACCATTTTAACAAATATCATGATTGTAGTCTACTTTGTAAATACATGGTGTGGGTAGCATATGTAAAAGTATCATTCATATTACACGACTAGTTTCTGCGTTTACCCTTCCGACAGCTTGGAGTGATTTTGCAGACTTAAAAACATTGCAAGAAATAAACTCTCATAAAAACTAACAATGAACGTTAATCAATAACTAATAATATAACAACAATCTACAATGTTCATTCATTGCACATAATAATTTTTGTCCACCTAGAGCAAGTGTATCTAGCCAAATTATGATGGCAAATATAGTGATTTTCCACTATTTTACTACAGTCTTCAGACACACGTGCCCTTAACTTATAATTACTTAATGAATATGATTATACAAGAAAACGGTAAATCGCTGCAGATAGTAACGAAAACTATGGAATATGAAATAAAATCAACCACGTTGGACCATAGTTGGGTACTTTGATATACAACTATAATCCACATGTTTTTAAATTTAATTATTAATATTCTGTATTTCAAATGTAATATAAAAGTGTGTATTGGTTACCTTATATGGTCACTGTTCATGAAATGGGTCATGCCTGGAAATGCTCTTCTTATCCATTATTTACCGTAAGACTGGTCACGCTTCCCTGCCTCATATGGATATTTAGTCCACCAGAACAATATCCTTTGTAGACATGATATAGGCTTTTGGGATTATGTCGTGTCAAGAAAATAAGGTGAAATTCTTTACGTTTCGCGGAGAACTGCTCTGCGCCATCAGAAGAAAATCTTGACTGTCCACCTTTGTGGACCTCTTTTGGTGGACACGGCAGAGCCCAAAAGCCTATATCATGTCTATAAGTACGGGCCATGAAAGCATCAACGGCAATATTCTTTGTGTTCATTTTTCTATGCTTGTGTCTAAATGAAAACGAGTGTCACCGTACCACATTCTGCATGACTTATTTACGCAATCCTACAGTATAATGTACTTAACGCAAGGTGGTTTTCCTTTATACGTTAGCATACGAAAATGAACACAATGGAAATTGTTCTGATGGACTACATATCCATATGTGGCTGGGAGGCGTGACCAGCCTTAAGGAAAATAATGGATAGGAGGAGCATTTTGAGTTATGACTTTTTTCCCGAACAGCGATGAAATGTGTTATGTTACAGAGTTATGAATTTTTGGGTGTTGTTTCGCTGTAGCATTTATGAGTGAAAGAGATAAATATACTGTATATTAAAAGTGGACCATAGTTATCGGAAATTATGGTACTTGAAAATATCCACCGATTTAAGTTTCATAGCGAAAACCAGACTTATTCAATGACTGAGGGTAACAACATAGAAAATTATCTCTGTTCTTCAGAAATCGAGCAAGTCCTCCTCTTTGGCTGCAGGTTGAGGGATGCTGATGCACGTATTCCTTCAAACCACACCGCCTGGATTATTTATCATGCAGTACAAGATTTCTGACTTCTATCGAGATATGCAATCACGAACAAGTTCATCAAGATGCCATGGCCATCACACAGACTTTTAATCTAAAAAACACCCTATTATAACAAGTGTGTTACATACACCATTCTTCTGGACACTCATAGCTTTCGTCCAGTCGGTTCATCAAGATGCCATTGACATCACACAGACTTTTAATCTAAAAAACACCCTATTATAACAAGTGTGTTACATACACCATTCTTCTGGACACTCATAGCTTTCGTCCAGTCGGTTCATCAAGATGCCATTGACATCACACAGACTTTTAATCTAAAAAACACCCTATTATAACAAGTGTGTTACATACACCATTCTTCTAGACACTCATAGCTTTCGTCCAGTCGGAAGGTGCACTACCCAAATACCGCCCTCAACCTGTTACTCACTGGAACCATTTAATTCCCACCTAATGACTATTCTCCATTTCTGGCGACCTTTCATCACCTCCTGCAGCTATATGGCACTGCACTGCATTTATATCTCTCTCTCTACTTCCTATACCATATTTCAAAACATTGGGTTGAATTCGCATAAATGATCGAAGGAATTTTCACCTAATGACACTTGTTTACCAACTATTTTTGACAAACACTCCCACTTACCTATCTTCCAGTTTTCGTTTTCTTTCTTTATTCCAAAATATTAGACACGTTCTGACTCCCTACTCGAAATTTCACGAAATCACACGAATTCCTACAATAATTATTTTCTGATTACTGCATCGAGACTTTGGAATGCACTCCTATTGGATATTCGGCACTTGACTTCTTCTCTTAAATTAAAATCTGCCTGCCGAAAGATTTTCCTGGGAACATATAATTGAGTTGTGCGAGTCAGCGTGTGTACGTTGTGTAAATGGGTTTTCTCTTATTTGTTGAGCACTTCATTCATCATCATTAATATCATTATACTTCTTCTTGTCATTCTTATTACTAGTACTATGACTCTTATTTGTCTTTCTAATTTGGTACCCGAACTTAATTGTTTATACTTTCATCATGCAGTTTGGTCATTGATATGTAAAACACACAGCAGTTGTATAATAGTTTACATTTTCTGCTATCTATTATAAGAATTTTATTATAAATTCATTTCACTTGACCATTTGGTGTAGGTATTTACATAACATTATATTACGTACAGTATTAAATATTTAATTTTAATTGCATTTATGTTGTATCAGTCAAGAGTATTTAGGTTTTTGGAAAATTACTATGTCTTTCTTTTACTCTTCATTTACATTTTTAAATGTTATTATTGAAATAGGTTAAATGTAAGAGAGGGCCGTGAATCCTAACTTCGTCACAAATTTTAGTTAAGAATGAATAAATAAATAAATAAATAAATAAATAAATAAATAAATAAATAAATAAATAAATAAATAAATAAATAAATAAATAAATAAATAAATAAATAAATAAATAAATAAATAAATAAATAGATGTAATTGCCAATGAAGTTGTAATCCGATACAATTTTTATTCAAAACTTCACGAGCAAAATATCGATTTACATTGAATAGATGTTCTAAATATATTTTTCTACCAGTCCTGTAACCGTCAAGGATCGACAATGACATTTTAATCATTCAGTGTATATTTTTCTCGAAAAAAAATGAATAATGGTGAAGACTGTAAACTTTTTTTAAATAATTTGCTTTACGTCGCACCGGCACAGTTAGATCTTATGGCGACGATGGGATAGGAGAGGGCTCGGTGTGGGAAGGAAGCAGCCGTGGCCTTAGTAAGGTACAGCTTCAGCATTTACCTGGTGTGAAAAATGGGAAACCACGGAAAACCATCTTCAGGGCTGCCGACAGTGGAGTTCGAACCCACTACCTCCCGAATACTGGATACTGGCCCCACTTAAGCAACTGCAGATATCGAGCTCGGTGACTGTAAACTTAAGACGCGTTTTATAAAAATGCACTGAACCAGGTATTCCATTGCCATACACAGCTAGGGTCCCGTGGTCGCCAACCTACGTTCCAAACTTCAGAGGTCCTGAAATCCCTTTTCGTCCCCTCTTACAGGAGATAGGGAATGCTGTATATGTATTCCACCATCGTCCCACCCACAGGCGATTATTGACGTCTCTTAGTACAAACTCAACCCCTACATACGGTACGTACCCTCATTTCCAAAACAACCTTACCATGATACAACACTCCATCATGAGTACTCAAACATATTATTTCCGTAAAAAGAAAAACATATTATTTTATATCTCACACATACACATCCTTATTGCAAATGTGGGGTGTGATAGCAGAGATGCATCATTACTAACTTCTGAATAAGTCAACTGAACCCCGGACAGTGAACTTGAGTTTTGCAACGAAATGTCACACGCTTGTGATTGACATTCCAAGTAAATCTGGAGGTACCGTTGCTATTGTCGGCGAAGTCAACACTAGAAAGTTTAACTGTATTTAAAACTACTTGAAATTTCATAATATCTATAGTTACGTTGAGTTGTTCTTACGGATTTGCATTGAGAGAAGCGATACTCTGTCTTTTGCTCAGTGAAAGAATGGTGTGTATCTATGACACTTTTTTCAGTTTGTCTACCATAAAACACATTTTTTTTGAAAACAGTATGGCATACTCATAAAGAAAAACTATTTATTGTTAACAGAATGGCGTTCCGCTCTTTATGAACTTCCCAGATTGCACCAATTACTTTTATAGCACGTGTATATATGTAAAAAGAAGAAGGTTACGTTGTGTAAATTTAGTAAATTATTTGAATGGTTTGATATTATGAACAATGAGGAAAACAAAAGTTTCTCCTGCATCATATATTTTACACACTAAATGGCATAAACTCACCATGCTGATATCTCCTAAAGCAGTCTGTAATTCTGAGGGTGTGTTCCTATTTAGGTATCTCATTGTTGTGTCGACTTCTGGCCTCAACATTAGGTCTGTCTTTTCATAGGTATCAACAGCCTTTTTGTCAAAAAATCTTATCATCCTTCCATTGATACAACTTTTGGATACGTTCCTGCCATTCTTCTGCCTTGTCTCCGTCCCTGCAAGTTGTTTTCCATCTGATATCTTAATATTCATACACCTAGCTTTCCTTTCTTTTTTCCAAAGGTTTCCTTGAATTTCCTGAATGCAGCACCACATACGACGGCTGCATACGTGGACGAGACTCTGGGAGGTATACAATAGATTTAATTATGATTAGACAGATGTTGGATTGCAAGACTTTCCCAGGAGCAGACATGGATTCTGACCACAGCAAGTTGATCACGAAATGGCATCTGAAGTTAAAGAAACTGAAATATATATTTATTTATATCTAGACAAGCTGAATAAAAGGGGTATGAGAAATTAAATTATGATATGGGGGAAATTCAACCAGACGACTTCCTCTTTCATTCCTTTGTCACAGTTCGAATTCTCCCACTGCATTGCCTTCTCTTCCTTGATCCACCGCTGCATTCCATTCTCCCATCACAATTAGATTATTGTCGCCTTTTATATATTGTATTAAATCTTCCATCTCTCTCTCTCTCTCTCTATTTCTCTTCATTTAGAATCACGTCAGATCAATCACTTCTTAGATGCTTGTGCTCTTCTCCCAATAGTTCTTCATTCTAACCGATCTCCTCCTCCTTTCCTCCTCTGATATCTGAATCGGTTTTCTGGTGTTGTTCTTAACTTGGAACCTCATAGTTCTGTCTTTGGTTACGGTTTTGGGTGTACTATTCTTCAACAGGAGTTCGGTAATCTGAAGATCTCTCAGATCCTTTTCAACTTCCTTAAACCAATTGGGTTTAGCCTTTTGCTTTGTAAAAGAAGTCAAATATGTGTTTACTTAATCTGTCAGGATTCGGAATATGTGTCCATAGAAATCAATCCTCCTTTTCCTCATGGTATCCGAGAGTCTCTCCGACTTTACGTAGAGGGCTTCGTTTCTATAAACAACTTTCTTCATCACCCCCTGAACTAGTAGGCATATATCCTTGCACTATTGTGGTGGGCATTGGCTTGGTGTCTACCTAGATACCTTGACGACAATAATTCGTTCAGTATGCTGGTCATAGTAGCTTACCTGCTGCATTTCTCCTGTTTGGTTTTGATAAATCTGCAGTCGGCTGACCAAAAATCCTGCTCCTTCTGCCAACGTACTTCACTTAAACCACCTACATCTAACTTTAGTCTATCCAGTTCCCTTTTCCGATTCTCTAACCCACCACAACGATTGAAAAAAGTTATCATCAGTACATCATTCATACAGATAGACCTGCATGTCTTCGGTAGTCAGTTACGGTGGTAGTTTCCCCATACTTTCAATCGCGTAGCAATATTGTCACCGTTCGTGGGACGCCTAATTCGGAGATGATAATAAATTTCATGATACGCTCGACTAGAATTCAGTGGTTCATATGATCCTCCACTCAGGGCATGGCCCTTCGGAAAGAAAGCGGTCACATTTTATCAATAATTAGTCTGATAATGATCTAACATCAGTTTCAAGATAATAAGTTCACTTAAATTAAGCATAAATGAAAAGTTGCAATGAGAAATTGGAAGTATAATAATTTTAATAAAATGAAATTTACTGACTACAATTGAACAACTGAATATGCAACGTAAACAAGTATTATCTTTGTGCATTAAAAGAAACAAGTCCATCTTGAAAAATAATTGTCAGTCATTAAGTTAAAATCTCATCACTACGCAACACTGATTCATTTAAATAACTATAAATTAATATAATGGAAAATCAGCAATTTCAGTCTCTATTCGTTCATCTTGTTTGTTCATTTCTGACGTATTACTAGACGAACCTGTCCTCCCTGCTCTACTTTTCTTATTACTTCATTTAATTACCTAACTAACTGAATAATAACTTGAATTTTCTAACAGCGCATGATAAACACCGAAAATCCATCAAATACATAATCATATTAGTGTTCCATAATCAATTAACTGCATGTCTCCATCCAACCAATGGCATCATGTGGCTGCACCTAAAATAAGGTACTAACTACTGACATAAATAAGAAAACTATCAAATGCTAGACGATCTGCGTTGTACCGGCTCCACTCCATCCTGCTGAAAATACTTCTACAGCGCTAACTTACTACATCTAGCAATACCACAAGTTGATCTACATTACAGGTGACACTAATCTCGCAATCTAATTATCGTTCGAGTAGCTTGTCGAAGATCCTACTCGTATATTCGTAAATACACTCCGCTACCCATGTGATACCAAATTAAACTCAAGTCAGCTCGCATGCCTAACCAAACTCTTCGAAAAGCATTCAATCAACGCTACGAAACACGCTCATCTAATAAACTCAAATATACGCGGCGGAAATACCTCTCAATAATACTATCCTAACCATTGGCCATCTCAAAGAATTAAATTACTACCGCAATTCACCACTCAATAAATCATTCTCTACTTATACCGTCAACTATACCTTTAGATGACCCTACATATTTTACGCCACACAATGTCCGCCACATAATGAGAACAATCATCATTTCCTACATAAATGAGCTAAATATCTTTGAAGAGCTTCACTATTATTCATACAACCATCACTGAATCGATCCACTAAACATATCACAACACTCCGCGGAATTATACATTACTAGCAAGATACCCGTGCTTCGCTACGGTATTATACTGAAATTTATAATTAAATGCTTAACGTTTTATATATAATCCTCCGAAATTCGCGATCTGACTCGTTTTCTGAGAGAATCCGCCAAAATTCGCGATCTGACTCGTTTTCTGAGAGATTACGGCAAAGTTCCTCACATTTTTCAATCTTTCTTTCCAGCAATCGATTTCGTACTTCCCGAGGTAGGTCCAGGTATTCCACGCGGTCAGTTCGCCCCTAAATCTTTGCCATCTTTTCCTATAAGCATTTTTAGTATGGATCAAATCCTGAAGGAGATCCGGCGTGGTGTCGTCTTGGGTGCCTTGGCGGTACTGAACCCGCGGCTTGACTGTATTCGTAGTCATTACCAGGCCAGGACCCATTTCCAGCGCGGTCCGCACAATTTGACGACGGTCCAGAACATTATTATTATTATTATTATTATTATTATTATTATTATTATTATTATTATTATTATTATTATTATATGTTCTGGACCCCACAGCAAGATGAAAGACCGCTACTTGGCGGTAAATTACATCTGCTACCATTGTCATTGTTGACATAGTGACCAGCACCATTGTCGCGCGTAGGCAAGTGTGCGGGATTTCTGGCGATACGAATGACATACTTCCGTGCATTATTGACCTTATTATAGAGGTGAATAATGTGACGGTCAATCTCATTCCTATCGTTTATTTCAAATGTGTTTAATTTTTTATTTATATGCCAGGAGAGTCTACTGTAATCTAAGAATGTTCTCCGAAGGAAAATATGGCTGTTGAAATCGAACCCAGGAAAGATTAAAAATGATCGGTTTATGATCAGAATAAGTACATCGAAAATCTACAGCCTGTTTCCAGTCATTCGACAGGGTCAGGAATGGAATGAATAAAGCCCCATCTAACGGCGACAATAGGAATTGTGCCGGCTGCCGAAGCACCCCTCTGGGGCAATAAGCGATGAATCACAAATGAAATTAAATATTGGACAGTGTTGCTGGAATGAATGATGACAGGGAAAACCGGAGTATCTGGAGAAAAACCTGTCCCGCCTCCGATTTGTCCAGCACGACTATCACATGGAGTGATCGGGATTTGAACCACGGAACCCAGCTGTAAGAGGCCGGCGCGCTGCCGAGTGAGCAACGGAGGCTCCTTATTAGTACATTATGAACAGTAAAATCAATTGATCTCACCTCCTTTTACACACCACCGCCGTTAAGTTTATTCTCCCCCCCCCCCAAAGAAAAATTAAAAAAGGCGTGTTTCTTTATGTTTAGAGGAGATTCCAAACACCAATTTTCACGTCTATTATCTTCAGTTTTGAGATAAAATTATCCCCATAAAAATAATTCAACTTTTTTCACTTCCTTTCACCCATCCCCGCGCGGGTGAATTTTCCGGCAAAAAATACTTGTTTCTTTAATAGTAAATGATCTTCTAAATACCAATTGTCACGACTCTTAACTTCTTCAGTTTTTGATTTGTGTGTCCTCATGAAAGGAATTCAACTCCTTTTCACCCCCGCCGCCCAAGATGGTTTCCCCTTCAAAACGCGTTTTTCTTTGTTTATAGAGAGCCAAATACCAATTTTCACGTCTGTAACAACTTTAGTTTTTATTAGATGTATGTATTCTCATACAATTAAGTCAAATCATTTTTCAATTCTTTCAACCTCCTCCCCCCCTTCATTGGATTTTCCGAAAATACGTGTTTCTTTACTTTTAAAGCAGATCCCAAATATCAAATTTCACGTCTGTAACATCTTCTTTTTTTGAGATATCTGTAGCCTAATTAAAAGAAATCGACACCATTTTCAGTCACTTTTACACACACACCCCCTTCCACCCAAGTGGCATTTCCGAAAACCTCTCCTATTGGGATTTACAGAAAACAAAAGCATACGTGTTTCTTTATTTTTAAAGGAGATACTAAATACCAATTTTTACATCTGTAAACTTTTAAAGTTTTGAGATATAGATACACTCATTTTAAAAATTCATCCCTTTTTCACACACCCCCATTAATTGGATTTTCCAAAAACAAAAAAATACGTGATTCATTACTCTTAAAGGAGATCCCAAACACCAATTTTCAGGTTCTGAAATATAAGTAGCCTCATTAAAGTCATTCAACCCATTTTCACCCCTTTCCACCCTTCCTATTAGAATTTTCCGAAAACAAAAAATAAGTGTTTCTTTATTATTTTAAGGAGATTCTAAATACCAATTTTTACACCTATAAACTTTAAAAGTTTTGAGATATGGATATACTCATTTTAAAAATTAACCCTCTTTTCACCCCCCCCCATTAATTGGATTTTCCAAAAACCAAAAAATGCGTGCTCCTTTATTTTTAAAGGAGATTCCAAACACCAGTTTTCAGGTCTGTAATATCGTCAGTTTCTGAGATGTAAGTATCCTCATTAAAGGCATTCAACCCATTTTTCACCCCTCCTATTGGGATTTTTCGAAAACAAAAAAATACGTGTTTCTTTATTTTTAATGAAGATTCTAAATACCTATTTTTACATCTGTTAACTTTAAAAGTTTTGAGATATAGATGCACTGTTTTTAAAAATTCACCCCCCTTTTCACCGTCCCATCAACTGGATTTTTCAAAAACAAAAATATACGTATTTCTTTATTTTTAAAAGAGATCAAAAGTACCAATTTTCAGGTCTGTGATATCTTCAGTTTTTGAGATATAAGTACCGGTATTCTGATTAAAGGCATTCAACCCCTTTTTCACCGTTTTTCACCCCTCCTATTGGGATTTGCTGAAAACAAAAGAATACGTGTTTCCTTATTTTTAAAGGAGATTCTAAATACCAATTTTTACATCTGTAAACTTTCAAAGTTTTGAGATATAGATACACTCATTTTAAAATTTCACCCCCTTTTTCACCCCCTTAGCAAAGGAATATCCAAAAATCCTCTCTTAGCGTGCACCTACATCCTAATATGAATCTATGCCCAAAATTTCATTTCTTTATGTCCAGTAGTTTTGGCTCGGCGATGATGAATCAGTCAGTCAGTCAGTCAGTCAGTCAGTCAGTCAGTCAGTCAGGACAAGTTATTTTATATATATAGACTAGCAAGATACCCGTGCTTCGCTACGGTATTATACTGAAATTTATAATTGAATGCTTATTGTTTTAGATATATAATCTGCCGAAATTCGCGATCTGACTCGTTTTTTGCGAGAATCCACCAAAATTTCCGATCTGACTCGTTTTCTATTAGATTACGGCACGTTTCCTCCCATTTTTCAATCTTCCTTTCCAGCAATCGATTCCGTACTTCCCGGTCCGTAAATCTTTGCCATCTCTTCCTATAATCATTTTTAATATGGATAAAATCCTTCAAAGATACGGCGTGGTGTCATATTGGGTGCCTTGGCGGCAATGAACCCGCGGCTGGACTGCATTCTTAGTCATTGCTCATCCAGGAGCCGTTTCCTGCGCGGATCGCACGTTTGACGACGGTCCGGAACATTATTATTATTATTATTATTATTATTATTATTATTATTATTTTTTTTTGCTGGAATGAATGATGACAGGGAAAACCGGAGTATCCGGAGAAAAACCTGTCCCGCCTCAGTTTTGTCCAGCACGAATGTCACATGGAGTGACCGGGATTTGAACCACGGAACCCAGCTGTGAGAGGCCGGCGCGCTGCCGCCTGAGCAACGGAGGATCCTTATAAGTACATTAAGGACAGTAAAATCAATTGGTCTCACCTCCTTTTACACCCCACCGCCGTTAAGTTTATTTACCGCCAACCCCACCCCCCCCCCGAAAAAAATTAAAAGAAGGCGTGTTTCTTTAAGTTTAAAGGAGATCCCAAACACCAATGTTCACGTCTATTACCTCCAGGTTTGAGATATATGTATCCCCATAAAAATAATTCACTTTTTTCACTTCATTTCACACTGCTTCCCCCCCCCCAATAAGTGAACTTTCCCGCAAAAAAAAAACTTGTTTGTTTAATAGTAAAGGATCTTCTAAATACCAATTATCGCGACTCTAACTCCTTCAGTTTTTTATTTTTGTGTCCACATGAAAGGAATTCAACTCCTTTACACTCCCGCCCCCAAAAATGGTTTCCCCTACAAAACGCGTTTTTCTTTGTTTTCAAAGGAGATCCAAATACGAATTTTCACGTCTGTAACAACTTTAGTTTTTATTAGATGTATGTATTCTCATACAATTAAGTCAATTTATTTTTCAATTCTTTCACCCCCCCCCCACTTCATTGGATTTTCCGAGAATACGTGTTTCTTTAATTTTAAAACAGATTGCAAATATCAAATTTCACGTCTATAACATCTTCATTTTTCAGATATCAGTAGCCTAATTAAAAGGATTCAACACCATTTTCAGACACTTTTACCCCATTCCACCCAAGTGGTATTTCTGAAAACTATAATACACCTTTCTTTATGTTTAATAGAGATAAAAAATCATTTTTCACTTCTGTAACATGTTAAATTTTTTTAGATTTACCGTAAAAGTTCTCATTTAAAAATTTCACCCCTTTTGAGTTCCCCTTAAGTGGAGTTTCCAAAAACAAATCACCTATGTTTCTTTACATTTACAGGAGATTCCAAACACCCACTTTTTACGTCTGTAACATTTTACGTTTCCAAGATATTCTGTAGATATAGTCTTTCAAAAAATTCACCCCAATTTGTCACTCCTATTTAACCGCCGTTAATTGGATTTTCCAATAACTAAAAAAATGCGTGTTTCTTTATTTTTAAAGGAGATCCCTTATATAAATTTTCAGTTCTGTAATATCTTCCGTTTCTGAGATATATGTATCCTCATTAAAGGCATTCAACCCATTTTTCACCCTTTTATACCCCTCCTATTGGGATTTACAGGAAACAAAAAATACGCGTTTCTTTATTTTTAGAGGAGATTCTAACTACCAATTGTTACATCTGTAAATTTTAAAGTTTTAAGATGTAGACACACTTATTTTATAAAATTCACCGCCCTTTTCACCCCACAATATTTGGATTTTCCAAAAACGAAAAAATACGTGTTGCTTTACTTTTAAAGTAGATCCCAAATACCAATTTTCAGGTCTGTAATATCTTCAGGTTCGGAAATATAAGTAGCCTCATTAATGGCATTCAACCCACTATTCACCCTTTTACAGCCCTCCTATTGGGATTTTCCGAAAACAAAAAATACGTGTTTATTTATTTTTAAAGGCGATTCTAAATACCATTTATCACATCTGTAAACTTTTAAAATTTTCATATGTAGATACACTAATTTTAAAAATTCACACCCCTTTTCACCCCCGCCCCCATTATTTGGATTTTCCAGAAACGAAAAATACCTGTTTCTTTATTATTTTTAAGTAGATCCCAAATACCAATTTTCAGGTCTGTAATATCTTCAGGTTCTGAAATATAATTATCCTCAATCCTCATTAAAGGCATTTAACATATTTTCACCCTTTTCCACCCTTCCTATTGGGATTTTCCTAAAACAAAAATATACGTGTTTCTTTATTTTTAAAGGAGATTCTAAATACTAATTTTTACATCTATAAACTTTAAAAGTTTTGTTATATATATAGATACACTCATTTTAGAAATTCACCCCTTTCTCACCCCCCCCCCATTAATTAGATTTTCCAAAAACAAAACATACGTGGTTCTTTAGTTTTAAAGGAGATACAAAACACCAATTTTCAGGTCTGTAATATCTTCAGTTTCTGAGATATAAGTATCCTCATTAAATGCATTCAACCCCTTTTTCACCCCTTTCCTCCTTTCCTATTAGGATTTTCCGAAAACAAAAAAATAGGTGTTTCTTTATTTTTACTGAAGATTCTAAATACCAATTTTTACATCTGTAAACTTTCAACGTTTTGAGATATAGATACACTCATTTTAAAAATTCACCCCCCTTTTCACCCTTCAATAACTGGATTTATCAAAAACAAAAAAATACGTGTTTCTTTATTTTTAAAAGAGATCAAAGGTACCAATTTTCAGGTCTGTAAAACCTTTAGTTTCTGAGATATAAGTACCGGTATCCTGATTAAAGGCATTCAACACTTTTCACCCTTTTTCGCCCCTCCTATTGGGATTTTCTTAAAACAAAAAAATATGTGTTGCCTTATTTTTAATGAAGAGTCTAAATACCAATTTTTACATTTGTAAACTTTAAAAGTTTTGAGATATAGATACACTCATTTTAAAATTTCACCCCCCTTTTCACCCCCTTAGCGGCGGAATATCCAAAAATCCTCTCTTAGCGAGCACCTACATCTTAATATGAATGTATCTTCAAAATTTCATTTCATTATGTCCAGTAGTTTTGGCTCGGCGATGATGAATCAGTCAGTCAGTCAGTCAGTCAGTCAGTCAGTCAGTCAGTCAGTCAGTCAGTCAGTCAGTCAGTCAGTCAGGACAAGCTATTTTATATATATAGATTATAAGATCACCACTTCAAATATCTCACACATCAGCACATCAAAACTTACCTGTGGCATTCAAGATCACACACGCTTCATAGCTGTTCCACTAACACGGAAAACAACGCAGGAAAGATCGCCTAACCCTAGTATTCACCAACGGAAAACGATATTCTAATATACGCAGTAGCGTTACATGACGTTACCAACACCGTTAGCACGTTAGAGCATTCAAGTTATTTCACTTTACATCACCTGTGTGACATTTAAAAAAGATCTACTTCTACTATAAGCATCTACAAGTAAACAAGAAGGGCAAGGTTCGACTACTCATCTGACTTCTTCGCTTCTCCATAGGTATTGGTAGTCAGGTTATTTTTTCAGCCATCTCGTCCATTTCGGCAGAGTGTGGATCCACCAGGATCCTACTGGTTTACTCGGACATCTCTTCTATATGGACTTTCTTATTCACAAATATGGGCAACATCTTGAGTTCAACCTGAAACTTGAACAGAATAGTTAGAGCGAATTCGTACAGATTTATTAATCCACTGTTATAGATTAATACTGGCCTGTGTAATTTGTATCGCTCAATGCTATACTTAGTTTGTTAACGTTATTTCGGCCTCAACTTCTTAAATTTTTAAGAGCTTTATTTCGCATACAAGAGCTGAGCTCTCTATTTGCTTCACGATCCTTTTTGTACTACTCAAGAATTGACATTAAAACAAATTCAAACTTCATTATTTCAATAATAATAATAACGAGGCTGCTTTCCATAAACTACATAACTACGATCCTGACTTCTTTACATATGGTTTTTGACATTGAGGAAACGTTATCACAGAGATTCACAACGGAACACATGCTACCATTGTTTATTCTTCTCCACTTGAAATACGTCACACCACACGCCTGTTAGATAATTAACTGTATATAATTCCGGCTCAATCCATGGCCTCCTTGACGTCTGTTATACTAGATGTAATGTCTGGCCTTTCTTCTTCTCAGCTGTTACTGCAAATATTTATTGATACCCGCTTGTGACTACACTGTTTTTCACGCGGTCCGATGTATACCACGGGGTTCTGAGCTTGATCTATCGATTCTCTTCCATAAGATCTACTATCAATTCGCGAGTTGTGTCGGCTCATATCTTACGAATATATAAATTCGCCGTGCATCAACAGTTTATTTTACATCCATGCCGTCCATATGCACCTATCATACTTATGACCTTCAATGACTACCTGACATGTAATTACGCGTCATTGGAAGGTCATAATATCAGCTTAGTTAAGCCATGCTAAATATTATTACAAGGCCATGTAAGTCTCCAGACTGCCACTCTTGTAACTTTCGAAAGGCAGCTACCCCCCTTTTCGATGAACCATTCGTTAGTCTGCTATCTCGACATATTCCCATCCGATATGGTTGCACCTACGGCTAGGCTATCTTCTTTACTGGGCCACACAAGCCACCCCACCGCGGCAATGTCACATGTTTCCTTACTGTGCGCGTGTTCTTTATCCAGTATTACCATTTAATTCCATATCTATAATGCGTATCCTAAATTAATCACAACATATTTTTAGATACTGTAAAATGTTCCCCTATGGTTACTTCTAATTGGTAATAAATAAATGTCACAGAAAAATGTGAATAATGAGATTATTTTTTTCTCTATACCGTCACTGGTACAACCTGCTAATAAAACTGAAAGTAAATAATTAAATTACGTAACTGGAGAATAAGACCATTCATGATAAGAATCAAGAGGAAAGATTCAGAAATAAATATGTCATAAGTAAGCAAAGTTAACATTCAATGAATATTCGCAGTGTATATTATGCATAGCATACAAAACCACCTAACACTGGAAGACTCCACTTCCAAAATGTCCACATCCGTAATACGATTTTTTAAAACTCGCGGAAAACTAATAACTTCTTTTCTTATGGTGACAGTGGCCATTTTTTTTAGTTCTAGCTGGGTGAACATACATTGATTATAGTCAAAATTATTAAAATCAGACTTGATTTTTGAGCGAAGTTATTAAAGTTTTTGATTGGATGTAGAACGTTTTGGAATTATGCATTGAAATAAGAGAGTTTTGAAATTACTTTATCATTTAGAGCAAAGTAATATTATAATTATGTTCACTTCTGCAAGCAGAACATTAAATCAAAATTAACGCATTTCAAATTCTCGACCCATCGTCCTCTTCAATAGGATGATATAATTACTTGTGGTCTTAATATGAGTCTGTATTACATTCCATAACATATTTATAGAATGACAAATCATTCATATTTCTCCATTCGGGCCCTAAGTGTTTTGTCAGCAGAGCGTCCACATAAGAAAGCTTCTCTTTCTTCAAATAAAGAGGGCTTCTGGTTTTATCTGAGACTAGCAAGATACCCGTGCTTCGCAACGGTATTATACTGAAATTTATAATTGAATGTTTTTTGTATTAGATATATAATCCGCCGAAATTCGCGATCTGACTCGTTTTCTGCGAGAATCCACCAAAATTCCCGATCTGACTGTTTTTCTATGATTTTACGGCACGTTTCCTCCCACGTTTAAATCTTCCTTTCCAGCAATCAATTTCGTACTTCCCGGGCTAGGCTCAGGTATTCCTCCCGGTCATTTGGGTCCGTAAATCTTTGCCATCTTTTCCTATAATATTTTTAATATGGATAAAATCTTTCAGGAGATCCGGCGTGGTGTCATATTGCGTGCCTTCGCGGTACTGAACTATTATGTGTTGCTGGAATGGCTGATGACAGGGAAAACCGGAGTATCCGGAGAAAAACCTGTCCCGCCTCCGTTTTGTCCAGCATGAATGCCACATGGAGTGACCGGGATTTGAACCACGGAACCCAGCTGTTAGACGCTGGCGGAGCAACGGAGGATCCTTATAAGTACATTAATAACAGTAAAATCAATTGGTCTCACCTCCTTCTACACCGCACCGAAGTTAAGTTTATTTACCGCCAACCCCCCCACCCCCACCCATAAAAAAATTAAAAGAATGCTTGTGTTTCTTTATGTTTAAGGGAGATTCCAAACACCAATGTTCACGTCTATTACCTTCAGTTTTGAGATATAAGTATCCCCAATAAAATAATTCACTTTCTTTCACTCCATTTCACAATAATCCCCCCCCCCCTTTAAGTGAATTTTCCCGCAAATAATACTTGTTTCTTTAATAGTAAAGGATCTTCTAAATACCAATTATCACGACTCTAACTTCTTCAGTTTTCGATTTATGTGTCCTCATGAAAGGAATTCAACTCCTTTACACTCCCGCCCTCCGAGATGGTTTCCCCACCAAAACGCGTTCTTCTTTGTTTTTAAAGGAGGTCCAAATAAGAATTTTCACGTCTGTAACAACTTTAGTTTTTATTAGATGTATGTATTCTCATACAATTCAGTCAATTTCTTTCACCCCCCCCCCCCCCTTCATTGGATTTTCCGAGAATACGTGTTTCTTTACTTTTAAAGCAGATTGCAAATATCAAATTTCACGTCTGTAATATCTTCATTTTTGAGATATCAGTAGCCTAATTAAAAGAATTCATCACCATTTTCAGTCACTTTTAACCCCCCCCCCCCTTTCCACCCAAGTGGTATTTTCGAAAACTAAAAGTACACGTTTCTTTATGTTTAATAGAGATAAAAAATACCATTTTTCACTTCTGTAACATGTTAAGTTTTTTTAGATATACTGTACTGTAAAAATTCTCATTTTAAAATTTCACCCCTTTTGAGTTCCCCTTAAGTGGAGTTTCCAAAAAAAATCACCTATATTTCTTTACATTTACATGAGATTTACACCCACTCTTTACGTCTGTAACATTTTACGTTTCCAAGATATTCTGTAGATATAGTCTTTCAAAAAATTCACCCCATTTGTCACTCCTGTTTAACCGCCATTAATTGGCTTTTCCAAAAACTAAAAAATAAGTCTTTCTTTATTTTTAAAGGAGATCCCATATGCAAATTATCAGTTCTGTAAGATCTTTCGTTTCTGAGATATGGGTATCCTCAATTAAGGCATTCAACCCATTTTGCACCCTTTTACACCCCTCCTATTAGGATTTACAGGAAACAAAAAAATACGTGTTCCTTTATTTTTAGAGGAGATTCTAACTACCAATTTTTACATCTGTAAATTTTAAAGTTTTAAGATGTAGACACACTCATTTTAAAAAAATCACCCCCCTTTTCACCCCCCAATATTTGGATTTTCCAAAAACGAAAAAATACGTGTTTCTTTACTTTTAAAGTAGATCCAAAATACCAATTTTCAGGTCTGTAATATCTTCAAGTTCTGAAATATAAGTATCCTCAATTAAGGCATTCAACCCATTTTTCACCCCTTTACACCCCTTCTATTAGGATTTTCCGAAAACAAAAGAATACGTGTTTCTTTATTTTTAAAGGAGATTCTAAATACCAATTTTTAC
The DNA here is from genome assembly GCF_040414725.1 of Anabrus simplex. Classification (NCBI taxonomy): domain Eukaryota; kingdom Metazoa; phylum Arthropoda; class Insecta; order Orthoptera; family Tettigoniidae; genus Anabrus; species Anabrus simplex. The sequence goes on along the minus strand of NC_090265.1, from coordinate 165,879,636 downwards.
GTCTATAAACTTAAAAAAAAGTTTTGAGTTATAGATACACTCATTTTAAAAAATCACTCCCTTTTCACCCCTCCCCTCCGATTAATTGGATTTTCCACAAAAAGAATAATACGTGTTTCTTTATTTTTAAAGGAGATCCCAAAGACCAATTTTCAGGTCTGTAATATCTTCAGGTTCTGAAATATAAGTAGACTCATGAAATACATTCGACCCCTTTTTCAACCTTTACCACCCTTCCTATTACGATTTTCCGAAAACAAAATATACGTGTTTCTTTATTTTTAATGGAGATTCTAAATACCAATGTTTACATCTATAACCTTTAAAAGTTTTGAGATATAGGTACAGTCATTTTAAAATATTACCCTCTTTTCACCCCCCTTAATTGGGTTTTCCAGAAAAACAAAAAATACATGTTTCTTTATTTTTAAAAGAGATCCCAAACACCAATTTTCAGGTCTATAATATCTTCAGTTTCTGAGATATAAGTAGCCTCATTAAAGGCATTCAACCCATTTTTCACCCCTTTTCACTCCTCCTATTGCGATTTTCCGAAAACAAAGAAATACGTGTTCCTTTATTTTCAATGAAGATTCTAAATACCAATTTTTACATCTGCAAACTTTAAAAGTTTGGAGATATAGATTCACTCATTTTAAAAATTCACCCCCTTTTCACCCTCCCATTAATTGGATTTTACAAAAACAAAAAATACGTGCTTCTTTATTTATAAAAGAGATCAAAAGTACCAATTTTCAGGTCTGTAATATCTTCAGTTTCTGAGATATAAGTACCGGTATCCTGATTAAAGGCATTCAACCCATTTTCCCCCATTTCACCCTTTTTCATCCCTCATATTGGGATTTTCTGAAAACAAAAAAATACGTGTTTCCTTATTTTTAAAGAAGATTCTAAATACTAATTTTTACATCTGTAAACTTTTAAAGTTTTGAGATATATATATACACTCATTATAAAATTTCACCCCCATTTTCACCCCCTTAGCGGCGGAATATCAAAAAATCCTCTCTTAGCGAGCACCTACATCATAATATGAATATATCCCCAAAATTTCATTTCTTTATGTCCAGTAGTTTTGGCTCGGCGATGATGAATCAGTCAGTCAGTCAGTCAGTCAGTCAGTCAGGACAAGTTATTTTATATATATAGATATTGTTTTCCCTCTCTTCATGACTGATTTGAATGTTCCTAGATCTGATTTGTAATTTACTTCCCCCTTCACATTCATACATTTTGCAAAGGCAGTTTTCTTGAGAATGAGTCGTTTTGCGGCAGAAAATTTGGAGTGCTACTGACCATAAGACTTTATAAATGTCTGTATAGAACTCTTTCCGTCATAAATGAAAAAAAATTCCCAACTTTCTTCACATTAGCACTTTGTCCAATGATATCTCTGTACTCACATGGTGTTATAATAGTTTCTCGTTTCCGCATAATTTTCACTATTCTCCCGAACAATCTGTCTGGCTGAAGTGAAGAATGACCAACAATGGGGAAAATCACGTGTAATTCTTTGGGTGGTGATTTGGTGGAATGCAGCCAATACATAAGAATTCCAATCATGGTTATATTTTTATGTCCGGGGCATTCACCAGCACACATTTTCAAAACTTCAGCTGCCCCTAAATCTGATTAAAATAGTTTACCATACACCATTGATGAAATCTCGTTTGAACTGTTAGGTCATTGATTTTCTGTCGAAATATAAGCCTTTACTGATTCATGACCTTGTTGAGACTTAGAATGTCCCTCAAAATGGTGAAGTTATAGAAATGTAACTGTCTAGAAAATTAGGTAGATTCATCAGGAACCCGGGGAAGAAACATATTATTCTGACAATCAAATGAAAATTAAACTGTTTATTCTTCAGGAGTTTTAAGGTCTTTATAAAATGGGTTTGTTTTTATCATATGCTCCCAAAGCTCTGTCATGAGTTCAGTTTTTTAATGAGGCTCTTTACATGCGACAATTAGGTCATTAAGTCTCATGCACTCAGAGCAGGCATCCGTTGCTGGAGATTAGAAGCTAATTGTGAAGAACATAACAAACACCTCTCTAAAAACAGATTTTACCGACTGATTTTTCTTTTGTGTGCAATAAATTTGCCACAACAGTTTAATGCTACTGTCACTAGGAAGATATTGCCTTGTATACCTTTCTCTGACATAGTGCGATTCAACACTAGATCGAAAATCAAAGTAATAACTGACTCGTTATGGTTCTAGAAAACATTACTACGTTTATCACCACCTCTATTTTCTTTAGGGATGCTGCCCCTGTTCATAAACTTTCGATTCAGATTCTGTATTCGAAATCTTGATATTCTAAGTATTTTCAGAAAAGCAGTACTGCAGACTGATGTCATACGTTTGCTTAATTTTACAAGCTAACCTACAGTAACTGAATTTCTTGGTCGAATGCCTTCGACGAAACGCCTTGTTGTAGAAATACTTCGAGATGTGTGCTTCAATATGAATTTATCTCGGGCTATTTTTGAATAGTTTGCATATAAGGCTGCATGAAACTTTCGCACATCCTGCATTTGCAAATCACCACAAACATAAACACTCTCTTTGTGATTGCATAGCGGAAGATTAGGGAGAGAAGAGATTTACTTAGCAATTAACCCTTGTTGTACAATGTCGCCGTAGGTACCTGAATGTAACGAAATTACCCCATTCTAGGGCACGTTGTGTCTGTCTAATATGCAAGAGCTCTACATGTTTGCGAAAGGAATCAATTGGCAACTTGGCGTGCAGACCATAGCAGGTTTGAACACGAACTCTGAATATTTGATACAGCACATAATAGTAGACAAAGTCCAGTAGCAAACAAAAGAGCACGAAAGACTCAATACTTCAGAGAGATGTCTTATTGAAAAACCTTTCGGATATTAGAACACTTGTCATGCCATTTTAACATTTTATATAACCGTGCGAAACATAGGTGAGTCACCGCTCTAAACCACGATCAATACAAAAGTGATTAAGATTTTACTGAATTAATTATTTCACTGGGGAACCAGTTTGAATTCTTTTTTGTAATTAACATGGAAGTACAGTACCGTATTCTCTTTATTCACTTCAGGTCCCTACATTTAATGCAATTTACCGATTCTTCATCATGTCACATTATGCAGTTAAAAGCTCTTTGAATTACGTTATCCTATGTAAAGAGATTGCAATCAACACTGGAGATTTTGAATTATATTATCTTTGCAATAATGTTGAATTTCATAAAAATGGTGCCTAATTTAATCTAACATATGCGTATAAAACACATCGTCCCTGAGGAAACCAAACCTCGTATGTCACAATGCTCTTCCTAACCATTATTGTCCTTAAGACTGGTCACAATTCCCAGCCACATAGGGATATGAAATCCATCTGAACAATTTTCATTGTATTCGTTTCCCTATGCTGATGTGCAAAGAAAATGAACTTCACCGTACCGTAATGTAGGAATAAATGTTTTCGCGACGAATTGATTCACTCTATTGAAGGTTCTTTTATACCGGTACTGTCGTATAGAAAAATGAGCAAAATGATGATTGTTCTGATGGACTGCATATACATATGGGGCTGGGAGGCGTGACCAGTATTAAGGAAAATAATGGATAGGAAGAGCATTATAAAATACGAAGTTTTGTTTCGTCACCGACGATATATAGACAACACATGTATAATATATTATATTCTGAAGTAAACCCCAGTAGATTGTTGCTTGTTATATCTTTCTCGCTGCAGAGGAACTAGTGATGGTTTTCAGTTTATTCCTGAACCTACCGGCTTATACTGTAACCTCATTCAGACGACCGCGATGTTATTTAAAATTATATGACTGCCAGTTTGCGTATGGAATGAAACTCGTACAATATTTTTGTGTACGCTATATTTGCGAAAACAACGTTACCAAGTCCACAACAACCACCAGCGATGAACGTAACAAGCAAGACGCACTTCACGCATGAAGTCTCCTTCATCCAATATTCTCGCTACTCTTAGTAAATTAACTCTATATCTACTTTCACCACATGTCATTCCACCCCACCTTCTGAGAACGGTTCAAACTAGACTGTCCAATCAGTCCCACACTATCGTCCCATATACAATAATTAATTTGTGGTTTCTACAGGGTAGTAGTCGAGTTACATATCGTCGCTTCACCGGTAAAAAGTTGTATCCCACAATACTGTTCCTATCCATTATTCTCCTTAAGACTGGTCACGCCTCCCAGCCACATATGGATACGCAGTCCATCAGAACAATGTCCGTTGTATTCGTTTTCCTATGTCGACAATTAAACGAAAATGAACCTTACGTGCTTTGTGCACTAGGAGTGCGTAAATACGTAATGCAAACGTACATTCCTACAGTACGGTACTGTAAGGTTCATTTTCATTTACACACGGGCATAGGAAAATGAACACAACAAAATTTGTTCTGATGGACTGCATATCCATACGTGACTGGGAAGCGTGACCAGTCTTAAGGAGAATAATAGGAAAAGCATTGTGGAATACAACCTTTTACCGGTCGAGCGGCGATAATTTGACAGAGAAGCCATACTTGCTAGTATGAAACAGGAGTGTTATCAGCATCAGTTAAATAACAGTATTATTATGCAGTTAAAAAGGTTTTTTAATTTATGTTTTTACTATATTGCTATTTGATTTTACGGTGCACCGACACAGATATATCTTATGGCGGCGGCGGGATAGGAAAGGGCGAGGAGTGGGAAGGAAGCGGCCTTAATTCAGGGCTGCCGTTAGTGAGGTTCGAACAGACGATCTGCCGAATACAAGCTTACAGCTGTGCTCTCCTAACCGTATGTCCAATTCACTCGGTACCTCCACCCTTTTAAAACTGACAGAGGTAATAGAGATTTTGAAAGGTGGTGAAAGTTCGTTTAACACTCCATATCGCACGATTCCAGCACGTAAAATATCTTCGGTGACATATTTTGTGTTTACCCGAAAAAAATTAAATTCAGTCCTAGATCGGTCACAGAAGTCTGAATTACTTTGCCAAATGGTAGAGTAAAACGATACGTCGAGACTGGTGCGTAAACATCCTATATGACGTCAAATGAAAGAACTGAACACGGGTCTTCTGCAACACAACATCTACGCAATAAAATAATATAATTATATGAGCGAACCGTATTATTAATTTTTTTGGTAGGGGCTTTACGTCGCACCGACACACATAGGTCTTATGGCGACGATGGGATAGGACAGGCCTAGGAGTTGGAAGAAAGCGGCCGTGGCCTTAATTAAGGTACAGCCCCAGCATTTGCCTGGCGTGAAAATGGGAAACCACGGAAAATCATCTTCAGGGCTGCCGATACTGGGATTAGAACCTACTATCTCTCGGATGCAAGCTCACAGCCGCGCGCCTCTACACGCACGGCCAACTCGCCCGGTATTATTATTATTATTATTATTATTATTATTATTATTATTATTATTATCAATAGATGGATTTCTTTCATGTAACCATAATCATAATGATGTATATATGTACGACTATGTTATTATCATATTAAATATTTCAATAGTAAGTAATGGGGATAATTTTTGTAAAATTCCTGGTGGTGTTGTGAACAGCCAAGCTCATGGGGAGGAGGAAAATGATGTTGGTGAAATTATGCTTGAGGAAGTGGAAAGGATGGTAAATAAACTCCATTGTCACAAGGCAGCAGGAACAGATGAAATTAGATCTGAAATGGTGAAGTATAGTGGGAAGGCAGGGATGAAATGGCTTGATACAGTAGTAGCGTGGAGTGTTGATAAGGTACCTACAGATTAGACAAAAGCAGTAATTGCATCTATCTATCTATCTATCTATCTATCTATCTATCTATCTATCTATAAACAAGGGAACAGGAAGGATTGCTACAGCTATCGAGGTATATCACTGATTAGTATACCAGGCAAAGTATTCACTGGCATCTTGGAAGGGAGGGTGCGATCAGTCGTTGAGAGGAAGTTGGATGAAAACCAGTGTGGTTTCAGACCACAGAGAGGCTGTCAGGATCAGATTTTCAGTATGCGCCAGGTAATTGAAAAATGCTACGAGAGGAATAGGCAGTTGTGTTTATGTTTCGTAGATCTAGAGAAAGCATATGACAGGTACCGAGGGAAAAGATGTTCGCCATACTGGGGGACTATGGAATTAAAGGTAGATTATTAAAAACAATCAAAGGCATTTATGTTGAGAATTGAGCTTCAGTGAGAATTGATGGTAGAATGAGCTCTTGGCTCAGGGTACTTACAGGGGTTAGACAAGGCTGTAATCTGTCACCTTTGCTGCTCGTAGTTTACATGGATCATCTGCTGAAAGGTATAAAATGGCAGGGAGGGATTCAGTTAGGTGGAAATGTAGTAAGCAATCTGGCCTATGCTGACGACTTGGTCCTAATGGCATATTGTGTCGAAAGCCTGCAGTCTAATATCTTGGAATTTGAAAATAGGTGCATTGAGTATGGTATAAAAATTAGCCCCTCGAAGACTAAATTGATGTCAGTAAGTAAGAAATTCAACAGAATTGAATGTCAGGTTGGTGATACAAAGCTAGAACAGGTGGATAATTTTAAGTATTTAGGTTGTGTATTCTCTCAGGATCGTAATATAGTAAGTGAGATTGAATCAAGTTGTCGTAAAGCTAATGCAGTGAGCTCGCAGTTGCGATCAACAGTATTCTGTAAGAAGGAAGTCAGCTCCCAGACGAAACTATGTTTACATCGGTCTGTTTTCAGGCCAACTTTGCTTTATGGGAGCGAAAGCTGGTTGGACTCCGGATATTATTCATATGTTAGAAGTAACAGACATGAAAGTAGCAAGAATGATTGCTGGTACAAACAGGTGGGAACAATTGCAGGAGGGTACTCAGAATGAGGAGATAAAGGCTAATTTAGGAATGAACTCGATGGATGAAGCTGTACGCATAAACCGGCTTCGGTGGTGGGGTCATGTGAGGCGAATGGAGGAGGATAGGTTACCTAGGAGAATAATGGACTCTGCTATGGCGGGTAAGAGAAGTAGAGGTAGACCAAGACGACGATGGTTAGACTCGGTTTCTAACGATAGTTGCAAATGGAGGATTGTGGGGACGTTTAGTAAATTCACAGAGGCTTGCAGACTGAACGCTGAAAGGCATAACAGTCTATAATGATCATGTATGTATGTATGTATGTAATATTTCTATGATGTTCTTCCTACTTCATATAATGAAAAATCTACATCATGTTTCCAGTTTCAGTTCGATAAGGAATGGAATGAATGAAACCCCCATCTAGCGGCTAGCTTGAAATTGTGCCGGCTACCGAAAGCTGTCGCACTCCTCTGCGGAAATTATTAATGACAGATGAAATGAAATATTAGTGGAGAGTGTTGCTGAAATAAATTATGACAGTGAAAACCGAAGCACCCGTAGAAAAACCTGTCCCGCCTCCCATTTGTCAAGCACAAATCTCACATCGAGTGACCTCGATTTGAACCACGGAACCCAGCGGTGAGTGGTCGGCACTCTGCCGCCTGGGCCTCGGAGGCTTTTTTCCATATAATAAAAATAATGAAAAATCTACAGCCTGTTTCCAGTTTCAACTCGGTCAGGAATGGAATGAATGAACCCCCCTCCTAGCGGCGAGGATAGAAACTGTGCCGGCTGACGAAGCCTATCAGACTCCTCTGGAGCAATGATTAACGACTGAAAGATGACATTGGAATGTTTCTGGAATGAAAAATGACAAGGAAAACCGGAGTACCCGTAGAAATTCCCGTCCCACCTCCGCGTTGTCCAGCACAAATCTCACATGGAAAGAACAGGGGTTTGAACCTCGTAACCCAGCGGTGAAAGGCCAGCGCACTGTCGCCTGTACTACGGAGGCTTTAATAATAATAATAATAATAATAATAATAATAATAATAATAATAATAATAATAATAATAATAATAATAATAATAATAATAATAAATGAGAAGAGGAAGACAGGAACATTGTGGATAGAACAAAGGAAATAGGAGCACAACGAAAGGATGAAGGGATTTTGGGAAGGGAAGAGGAAAAACGGAAGGAAGTGAAGATTATGTTATCATGAGATATTCTAGTTTAAACACTGTCCATAAGGGCAAAATGATATGAATAATAATAATAATAATAATAATAATAATAATAATAATTTTTTTATTTTATTTTATTTTTATTTATAACTTATCTAAAATACATTTGCAAATATGCAGTAGGATATTATACATTATATTTGCAATTATTTACACCTGCAAAGCACTTGATGTGCTTATCTGCCGGTGTAGTTGTTTCACATTTATATACAATGTTGCTATCTTTACTGTTTACAACATTAATAAGGTATGTATATTTACATTAGCATTGTAATTTTGTCCTGTGGTGTGAGTTTTTCTTAATCCCTGAAAGTATCACTCAAAGTAGATAAGTCTTTGGTACATTTTTCATTCATGAACAAATATTTAAACTGTAATTTTATTATCTATGATCCATAGTTTCACATGTTTTTTTAGTTGATATTTGGTTTTCAAGTGTGTCAATTCTGAGGGCAACTTGTTCAAAAATTTAGGAACTACAACTTGCAGTGTTCTGGATCCATATTTGTTGTAGTACCTCATGACCTGAAAATAACTTATATGCCTCAGTCTTGTTCCATGTGTATGTTCATTAACAATTCTATATTGTGGCTTCCAGTAATTTTCTTTAATTATGTTGTACATATATAGTTGTTTAACTCTCAAGAACCTTTCCTTCTGGTACATCCCTGTTAACATATCCTCACTTAAGCTAAATATTCCTCTGTTTTCATACCAAAAGAATGCTTTGACAATGCCATTTTGTAATATTTGTACCATGTTTATGTCTGTAACAGAAGCTGATCCCCATACACTTACACCATATGATATAAGTGACTCAACAAGTGAATGATAAACCAATTTTAAGCTATCATGAGGTATTATATACTTAACCATTTGCATTTTGAACAAGCTTAGCCTCAGTCTTTCACACAACGTATTAATATGTTGCTTCCATGAAAAATATCTATCTATTATTATACCTAAATATTTCATGTTATCAACTTCCTCTATTACATAGTCACAATTGCATGATTTTTGTTCACCATCGTGAATGCACTGAACTGAATGGCCTGTTATTTTAATGTTTTCTCTTTGCATTTTTGAGGTAGTAATGTACAAGACTTTTGTTTTTGAAGTGTTAATTATTAGACCCTTATCATGGCACCATTCTTGAAAGTAGTTGTACTCCATTTGTAAATGCTTCTCTGCTACTTTTGGGTTTTTATGTACTGATACAATTAGTTTATCGTCTGCATACATGAAATATTTACATTTTTTAAAACATGAGCTTATATCATTGACAAAAATAATATACAAAATGGGTCCTAGGATACTTCCTTGTGGAACACCTCTTTTAATAGAAGTTATTTCTCCGTATATATTATCAATTTTTACCCTATACGTTCGGTCAGTCAGATAACTTTCAAAAACTTTTAGTGGTGTTCCTCTTACCCCAATTTTGCTTAAGGCTGCAATAATTTTTTCATGGGAAATTGAATCAAATGCCTTTGAGAAATCAATAAACATAGCTAAAATGTGCATACCTTGATTTAGCTTCCCATTGATCAAATTGGAGAATTCCTCAAGAAGATTACTTGTACCCTTGTGTTTTTGATAAGCAAATTGATGTTCATCAATAATTTTAAATTTTTCTAAATATGAGATTAGGTGATCAGCAATGTATCTTTCAACTGATTTACCTATAGTTTGAAGAATAGATATCTGTCTATAGTTTTCATACTGTAAATGTGAACCTTGCTTGTAAATAGGTCTCACTATGGCAGTCTTCAGATCCTTTGGGAAAATACCTGTCTCTATTATTTTATTGATTAGCTTCTTTATTACTGGTGTTATTATGTCTATGTTATCTTTCAGATGTTTAACTGTTAATTTATCCATGCCTGGTGATTTATTTATGTCCATTCCTTCAATTATGTGTGCTATATCTGCTGTACTTGCTAGTGGTAGATAAAATGATGAAAGTCTCTCTGTATTAGGTAATGGTCTTCGTTGTACTCTACATTCATGTACTACCTTGTCTAGCTGTTCTGAAAATGTTTTTGAAAAGTTATCAACTATATTTTCTAGTGAGTCTTGCCTTCCTAAATAATGTCTTACCGTTTCTTCTATTGTCCATTTCTTTTTAGTCTTTAGCACATCATTTAATACTTCCCAAGTTTTCTTCATGTCCCCTCTACAACTTTCAAACTGCAATCTGTAATACTTTCTTTTTGCTTTATGAATATCAGCTATTATATCATTCCTCATTCTTTTATATAAACTCCTTAAATTTTCCTTATTTTCTGGATTTAAATTTGATGCATTTTTCCATCTTTTGAAAAGTCTGTCCCTTTCTTTGATTTTTTCTATTATAGCACCCGTCAGCCGCGGTTGAGAGTCTTTCCTTCTCTTCTGTTTTTTTGTATCCTTCGTTTCAATAGTTGCCTTGTTAACTGCATTGCAAATCTTCATGTATATATCATCTGAACTCATGTTCTCATTTATTTCTTTTGCAATAATTTCTATTTCTGTTCTTAACATGGATTTACCCACCCTTTCCTGTATGTTATCTATAACTTTTTCACTTGGAACATATTTATTACACCTAGTATCATGTGATATCTGTACAGTTATAGTAATAATAGTAATAATAATAATAATAATAATAATAATAATGGCTTTACGACCCACTAACCACCTTTTTTGGTTTTCAGAGATGTCGACGTGACGGAATTTTGTCCCACAGTATTACTTTTGCGTGCCTGTAAATATACCGTCATGAGGCTGACGTATTTGAGTACCTCTAAATACCACCGGACTGAGCCAGCATGGAACCTGCCAAGTTGGGGTCAAAAGGTCAGCGCCTCAACAATTTTAGCCACTCAGCCCGGCCTCGTCCTACTTCAGATTAACTTATTAGTATTTTCATTGCATCTCAATGTCTGGTAATAACATTAAGACATTATAAAAACAATGAAATAATATTCTCCCCAACGTGCCTCCTCATGAACATGATAGATTGATACTCTACGTCAGAGCATAATCTGAATTTTCATCCGCATTCTTCTCGGTAATATGTTCACTGAAGTCAAGTTTTCTATTCGTACTTGACTTTCTTAAATTTACGAGCTGCCATACTAGTTACCTCATTTCATCTTCTAAATGGAACAAGCGGTTTTTTCTCTATATTTTATTTGGCCGTGCCAGGTAAGGAAACAGCAAGGCTGTCTTTCTCGCGTGCCCCCAAGACGTAGCGTGCTCACAAGCTAATAACTCGGCTAATAAACTCGCCAGCGCAGCCACTCGGCCAGGGGAGCAATCAATTCTTCTGATTACACCCAGCAACCTAATTAAAACCCTGTCCCTGTGTCTCCGTCAAGCAATAACAACGAACTGCGCGTTTTAAGGCTTTGTTTCTACACTTTAACCTTGCTCTTTACGTACAAAATGAAAGAGCCATCTGACATATATTTTTATTAATTACTAAAATAATTTAAGCCTAGAACATGTGATTTTAATTCGGATTAGATCCGGAAAGCAATTTGAATGCTGTACAAAATATGAAAGGTTTGTTGAAAGTACGGTAACATGCAATCTTTGGCGGTCGTAGGGGTACAGCAAAAAGAAGACTGTACCTAAAAGGATTCACGAACTAATATCTACTAAAATTCATGTTTTCGATGTAGTCATCTTATATTTAATTTAATTTGCATAAACGTTTGTTCATGTCATATATACAGTACGTTTCCGAGATGCGAAAGTTGCACTCGGTTCACCCTAAAGGATGTTGGTTTGATTCACCTTCAGGAAGTTAGAATTTAGAAACAATATCTTCTCTTCTGGATAAGCATATGGTTCTGAGGTTCACTCAGCCTACACCAAATATGTGTACCAGATTATTACTTATTCAGTAAAGAAGGCAGAAATTAGGACTGGCCTTTCTATCCCTCCTAGTGAGGAGGCTACGATTGGTGTAAGTCTTATTCTTACAATCCTCCAAATGCCTTGATGGCCCCTGCGGAGTTACCTTTGATTTCAAATTCAATATCTTCTTCTTCTTAATCTGCTTACACTCCAGGGTTGGTTTTTCCCTCGGACTGAGCGAGGGATCCCACCTCTACCGCCTCAAGGGCAGTGTCCTGGAGCGTGAGACATTACGTCGGGGGATACAACTGGGGAGAATGACCAGTACCTCGTCCAGGCGGCCTCACCTGCTATGCTGAACAGGGGCCTTGCGGGGGGATGGTGAGATTCGAAGGTATAGACAAGGAAGAGGGAAGGAAGCAGCCGTGGCCTTAAGTTAGGTACCACCCTGGCATTTGCCTGGAGGAGAAGCGGGAAACCACGGAATACGTCTTCCAGGATGGCTGAGGTGGGAATCGAATCCACCTCTATTCTGTTGGTCGTCCGATGCTGAGTGGACCCCGTTCCAGCCCTCGTACCACTTTTCAAATTTCGTGGCAGAGCCGGGAATCGAACCCGGGCCGCCGGGGGTGGCAGCTAATCACACTAGCCGCTACACCACAGAGGCGGACCAAATTTAATATACTTACGTAAATTCAACATATTACTTTACTTAGCAATCCATTTTCTCTAGACAACGAAACATAACTCTATTTCGCTCGAAATCAACATATAGACGCATTCTGACCCACCACCACCTCTTGTACTTACAACACCTTCTGTCATAATCCATACATGTCAAATCGCGTGTTCAGAAACAGTACCACGTATCTGACAACGTTCAACCTATCCATTACATTTCCCTTAAGACTGGTCACGCCTCCCAACCACTTATGGATATGCAGTTCATCAGAACCATTTTCGTTGTGTTCATTTATCTATATCTATGTCTAAAGGAAAATGAATCGTACCGTACCGTATTGTAGGAATGTATGTTTGCATGAGGTATTTACGCACTCCTACAGTATAATATATTTAAGGTTCATTTTTCTTTAAACACACACAAACACACACACACATATACAGCGTGGTTCAGCCTCCCCTTCCAGTGTCGTTTTATGCAACCCACAATATTCATTCCGTCCTGAAAACATCTGCCCTGCCTGTATGTACAGAAAACGCAATCGGATATCTTGGTATTTGCCGCCTCACCATGAGAGGACCCCGTAATGTTATACTCATATTAAACACTGAAAAACATGCGTGCGCCTTCTAGATCATATGAACCTTACACGCCTGCGAAACACTAAATTGATATTGTGACCGCAATAAACCTAATACTTGCTATAAGCCGCATAGAGTGCCGTACGGAACCGTAGGGTACTTGGTAAAGGCGTGGTGGAGCGGGCTTGCAAGTCAGGTGGGAGGTCCGAGTCCAGGGCGAAGATTACACATTTTTTAAATATTTGTTTCATACGTACCGCACGCAATGTCTTATTTTTTCTTGCTAGTGGCTATACGTCGCACCGACACAGATAGGTCTTATGACGACGATGGAATAGGAAAAGCCTAGGAGTTGGAAGGAAGCGGCGTGGCCTTAATTAATGTACAGCCCCAGCATTTTTCTGGTGTGAAAAGAGGAAACCACGGAAAAACATCGAACCCACTATCTCCCAGATGTAAGCTCACAGTCGCGCGTCCCTAACCGCACGCCCAACTCGCCCGGTGCACAGAATGTAATTTCAATACCCACTTTCATGCAAATTGTCTGTGAATGAATGTGTTTGTGGCCCTACGAAGTGTCGATTAGTTAGCAGGCCGGACACATACAGACCGGAAATAATAGGAAGACAACTGCTCTGACAATTTTTTATCGCAGCAAACGGCCGATGTGATGACCGTTTTGGTTTATGCACATTTGGGCCAGGTGTCCAATAGATCGTCTTGAGCGGTGAAGCATTCCAGGTGTAACTGCTCGGCAGACGTCCGTGATGAGATGCTGGAGGTGGTCGGCGTTTTCGGGCGCTTGAGTGTAAACGACGTTCTTCAAATGTCCCCACAAGAAGAAGTCTAACGACGTTAAATCCAGTGATCTGGCGGGCCAAGGAACAGGACCTCTTCGTACTGTCTTTTTCCCTGGCAGTTCTTCGTTCAGATGGTTACGAACGGGCAAAGTCGAATGAGGTGGAGCTCCATCCTGCTGCAACCAAATCGTCAAACGAGCACATCCTCCAGCAGCACTGGGAGTTCCTGATGCAGAAAGTGCAGGTAGCGTGGGCCCAGACAATGGCCCTCAAAGAAATAAGGTCAAATCAGGTGATCCCTAAGATTCCACACCAAACATTCACTCCCCATGGTACTTGATGGGCCGCCTGTCACACCCAGTGAGGATTGTCCGTAATCCAATAGTGCATGTTGTTCCCATTATTGTGGAAGCACGATCGTCCGAGAACAATATATACGATACGAATGCGGAATCATTGTCCAGCCTGCCTAATAGCCACCGACAGAACTCCATTCGAGCTTCGAAATTTCGCCTATGGAGCTCTTGGTGTGGCTAAAAATGGTATGGGTGAAATTTATGTTCATGCGGTATTCACCAGACGGACGGCTGGCTGGTGTTCGCCTGTTATGCAGTCGCCCTTGTACTGATGTGTGGATTATTACGAGCTGCCTCCAGAACGGCCTCTTCTGTTTCATCCGATGTAACGGGCCTACCGCGGGCTGGTGGCTGGTTTGGAAATCACGCCTGTTGTCCTTAAGCGTTCTTCAACACGGCGGAATGTTGTAGCAGCCACGTGTCGCCCGTCAAGATACCGTTCCTGGTACAGACGTCGTGCCTCGCAAGCGTTTTGTCTTGCTTCCCCATAAATGAGGAGCATGTCAACGCATTTCTCTGTGGAAAACATGCCGAATGACAGCAGAGATTACAGTACATTCATGCCCTAACCAGTGGAGTATGCGCAGGAAACAAGATGAATAACAGAGTCACTCCACTGTTTGAATGTGGCAAACGTGGCCTGTGTTTACGTATTAAAACATCATACCGATGGAAAAATATTTGAATGATGCAGGATTCGAACCGACACTGGTACATTTCGAACTCCTACACCCATCCGCTACGCTAAACTGTTGGCAATGTGTTGGTAGTACGACGAGAACAGAGTAAATACGCCATCCGGTTGGGTGTATAAAAGATTAATTACTGCACTGTTACCTAATTTTATGCATTAACTCCCCTCATCGTTACACGCGGTCACGAGGCACGACACATTAACAGAGTTACATGGTAAAAGGACGTTGCTACATGATTTCAAGGCGTCATGTTTTGCGAATGGATGATATAACATTTCGCTAGGGTTCAGAATCGTGTGCAAAATGTGCTAACTGAATAACACCCCTATAACTAGAGCCCTGCACGGATGCGGATATCCGCGGATTTTCCGCGAAGTTAGTGTCTTGTAAGCCAGGGCTGATAATTTTCTGAAAATTTCTAAATAATGACGTTTATCGATTTTCACTCAGGTATACTTTTACTTTTACTTGTAGATGGGGGCTGCCTGGCCAAGGCGGTAAAGGTGTGCTCGGTTCGCCCGGAAGGACGTGGGTTCGAATCCCCGTCAGGAAGTCGTAAAACTTTAGAAACGAGATTTCCACTTCCGGAGGTGCATACGGCCCTGAGGTTCACTCAGCCTTCACCAAAAATGAGTACCAGGTTAATTCCTGGGGGCAAAGGCGGCCGGGCGTAGAGCTAATCACTGTACCCCATCACGTGCCGCTGTTAACAGTGGTGGAAGCCTTTACCTTCCACCACTCCAAGGGCCTTCATGGCCTGTACGGAGATGTCTTTGTCTTTTTACTTGTAGTTAGGCGACCCTTGACATTGGTATGGGAGAATGGTGATATAGAGAGCCTTGAGAGCATAAAGCCGTAAGTCTGACCTAAGCCTAACTGGCTCCTGCCCGTAATTAATGGAAGAAAGGAACAAAGGTCAATTTGTTGGAAGTTGTCGCAAGAGACAACCCCTCATAAACCTGCGACTGTAGGGGTTCTGGTACCAGGTGTCAGGCCTATTGTATTATGTTAACAGATCTATCCGGTTCAATACCTTGGGTATAATATGTATTTATATATGTTCAGTCCGTCAGCGCTAAAGCTGGTGGGATCCTCAACAGCTCTGGCATCAGCTGTCATAGATGGCCTAGGCATCACTGAAGAGGCGTACTAGGGAAACGAGGAGTGAGGTAGTTTCCCGTTTTTTTCCTCAGCGAGCCAGAAGTTGCTATTACATATCAGTCTGCCAAGCTCACTGAAATGCATACACCAACCGACCCTATGAGCAACATTTTCACACCATTCATATGAGGGACTGGCTGCAGAAGGATTGGCATTACTGGCATCGCTCATACCTCAGTCATTTTCATATCGTCAAAGCCAAGGATAAGACAGAGACGGATCTATGAAAGTAACAAAATTTGTCTAGCCTATACCAGAAGACATAGTGCACTGTAAACACTGGGTCCTGCTAGCAAAGGCATTGAGTATAACATACTGTAGGTAAATATTTATAATATCCGCGGTTAACCATTTTGCGGATGCGGATAACCATTCATGGATGCGAAGCAGATGCGGATGTTCTTTTGTACACCCGCGCAGGGCTCTACCTATAACCATGTGCAGGTTAGTTGGGCTGCAGCAAACGATATTGGAAAGGGTTGCTGAATCACACTATATACAGAGAGAGAAAAATTTACTACGAATGTTTCCGGACCTACTCACCAACTTTGATTTCGTAAGAATCCTTTGTTTTCTGCCCTTCAAAAACTACGTGAACACGAAGCTATATCCACTCCTATAAAAACTGATTTAGAACTGAATTATACTGGATACTATTTACAATATACATGAAGTGGAACGGCGTCAACATTTTCGTGCACATGACATTGACCCTTGTAAAAACAAGTCAGCCACACTTCCTGCAAATTATTGTGAATAAATACATTAGTATATGAATTTACACAGAATGTGTTCAACTGGCTGTTAATACTTACTGTAAATACGCCGAAACTGGTATTGGATTATGATACAATTTCACGAGGAATTAGCTTGTTGTAATAAAACCAAACAGGTACTTTGATGTTACATTTAGCTCTTAAGTCTGAAATAACTAATATAGTCACTACAGAAAGTATCTATATGGCCCTATTTAAACATATGGATCACACTTACAAAACATGTTATGAACTTTTAATTTTTTAGCCTGGTTCAGTTGTGCGAAAAACGTACAAACGTATGTACGTACAGCCAAAGATAGTGTGCGTGGAATTTTGTTTCTTATACGTGTTTAAATAATCACTGTTTAGGTGTAGACATTGATCAAAGGCACTTACAAACGAGATTCGTCATTCATGGTTTCCGGCATAAGACTTGTTCAATCAGAACATTCAACAGCTCGAGTAACAAATGTGTATGTGTACTATGTTATCAAAGGTGTACCAAGTATCATCTAACGATGTGCCACAAAAGAACAAAATAATTTAGAGGATACATTAAAAATAAATGCCCATTCGGGCGATACTTTTTTCCTTTGTCTTTCAATAAAGGATGTATATAATTCTTATAGAACTGAACGAGGAAACAGTGCTAGTTACGAATATAGGATTACTGAGGCGGTTGGGTAATTCACCAAGACTTGCGCATTGGACGCTGAAAGGCATAAAAGTATATAGTGAAGATGTATAAACGCATAATATATATGTAAATTCACATTGCACCAGTAAAGATGGTACAGTAATCATTTCAAGTTTAAATCGTGAGGTATTTGCCGCGCGTTCAAGCAAAACACCTATGATACTTCCAATATGGAACATATGTCGTGTGCCGTGTCATTTTCGGCCATCGCCCAAAATCAGCTTATGTTGCACCAAATTTAGTATCTCCATAAATAATTGCGATCAAATGAAACTGATAACGGCAACAGACGTATCATTACAGCACGCAAAGGACTGGTTACATTTCAAGAATACCATTAAAATCATATTGCCCGCAAGTGAAGAATTGTAAAGGCTGGTGGAACGGGGATGGTCTTACGACTCAAGAGTCCTCGCTACAGTCGAGTCACCCACTGTTCGGCCCTGACGTTTTTCAGACAGTGTTGTCGATTCTAAACCGTGTGATATAAATGAATACGAATTCGTCACACTTGGAATACGTGATCAGGTGTTACGGAAAAACGTGAAAATTACCTCTAATTTATTGAAAACCAAGGATAGTACAACCTTAACAACAAAACGTTCCAATCAAGATATACCACAACCCGAGAATAGCGTATTAACGAAACGTTCCAGTTAAAAGTTCAACCCGTAAGGACACGCGTATGGGTGAAAATGAAATGTAACCGGAACGCCCGTACTTTAACTTCAGCGGAGAGCATGGGTTGACGCCAGGACGTATACGGTCCGTGATAGGAAGTACAGAGAGAAGGGTATTTGAATAAATTATTTTAAAATTAAACTCATTGTTTATTCATATTAGACAAGTAATATATCACCTTCTACACAGGTGAAGAATAAATTTTAAAAAGTCCAAACAATGGTCGGAGAGACGCTATCCCTCGGTGTCGGCGTTCCTTCCCTCTCACCATCTCATCTCAGCACCATGGCACCACGTTATCTCACAGCGGTTGATGGATCTTGAAGTACCGTTGAGGATCGGGATCGAACCCGAGAGTCTGACGCCCGATGATCGTTTGCGTGCAACGTGAAATAAATAATTTAGAATTTAATTCCACTGAGATCCCATGAAGGGAGTAAAGAAGTGTATAGGCATCGCACAGAATGTCAATGAGATCTGATACGACTCTTCTCTACCGCACTGCACTGAACATTATTACACAACACAGTTCGTAAAACCTACAAGTTCCACAGTTCACCATGAAAGAAGGAGATTAATAAAGCTCAACGTAAATAAAATAATAGTCGTTCGATGCACTTGTCGACGTAACTCAAATTAATAGGTCATCATAGTTTGTAATGAGAAAGAGGATTAACACAGTTCAAAAAATGGAACAATGGTCATTAGATACACTTGTCGACGTAACTCAAATTAGTAGAGTATCACAGGTCACAAAATCTTGAACCTTTTCTGACACTAAGGCACAGTTATACGAAAATAAATTAAAGCATAGTTTTTGCGGAACAAATGTCCGACTCGTTGGCTGAATGATCAGCGTACTGGCCTTCGGTTCAGAGGGTCCCGGGTTCGATTCCCGGCCGGGTCGTGGATTTTAACCTTCATTGGTTAATTCCAATGGCCCGGGGGCTGGTTGTTTGTGCTGTCCCCAACATCCCTGCAACTCACACACCACACATAACACTATCCTCCACCACAGTAACACGCAGTTACCTACACATGACAGATGCCGCCCACCCTCATCGGAGGGTCTGCCTTACAAGGGCTGCACTCGGCTAGAAATAGCCACACGAAATTATTATATTGCGGAACAAATGTTGTCATTGAGGCACAGTCTTAAGTAAATGAATTAAAACCCGGTTTTAACGGAATAAACACTGTTACTACTATGTTACAGTGTCCGACTCGTTGGCTGATTGGTCAGCGCACTGGCCTTCGGTTCGGAGGGTCCCGATTTCGATTCCCGGCCGGGTCGGGGATTTTAACCTACATTGGCTAATTTCAGTGGCTCGGCGCTAGGTGTTTGTGCTGTCCCCAACATCCATGCAACTCACACAACACACATAACACTATCCTCCACCACAATAACACGTAGTTACCTACACATGGCAGATGCCGCGCACCCACATCGGAGGGTCTGCCTTACGAGGGCTGCACCCGGCTAGAAATAGCCACACGAAATTATTATTACTATGTTACGATTTATGCAACTCAATAATAATTAAAGATTATTCACTCAAAGAAAGAATGTTAATTACTTGAGCTTTCCCAGTTCAACACACAAGTCTATTAACTATTGACGACTCGAGATATTCTATTACCTCCTATCTCACACAAAATTGAGACCAAAGTTTTCACCTCTGACACTTTCAAATTTAGACACGAACACTTGTACGTTTTAACACAACTGTCGTCGGCAATCTGCCAGATGGAGTAACGGCCTCGAATAGATATCTCCACAGCTGGCCTGCACACCGTGGCAGCTGGGAATACACGCAGATACTGACTTAGGCTAGCTCAACGAACTCCTTTTATATCCGTAGACCGGGCAGTGTAGTTTCAAATTCGACAATCTTTTACCTTCAATTACTTGGCTTATTCCACCGCCTATTTTGAAGGCATTCCGTGTACTACCCTTTGTTATTAGGGGTAACACAATGATGTGATCAGAATTTTTACATCACATTCGGTACTGGAGATAATGAGATGGAAGGAATGGAATGTTCGATGGCTACGTCATCTGTCCTTGGCTGGATGTCCAGCAGCGAGCGAGTTGTGTGCATAGCTGCTACATCCCTCACCCGCGTGCACAGCGGTCTTTTCGAACCTCTCGTACAGGTGTTGTTACGAGTTGCGCCAGAAATACTTTGACAGTGAATGTCGCGGTACATTCCCGTTTCAGTATCACTTATTTCTAATCTGCTCTTCAGGCGGACAGCAGGCGACTCGACTATTGACAGGTAGACCGCTGAAAACAAGACTATCCAGAGTTTGATGTCCACACAACCTAGAGCGATATATAAATTGAACGATCGGCAGAGATATTTCGCGAAAATAAACACTTCAAGACGTGTAATACTCAAAGTGTTCGAATAATTTTCGAGTCAATACTTGAGGACTTAATCTATTTCCGTCTGGAAATTTGTAATAATCTCTGTGTGAAAGAATTGTAAAAATTTCGTGTTGGGGACTTGTATTATTTTTTGTGTCGAGAACATGTAGTTATTTCTACGTGTACACATTTCACTTTCGTTATTTCTGCTTCGTGTGTTCGAAGAAATAAAAAGTGGGTACTAGAGAACTTTATTATTTCTCCATTGTAAGATATTTTACTTGCTTTCTCCTACAAGTGTTTAAATAATTCCAGAGACAGTGCTAGATACTTGCATTTCAAATCTTATTTACTTCTGCAGTGTAGATATTTAACGGCTATTTTCTAGTACGAAATACCTTGGTACTTGTTGCGATTTTTCCTGTTCCCTTCCTTAGAGATTGGTGCAATGTCTGACTGATTCCGTCTAATCATAAAGTACATTACTCACATTCCATGGTGGTCCTACTGTTTATGGAGCCATTTCACCCCTACTTTCCATTACATTTT
This sequence comes from Anabrus simplex, assembly GCF_040414725.1. Taxonomy (NCBI): domain Eukaryota; kingdom Metazoa; phylum Arthropoda; class Insecta; order Orthoptera; family Tettigoniidae; genus Anabrus; species Anabrus simplex. Next base: position 165,858,316 of record NC_090265.1, on the reverse strand, counting down.
ACTATTTCAGTTCCAATTTCATATATTCCTGCTACTTGTTGACAATTTAGTCTAATTACCATCCTTTCCAATTGCGTGAACTGTATTTTACTGGAAAAATGTTCTCCCGCCCTTCAAATCGTTCGGAAATTGAACAGAAATATCGAGAATGTTTCAACAGATAAAACTGGCACCAGATAAATATTGTTATTTCCCTTCTACAAGAAAATACAATCAACATCTCACGACTGTGAAGTTTGTACTTTCAAAAGTACGTTTCTTTCAGCGAAGTGATTGTGTCATATTTTCCATGTTAAAGCGCATAGCTCTGTCTATCAGCATGGGGTACGTCCATTCCTGGGTTCTGCATCCTTCCATAGATATACTGAGAAAACTACAACGTTTACAAGGCTGCAATTGACAACAGACATAGGTTACGAAAACAATGCAGAGGCAACCCCCATATCTGAAGTGTTTAATGAAAAAGTACACTTCCTTCATTGAGGTGAATGGATCATTTGCACCATTCTGTCGTATGAAACGACATTACCTCCATCTATAACTACGAGACAGATATCTTAGTGTTGAGTTTGGAGAGTGGCATCTAACAAATTACCGTGGATTCTTCCTTAGAGATACTTCCATGTTAGACATATAGTTCGTGGTGGAAATTCTCATTCTTAGTAATTTCCTGATAAAATTCCTCTCATTCAGCGAAGAGAGATTCTCATTTAGTTGCACGTAGCAACATTAACATCATTTATTAGCAAAGGACACTAAAATAAATCTTATTGGCTGCTGTGAAGATTCTGCGTATAGAGCTTCGTTGTAGGTGGTTGCATAGTACGCGACATGTCTGTTTATCCAGCTATTAATTTCTACAACAATAACAGATTTGACGTATGTATTAGAATTCTGTGATAATTTATCGAGAGGACATTATCGTTCCAAATTTTCAGTTTCATTTCACGCAGTAATATTGACTGTCGTAGACAGGCTAGCAGCTAGTGAATAATAAATATATAGACGTCAGCAGGATCAACATCTGGAAATAAATAAGAAAGTGCCAAAACGTACGCTCATGACAAAACGCAATGGGGTCGTTAGATACACAAATCACACGTGCAATCTACTATATCGAAGATACACTTCCCAATAATCTTAGGGGATAATAATTTTGACCTGAAATGACAAAATACTTCTGAAGATCAATTATTATGCTTTCTGGTATTTCATGGCTCGAGTTTAGCTGCAAGAAGATCTCAACCACTGCTTCAAGCGCATTCACATAAATGAATGTTATTTAGGAGAATAATTCGTATGTCCACTCGAATTAAGACCTTCAAACATTAGACATGCTTCTATCTTCAGTTAGGTAGGTTGAGATAATATGGGCAATTAACTGATATTGCAGTTCTCAAAAAATCATATCCAAGAACACAACAATCATAACATTGCTCGAGGTTCTTACACGCGGTATCACATATCATGTGGCTTTTCTCGAGGACTCTGTGCTATAATAATCCATCTCTCCTGAATTCACCTATTCTTTTTTAAAATATATATTGTAATTGGCTTTACGTTGCACCGACACAGAGAGCTCTTGGGGCGATGATGGGATAGGAAAGGGCTAGGAGTGTCAGTGAAGCGTCAGTAGCATTAAATAAGGTGCATCCTCAGCATTTACCTGGTCAGAAAATGGGAAACCACAAAAACAACCTTCACGGCTGCCGACAGTGGGGTTTGAACCCACTATCCCTCGAATGCAAGTTGCAATCATATAAAAAAAGGCTAGGAAAACAACAGGTAGGAAATATGCCACCTGGGTGACTGCCCTAAATGCAGATCAGGATTGATTGATTGATTGATTGATTGATTGATTGATTGATTGATTGATTGATTGATTGATTGATTGATTGATTGATTGATTGATTGATTGATTGATTGATTGATTGATTGATTGATTGATTGATTGATTGATTGATTGATTGATTGATTGATTGATTGATTGATTGATTGATTGATTGATACCTACGTGACTGAATCTATAAATATACACATTTCTATAACCTTTTGAATATTAAGTTACCATTTCGTCTGAAGAACACCTTACAGTTTCATTTTACTGGCTTTGGAAGATCTCTAGCACAGTTCTGCTTTTAACATTTTATAATTCTTCGTATAATGTGAAATATCAGCTCTTCTCAAAAAGTATGAGGTTACTTTTAACGGCCTTCAATAGTTTGAAGCCTACATAGCACCGTCCTGCATTGAAATTCAAATTATTCCTAGAAAATATAATTCTTCCAATACAATTCGTATCATAAATCAGTAAGATGAAACTATCCTCAAACCAAAATTTAAGTATGATTTATGTCCAGAAGAACCTATTATCTCCTTAAGATTGTTACCATAACCATAGCTTTCTGTCTACGCTGACTTTAAAATTGCGAAGTACAACACGCACTCCTGAAAGGTGGAATTAAAAAAAATACCATTCAAACAACTAAGTATGAAAAATAGCGGACTTATTGGTATGAGGACTTTACTCTGCAGTCAGATGATGATTCTGCTCATGTCTAAGTGAAGATAGAATACCGTAGCGAAGCACGGGTAAATTTGCTAGCATCTTATATAAACCAAACAGGAATACTAAAATAAATGAAATTAAGTGATTTTTTTACGGATCTTCGCACACCGAAGAACAAGCCAATCACCTCCCATCCACTGGCGGATATTTGATACTTTCCTTTAAAATATTTAAAGAATGGTCGCTAATGTCTGTTCTTAGACAATAAATTCCCTTGTCCTGTTATCTACTCAAACCTTACTGTTTTATCAATAACAAAGTCGGTGCTTCTCTTCCTGTCATTCGCGACAATGTATGCGCGCATACCAGATGCATCGATAGAGATACACTGCACTCTTCATACAGTTCTAATGTGCTAGATTTCTTAACAAGTTCTGCATTACAACTCCGGACCCTGTGATGCCCGTTCCCTCCAATTTCGGGCAGAAATTAAGAACATGAGGGAGGATTTCTATCTCTCATTAGTGACGACAAAATCTTTCTTGGCTTCTGCCCAGAAGGCTTCGAACTGCTGTCATGTTACACTTCATTTTGATGATATTAGTCCAACAGTTTTCTTTCACTCTTCCCTATGAGCTGCTTTCCTCTACCTGGTTCAAGCTATTCCGATCGTACCGAGCAAGTTAGCTACTCGATTCGCGTCACGTAGCTGTGAGCTTGCATTCGGGAGTTAGCGGATTCGAATCACACCGTCGGCAGTCCTGAAGACGCTTTCCATTGTTTGTCATTTTAACATCAGGCAAGTGCTGGAGCTGTACGTTAATTAACGCCACTGCCACTACTTTCTAAATGCAAGTCCTTTCCCATCCGTCCGTCGGCAAAAACCTTTCGATTTGTTGGTGCGACGTCAAACCATTAGCAAGGAAAATATTTGTGTTATGGTAGTTTACTTCGTTTGCCTTCTTTGTAAATTTTTAATCTAATGATCCATCTCATATGGCTATCTTTTCGTGTGAATCATGCCAATTATTATTATTATTATTATTATTATTATTATTATTATTATTATTATTATTATTATTATTATCATCATTAAATATATTCCTGAAATAATCACTTTACAGCGGAATAACCAGGATGTCAGTAAATTAACTAGTGATGGTAGTAGTAAATGTCTCCATCTCACTAGAGTGGTCTCTTCCACTCGGAGTTGTTGGCCCGTTAACTTGTATTGACTGTTACTTCTCCCATTAGTTTGTCTCTCTGGAGAATTCGGACAGAGTCTTCAGGCCTGGCCGTATAAAGTTTGTCTTGTGCAAGATGCATGAGCCCACGACATGCAGGTGGTAGTTGGGAGACCACTCGGGAGCCCTTATCTGCCCTCACGTCGGACACAGTCGTCACCACATTGAAACTAGCAGCACCTTCGTTAAAGTTGAACCTTAACGACACACCTATAATTCCTTAACACCGATGAAGACTAACTTCCTTCTCACCGATCCACTTCACTGCTGTTTTATCTTTTAAGTGTATAATACCCCAGATACCAAACGAGGACATGAACTCCCCTGCAGCTGAAAGACTGTATGGAGGTACAGTCAAAGTATTCAAACCAATCCGCGCTGAGTGGAAATACCCTGAATATTCTTCTTCGGCCGCCTTTCTCACACCCTGAAGGGGTCACAGATGCAGTGAAGAACAGGTAGATTTTGCCCTATTTTACTGCTGAATGACCTCTAGGTCGCCAAACCTACGTTACACTGTCTACTTTTTCCTTGCTACTGGTTCAACGACGCACCAACACATCGAAGGTTTTCAGCAAACGAAGGACGGGAAAGAGCTAAGATAGGTATGGTGGCGGCCTTGGCCTTAATTAAGGTACATCCCCAGCATTTGCTTGGTGTGAACATGGGAAACCACGGAAAATCATCTTTAGGGCTGCCGACAGTGGGATTCGAACCCACTATCTCCCGGATGCAAGCTCACAGCCGCGTGCCCTTAAGCACACGGCCAACTCGCCCGGTCAAACTTGGAGTATAATATTGTTATTCTTATCTCCAAAGGGGAGAGTATGTGATGTTCTGTTTCCAGAATGGATGTCTGGAATAACGAGGTGCGGAAACAGATGCTTTATTCATGAAGTATTATTCATTGAATCTGATTTAAAAATTATCTTTCATTTTATAGTAACAAGCAAAGTCATCTCCGTACACGCCAAGAAGGCCCTTAGAGGGGTAGAAGGTAGAGTCTTTCTCTATCCGTAACCTCGGCACTTCATGGGGCAGAGTGGTTAGCTCTATGCCCGGCAACCTGTGACCCCAGGAATTTACCTTGTACTCATGTTTGGCGTAGGCCGAGTGAACCTCAGGGCCATGTGCACCTTCGCAAGTGGAAATCTCGTTTCTTAAATTTACGACTTCCTGACGGGGATTCGAACCCACGTATTTCCGGGCGAACCGAGCACTCCTTTACCGCCTCGGCCACACAGCCCCTTTTATTTTGTAGTAAATAGGTGTATTTACAAAATCGAACTGAAACGAAGATGAGGTAACCTAACTGATGCAACATCGACTTGCTAGCGAACGTTTGAATATTGCATCCCTCTCGACGATAAAAACACTTCTGCTCATCAATGTTAGGGAACTTTTGCTGACGTTTTTTCATTGACCGGTCTAGGAAGCCAAGAATAACGGCCGAGAGGATTCGTCGTGCTGACCATACGACACCTCGTAATCTGAAGGCCTTCGGGCTGAGCAGCGGTCGCTTGGTAGGCCAAGGCCCTTCAAGGGCTGTACTGCCATGGGGTTTGGTTTGGTTTCTTTTCATTGACAGACAAGAGGTTGCAGATACTTCAGAATATGGCAAAGAAAGGGATATACATCCCATTGACATAAAAAAGTAGATAAAACAATCCACAGAATGTTGTTTTTGATGAGGAAAAAGAACAGGTTACAGAGTAAATTAACAAATTCCCCAGAGTGGAAAGCCCAAAAACACGCAAGGAATATCTGCGATAAGACCTTTCAGTATCTAAAAACCGAGCTCGATAGCTGCAGTCGCTTAAGTGCGGCCAGTATGCAGTATTTGGGAGATAGTAGGTTCGAACCCCACTGTCGGCAGCCCTGAAAATGGTTTTCCGTGGTTTCCCATTTTCACACCGGGCAAATTCTGGGGCTGTATCTTTAATTAAGGCCACGGCCGCTTCCTTCCCACTCCTAGCCCTTCCCTGTTCCATCGTCGCCATAAGACCTATCTGTGTCGGTGCGACGTAAAGCACCTAGCAAAAAAAAAAAAATGCAGTATCTAAAATGTACAGATTATCTAAAGAAAATTCAGAAAACTGTATCCAGAAACACATGAATGCTGATGTCGTCAGATCTTATTTTTACTTATGTTTCCGTGTGCCACGTTCTGATACGTACAAATACTATGACCGACATTATATGCAGATAGTGTCTGCTGATTGGGAAAGTGATAGGTTCGATTTTCTGCAACCGAGTGGGCTTTATCACTGTAAAGCAGAGGCAGAATACTGGATCTTGACGGCAGATAGTGTAGCACCTAAAGTGAATCCCCTTTTAATAGTTTTGTACGTTGACTTAAAACAAGTGTTATTTTGTCCCACACGATTTCGCTATTCATTCCATGGGCTGCAACACTGCCTCTATGAACTTATAACATGAACCTGTAGAAAAGTGATGTTCTGAAGAATTATCAGCCTGTTTGTTGAGTTATTTAAAAGATGAATGTAAACCACTTAAGCCAATGTAAGAAGGCTCTTAGTGTGGTCGGATAGATGTATGAGTTAAAATAATAATTTGCAAAATGGTAATGCTGTGTCCAAATCCTTGGCTGAATGGTCAGCGTTAAGGCTGTAGCTTCAGACGGTATCGGGTTAAATTTCCGGCTGCTTCGAGGATTTTAATCGCGTCTGATTAATTCTTCTGGCTCGGGGACTGAGGTTTTTGTTTCTTCCATCACTCTCCTCTTCATATTCATAAAACACACACACACACATTACCGACCAGCACAGAAACACGAAACAGTGATTACATCTCTCCACATGGGATTGGTGTCGGGAAGGATTTTCCGCCTTAAAACATGGCCAAAGCCATATGTGCGACCCCACAGGTGAGGGGAAAATTAGAAGCAGAATAATGAGAATAATAATAATAAAATGGTTATGCTCTATAATAAGATAGATATAACTATTCTACTCAGACCGAGCAGAAGTTTCTGTGTTCTGGGCATACTTTCCTACCACTCGATAGGAGCTTTGCCCTTATTGGGTAAAGGTAATCTGTCAGCAAAGAGTACGTACCAGACCAATAGAAATATGTTATCGCAGAGACAAGGCCTAATAACCCTTTTCAAGTCAGAGAACAATTTAATGCTGATTCTGTAGACGTTGAATCACTACAAACAATGTTCTTGAGAGATCCCAAATTTAACATAACGGAAGCCGTATGGCTGAAATTTTCAGAAGATGATTCAGACGCAGTACATGTTCGCAAGCCACACATTAACCTCTAGCCCTGTGATAGGTATTTACTTATTAAGAATGCAAAGGTCCGCCTCTGTGGTGTAGTAGTTGGTGTGATTAGCTGCCACCCCTGGAGGCCTGGGTTCGATTCGCGGCTCTGCCACGAAATTTGTAAAGTGGTACGAGGGATGGAACGGGATCCACTCAGCCTCGGGAGGTCAACTGAGTAGAGGTGGGTTTGATTCTCACCTCAGCCATCCTAGAAGTAGTTTTCCGTGGTTTCCCTCTTTTCCTCCAGGCAAATGCCGGGATGGTACCTAACTTAAGGCCACGGCCGCTTCCTTCCCTCTTCCTTGTCTATCCCTTCCAATCTTCCCCATTCCCCACCTAGGCCCCTGTTCAGCAGAGCAGGTGAGGCCGCCTGGGCGAGGTACTGATCATACTCCCCAGTTGTATCACCAGACCCAATGTCTCACGCTCCAGAACACTGCCCTTGAAACGGTAGAGGTGGGATCCCTAGCTGAGTTCGAGGGAAAACCAACCCTGGAGGGTAAACAGATTAAGAAAGAAAGAAAGAAAGAAAGAAAGAAAGAAAGAAAGAAAGAAAAAGAAGCTTTGTCATTCCTCTATTCCAATTAAACCGGATATAAAAGGGATTTAATGAAAATATGTGAACACATTCAAGTGGAATAGCCCACAAAGAATTCTACAAGCATTTCGAATAAAATTAGTTAGAAACCCCTAAATTAATTATTATACTCTTTGAGTAATATAAATACAACTAGCAAGATACCCGTGCTTCGCTACGGTATTATACTGAAATTTATAATTGAATGCTTATTGTTTTAGATATATAATCCGCCGAAATTCGCGATCTGACTCGTTTTCTGCGAGAATCCTCCAAAATTCCCGATCTGACTCGTTTTCTATTATTTTACAGCACGTTTCCTCCCATTTTTCAAAATTCCTTTCCAACAATCGATTTCGTACTTCCCGGGCTAGGCTCAGGTATTCCTCCTGGTCAGTTGGGTCCGTAAATCTTTGCCATCTTTTCCGTTAATCATTTTTAATATGGATAAAATCCTTCAGGAGATCCGGCGTGGTGTCATATTGGGTGATTTGGTGGCACTGAACCCGCGGCCGGACTGCATTCTTAGTCATTACCCGTCCAGGAGCCGTTGCCAGCGCGGTCCGCACATTTGACGACGGTCCGGAACATTATTATTATTATTATTATTATTATTATTATTATTATTATTATTATTATTATTATGTGTTGCTGGAAAGGCTGATGACAGGGAAAACCGGAGTATCCGGAGAAAAACCTATCCCGCCTCCTTTTTGTTCAGCACGAATGTCACATGGAGTGACCGGGATTTGAACCACGGAACCCAGCTTTGAGAGGCCGGCGCGGTGCCGCCTGAGCAACGGAGGATCCTTATAAGTACATTAATAACAGTAAAATCAATTGGTTTATTTAACGCCACCCCCCCCCCCCCAAAATTAAAAGAAGGCTTGTTTCTTTATGTTTAAGGGAGATTCCAAACACCAATCTTCACGTCTATTGCCTTCAGTTTTGAGATATAAGTATCCCCATAAAAGCAATTTACTTTTTTCACTTCATTACACACTACTCCCCCCCCCCTCTAAGTGAACTTTCCCGAAAAAAAATACTTGTTTCTTTAATAGTAAAGGATCTTCTAAATACCAATTATCACGGCTCTAACTTCTTCAGTTTTTGATTTATGTGTCCTCATGAAAGGAATTCAACTCCTTTACACTCCCGCCCTCCAAGATGGTTTCCCGCCCAAAACGCGTTTTTCTTTGTTTTTAAAGGAAATCCAAATACGAATTTTCACATCTGTAATAACTTTAGTTTTTATTAGATGTATGTATTCTCATACAAATAAACCAATTAATTTTTCAATTCTTTCACAAACCTCCCCCCCCCCGGCTTCATTGGATTTTTAGAGAATACGTGTATTTTTACTTTTAAAGCAGATTGCAAATATCAAATTTCACGTCTGTAAAATCTTCATTTTTGATATATCAGTAGCCTAATTAAAAGAATTCAACACCATTTTCAGTCACTTTTACCCCCCCTCCACCCAGGTGATATTTTCTAAAACTAAAAATACACGTTTCTTTATTTTTAATAGAGATTAAAAATACCATTTTTCACTTCTGTAACATGTTAAGTTTTTTAGATATACTGTAAAAATTCTCATTTCAAAATTTCACCCCTTTTGAGTTCCCCTTAAGTGGAGTCTCCAAAAACAAATCACCTATGTTTCTTTACATTTACAGGAGATTCCAAACACCCACTTTTTACGTCTGTAACATTTTACGATTCCAAGATATTCTGTAGATATAGTCTTTCAAAAAATTCACCCCAATTTGTCACTCCTGTTTAACCGCCATTAATTGGATTTTCCAAAAACTAAAAAATACGTGTTTCTTTATTTTTAAAGGAGATCCCATATACAAATTTTCAGTTCTGTAATCTCTTTCGTTTCTGAGATATATGTATCCTCATTAAAGGCATTCAACCCATTTTTCCCCCTATTGGGATTTACAGGAAACAAAAAAAATGTGTTCCTTTATTTTTAGAGGAGATTCTAACTACCAATTTTTACATCTGTAAATTTTAAAGTTTTAAGATGTAGACACTCTCATTTTAAAAAATTCACCCCCCCTTTTCACCCCCAATATTTGGATTTTCCAAAAACGAAAAAATACGTGTTTCTTTACTTTTAAAGTAGATCCCAAATACCAATTTTCAAGCCTGTAATATCTTCAGGTTCTGAAATATAAGTAGACTCATGAAAAGCATTCGACCCCTTCTTCAACCTTTTCCACCCTTCCTATTAGGATTTCCCAAAAACAATATATACGTGTTTCTTTATTTTTAAAGGAGATTCTAAATACCAATTTTCACATCTATAACCTTTAAAAGTTTTGAGATATAAATACACTCATTTTAAAATATTACCCCCTTTTCACCCCCTCCCTTAATTGGATATTCCAGAAACAAAAAATACGTGTTTCTTTATTTTTAAAGGAGATCCCAAACACCGATTTTCAGGTCTGTAATATCTTCAGTTTCTGAGATATAAGTAGCCTCATTAAAGGCATCCAACCCTTTTTCCACCCCTTTTCACTCCTCCTATAGCGATTTTCCGAAAACAAAAAAATACGTGTTTCTTTATTTTTACTGAAGATTCTAAATACCAGTTTTAACATCTGCAAACTTTAAAAGTTTGGAGATATAGATTCACTAATTTTAAAAATTCACCCCCTTTTCACCCTCCCATTAATTAGATTTTCGCAAAACAAAAAAATACGTGTTTCTTTATTTTTAAAAGAGATCAAAAGTACCAATTTTGAGGTCTGTAATATCTTCAGTTTCTGAGATATAGGTACCGGTATCCTGATTAAAGGCATTCAACCAATTTTTCACCCTTTTTCACCCCTCCTATTGGGATTTTCTGAAAACAATAAAATACGTGTTTCCTTATTTTTAAAGAAGATTCTAAATACCAATTTTCACATCTGTAAACTTTTAAAGTTTTGAGATATAGACACACCCATTTTAAAATTTCACCCCCCCTTTTTCACCCCCTTAGCGACGGAATATCCAAAAACCTTCTCTTAGCGAGCACCTACATCTTAATATGAATATATCCCCAAAATTTCATTTCTTTATGTCCAGTAGTTTTGGCTCGGCGATGATGAATCAGTCAGTCAGTCAGTCAGTCAGTCAGGACAAGCTACTTTATATATATAGATGACGGATAAGCATGAGCACGTTGAAAAGTGCAGACTTCCACTTCGAGATTCATATCTCCTAAACGGTTTATGATATTAAGAAACGGTTTGCGCCATCAGACGCCTCATTTATCGCTCTACATGTTTGTTTCTAAACCATATCCTCGTATCTCCCATATTAAGGGGGTAAATGGAGTTCAAATTTTGAATAGGGTGAAATTTGGGTGCATTTTTAACATTTTACATTACGTTTTGCCTACTTATGTATAAGCTAGAATCATGAAATTTGGTACACATATGTCCCTTAATCGTGCCAATGTGCGCACCTAACGCGATGATCCTATCATTCTTATAAGTGTGTCAAACAATGAAATATACTTGTAAAAATCACCAAATTTACGAACAATCCAGAAATACGGCCAAATTTAACGTATAAGGGAGAGAGATACGACAAAATGTCACCGGACCAAAGTTGTAGATCACTCCGAATTGAAGGGACATTGTGCCATCCGTTTTGTGATACGACTTACCGTTTAGCCAAAAAATAGCTCAAAAGGAATGTCTGCACAGTCATTAAAATTGCCTTCATATTTCGATATCTTTGGGGGTAAAAAGTGAAAAATTTGAACATCTTGGAATTTTCCCGTCGGTTAGGGACCAAAAGCTATAATTTCACCAAATTTCAATTGTCTACCTCGTCTGGCAGGTTGCGCCGCCATCTTGATTTGGGGGGATAGGGGATAAAAATGAGGAAATTCCCGAAAATTTTTAAGCCTACGAAACCTATAGGTTATCGTTTTGGATATACTATACGACTGTGTTCTTATGCTGAGCCCAAAATTTGAGCCCCCCCAGCGTGCCCCCTTCAGGGAATTTTGAGAATTTCCGATTTTTCTAGGGATCCTGGGGTCATCAGTTTCCCTCGTACCAAGTTTCAAATTTCTGAGATTTCTGGAAGTGCCTCATTAATTCACGTCTTTTTTCATTTTTAAATATATATATATACATCGCTCCAGCCCGACTTGCTTTTATATATATAGATGACGGATAAGCATGAGCACGTTGAAAAGTGCAGACTTCCACTTCGAGATTCATATCTCCTAAACGGTTTATGATATTAAGAAACGGTTTGCGCCATCAGACGCCTCATTTATCGCTCTACATGTTTGTTTCTAAACCATATCCTCGTATCTCCCATATTAAGGGGGTAAATGGAGTTCACATTTTGAATAGGGTGAAATTTGGGTGCATTTTTAACATTTTACATTACGTTTTGCCTACTTATGTATAAGCTAGAATCATGAAATTTGGTACACATATGTCCCTTAATCGTGCCAATGTGCGCACCTAACGCGATGATCCTATCATTCTTATAAGTGTGTCAAACAATGAAATATACTTGTAAAAATCACCAAATTTACGAACAATCCAGAAATACGGCCAAATTTAACGTACAAGGGAGAGAGATACGACAAAATGTCACAGGTGAAAGTTGTAGATCACTCCGAATTGAAGGGACATTGTGCCATCCGTTTTGTGATACGACTTACCGTTTAGCCAAAAAATAGCTCAAAAGGAATGTCTGCACAGTCATTAAAATTGCCTTCATATTTCGATATCTTTGGGGGTAAAAAGTGAAAAATTTGAACATCTTGGAATTTTCCCGTCGGTTAGGGACCAAAAGCTATAATTTCACCAAATTTCAATTGTCTACCTCGTCTGGCAGGTTGCGCCGCCATCTTGATTTGGGGGGATAGGGGATAAAAATGAGGAAATTCCCGAAAATTTTTAAGCCTACGAAACCTATAGGTTATCGTTTTGGATATACTATACGACTGTGTTCTTATGCTGAGCCCAAAATTTGAGCCCCCCCAGCGTGCCCCCTTCAGGGAATTTTGAGAATTTCCGATTTTTCTAGGGATCCTGGGGTCATCAGTTTCCCTCGTACCAAGTTTCAAATTTCTGAGATTTCTGGAAGTGCCTCATTAATTCACGTCTTTTTTCATTTTTAAATATTTATATATACATCGCTCCAGCCCGACTTGCTTTTATATATATAGATGACGGATAAGCATGAGCACGTTGAAAAGTGCAGACTTCCACTTCGAGATTCATATCTCCTAAACGGTTTATGATATTAAGAAACGGTTTGCGCCATCAGACGCCTCATTTATCGCTCTACATGTTTGTTTCTAAACCATATCCTCGTATCTCCCATATTAAGGGGGTAAATGGAGTTCACATTTTGAATAGGGTGAAATTTGGGTGCATTTTTAACATTTTACATTACGTTTTGCCTACTTATGTATAAGCTAGAATCATGAAATTTGGTACACATATGTCCCTTAATCGTGCCAATGTGCGCACCTAACGCGATGATCCTATCATTCTTATAAGTGTGTCAAACAATGAAATATACTTGTAAAAATCACCAAATTTACGAACAATCCAGAAATACGGCCAAATTTAACGTATAAGGGAGAGAGATACGACAAAATGTCACCGGACCAAAGTTGTAGATCACTCCGAATTGAAGGGACATTGTGCCATCCGTTTTGTGATACGACTTACCGTTTAGCCAAAAAATAGCTCAAAAGGAATGTCTGCACAGTCATTAAAATTGCCTTCATATTTCGATATCTTTGGGGGTTAAAAGTGAAAAATTTGAACATCTTGGAATTTTCCCGTCGGTTAGGGACCAAAAGCTATAATTTCACCAAATTTCAATTGTCTACCTCGTCTGGCAGGTTGCGCCGCCATCTTGATTTGGGGGGATAGGGGATAAAAATGAGGAAATTCCCGAAAATTTTTAAGCCTACGAAACCTATAGGTTATCGTTTTGGATATACTATACGACTGTGTTCTTATGCTGAGCCCAAAATTTGAGCCCCCCCAGCGTGCCCCCTTCGGGGAATTTTGAGAATTTCCGATTTTTCTAGGGATCCTGGGGTCATCAGTTTCCCTCGTACCAAGTTTCAAATTTCTGAGATTTCTGGAAGTGCCTCATTAATTCACGTCTTTTTTCATTTTTAAATATTTATATATACATCGCTCCAGCCCGACTTGCTTTTATATATATAGATGATTGCTTACTTACTAGTTGTTAGTTTCTCTTACAGGTCTATATTCGCCTAAGACCCTTATACCATGTATCTTAGTAATGGTTTCTGCTTAAACTGTGTTTCCTTGGTTACAATGAACATAACATTACATGATCCGTGAATGAATTAAATATTTCTTCATTTTCCGGAAAATTTCATTTTGTGCCATAGACCCCTTATTCCCTTCAGATGCTCGTTTCCTGATATTCCAGTCCTAAGCTCAAATTCTGTTTTGTCCTAGTAACTGCTTTCACTGAGTGGTCCACATACAAGAGAACTGATTTTTGGTAAGATAAATTAGATTTTTTTTCTACCACAAATTATATTCAGGTATTTGATGTTGAACTGACTCTCTGGGAAAAGTGTCTGCAGGGCAAGGACCAAATTTTTTACGAATGAAGTTGATAAGAAAAAGGTGGTGTCAGAAGCTTATTAGATCAGTATCATTCTCTTTCCATAAATACAGTATTACTAAGGAGATATTCAGATGACAGGCCTTTTTAAATAATTTTCAGTGTTAGATGCAGCAGAGGATATGGAAAATCAGTCAGAAAACACTAGCTCAAACCGAGGAAATTCTCATTAATTATCCCTTTCTCCTTTTCACAATACTTCTATTCCATTGATACTATAATAACCCAAGCCTCTTTACACACAATACAATTTCAGGAGGGAATTCCTCATCTTTATAGATTCAAAACAGGTTATATACACATGGGTCCAGGAATGACTAACTTCTGAGCATTCGATTGTGATTTTAGTGTTTGAGATTATGACACACTATACAGAATTACAAATGTACACGTCTCTCCTCAGCATATACAGCCGAATATCTGGCTTATTTACGGGCATTCTCCAATATTCCTGGAATAATGATTTTTCACTGAAAAGCTCCAAAATTATCTTGTCACAACACAAACAAGTCATACATAAGCAATTCATATAAGAATCTGGTGTCTGAAATGTAATTACAAATAACAAATTTCAAATGTCAAATTTCTACTGCACGGTAGGAAGTAAAACGTCCATATTTCAATATTTTGTTTGTTTATAGAAACAACAATGAGCTAAGATCCTTGACCTATTAAGAGGACTGCAGCTCAGCTGTATGGCCTACAGGTATTCGTGTGTAATGTGGTCAGCATGTTGGCATATTCAACCTATTGAGTAACATGCTCGACTGATTCTACAGCTTCACATACAGTATCAGTCGGCTCCTCAATTGTTCTGATGAGACAGAGAGAAGCCTGTTCCAGCCCTTGGACTAGGATTGAAATCCTTTGATGTGCTAGGAATATATGCAGGTTACACAATGCGCACGGCATCGACTCAGTAGGATGTAGGACCACCGCGAGCGGCGATGCACGCAGAAACACGTCGAGGTACAGAGTCAATAAGAGTGCGGATGGTGTCCTGAGGGATGGTTCTCCATTCTCTGTCAACCATTTGCCAGAGTTGGTCGTCCGTACGAGGCTGGGGCAGAGTTTGCAAACGGCGTCCAATGAGATCCCACACGTGTTCGATTGGTGAGAGATCCGGAGAGTACGCTGGCCACGGAAGCATCTGTACACCTCGTAGAGCCTGTTGGGAGATGCGAGCAGTGTGTGGGCGGGCATTATCCTGCTGAAACAGAGCATTGGGCAGCCCCTGAAGGTACGGGAGTGCCACCGGCCGCAGCACATACTGCACGTAGCGGTGGGCATTTAACGTGCCTTGAATACGCACTAGAGGTGACGTGGAATCATACGCAATAGCGCCCCAAACCATGATGCCGCGTTGTCTAGCGGTAGGGCGCTCCACAGTTACTGCCGGATTTGACCTTTCTCCACGCCGACGCCACACTCGTCTGCGGTGACTATCACTGACAGAACAGAAGCGTGACTCATCGGAGAACACGACGTTCCGCCATTCCCTCATCCAAGTCGCTCTAGCCTGGCACCATGCCAGGCGTGCACGTCTATGCTGTGGAGTCAATGGTAGTGTTCTGAGCGGACGCCGGAAGTGCAGGCCTCCTTCAACCAATCGATGGGAAATTGTTCTGTTCGATATTGGAACAGCCAGGGTGTCTTGCACATGCTGAAGAATGGCGGTTGACGTGGCGGCGGGGCTGCCACCGCTTGGCGGCGGATGCGCCGATCCTCGCGTGCTGACGTCACTCGGGCTGCGCCTGGACCCCTCGCACGTGCCACGTGCCACATGTCCCTGCGCCAACCATCTTCGCCACAGGCGCTGCACCGTGGACACATCCCTATGGGTATCGGCTGCGATTTGACGAAGCGACCAACCTGCCCTTCTCAGCCCGATCACCATACCCCTCGTAAAGTCGTCTGTCTGCTGGAAATGCCTCCGTTGACGGCGGCCTGGCATTCTTAGCTATACACGTGTCCTGTGGCACACGACAACACGTTCTACAATGAGTGTCGGCTGAGAAATCATGGTACGAAGTGGGCCATTCGCCAACGCCGTGTCCCATTTATCGTTCGCTACGTGCGCAGCACAGCGGCGCATTTCACATCATGAGCATACCACAGTGACGTCAGTCTACCCTGCAATTGGCATAAAGTTCTGACCACTCCTTCTTGGTGTTGCATTTGCTCTGTCAGTCAGTGTACATATTGTGGCAGATCGATGTCAATATGATTGCGAAAGTTAAGGCTATGTTGATATCATCCAGAGTCGTGGGAAGTTAAGTCTATGTTAATGTCATCCAGAGTCGTGGGAAGTGAAGGCTATGTTGATATCATCCAGAGTCGTGGGAAGTTAAGGCTATGTTGATGTCATCCAGAGTCATGGGAGTTTCTGTGGACAGATAATCCGATCTGAAATACCTTTTCAAGAAGCTTAAAGCTCGTAAGTAGTTCGGCATCGATAACAATCGATATTGAAATCTGCATCTAGTATGGTGAGCAGTTATATATGGACTACGCGGGACGCCCCTCACGACACTCGGCTGCCTTGATTTTAAAACGCTCCCGGTAAGCAATTTGAAGTTCGATATTGGTGAACTTGGACATTTTAAAATTATGATAACACGCTATATCCTCTTGAGTGAGTACTCGATAAATTATCAATAATTTGGCTAAATTTTGCGAGAGCTGACCATTTTTGCACTTCTTCACACCATCTCAAATATTCAATATTTCATTTCCTTTTGCCGCATATTCTTAGAGTTCACTGACACAAATCAAAGGATACCTTGCAAATATATTCTCGGAATTACGGTTCCGCCTTTCAGATAAAGGCAAGTGCTAGATTGTATCAAAGACATACTGTAGGCCGCGACTACATTCGTTCTAATCCTGTTTTCTATTAATTATACCAGTAGAAATAAAACATGGACACATGTTATGAGCAAGCCTTAATAAACGTTGACGGAGCTGTAGATCGTTTTGCCTCAAAACCAAACTATGGAAAATCAACAAAAATAATTTATCCGCACACTACTGGAAGAAAATGAATTGAGCTGGGAATTCCAGGCATTCATCTCTAAGGAAATAGGACACCTATCTTTTTCAGTCAAATATTTAAATGAAATCCTTCTTCGTAACAGGATGGTTATGCTGATAAGTTTATAAGGCTACCGCATTGAAATATACTAGGTAGCATGAAAAAGCGATGAAGAATGAATGTATATAAGCGCTACTGTAGTCATCCATGAGTTGTGGAGGGAATTCATTCAACGGATCTAAAAAACAATAAAAACCATTAGATTTTTGGAACTAAATAAAGTTTCTGATAACACTTATTCAGTACAACTTATAATCTTCTTTTACCGCTTTCACCAATACTTTTGTAATCGCGAACTGCGTTGCACATGTTAATTTGGCCGTTTTATGGTCGGATGTCCTGCCTGATAACAAACCTATGGAGGGATGCGATCACTATTACGTGTTTTTGTCGTGATTCATAGTGCGGTGTGTTGTCTGAATATGAAGAGGAATGTATTGGGATAAAACACAAACACCCAGTCCTCAATCCAGGAGAAGTAATCAGACGCGATTAAAATCCCAGACCCGGCCGGGAATTGAATGCTCAACCGATTTGACTATTAGACACTATCGTTGAAGACTTGGTACTTGACATTGGTGATTGTAGACATTTTGAATTTTAATAAGCTGCTCTATCCTATCGAATGCGTTTCTTTATATTTCTACAGCAATTTATTTTTCATATTGAACCCATGACCTTTGTGCCCTAAGAACATTATGCATAAATCGACAATCATTTAAAAGTTGGATTCTTGATAGCATGGATTTGACACGTGACGGGGGGTGATTACCTTCGGTCCCACGCTCTGGGGTACGTGACGTCAGCCACACGTGTCAACGGCGGAAGAATCTCAAGTCATTTTTGTGAACTATTTCAAAGCGCGTGTACATGGCGTGACCAAGAAAAGTCAAAAAATATAGTGCCTATCAAAGGAGGTCAATCATTTCACAAATCGAACCCGTAAAAGTTTTAAATGTCCATGAACACTACCGCCAGAAATGTAGCAAGCATGTAGTCACTTTCAAAACTCTTCAAATTACAGTTTAGGTAAGTCAGAAAATGTATAGAAATTTTCTTGGCGGCAAAGGGAGAGATCCGAAGAGAGGGGGTAACTGCTATAAATATGAAGGGACGCCATGACGAAGTCTCCTTCTCCGGCATTTGTGATACAAAGCGGACGATAATTGTTGAGCTGCTCTGCGAAATCAAACAACGAAAGTAGACTGAGTTCAACTGCAGATTTTAGCCATTGCGGCTAGGTCTTGACTCCGTGAGGAGATAGTTTTCTTGAGTGAAATAATTGTACCAGATAGGACGGTCAAAGTACTGAATAAATTCTAATGTGATTAAGTAATTCGTGTGCGTAAATAATTATAGTCCATCGTGTGCACTCAACAAACAAGTGAAGGGTATTTTCTTTTTTTAATGCATTATTCCAGGAAACCTGAAGAAATATTAAAAAATGGTTTGTAAAGCCATGAATGTAAAAATGGCTAAATAAAATGCCAGGGTCGCAGGTGAGCACTACGACGACATGAGGTAGGTGACTTTCCATCTTACTACCTCTTATATCTTGTCTCGTGATCTCTAAAAGTGTATTTGAATGGGGATATACGACGCAGTGGTCATCCCTACTAAGTCTTGTAAATGTGAGAATACGACTGAAAGAGTCATTTGTTTTATTTTCCACTTGGATAAATTTTTGAAGTCTTGCGAGTGCCGTATAATGTTGTAAAGGTTATTGAATAGGGTTCCGAAGTGATATCACGTCCAATGTAGATCGTCATCCGTGTGAAGTGTACTGCCTATATTTTGTGATGCCAAATAATGATGTTCATTCGACGTAAATTTTTTTGGTCTGCAATTTGACGTTAATAATAATAATCCATGGTCACTCATTTTCAATCGAGTGGAAGCGCGCTGTCGGGTGAGAACCTAGGGTGATAAATTTGGTCACGGAGAGAAACGTTTTTCTAGGCCCATTTTAAACTGTGTCTGACTGACAATAAAAAGATCTAGTAGAATGTTTCAGTAATTTCTCGTAAAAATTTAGTTATTAAATACGATATCATTTATTCGAAGTTATTCATGATTAATGTATTCTGCCATATCAGACGTCGAGATTTCTAGTGAGGATTTATTCCAGTTCTTTGTCGATGATAATTGTGGAGCTGGGAAACAGAGGTTAGTTTGTTGATATGAGATTTGTGAATCAGGTTGGACCTGTCATTGAAGCCGGGACACGGAAGCCCGAGGAATGTTTTATATGGGTTGAGATGAGATGTGCGAATCAGGTTAGAGTCCTGTCATTGAAGCCGGGACATGATAGCCCGAGGAATATTTTATAATGTTGAGAATGGAAAGAAATTCATAGAAATCCATAGCGGTATCAATTGGCGACGCGTATAATTAGTGTGGGCATCTTGAAGCATAATCTGTGCATTTTGTTGGTTAGAATATCGTATTTGTTTAATTATGTCGGCAGAGTTTAAAGGGAGCATTTTTGAGAACCCAGTCAACTGTGAATAAACCAGGTGTTTCATGTAACTGCCAAGCGAGCTTGGGGGATGAGAGGCCTCAGCTGTGATATAACGGGACAGGCGTGGAATTGAGATTGTACTGTAATTCTCGGCCAGGGAAAACGTTAAAATGCTGGATTTAGTTGAAATTCATAGCCGGTAATGATCTGAGTATTGTGAAATACTGTAATTGGGGACGTAATGAACATTTGAAATCACGAACTTTGAGTATAAGGAACAGAGTAACCAAATTCAGGGTTGTCCAAAATATAGAGCGATGGTCGTGATGATCGGTTTGTCTGTGAGGGGTGTGCAAAATTCATAATGGTATGACGAGAGATGACATCGTAATTATATGGCGAGTTGTTTGGTTTGTACGTAGATTCATAGGATATCCAAGTTTTAATAATGGTTAGGACTAGATTAGATTTTAAAGTGTGAAATCACGAGACAAGATATATAACTGGACATGAATTATGTAACAATTCTTTTCCAGCCAGATAAACATCGCAATATTGAATTCACATCACAGCTGCGTAGAAATTTGTGAAGAAACCAGAGTCCGCGGAGATAAAATTTGTTGTTCGTTAACATTTCGTCAAATCATTTAAATTTATTTAATTATTAAATTCAGTGAAACCGCATTTTGAAATAACATTAATCAAGCGAATAACTTGGAGATGCATTCTGGAAATTTTAGTTTGTTTTCTGGGGAATATTAAAAAATAAAGTAACGATAAAAGGGGACATATCCGAAGGAAATGGATTGTACTGCCACAAAGTTTGTGTATGCATTGCTATTGTTGTAATTATTGAACTTTGATTAATTGAACAGTGAATGTGCTGGGGATAGTAAAGTGGAAACTTTGGTCATCAACCGATGTAACTTAATTGTGTTTAGCCTTCAGCCTAGAAACTTGGATGGTCAGGGGGTCATCAACCTCAGTGACTTAGATTAGGGCCATATGCCATTGTAGCATCATTTCCTTGCGATCGTCATCCACAATGACTTTAAAGTAACTTAGAAGATTAAATGTCGGTCCATGACATAGACGCAGGTCACATCGATTCAATTAAGGGTCCATGCCGTAGAATCACTGTGTGGCACACACCGATTGGACGGCCTTAATTATACCCAGAGTCCAGAGTTCGTGTTACGAGGGCTGGACCATAACGAATCACTATGATGGTACATGTGGTCTCACATGGAAGCCGAATTTAAGGATTTCCAGACTTTCCTTTCTTAAATGATTAATAATTGAGACAATGGTTTCTAGTATGAATGCCCGTCAGGCAGTTACGTGAAAGTCTCACACCAGTGTTCTGACCATTATGTTAAAATGATTGTGGTGTCCAGTGGACACAGTTGACTTCTATGATACCACTGGCATATTAGTATGCTTCAGAATGTTCCTGAATAAATAGGAATCTTTTAAATAGACCTTTCATTCCAGTAGATAGATTAGAATTACTGAACCCTACCTTTACCTCAGCAAGTGACGAAGAACCCAATACGACCCAAGAGACAGATCTCATGAGCTTTGCTGATAGGTAAGAAAGGTAGGTATCCCTCTATATGGACCTAAAGGGTACAATATGTCTCGACATTTTCCGAAGTAAAGGAAATGTTCACAATTATTCGCTCATCCAATTTTCCCGAATGTTCTCTGTATATGTTTATCACTGTATGCAAATTAAATTACACCTCACACGGTGAAGTACCACGTCGGAGTTCTCAGGTACACTAATTGAGAGCCGCGTGGCACGGCGATTTAATTCCTCAATATGGCGAAAATTTTGCATCACCTGATAACGTCATACTTAGGTCAGAATCTTGTTGTTGGGTACATCATTTGTCCTTTCTCAATACAGTGACATTCTGAACGCTGTCGTTAAGCAAGTTATTACGATTTGAAAAAAAATGTTAGATCATTTTTAACGCTCACTGGACCAAGTACGGTTCCAATAGTTACCCAGTATACTAGGTGAAAGGTGTGTGAACTGTGTAGTTAGCAATGACGCAGTTTTTATGTGCGTGAATGGTTTCTTTTATTTTTTGTACCTACAAATGCGCCATTCACAAAGTCAATCCCTTTGTGGGTGGGGACGGTAGAATACATCCACGGTATCCCCTGTCTGGCCTAAGAAGCGACTAAAGGGGGACGAGCAGCTTTCGAATTTGGAGCGTGAGTTTGTGGCCATATTCTCCTTAGCTGTGTCTGGCATTATTTCCACTGATCCGCCTCAGGTTCCTGACCTTCATCTTTCCTGTTCGACCTCACTTAGCCTTCTGATCCGACTGAACGGTATTAGGTTTATCGGACCTAGGGCCTACTCTCGTTTTAGGCCTTCCGTTTCTTCCATTTTCCGAAGTGTCGGACCTCTTAATTTTTCCCCCTTTGATTACCATTAATAGAGTATTGTTACCCAGTAGTACTTCCTCTTAAAACTATAATCACCACCGCCGCCACTCACTCAGTTAATTGTACAGTTTGCTCAGTGTAGTCTGCGCGATGTCAACATTCCAGTCTACCAAGCAGGAAGTGTTCCTTACATTTACTGAGGCTGAACCTGAACAGTTCAACATGGATGATCGATATTATCCAAACAGAGTTCGAAGGAAAGCATCTTACGGTCTGCCTGTTGAAAAAATTCATGTAATACCACAGTGTACAAGTTCATCCATTCTTCAACCGATGAGAGGACCAAAAACCGGACAAGTCCAATAGATGAGTTTCAAACTGGACAAGTCCACTTTCAAAACCGGACAAGTTCAAACTATTTTCCAACAAATGGTCACCTAATTTAGCTTCATAATCACGCATCAGTGTAATAAAATATTATATGGCATATGTCTATAAAATAATTTCCCACGTTTTCTCAAATCCTCTGAAGATGGATATGTGTGGTTTTGAAACAAAATGCCTCAGTTAACAACATAATTTTCACTTCATTTTGCATTAGTAGTTGTTTCAACACTTTGCATCACAGAATGTATGAGTATATATTTCTTCTTAAACCACACAATCCATACTCCATGATTCCTTTTATTTTTATCCTGATGACATTACCATGAAAGCGACAAGCAAGCAAAACTCTACCGCCATTTGTTGGTTATCCATAGAAAACCACACGACTTGACAAACCCAGACACATAAATGTCAAAATTTGAATGAACTGAAGGAAAACCTGTAGAACAACTATAGATTTTCAGTTCTGTTAGCATTTCACTGTTACCGAGAGAATTGGCCATGTGTTTAGGGGGCGCGCAGCTTTGAATTTTCTTTTGGGAGATGTTACGGACTCTCTACTACATCAAGACTTTTTATTATTCTTACCGTCTGCCAACCTCCGTGTTCTACTGCTGCTATGTGTTCACCGTCTACATGCTCACGTTGGGGACGGAGCGAGTAATACCGATGAGTAATCCGGTTGTAGCGGTAGAGCGCACCACCGATCTCCTCCGCTTACAACTGCGAGTACTCGCGGAGGACCTGAGCACTGTGTAGCGCACAACACACGTACGAAAGTACCTGTATTCAATCTGTGTTGTTTCGAATGTACGTATATATTTCCTTCGCTTGTTATGTTTTGTAGATAATGTAAAGTCTGTTAGATTATATTTGTGGTGTTAGTGTGATATTTAAACATATTCGTAGATAGTAGTTATATTTTTAGAACATTTAAAGGAATTTAAAGAAATTTTTACAGAAAGTTGTTCCACAATGGCCACGAAAACCGTCGGATGCCTGGCAGTTTTTTGACATCACTGACAATAGGAAGCACGCAAAATGCAAATTTTGTGGCCGCACATACACGACGGGTGGTGGCACATCAAATATAATATAATATAATATAATATAATATAATATAATATAATATAATATAATATAATATAATATAATATAATATAATATAATATAATATAATATAATAACTGTATTTATAGAAGCATTCTACTGATAGCTGTTTGGCATTGGGACGTGTAGTAGTATGTTGTCAGATATGTTTTGTAATCACATTTGCAAAGAAGGACATTCCAGTCAACGTTCATTTACGTAATTACTTTTGTCATCCTGTAGATGAAATTATGTCAGTGTTTTTCATTATATTCTGATAAGATTCTTTATATTCAGGTTATTCTTCTCATTAACAGTGTACCGTATCACATGAACTTACGAAATAATCGTTAATACATTACTTCTCTGTTAACTTCCAATCCCCTTGTATACAAACCCTTTCGGTAGGTATGCGCCATACTTTGTTTCACTATTCGAATGAGTTAACTATACGAGTAACTAACATTTATTCCACGTACTACCTCCTACTCCCTAGCAGTTACGTATATAACAATTATAGTGAATATATATACAGTTAGTTACAGTTGTTACGTTGTGAGAGAAGGGTATTAATAGAGGGATGCAATACCTTCGCAGTGCATACCTATAACGTGTTTAAACGTCCCGCGTCAGGACATTCACTCGGTAGTTCAATCGGTACTACCGGGTGATGACGTCACAACAACTGCTCCGCTCCGTCCCCAGCTCTAATGCTCACTAAGCTCATCCCTGACTGTGATGCTCCACTCCACTGTTGCTTCTCCACTGTTACGTCACGCTTACGTATTATATGTTCTAGTAACTTCTGGACTCGACTTTCTACCACCTATATAGCGTGCCCCTGCCTCTCTTCGCCGGTCAGACACCGAGTGTGATTATTCTGGAGTGGAGAGAGCAGCTTATTTCGCAAGCCGCTGCCCCATTGCTATATTTTAATTTGTCATTCTGAAAATGCTACTTTGAAAATCGTTGTACAGACTGGGTGAGCAAATATTTTAATTTCTTCATGTCTGGTGTTTTCTATCAAGTCGTGAAGACTGAATGAATGATTAATCAATGCCCTTCTGGCTTTGATTCCAACCAAAACCTCTAGACGGATATCTTTATTTATCTCCAACTTCACATAGTGGACTATATGTAGACAAATGTTAGAAGTGTTGTCACGTCATGAACTCTTCCTTGATAGCGCAGTGGTCGCGCTCACTGTTAACTGATAGGGTTTAATCAGCCTGAAAATCTCGCATTTCCCTCACTTCTCTGCCCGTCTCCCCTTTTCTCCTTCTACGGTTTTAATTTCCAATTTCTATTTTCTAATGTGCCCTAATTCTCCATTTTCTTATCTCTGGTTGGTTTTGATAAATAATTGTAAGTGTGGCCTTTAATCAGTATTGTGAAATTGTATTATCACTCCTTTTTTCTTATGCTTTGTGGTTCACAAGTAGTAAAATTGTGGTTGTGTATCAATCACGGGTCTTAGGTTTTTGGAGAGACTCCTTAGTGACGCTTGTAAAAATTTCTAGTCAAGATCTATTCTGATCGCATTCAATTGTAAAAGGCTGTGCCTGTTCTGAAATTATTGTGATTGCATCTTTTTAAAAAATCTTGTTTGTTGTAGACCGCTTTTTCTAGCTATTTATGGTATAAATATAACCTACTCAAAATTGATTCCCTTTTCTTTAAATCTTATCTGATGTTTCCTCTTTTCCCTCTGCTTTTTCTTATATTGTACTTACCACGGACAACCCTCCTGGTCGGTCTGGCAAAGCTCCACTGGCTCTGCTGATTGAAAAAAAAATGTCATTTCTAATACATAAGTTTTCGTGTCGCTGTTCTCTAACGAGATTATTGGTTCTGGTATCCGACATATGCCTTTCCGCGGTCTGGCAACTTCCCTCCAGTAAAATGATACCTGCTTGCTCTAGGTACTGAGTTGCTCGAAATAAATACCGTTTCGTAACCGTTGAGCCGTGGAACGATCCCATTATTTTTATCTGTGTTTTGATTATATATCGTTTTGGTCATTCCTATAATCTTATCACACCCCATATATATTACCTCACGCCACAGAGATAGTGGGTTCGAATCCTACTGTCGGCAGCCCTGAACACAGTTTTCCGTGGACTCCCATTTTCACTTTTTCACACCAGGAAAATGCCATGGCCGCTACCTTCCCACTCTATGGCGCTCCCCCCCCAACCCCTCAATTTTTCCGTCGCTACAAGGCCTATCTGTGTCGGTGCGCTGCAAGCAACATTGTAGAAAAGTAAAACACAACTTCACTCATTATCTAATAGTGTATAGAGAAAAACCAAGAAGTCACTTCCCTTTCTGCAGAAGTCATGTGGCAGTATACTTGTTACAAGGGAAAAGAAATGAACATCTCAAATTAGTTTCTCTTTTCTGAAAATTAATAAAGTGAACGTTTATTTCATTTATCCAGGGACTCATATATCTTCCATGATCGAGCAACGTAAAAATGGCTGCATAACGTTACACTGACGAGCACTCACAATCACAACCATGTCGGCCTGGCCATTCATCTTCATCACTAGCTTGGATTTCTTCTTCTCCTCTACTGTGCAGCGCCCTGTGCGCCGACAAAAAGTATACAAATTAATCCCTCCATGATGTGGCGTCAAACCGCTTAGCCGTCATAAGCAACCAGAGATATCTCAGAGTCGCCTTCATGTACTCTAACGCTACACAGAGCTACTGCACTATAAATTCTTCAGTTAACTCTAGATAAACTGAACATTAGTGCATCATTGGCGTAAAAGAAAAATATTAACCCTTTTCCAATATTTTAAATCAAATATTGGTCAGAATATTTCCAGTTTTATTCCTGAAGTATAATGACCGAGATGAGTGACTGTGCGAGAATCATAGTAAATCATAGTGATCACGAGTAATAACCACCGCCAACTTTCAGTTTTTGCGCGACCTGCAAAATGGTTTCACCTTGAAAACACCAATTCTGAGACCTCATTCATTCAGTTTTCTGAATTTAAGTATGTGTGTGTGGTGGTTTATTACGTTGACAAATTTGACCATATCGATCCTTACGTACTAGAGGTCCTGTTAACTTTTTTCTGATAAATATATTTCATGTTCTTAATCTAAAATGCTTTTTAAAGGCATTCA
Source organism: Anabrus simplex (assembly GCF_040414725.1). NCBI lineage: Eukaryota > Metazoa > Arthropoda > Insecta > Orthoptera > Tettigoniidae > Anabrus > Anabrus simplex. The sequence goes on along the minus strand of NC_090265.1, from coordinate 165,831,467 downwards.
CGCTCTGAGGGCGAAGCTTTGCATTCATGGGACAAGTGGGTTCGAATCCAACCGCCGGCTTTCCGGAGAATAGTTTCCTCTGGTGTCCCATTTTAACTTCCAGACAAAGGCCGAAAGAGTCCCCATTTATTGCCTACAGCCGAATTTTTCCACCTCTTTTTACAATTTCATTCACCATAATTCACTTCACCTTCATTACCTTCTCAACTGAGATTGATGTCAGGAAGGGCATCCGTTCGTAAATAAATGCCATATGATTTCATGATCATCCAATATTACGTATCAGGAAACGGTACTGAGGGGTGGACATACATTCTTGAAATATTATTAAATTTAGGTTGTGAAAAAAGTAATATTTTCAAAATTATGCACACAAATATTAATTTGATATTATTGTAAAAGTCCTATACTTTCAACCCGAACGTATATTTTTGATGGTACGTTTGTGGTCTGGACAGAAGGTCCTGAGAAACGTCATCTATTTCTAAACCACCTAATACAGCAACATTCTTCAATTAGACTCAGTATGGAGACGGATGCCTTCATTTCCTGAATGTTCTGGTAAGAAAGAAACCGGACGGCTCCTTAAGGCATTCCGTCTATTGTAAGCTTACACACACAAATCGCTATCTTCATGCAAATTCTCACCATCATCCAGCACAAAAACAAGACATTCTCACGACACAGACCAAGAGGGCGATATTAATTTGGGAGCTTTGAAATATCCAGGAGTAGATGGACATACTCAAAATCTCGTTCAAGGGTAATGGTTACAGCGATGTAGAGATTCATAGAGTCCTGCATCCCAGAGGGACGACAAAACAAATCTCACAGAAAGAATCGAATTGCCAAGGTCTTCCGCAAGCACTACATAAAAACAGTGTTTGGCACCGTCACTAACATTGGTCACAGTATAGGTAATACTAAGGACAAATTGTCTCCACACTCACGTGCTGGGATGTACAAAATTCCCTGTACTGGCCGCAGGGTATACATTGTCCAAAAATGCCGGTCCATAAATACTTGTATCAAGGAACACAAAAGAAATATCAGTCTCAATAAGCCAGACATATCAGCAATAGCCACAGATCAGTGGCAATAGCTGAGCACGCCCTATCGTCGGGTCATGATGTCGTGTTCCAAGATGCTGGAGCTCTTACCCACCCTAGCCACTACAGGTGTAGGATTATACGGAGAGCTGTGGAAATGCGTAGAAATCGTAACAATTTCAACAAGGACACCGGCTATCAAGTAAGTAATACCTGGTTGCCAGCCATTAAGGATTTACGTAGGTAGTTCCCTTCCCAGTCCTTACACTATTTTCACTTCATTTCGGTGTTTTCCAAATTCGTACGTTCCTCATCACCAGATGTTTCATTGCAGGCTTGTGTCAGTGTCATACTTTACAATGTGTGTACACCTGTTACTGCTTTGTCGAAGTAGAAGTAAAACTGTCTTTCGGCTCCGGACGAGTTCTCTCTCTATTCCAATGCCAACCACTTGGCGTCCAATGGCGGTGTTCCTTTGGTTATGTCAGTCGTTGTGACATTTTACGGGTCATGAAGCAGAGGTGCTTACCTGGGACGCTTGTTGTCCAGCACCGAACACTTATGACATTGTCCAGCTCAGAATTGACGAATGATCTGCTGCACCGGGACCCATCTATCCTCTCTTTCGACCCGATCTACCCGACAGTAACCCCTGTCAACAATGCGTCGTGCAACACGACATTTGACCCTGGCGGTGGTGGTACTCACAGTACACACCCTCGGAAAGTCCAGTGCCTACATAAATTAAGAGATGGAATTGCCCGTACGTCTGGCTCCGAAAATATGGCCGTGATGAAATGCGTTGAGGTCTCGTGTCTTACCAATTATGCAGTTAACTGCTACTTATACAGCCCGTACGATGTCTGACGTCTTCGCTGTCACATGCCATGTCCTCTTATTACATTTGCCAGGCCGAACGCAGAGCCTTTTTACCACCGAGGCATCTGTTCCTAATTGATCTAGACTTCAGTATTTTAGGCAGTAATAGGTTAGAATGCAAACTAATTATGTTATTGGGGAGTATCGACTAGCCTGCTCTTCCATAATGTAGCGAGAGTAACATAAATTCTAGGGGTTCTGATGGAACGTAACGTCTAATGTTTATGCAAAACTCAGACCGTAGCCGTTGTGGAAGCTAACTTATTACTCTCTAAAAATCCGGTCTCAATTCTTGAAAGTAAACCCTCGCTGAGGATACTCGTGTGAAGCAAAACGCTGGTTTTTGCTTGTGGAAGCTCTTTGACCACTCGATATATATCTAGGACAAATTCAAAGAGATTCCAGCCAGCTATCAGAATTTGAGAAGGAGCGCCCTTTTTGAATGCTTGAGGCTTCACACTCGCATCATTGAATCGCTCGTCTCCTAGACCATTGTGATGAGGGTGTGAGGGAGCGTTGGAACCAGTGGGTGAGTGAGAACAGGCACACAAGTCACCATGTTTTAGGGCACCCTCTACTGATCACCAGGAGAGAGTAAAGTCAGAGCCTCCGGAAAACTCGAGCAGAACCAGGCGATTGGCTGAATAAAATTTAGTCTTTCGGCGTCCGTTACGTATCCTGTCATTGACACCAATATGTCGTCCTCTGCGATTACAGTTGTGCCTAGAACGACAATCCTTGACTGGAATGAAGTCGTCGTTAGTGACGAATTAAGGGTCTCATTGTGCACTAAGGACGGACGTGTCGTGTCGGAAGACCGGGCGGTGAATGCTTCAATTTCGCATTTGCTGTGGAGAGACTTACTACCCACACCTGGTGTGTTGGTCCGGGGCAGGAGGGGCATCGCATACGGCAGTCGGTCACCTCTAGTAATGATATGTTGCACATTGCTGGCACAGGGATATGTGTATGTACTGTATGGGGTCTTTAATGACATGGCTTCGAAGAGACATTTTTCGGCAGAATAATGATCGGCCGCTCAGAAAAAAAGGTACCGCATGAATGTTGTGTAATATTGCCACAGTTCTGTGGCCTGCCTGGTCGCCAGAGCGGTCACCCATTAAACATGTCTTGCAGCAGCTCGGGCGCCAACTTCATCCGCATAGGAGCTTACGAGGTCTACAGAACCAATTTCTGCAAATGTGGGCAGATATGCCGCAGGATACCAAACGAATCCTGTATGTCTTCTTGCCTGCTCGTATCACGTCTAGCATATCAGGTTGAAGCGGATCCACCACGTTCTGGAATCTTACTTGAACTATTCAGTTTTCCTCCATAAATGGCTCTTTAGATTTGATATTATTATTAACGAAAATGCGCACAGTGTGCAAAATACAATCACTATGTTACATTACTCCAGTTCCAGTGTTGTTATAGATATTTTTTGTCTTTTACTGCGGATATTTGTATGATATCTTTCACAGTGTTCATTGCATAATTCACACACATAATTTTAATTTGGGTGAGGAAATCTCCTATGTTGGCAGAACTTGTGATGAAAACTATGTGTTGCATATCGCGTTACTACGTGTCGAAGCTCGTAATTCGCTTGTTTTAAATCACCCGTCATTTTTTTTTTGCTAGGTGCTTTACGTCGCACCGACACAGATAGGTCTTATGGCGACGATGGGATAGGAAAGGCCTAGGAGTTGGAAGGAAGCGGCCGTGGCCTTAATTAAGGTACAGCCCCAGCATTTGCCTGGTGTGAAAATGGGGAAACCACGGAAAACCATTTTCAGGGCTGCCGATAGTGGGATTCGAACCTACTATCTCCCGGATGCAAGCTCACAGCCGCGCGCCTCTATCACCCGTCATTATGACGTCTGTTGAATACAAGTCGTTCCAGATATAGCTGCGTTTTTCAATTAGAATTTGGAACGTGTTCTCGGAGGCCTCTAAGTTTGGCAGGTTTATCTGCATTCTGATGTCTTCTATAAAGAAATTTTCTCTTAGTAAGACATAGGTCAGTCTTGATGGTGCTGTCTTCCCGATATCCTGGAGCATTTCATAGGTAAGGTAAGGGTTATTCTGCCCGAAGACAGGTCCGAACCTCCGCAGAGGTGTTCCTGAGCCGGAGTTTACGTGCGGTAGGGTGGCCAGTTCCTTTCCCCTCCTCCATTCCCTTACCCCCCACCAAGAGCGCGTGGCAATCCATCCAACTCCTGACCACGCCCAATGTTGCTTAACTTCGGAGATCTCACGGGATCCGGTGTTTCAACACGGCTACGGCCGTTGGCGCATTTCATATAACGAGCTTTAACTTTCTGTAGCGTTATCAACTCGTTAATTCTAAGTGTGCCAGATACCATGGATCCCATAAGTTGCTATTGGTGCTACAGCTGTTTAAAATAGTATCATTGTTGTTTTTGTTGAAAGTTTTTGTGGTTGTTGAATGTTCCTGACCGTCGCACCGACACAAATAGGTCTTATGGCGACGATGGGATAGGAAAGGCCTAGGAGTTGGAAGGAAGCGGCCGTGGTCTTATTTAAGGTACAGCCCCAGCATTTGCCTGGTGTGAAAATGGGAAACCAGGGAAAACCATTTTCAGGGCTGCCGATAGTGGGATTCGAACCTACTATCTCCCGGATGCAAGCTCACAGCCGCGCGCCTCTATCACCCGTCATTATGACGTCTGTTGAATACAAGTCGTTCCAGATATAGCTGCGTTTTTCAATTAGAATTTGGAACGTGTTCTCGGAGGCCTCTAAATTTGGCAGGTTTATCTGCATTCTGATGTCTTCTATAAAGAAATTTTCTCTTAGTAAGACATAGGTCAGTCTTGATGGTGCTGTCTTCCCGATATCCTGGAGCATTTCATAGGTAAGGTAAGGGTTATTCTGCCCGAAGGCAGGTCCGAACCTCCGCAGAGGTGTTCCTGAGCCGGAGTTTACGTGCGGTAGGGTGGCCAGTTCCTTTCCGCTCCTCCATTCCCTTACCCCCCCCCCTCACCAACAGCGCGTGGCAACCCTTCCAACTCCTGACCACGCCCAATGTTGCTTAACTTCGGAGATCTCACGGGATCCGGTGTTTCAACACGGCTACGGCCGTTGGCGCATTTCATATAACGAGCTTTAACTTTCTGTAGCGTTATCAACTCGTTAATTCTAAGTGTGCCAGATTACATGGATCCCATAAGTTGCTATTGGTGCTGCAGCTGTTTAAAATAGTATCATTGTTGTTTTTGTTGAAAGTTTTTGTGGTTGTTGAATGTTCTAAATTGCTTTTATTGCTGTTATTTCTTTGATATGATTGTTAAAAGATGCCAATGTTGTTTGAAAGGTAACTCCGAGATATTTGATTTTGGTGCTACTTCTAGAGCTTTATTTTCAAGGGTCAATATATATTTTGGAGGGAGCTTACCACCTCTTCTGAAAGTCATTTGTTTAGTTATGTCATTATTTATTTGTAAGTCATTTTCGACGGCCCATGAAGTGAGTCTATTTAGTACTAACTGGAGCTCTTCTCTGTCTTCTGAACCTATTACCATATCATCTGCATAGAGTCGAAATATTATTGAACAGTCTTTAATATGTGTAATGTCTGCTGTCATGATATTGTACAGTAATGGGCTAATCGGACCTCTTTGTAGAACACGATTAGTTTGAATTTAACTCTTGGATAAGGTGGCATCATCAGATATATGGATGAAATTGTATTTTAAGGTGTCTGGAAATATTTTGCTTATTTGGTGTGCTTCGCTAATCAACAGACTGAGTTTTCCGATGAGTGTTTCCCTATTTATGAAATCGAAGACTTTTCTGTAATCTATGAAGAATACAAAATATGTTCTCCCTGGGTGCCTTATTGCATGTTGAACATTTTCTAGTAAGCAATTCACAGCATAAATAGTGCTTCTTCCCTTTCTGAAACCAAATTTATTTTCTGGTATCAGGACATCTACTTCATCAGTAAGCTTGCCGTTTTAAATTTCTATGAATATTTTGAAGGAAGTGTTTTCGAGGGCTATCACTCTGTATGAGTCTGGGTTACAAGTTTCCCCATCGTCGCCATAGGACCTATATGTGCCGTGCGACGTAAAGCCCCTAGCAAAAAAACAACAACAAGTTTTTCCTGTCCCTCTGATAAGAACTTTTATTGTTGATGTTCTCCTTTGTCAGGTATTTTTCCTGTAATCAAACATGTATTGAATAATTCTATCCAATAGTCTTCCATAAGATTGTAAGATTCTTTGAGATGTTCTGTATATATGTCGTCTGGTCCTGACGCCTTGTTATTTTTTGGTTTTGTTATTGCATTGTATATTTCCTGTCTCGTTATCGGGGTGATATTTTCTGTTATTTTCGTAGCATATTATTTATATGCTGTATTCCTTATGTTTGATGTTTAGAATAGTGCCAAAATGAGTTTCCCATGTCTTCTTCTTCTTCGTCTTTTCCCGCTCATGCGGGGTCGACGCTTTTCACAAGTCTTTTCCATTTTCCTCGGTCCCAAATGGTGTTTTCAGTTAACTGCTTTTCTGCGAAGTCTTCTCGCACACAGTCCATCCATCTTCTTCTAGGTCTGCCTCTCTCCCTCCTACCCTTCACCTCCAAGTCAAGCACTCTTGTTGCTACATAGTTCTCATCCCTGCGCTTAATGTGACCATACCAGAGCAACCGCCTTTCTTGAACTTTGATGCTTGAGTAACCTTAACACTGCCTCGTATAAAGCTGTTATCTTGGTTTTCTGAGCGCTATGAAAGGATCTTCATGAGCAAGTTCTGCTAGTCTTCTGGCATCTAGATCTATGCGGTTTGTTTTATTTTGTTTAATTAAAATTTTGTACAACTTTCTTTGTTGGGCGTATAATGATAAATCATGTTTTTGCATTGTTGTTTTGGCTTGATGTAGTGCTGATAGGGTCTTCTTCCGTTCATCATAGCATTCCTTGTCAAACCATGGTTGGGATTCCTAACCTTTATGTGTGTTTGACATGACTGTAAAGTCGTTGTGCATAGTTCTACTGCTTCTAGTTTTTGGTATTGTTGTATTAAACGTGTTGCCTCTTCTATTTTCCCCAAATTTTCTTTCTATTTTCCCAAATATGATTTCTTAGGTATTCTGGTCGCCACGAGGTTGATTGAAGATAATGGTTAACTAAAATCAAAACTTATTATAACTGGTGCTTCTTGTTTAATTACTTTTATGCCTTCTCCGCTAAATAACAAAATGTCAATTGCGTTAGTGCCATTCGGCGATATGTATGTTAATGTGTCGTGTTTGTTAATGAGGCTGTATCCTCTTTCTTCTAGTTGATCCAGGATTAGATCTGTTTTATAGCTCGGTTTATCAATTCGTGCATTGTGATCGCCTGCAAAAATTACTCGTTTCTCAATCAGCCTTCGTGTTAAAGCCTCATTTATTCGTTCAATGACATCTGCACAGTCATCTGGGGTTGAGCATATAATATGCCTATTATTGTAAGATAATGTGTTTTTAGTATAACAGTGCTTTCATATCTTATTACTAGGGCCCGATTCATATGCACTAAAAACTTCGAAAATATGCATGCACATATGCAATAAAATGTTGAAAGTATGCACGAAAATATGCACTAAAAGTAAAACATATTGCAATTACCAAACAAATTATTTAATTTTAACTCAGTGTTAAATTCATAAATAAGTTTAATTCCTTAGAAAATGATGCATGGCAGTAGCTTTCAACAGTTTTTCAATGTTTTCAGGAGTCAATTACATTCTTAGTCGGACAGAAGTAATTCATACGCTGAAAATGATCGTTCTACGTCGACGGACGTGACTGGGCAATACTTGTACACTGGCACTGACTGCTCGGAACATGCTTCTGGCAAATACTTTAGACACTTTTGCAGTTTAATCTGGTAAAACACTGCAATAGACGAAGATCAAGTTAACAAATGAACGCACTTGTTTAAGCTACTGTAAGGAGGAGGAGGAAGGAATGTCAGAAAGAAGGAAATTGTTGTTGTGAAAAACGTCATTATCCATCTACCTACTTGTATTGCGACACTGAAAGCACGTTCCTTGATCAGGGAAGGTTTCTCATGTTGCCAAGTGATGTGCAACATACATATTTCTTAGATAATCGATCACACATAAGAGAAAAATATGTCTGTATATGCACTAAGGTTCAAAATATGCACTAACGTTCAAAATATGCATTTTCATTTGCGCATATGCATTTTTAAAAAGTCCGGACCCTACTTATTACTTCCTTTATTAATCCTAGAGAAGGTTTAAGGAAGATGGAAACACCTCCTGCTGGTCAACCTAAGGTTTGGCGAGCAAAGTAGTGGATTCCATAGAATCCTTTAATAGTAAATTCTTCTGTAAGAAAGGTTTCTGTTAATATGATGGCGTCATATATTATTAATGTTTCTGTTGGGGTAAATAGTATCGCGTTTCGTAAACCTTCGATGATCCATAGTAAAACATTTCCGAGCTTATTATAATACTGCACCACTGCTGTATGGAATCTTTCGAAAACGAAATCTTCTTACCCTTACTCCTTTTGGCTAGAAATCTGGTCGTTGTGTGCCAACGAGAAAAGTGAACAGAAATCCTATTTTGAAGGCCTTATTGTCTCCCTGGGTAAGTAGTTCATCGCAATGTATACTATCTTTGATTCATTTTTTCTCAAGTTAACGTCTTACATTTTTGTAGTTGTGCTTTTCTTTAGGTTACCTAAATATAGCCATGCCTTCTTTTCCGCAGATTCAAGTTCATTGTTTTCTAGAGAGAGAGAAAAATGCATTTATTTCTGCTTCTCCCATTAGGAGGCTGCCAAACAGACAAAGCTTACATGAAAATTTGATTAATAATTACAAGGGTCGCTTAAAATATGCCCATAAATGATAGATAAAATTTTAAAAATGTGCATCAGTCAATAATTTTGAAGTCCATCAGGAATTCCTCTTAGGACAAGGATACAGCTAACGATCATTTCAGAGCTGCTAACTCAATGTCGCACTGATGTGTGTTACTTGATTCAAATGTCTTTTTCTTCTTCGTGTGTGTGCTGTTATATGTTGTGAATCTCTCTGGCCGATCTTGTGATAACTCTCCCCGTTGCTTGCGTGAAATGGCTTCTCGCTAATATTTCGTGTGTTTATATCTGTTATTGTCAATATATTTTGGTCTCTACATCGATTATATTCTCTTAGTACGTTTAGCTTATTTGATATAAAGTCCATTATGAATTGTATGTCCTTTTTTATCCACGCTATGTCGTCTTTTTCTTTAATTGTTTTTATGTATTGCATAGGTGATCAGTTACACCAATGTCATCCAATGTGTTTTTCAGGAGATTTCGACTACTCCTTAGTGCGCAATATACATACAGTTCCAAAGCATGTGAGTATATTTTCCGGCAGAAACATATACAAATATTCCCAATCCATACGTGACTTCTTAGCCACCCTGTAGTTCCAAGCAAATATCTGACGGTTCATCATCCCACTGTGTAATTTATTCCATGTGAGTTCAAAAGAAAACAAAATGTCTGACGTTTCATCATCCCACTGTGTAATTTATTCCATGCGAGTTCAAGAGAAAACAAAATGTGAAATTAACTACCTGCTGAAGAAATTTCCTGGAATTGACGATTGCCTAATATGACAGCTTTTCTCTCGTATATCCAAGTGCTTCAAAGTAGCTCTAGCATTATTAACTATATAATATCCACCGAATTGATAGCGTGGAGTGTTTTCTTTTAGGTATACGCTTATACTGAGAAAATAATGGGCTTTAAACTCCCCGCCGGCAACCCTGTTTTTGAAACAATCCAATGACAAGACCTCCGGATCCTATCTTCCATATTCCATCGTGGCCGAAAGTCTGTACTATGCGTTAATTTGATTTTAAAATAGAAAGAAACTAGTCAACTGTACATATTATTAAACGGAATATTATTACACGGTATGAAGCTCTTTCAAATGAGCATATGAATTTCCTTTAGTAGACTTTTGAATTCGAATGGTTTCAAATATGCACACTGTTAGTAGTCGACTACACAGAAACGTTCCAAACGGAAGACTCCAATATTAAACTGCCCTCAACGAACTTGCCATAGGCTGCAGTGTAGTTAAAGAAATGTGTTACTGTGAATGAAGATGGTGTTTCAGGAGTACTCACTCTCTTATCACGACTTCTGCAATTGTGGAAATAAAACTGCCCTTAATTGAAATTCTCTCCAAATGTAAGCCATCAACGTAGGTAAAGTTCTTCTCGGACCCACTAATAATTGAAAATATAGTCATGATGTCTGTTTATCAATAACTAGAATGTCAGCTCCTTTGACTTGCTCATGAAGCCAGGCACTGATCTCATCACAAAGCTCCCGTCTTCTATAGCAGAAACCGTTCGTCTCATATTGTGTGTTGGCACCCATTTATCAGTAATGAATGGTACGTGCTGTGGCCGAGAACATGTGGCCATGTTTCAGTATCATAATAGGCATACATTCAGTGATGTTCCCCTTGACTCCTGCCGATTGAGCTTCGTACTGGAGCTATGTCTGATATAGTTTTTGCTCTTTCAATTCACTCAGATGTTGAAATACCTTATTTTAAGTTAACTTTGAGGATATTGTGAAAATAGTATAACCAACTTGCCCTTGTAAGAGAGGGGATAACATTTTTTAAATTCTTCAATTCCGAGTTTCCTCCTGACAGCTTTGTTACTGGTACTCACATGATACAAAGAAAAGTCCTTTGCTGTGGTATTACGGATTGCTTCCACTTGCTTACTTTGTATGGTAACCTACAAATATCGGAGCTGAGATTTGCGTTGTTAATCGCTATTGTGATTGCTGTATCTAGTATATTTTATACGATTTGCTGATGTGTCAAGCTTCCTAATAACTATGATTTCATTCCCGAACGACACTCTAATACAGCTACTTGTACTTTTCTGAGTATACTACCAGGCCGTAATCCTCTAACGTACCTTCACTCCACATTTCTTCCGTTTCTTGAAACAGACTAGCTGTAGGCTTATTGTGATCTCCCCAGAAAGCTTCTCATCCACGATGCTCGGCTTTTTTTCCCCTTACTTTCTCAGCTGAACATGTGGGACCCAGAAAATGCGCTCGCATGTGACTGACAGTGCTTAATAAAATATGAAAGACCTAAAAGGTAATCTTGTGTTTTATAGTAGGATTTGGCACGCAACAGTGATATGCACGGTAGGAAATGCACGTGTTGGTTCAATATTCGCAAGTTCGTTTCCCAGCAAAGTAACCCTACAATTGCCTGGTTCTAGAATCTCCAACTTGATAAAAAATTTGCCCATCCCATGTGCTTAGCAACCAAATTATTTTGGACGTTGTCTACATTAAAACCACCATCAAAATGTAATTCCTAAAAAATATTGAGAGTTTCTTATATTCTCATAATCCGATATTCGTAAGAAGGAACATAACAGAATGACTGGTAGGTGACAGAGTTCTCGGTGCATGCTCAGGATTCCGTAGGAATACTCTTAAAATAAAGTAGGTACAGCATTAAATGTGCATTACTGTCTGTGAAAGGAACATAGTGTTGAATCACACTTAAATATGAGTAGGCTACTCTAATACTCGTAAACCTGTCCATTGTCAACCACGTAATTAAAGGAGTCCGTAACCTCTTATCGTGGTGACCTGAAACATATTTAGCTTCAAAATGTCTTCAAGAAGATCATCAGTTCCGGGAGATTTCTGCTTTACCATGCTATCAATAGCATTCTTCATCTGAAATGATGTGGACCACCACTATATGTGACCATCGGAGATTGGTGGGTGTGGAAATACTCTTTCCAGCAATTTAAGATCGCATTTTAGTACAATAGTTGCTTCCCATCTTTGTCCTTGACGACTTGAGTGGTCAGTGTGTTGAGATGCCTTGGATCGTGTCTTTGCAGGGTGGTATATTGTCTTTACGCTCCCGTATGTGTCCAGTTGTTCGTGTAGATCAAGCAGTAATCAGCAAGTGATGAAACAGTCCTCCTGTCTTCCCTCCAGCTGGTAGTGCACTTCGGGCAGTTGTCATCAGTTTTATGAACTCATACCGTCTTCAATGTTGCCTTCTTCTCTTACACCTTCACTCATCTGTCTACAGGAACACCATATCTATTGTTTCCACGGCATTGATATCCATTGCAGCGGTATAAAGGAGGTTGACATTTTCTTGAAGATATTTTTAATAAAGAAGACACAATGAAGATGAATGCGGACTTGGACAATCGATGTGAAAAACCGCTTAGAGAAAAAGTCCAGAAATGATCGTCAGACCTGATCTGGTATATGTCTCTGAATGTTCGGCACGGGAGAAGAAACGCAATCAGCAACTGCACACCACAGAGATGTAAGTGCTAAGGTATTCTGTGTCCGTTTCTGACCGGCGACGATTGCAAGCAACGTTTCACTTTTGGCTGGGTAACATCGGGCAGATATCTTGCGACAGACCGCTTAACGGAAGTGGTGTTCGTGATTACTATTTTAAGATAAAGTACAACTAAACAAACATCCCCTATTAAATTAATCAGAGGAAAAATGGAAGGTGTCCGTTGCTTAGGGAAATTAAAGTATCGGCCAAAGAATGACAAGTGCCACAGAGGGCGTAAAAATGAAATAATCCCTAAGTATGGGAAACCTAATACCGCCGGGGTCGGAAAAGTGTTGACCTAGGAATGTTGGATGGGGTAGACGAAACCGAGAAGCCTGGCACAAGTACAGTAAGTGGAAGCAATGCCAGGACTCAACTAAGCACCAACCCACGTTCACATGTTAAGAACCCCTGGGGCTCCTTTTAGTCTCCTCTTACGGTAGGCATGGGACACCGTGGATGTTATTCTACTGCCCTCCTCCGCAGGGGCCGCCCCCTTAAGTTGAGTATCTACACATGGTAATCTGACCTAACCTAATGTATGACTATGAATGCTGGGCCAGGCAGGAGCACAATCAGCAAATGCATGCTACAGAGATATGACTGTTGCTTTATTCTCCGGGCGTTATTCAGACCATGCGACGGAGCAATGAGTACCGTACGTAACATCGCTACCGGTGAGAAACTCGTGGAATAATAATATCAGCTGGTACGGGCACGTCGAACATCATACTTTACAGAAATCTGCTGTGACAAGGCCAACGAGAGGACGAGACTACCAAAACCAATGAGGTGGAGACGATCTGAAATCACCTCGAAGAAGAAAGACATCCCATTGGCCCTGACCCAGAAGCGAAGGCAATACTCTCTTCAAAGTAGAAGAACCGACCTTCAGTGACATTGGAGAGTGCCCACACTGTGGCCACATATAACAGAACACAGGGAAAAAGAAGAAGACCTGTATCATCTCTTCCCCCTTTTACGATCTGCCTTTTCTCAACAACTTGGGGCTGGCAAGACATTGAATTAAGCCTATTTTTATGGTGGGAGGCCTTCCTGACACCAACTATATGTAGAGGGACGTATTCTCCAATGCGGGATTAAGCGTGTTCGTAATGCGACATGTTGTACGCAAGTGAATGTGTATTAGTACGAAAAGAAACGCCAAGTCCCTTACTTAGAGGAACTAATTGGACGCTGCTTAAATTACCTGCCCAATCGGCAATCGAAATCAGGACCCTCCGAAACGAAGGCTACTACTCTGACCATTCGGCCAAGGAGTCGGGCAGAAGAAGAGAAGTGTAGCGCAATTAAATATTCAATTTTCTTGCTCATAAAGAAGAGAGAACCAGAATATAGAGCTATTTTAAAACATTTGAAATCATGTAACTGTTCGTGTTTTAAAATTCATGTATAACAGTCTATATATGAACACAAGTTAACGGTGTTGTAAAATACGAATCATTGTATTAAAATAAACGACCTGTACTCTTTTTAAATATAGGTTCAATAGCATTATGAAAAATGTAATACCGACGCTTTGTTCAAATTTCACTTACCTTTCGCACGTAATAACGCTCATTTTGTCTATATTAAAATGCAAATCCTATGCATTCGTTCTTTCATTCTCTGATATAAAGCGATAACATGATCGTAAAATATTTATTCGCTTAGAATAAATTAATGTGGAATGAAATCAAATAATAAAGATACTTTATTTGAAATGGAAAAACACGAAACTTTTGGTATAAAATCGAACTTCATGTTATTTTATGAGTGTTGTGTACGCGGGTGGGAAGCCACAGCGTCTCACTTTCTACTGTATCATATATCTTCTGTTTCAGGGGATATGGTAGCCAAGGAACATTATCACTGGATTCTCACAAAAATGGTTAGTGTTCGAATCTCGGATAAGGCATGTCGGATTTTGAAATTTTAAGTCAGGTCGATGAGAGTGTAACTCCACGTAAATTGGTTGGATGTTTAGTGGTTATGATCACGAAATCAATAGTTACGTAAAACTGCTTGCTCCAGTTCTGCTTCACACCAATTTTCGGCCACAGCTACTTCTTCTAAAATTATAAAAGTAACTTCTTCCAAACTGCCTGAAATATACAAGACCAGCCGTAAAGTTCAACCGGCATCTCACACGGAAGAACAGTGGATTCAAATTCAACGTGAAAGGGTGAGAAATGTTTCCTGTCTTTCATCTGGGATGACGACCAGTTTAAGGTTAGCAATCCTGAGGGCTCAGTATGAATATAGTTAAATGTTGTCAGATTCTCCTATCTTTTGGTCGCTGGACGAGTTGCCACCATGGTAGCCTTCCGTTAGAGGGTCCAGTATTCATCGTCGATCTGGTTAGATGTTCCTGGTGTGTGTAGATAAGTTTTGATACTAGGACTGATTGCTTGTGGTTGTCTCAATACATCATCATCAGAGCTTGATCAGTTTGTACAAACTACCTTGGCCAATCAATCAGCACTCTGACACGTGGAACTCCTGCTCTCCTACAAGGCCTCCCACAGCAACGTTGTTTACTCCACAACACACACACGCATAACCCACTCTGTTCTCATACACTTATAACGAACCTAATGATTTACTATTTTAATCGTTCATTGAGCCAACACTCAATGACTAAGCTACGCTGTGCCGAACTCAGTGTAGTGAAAGCCTGACCGAATCACTCGTCCTACCCTGCTTATGTCTTGAAGTAAACCGGAGAAATATTCTAGAAAAAGCATAATATCTCAGTTTGCACTGCTAGATAATTCTTGGTGCCTCTCCACTGCAAAGGTGAGTTTACACTATGTAGCAAAACGTGCTATTAGCAAATGTTATGTAACAACAGGAAGTTCACCTGCTGATAACACGATGCTATATAAAAGCAGAAATCCTGCTATCCGCAAATTGTCGGTAAAGATTAAATATTGTTATACATCACTTGCTAACAGCAATGTTGCAGAAGGTACAGTTCTGCTAATGACAAAATTGTTGATAGTGAGAGTAGAGTGTAGAAGCCACCAGACTTTCCCCGCCCCTTTCCCGGGATGGCTTATAGTTCGCTAGTAATGTTTGAAGTAGTTTGTTGTAAGTTGGTTTTGCGTATTGCAACGCTGTTAATAGTTGCAAAGCACCGGGCGAGTTGGCCGTGCGCGTAGAGGCGCGCGGCTGTGAGCTTGCATCCGGGAGATAGTAGGTTCGAATCCCACTATCGGCAGCCCTGAAAATGGTTTTCCGTGGTTTCCCATTTTCACACCAGGAAAATGCTGGGGCTGTACCTTAATTAAGGCCTCGGCCGCTTCCTTCCAACTCCTAGGCATTCCCTATCCCAGCGTCGCCATAAGACCTATCTGTGTCGGTGCGACGTAAAGCCCGTAGCAAAAAAAAAAAAAAAAAAGTTGCAAAGTGTATAGTGCAGTGCGTTGAATGGTATTCACTTCGTGTTAATTTAATGTGTGTGTTTTTTTACGAAAATGGAATTCAATGTTACGTAATGGAGTGCGGACAACATAACGAAGCTGACAGAACTGAATCGAGAACAACCTGCCAAAAAGATGAGAACAATACGAAGTCTCATTCGTAGAAAGTATTTTACACTACCATCACAATGTAGTTGTAATTCTCCGTTTAATGGATCTGTCTAAACGTCCTTCAGATGACTACCACTTTGTCGTTTACGCAATTGTAAAAAAGGGGCGTACCCAGTACCGTCTTTTCCGTTTCTGTGGTGCAATAGCTACACGGGCAACTACCATAAGAACTGCTTCCTCTAGGGTATCATTATAATATCTAGAACGTGCTACACAACTTACATTTGCTTCAATGTGAGTAAGCTATAAACAAATCATATATAACACTGCAATGTGTCACTTCCAGAATCTCCGAAGGAGATGGGCCAACTTCCACATGACGTGCTTCAACATATAGCCGGGGCTGTTGTTCTTTAGCTATTGGTCACCACCTATATTGTGACTGTTCTTCTCCCCGGCGCCCACTGCCCTTTCAGCTTTCATTGTCAAGACCTGAATTAAGAAAAAAAAGCATCAGGAATTGATCCATAACGTATTACTGCATTCCAATGCAAAATAAGGTACTCATACTCTAAAACTGAATATTCATAGTTCTCAATTAGTAGTAATAAAACCGCCAAGTAGTACCTTTATTTTTGTAGAAAGGTCTGATTGAGAAATTTCGATTTTTTCTTCTTCGTAGATGGAAACACTGATCCAATCCCGAACGTACAAACGTCATACAAACACATAGAATCAATACTGTCATCATGTGAACTTCCATCAGCAGCAGATCATCTGTTTCTAAGTCACATAACATAAGCACACATACATATACGCAGGCAAATGTAATGCCTTATAAAGTTAATTCCCAGTCTATGTAAGGTAGATTAAAGGAAATGAACCTTAGTAAGCCGCAATATAATGCACATATTTCGATTTCATTTTTACACTATAGAAGAAAAAACGTGTCTGGTAAAGTAGAAACGAAAATTGCTTGTTCTTTCTACGATGACTAACAAAACGGGAAGATTGATGTGTGCTCGGTTCACTGGGAACGACTTGTATGGATTTCTCGTGAGGGTATAATTTGTAGAACATTGAGCAGTACAGTAAAATGAGACTAGTTTAATGAAACAATTAAAACACTGTTACACAGGAATCGCAGAAAATTCACATTTTACAGTCTCTCGTTGAAGCGGAGTTTACGACTTTTGAACTTATACGAAGCTTGAAATGTTCTATATACAATGCATAAATGCATTTTTGAGTCATTTTCACTTTTATTTGACGTAACTTAAGCAATGTTAAGACATCTACCTCATTAGACGAAGCAAGTAATTTTGTGTGTACTGGCATCTATGTAAATAAAATTGTAGGGGGTCCGCTGTCTGTAATTTCTTTTGTTTTGCCAATTTTTCAGATATTTATGCGTTTTAGGTCAACTCAAGACCGAATCGGTGGTTTTTACGTTTCGTGTCTGTTTGTTTGTCTGTTTGTCTGTCTGTTTGTCTGTTCCACCATCACGTCGAAACGGCTGGATAGATCTCAACCAAACTTCATATTTAGAATATACTCATCCCGGGGAAGGTTTCGATATGCATATCATTTTAAAATCTTTGAATAGAATGGTTTTTCCACCATCACGTCAAAACGGCTGGATAGATCTCAACCAAACTTTATATTTAGAGTATACTCGTACCGGGGAAGGTTTCAATATGCATATCATTTTAAAATCTTTGAATAGACGGGGGTTTATAGGAAAACCAGAATGCCTGGTTTCCCTCCATTTTCTCTTATACTATTGATTTTCAGTAAACTTCGTTTACCGTACGTGAAACGTCTCTTCATTATAAACAACTTTCGTTATGTTCATAATTTACGTTACTCTTCACATGACGGAGAAATTTACAATTTTCCGCTGGTATCATGCTCTGCATTGAGTGACCGACAGACTGACAACGAACCTACAGGTTACCCTGGCAACGTCTCTGACTGCATGCCAGCAGGGAAGTAACGTATTGCCATTTTCCTCATCATGCTTTTAAATTCGTGGTTGTTCCTTGGGTAGAAGACAAGAGAGGCGTCAATCGGCCTATCTGCGGGATATTGGCGGAATATCGTTGGATGTTATAACCGCCCTCGAATAGATTAAGTAATTAAACTATTAGTCATATTCTTATTATTTGTTTACCTAGGAATCACTGAACCTAAATTTCTCCTCTGTGACCGCTTTATTATATCCATAACTCACACTAACATAATATAATGAGGGGCATTTGATTTTCCAATACATTTACAAAAACGTTACCCTGTTCCACGTTTCTAACTCAATCTGACCCAAGAATAGATGACATATCATAGGACCAGCCATTTAGGCCACTAAATCCTGCGTGTCTTATGGTATAATCCTTTGTCGATATGACGTACGTTTAGGAGCAGTTAATCTGTAAATGAAGGTCTTCAATATTGTAAACACGCATATACTTTCGTATGTCGATCTATATATATTCACTGATGTCAATTTGTAGCGATCAAGAAAGGGTGGGTCTGCTATTGTAATCAGTACTCCCCACACCGACTTTGACTGGCAGTATGAAAGGGTTCCTTCTCCAACTCTTGTGTAACTGTCATTAGTAAGGAAGGTCTACAATTGTAATGAATAGTTCACTTCTCGATTTGACTTGCAGAAGGCAAGTGAGCATGCAATTTTGTTTAAAACTCCCCTACCCGATTGTGTTTGGCAGTAGGTAAGGGTGCCCGCCATTATAAAGAAATGTCCTCATCTAAAATGTGACTGGCATTAGGCACAGTGGCCTGCTATTTTGATGGAAACTCACAAAGTTGGTGTGACTGGCAGTAAGCTGGCTGGAATTAGGAAAATGGGCCTGGCATTATAATGATAACTGCACAACTCAACTTCGAGTGATAGTAGGGTAATTGCCTGCCATTATAATAAAAAGTGTAATCTGTCTGGAAGTAGGAAAGGGGGGCTGCCATTTTAACGAAAACTCCCCAAATCGATTCTGTCCGCGTAGTAGGCAATGGGGCCCGCAATTATAATGTAAACTTCCCAACTCGACTGTGAATGGCAGTAGGCAAGTGAGCCTGCCGTTATATCACAAATCCATAACAAACACTTCACATTGGAAACAACGTACGGGGACCTCCCCATGCTCTTTCTCGGATAACGCTAAGAGACATGCAATTTTAAAACAATCTTATTTACTGCATGCACACTATTTACTTCGATATTCGAATACAATGTAGAATACCGTAGCGAAGCACGGGTACATTCGCTAGTTTTTATATAATTTTTTTGCCTTCAATTTTCGTTTGCATTACAAATTGTCTTCGACAGATATGAAATTGATTCGACACAGCCAGCAGAAGTCAAAGAGAGTAAAGTAATAGACACAACCATTGCATTCCTTACTATCTTGTTAGACATGAACTTAATACCCATTGAATGTATTTCTCCAGCAGGCTAAGAATCTGCAAGTATGTCGTCCATGCCATTGTCCTCCCAGCATTGGAGGGGTCAATAAGGACACAGAGATATCCTTTATATTTGTCTTCATGTTCATACACCTAATGCACCTTCTTCTTCCTATTCTTTCATTTTTCCTGGCCGTATATATTTGGACAACACGGTCCTGTAAAATTTGCCCTAAAGTTGGGCATCAAATATGTAAGAAAAGTGGTGAAATTGGGCGTCGAAATGGAACCACATAATGTTACACTAATATAATCATGCGCAACCAATATTAATCATACGATGGCATCCTAACAAAGCTGGTTATCATCACAATAAATATGTACATCTTAAATATAATCGAATCTGAATTATTGTCAAAATAGGATGTCATCAAACAGCTCTAATTATACATGTAGGGTTGACGCATAACCATGTAAATATAATATCATAGCTCCGGCAAAACATTATATTTTTTTCAGTTAAGACAAATATAAAGTAACATTTCACCAATGGCAGCAACATCAAGATATGCATTAAAATATGGTTTGAAGGTATGATATGCAAATAGAACATCATCTCAAAGTAAAAGAATTATACATCAACATGCGAATAGAAATAACAATAACGTGGCATAGGCTCGTTCCTAGAATGGATGAAATACATTCCCAAAATACTCTTCAGTTGCATAGCTACACTCGATCGATGATTCTGGATCACTCCATCACGAATAGATGTAAGAAATCATCATGCTCATGCACAATACTACAATGACGATGCTGGTCACAGGATCTGGTTAGGTTCCCGTAGAAATGTACCTAGTAGAAATAACGAGAGCAGAACTTGACATACGGATTCTAATACCTATTTCGATTCATATCGAAGATCGCTGTATTCTGTCACCTCCATACTCATTCATTACTGTAAACGACTTACTCATTTTCATATGCGAAGATTCTATATTGAAAGAAGTCCTCTCTATCTCAATAAATACGCAGACTCGTAATAAACAAGCAGCGTCACAATCTAACGTAGATTCACAATAAACACGTAACTAACACTGTATTTGCTCCTCCTGTAATAAAATTACCGTATTATTCTACCATAATTCTGCTGCACTAAACTGAAATTAAATTCCTGCTCTACACAGCAATACGGGTACAAAATCGAGTAATTCTACGATGAATAACTATACTCTCGAAGTCTGGCTCCATGGATAAATGGTTAGCATGCTGGCCTTTGGTCACAGGGGTCCCGGGTTGGATTCCCGGCAGGGTCGGGAATTTTAACCACCATTGGTTAATTTCGCTGGCACGGGGGTTGGGTTTATGTGTTATCTTCATTATCATTTCATCTTCACCACGACGCGCAGTTCGCCTACTGATGTCAAATCGAAAAACCTGCACCTGGCGAGTCGAACGTGCCCTCGGACACTCCCGGCACTAAAAGCCATACGCCATTTCATTTCATTCCATTTCATTTTTCATCTCGAAGATCGTAATTAGTCTGACCAATGTAACATCATTAACGTTTAATTTCCATAAGCAGTTTCTTAACTATCGATGTGGTGATATTATAATAAATTATGATGTGAATTATGAGGTATTATTCCATTTTCACAAGTTCTATTATCAATTATTGCATTTTATAAAATTTTCATGTTGACATGTTGTCGTTAATCGCATTCAAAGATTATTATTGCTATAAATTACGTTCTCCATGAATCAAAGACTTTTTTATTCCGAACCCATATGATGAAAATGTCACAATATTTCCATAAAACGGGCCTTTCCGAGCTCACTCAGGGTCGTCTCGTCTGACTCGTAGAGAGTACTCCGACGTTCTTACATTAGGTCTAGCAGCATTTCACTTCTGTTTAAGCACCTGAGAACGCCCTCGTACTCTCTTCGCCTCTTCAATGGCAAGAGCTTCCTGTTCTAGATGGTATTCATTACGTCTGCTGATAGGGTAGGATACCTTCGAGCTGTTTTCCTTCATGTTACCACCGACGGGCAAAGCTTTAAACGTTCCTCACCACGGCCAACACATGACAATTCCATAGTGATGACGTCAGTCTTTTAGTGCAGCGATATGAGGGCAAGAGTCTTATTTACGTGGTGGTTTCGTAGCACGTTGTTGCTATTTAAATGCAATTAGAGGAGTTCGTTCGTGTTTAAAAGTGATAACTGTTTGAAAATACATCAGGAAAGGATGTATTTTCAGCAATAGTATGTGTTAAATACGATAGCATTCTAATTTGAGCAGCCTAATGTTATATGATATGTTAGATGAACCAACTGAGCTATTATGAATTGTCTAAAGTACTCTAAAGTTTATCATTTGATTATGATTATTATTATAATGCGTTATTATAGTGTATGCTCCTCTTTGCAAAATGGGGCGAATGTGTAGTGTGCCTGGGTGTACATCCAATTACCGTTCAAATAAAGAGGTGGCTATCTCAACATTTGCGTTTCCTAGCGATAAGGAGAAGCGAACTAAATGGATTCATGCTATACACCGATCTAATTTTGAACCCAGTAAATATACCTGTGTCTGTATTAAACATTTTACCGAAAATCACATAATTCGTGTTAATACTGCAAAACGACCAGATGGTTCCGTTTAAGTGTGCCTAGGGTAAAGCCAAAATTAACTGACGATGCTGTGCTAACTATATTTCCTGAGAAGCCGTCATATATGTCTCAACCAACACCTGCCAAATGAAAATCTCCAGAAGAAAGGAGAGAGGATATTTTGAAGAATGACGAACTACACTTCAAGACACGGTGTGAAGGAGACAAGATATCAAATTATGAGGACTTGTTGGGTAAGTTAACAACCCAAAATGTACTTGAATTTTCTACCAAAATTGATGTCGATAAAGTTTTCTTTTACAAGCTTCAAACCAAATTCATAATTGCTAAAGCTGTGCACAGGGGGTTTGAAACAGCCTACAGATTTTGTTTTTCAAATTGCTACGGCTACACTTTATTCCAGACCTTGATATCTGATTTTGAAAATGCCTCTTTAATCACCGGGAGTCACAAAGATATTTTTACAAACCTTTTGAAAATGAAAATTGAAGAAAATGATAAGTGTGTGTGTGGTATAGAGTTCATTAGTACTGTGTCCAAGATGGGAAACATTTCTAGTAACAATTACTCAAAATTAATTAACAACAACACTGTGCGCACAAACAAGCGTAAAATAATGACATTTTAGCGACAACAGTTCGCCTATTGAGCATCAATTTATTTGTTATGGAGGGCTACATGTTAATACAGGCCATGATATCTGATTCAAAGGTGTATTTTTAAACAGTGGAAATCGTAGGGATGTTTCTTTCATTGTTTTGATAATGGAAGTTGAAAAACCTGGTAATTTCTGTGACACGTGTGGGTGTGAACTGCAGATTTAATTAGTGTTGTGTCCAAGATCTATCATATCATGGCAAATATTTTTGCTGTCATTCATGAATAATTAATAGCACTATGTGCTCAAATAAGTGTAATATAAGGGCATTTTGGAGACAGCAACAGTCTGCCGAGTGACCATCATACTATTTTCAAATTGTGGAAAGTACACTTTAATTCAGACCTTGATATCTCATTCATTAGTAATTGTAGGGATTTTTCTTTCAATGTTTTGATAATGAAAGTTGAAAAACCTGATAATTTCTGTGAAAAGTGTGGATGCATTCCGCAGAGTTAACGAGTGTTGTGTCCAAGATCTATCATATCATGGCAAATATTTTTCCTGCCATTCACAAATAACTATTTAATAACACTATGTGCTCAAATAAGTGTAACGTAATGGCATTTTAGAAACAGCAACAGTTTGCCTAGTGACCATCATACTACTTTTCAAATTTTGGAAAGCTACACATTAACTCAGACCTTGATATATGATTCGAGGCTATATTTTTATACAGTGGAAATCGTAGGGATGTTTCTTTCAATGTTTTCAATGTTTTAATAATGAAAGTTGAAACACCTCTGACAAGTGTGGGTGTGTGCTGCTGAGTTAATGAGTGTTCTGACCAAGATCTGTCCCCTTTTGGAAAACACACTTATTCGTGTGCTCAGACAAGCATAAAAGAATGACATTGTTTTGAGAGAAAACCATTCGCCTAGTCACCGTCATCGTACAGTTCAGGTGAGTAGCCTTCAGTCGAACATTTTACAATATGTAATATACTACCTTGAGTGCATATATTTGTGTATTCGTATGTATTCTTTTGATAATGTTTCTTCGATGTTTTGTGTTTATAGGCTTATTATTGCATTTCCTTTGACAAATTGTGATAAAAGGTATCGTATCAGCAACATAGGAATTACACGCGACGACGGTGAGTGAGCACTATACGCGTGACGTCAAAACTATTGGGAACAGGCCTCTGTAATATCAAGATGGCCGTGTCCTCACTCATGCTCATTGCGCACTTCGTCGTGCAAATGGACGCCTGCCTACCATCGAAACATCCACATCTCTGTGACTTGTATTCGATGATCATGATTCTTCTATCTTGCCCAACATTCGGAGCCATGGATGAGGACAGGCTGGATAGTGGTTTTGTACACTTCGCCCTTAAAATTGAGTGGGAGGCGCGCGGCTGTGAGCTTGCATCCGGGAGGTCGTGGGTTCGAATCCCACTGTCGGCAGCTCTGAAGATGGGTTTCTGTGGTTTCCCATTTCCACACCAGGCAAATGCTGGGACTGTACCGTAATTAAGGACACGGCCGCTTCCTTCCAACTCCTAGGCCATTCCTATCTCATCGTCGCCATAAGACCTATCTGTGGCGGTGTGACGTAGAGCCCGTAGCAAAAAAAAAAAAAAAAAAAAAAAAAAAGAAAAGAAAATTGAGCGGTATCCGGTTATCACACAGAACGCCAGTAAACACTGGTACGGCGCTTGACATCTTCGGTTGTGATGACTGAGCCTTTGTTCATTACTGATGTAGAGTAGTCATTAAAACATTTTTTCCTCATATTATGGAAAATTGTAGTAACCAGTGTTTTCATGCAGATTAATAAACAAAAGTATATTTTCGTATTCTTACTATGAAAATTAAGTCTTCTTACGAAATCCGACTAGCACATTGCGGTAATGCCAGAGTCTTGATGATAATCTCTCACGTCAAACGTGGTATTACAAAGAAGCCCTAGACATTTATTTCCCTTTTGGGTAAGTGATAAGCTGTTGTAAAGGAGTTACATTATCACCCTGAATTGGAGGATACAATAAATAAAATCACTAAGTCTTATCGGAGCGTAGGGATAGGAAAGGGCTAAGATTGTCAAGGCGGCATCCGTGGCCTTAATTAAGGTACAGCCCCAGTATTTTCCAGGTGTGAAAGTGGGAAACCACGGAAAACCGTCTTCAGGACTGCCCACTATCTCCCGAATGCAAGCTCACAGCTGTGGCACCCCTAGTTGTGCGGCAAACTCGCTCGGTTTATTCATATTTAAAAGGTATTAAATATTACTATTCTGAGTGATTCAGAAACATATTAAAGTGATACACTACTTTGGGTAAATATAATGGTTTCTTTCAATTATTTGCCCTTTATGAATTAATTGATTTCTTGAAGTTAATATTATTTTCAAGTTCATGGTTTATCTTCATATATTAATTTAGTTACTAAATTAGAGGACGTTTTTATTTCACTCATATCATTAGAGCCTTGCTACCTTTTCCTCGAGTCCATTTTCCTTCCATGCCTCTTTACTGTTTCACACAGCCCGGAATAGTGCATGCAGTAGCTTCCACAGATGATGATGCACCGTAGGTAAGTGCTAATTTGTTTGTTGTTTACTACCTAAATCCGCTGACATAACGTAGATCAGTGGTGGAGTGACGGCAACGGGATCTCAAGGACGCGGGTTTCAACCTGACAGAGGTAATCGAATTTTTTTAAAGGTGAAGAAATGTCCACACGATGTCGGAATGTAAATGATCTCTGGCGTCAATATTGGTGTTCACCCGACAAAATTAATTAAAACAACAATAATTCATACAACAGAGATTTGGTTTACTCTGCAATCTGGCAGAGTAAAACAGTGCGTCAAAATTGATATACATATTGTACCATTACGTTACATTAGCGGCCGTCAATGGAATAAATACAGTGGACAAAGATGGCGGACAATAACTTCAGGTGCAAGTACACAGAGTAGTGATCGAATAAATCGATATCGCCCGGCCGCAAGGGAAAAGAATTTCAAGAGTTAAATAATGACGGACGAAAAAAATTTGAAAGAGAACGATTCTTGACTACTTTGTGACTGATGAAAGCTACAAGTTCAAGGGAAGCTGCACGGCTTATAATAAGATTATTAAAAGATCAACTCAACGTCACATACGGAAATATTGATATATTAACGGAATAGAAGACTCTATCTGCAAGAATACAATACGGAAAAGGAGTATATTTGAAAGAAATATTCGTCACTGTGAGATCTGAAGTCAGAATCGGGGAAAGAAAGCTTCAGCTGAATTACACGTTGCCGAAAGTAGTACCATAACGGCAAAATTTATTGTTTCCAGGAGGGAGGCAACAGCTGTTTAAGCAAAAGAAAGAACAAGGAATAGGCCAAATTAGAGAACATTATAAATTTAAAGAAAAGAATATTTTCGTCTATCACGAGTTTCCAACAACAAGTATTGGGAATTGAATTGCCTATTTTTCACCAGTATACTATGTACTCTACCATATTTTTGTTCTTTTATGATTGCATGATGACTGGTGACATGGACTCAGCTTAAACAGAGGAAATGTTTTGCTCAAGACTGATTAGCTCAAGCCAAGACCCAAGATGAAGCCGCAGATGACGTAGTCTTCGGATCGCAGCGATTGCCTGTTCCATGATGCCGTAGTCCAGCTGAGAGCCAGCAGAAATCCAGTTACGAGATAAGTATTACGAGTTGCATCGTAATGAATTTTAAATCAATTAATGAAAAATATTTATAGGTGTACAGGAGTGCTAGATATAAGAGATCAAGTGCCAATGAGAAGATATATGAATACAAATGCGATTTATTAGCCGATGAAAAGTGCTATTTTGTGCTATATAACTGCAATGCTAATGTGATAATGTTAAGGTTATTGGTAACTAGATATGACTGAGTATTTATGCATGTTTTGTGCCAATTAATACGTATAGACCGTGAAGCGTTTAACTAGTTGTGGATGTATAAATATAAGCGAGATATAAGACGTAACCTAGAAATTCAGGTCAATATGTATACCAACCATGGCCAGTATGATAATAATATGGTAAAGAAGTGTTTGATATTACGAAGTTGCAGTGTATAAAGAATAGTCAGGTTATTGAATACTGCGTCCGTAACACAGGGGTTATTTTAGTGGAATTGAGTGATGATATATTTTAAATATGAAGGAATATATATATTTACAGAGGAAATGAAATGTTAATGTGGCATGTTGTAAGTAGAATGAGGAGATATGTTTCGATTCGTTGTTAAAGAATGGGATAGATAAATGAAATGCGGATTCCTGTGTTACGTAATATATTTAGATTTGGGTTAGCACTGCAAGTAATGAATATAGGCCATGTTGAGTTGAATGCATGTTTCGATCCATGCTGTTGTTGTTTCGTTGTAACTTTCGGAAGAGGATATGGTGAGGTTACGTGTTTGTTACGTATTACGATATATATATCTTTAGGAGTATAATGAAATCTCGCACATTTACGTATTTGAAGGTCAGCATGTTAGCGCTTACACGAAGTACGGTCTGCTTTATCGAAACTATGGCACAGCGAAGAAATATTTGGGAGTATGTAAATATTTTAGCACATGACTTGCACTGTATGGCACGATTTTCGCAGATTAGAAGGACGTACCGTCAAATCTATGGCACTCCGTACTAGATTAGGTTGGTTTATGTTGTACAGATGGTGATGTACTGAATTAATCTATTCATTTGGGTTATGATAGGAATTTTGGTAACTGTATGGGTGTTTTGAACCCATAATTAAAAATGCGAATGCTTATCTCGTAACGTGGAAAGTCACAAACAAGAAGCCAAACGTATATATTTAAATTGTTGGTCAAATAGACCGAAAACCAAAATAAAACTTAACTTATGCCCCAAAGAAAAGTCCAAACAACGTTAAATGAAAGATATTCCACTCCTCCTTGATTTAATAAAGTTCTGATCCCTATTTGTCCCCTCATACGAATTTAATCATGGAAGATATGGTATAATTTGGTTATTATCAATTATGTAAACAAATGTATTGAAGATTTGAACGTTTTTTCAAATATGTTTATTCCGGAATCCAAGCACTTTGAGGATTACGATTTTCCTTTCCTTATTGCCAATGAATATATATAATTCATTGTAATTATACATTAGCATACTAATAAATTGTATATAGATTTGATTTTGCATTTATAATCCTTAAGTAGGTAGTAGTAGGATAGCATATGGAATTATTGAGCTAGCTTACACTTAATATTAGGTGAGGATCTGATAACTTCTTTTAATATAAGGATATATTATAAATATTTCAACGGATGGCGACTCTTCAACGGAATCCGCGATTTAATTAATGCATATAGGAACAACGAAGCGAGTTTTACCCTGAGAAATGATTATATGCCATATGTTAGAACTTATGCTCGTAAATACAATTCCAGTTTGGAATCTTTGTGTGACTTGCGACCCGATACTTAGAATTAAGAGGCCGGAGTAATATTTACTTATGTGAATGCACAGGTAATACTTCAAAAACGTAAGACAGATATGCTGGTAAAGGTCGCAACTCAAAAGTATGGCATATATAAAATTGGTCGCCCAACGTGGCGCAACAACATAAGATAGAGGCATCGGGAAAGGTTACACTGATCATATGGTATATAAAATTGACGCCCAACAGTGGTGCAAGTTGAAGAGAAAGGTACCGTGATCGTCGTATACTATATAAAATTGCCGCCCATACGTGGTGCAAGTTGAAGAGTAAGGTACCGTAGTCGCCAAATATTATTAAATTTTGTCCCGACCGTGAGGCAAGTTTGAAGAGGTCGGATGATTAATTGAATTCTGGGTGTACAGAAATTTTTATAATTTGATTATGGAGCAGATATTGAGGATGAGATATGGATGATTGGATTGGACATGGGTTATATGATGCCGTAGCCTCAAGCAAGTTGAAAAGGGTACCCTGGCTATTCTGTAATATTCTGAGCTTTTATTCGTGAAGTGAGCCGCTGAAAGAGGAATGAGGAGGAAAATATATCGCGATAAAGGAATATTGAGAAGACTGATTATGGATGACATGAAGATATATGAGGTCAGATTATAGCGGTGAAGAGAAATAATAGAAAAGAGGATGGCAAACATAATATGGTATACCCTGATCAAGAAGAAAGCTGCACATTGAATTAGAATGTAACTATGAGGCTGTATGGAAGAATGAGATGAAGCATGATGGATTGCGGATGCAAATATGGCATGCGATGAAGGATGATTTCTTATACTAGGAATAATGTAGGAAAAGGATTGAATATGCATTTATTTAGATTGTTCCGAGAAAATTTCGTTAGGTACTTAGGATAATGGAAATGTATTAATGCAATGTTAATTTTATTTATTGTATATGTAGGCTAAGTAAACAAGGGATAAACATAATTGAAAATGATTATTATTTTAAATGTTTGGATTCTTGTGTGACTTGGACAGGCTGGTTTGGGTTGAGCTAAAGTAGTCTTGGGTGAACATTCCTAATTAAGAAAGAATTTATTGAAGTACTAGAAGTAGTAGAATAAGTGTATAATTAAGTCTGTCAGACTGTGTTATAGTAATATTTAGAGATTGAATTAGTTGAGTTAAGGAATACATAGAGAAAGTTAGGTTTATAAAGAATTTAACAGGTACATTAGAGAATTATAAACAATATTGAGATGTCGAATTTAGCCCAGTTGAAATCCCAACTTGAGGGATACCAAAAGGTAACTGAGGAGGAAGTCAGGAAAAGAGACGAAGCGATACAGGAAGTTAGGGATAATCAAAAGGGAATTTTGGAAAAATTCCAAGAAATAATGAGCAGGCAAAATGAAAAATTCCAAGAAATGATTAACAAAATGGAAGAAAGACAGGAGGAAGCAAGAAAACACAATGAGGAAGCAAGAAGGCAAAATGAGAAATTTCAAGAGATGATTAATGGGCACAATGAGGAAACAAGAAGGCAAAATGAGAAATTTCAAGAGATGATTAACGGACATAATGAGGAAGCAAGAAAACGGAATGAGGAAGAAAGAAGAGAAAGACAGGAGGCAAGAAGGCAAAATGAGAAATTACAGGAGATGATTAATGAGAGATTTCAAGAAATGATTATTAGGCAGGAGGAAAAGCAGCAAGAAGAGATTAACAGGCAAAATGAGAGGCAGCAAGAATTGAGGGAAGAGATGAAAGAGGTAATAAGAACGGAAATTGAGAAATTTGGAAGCGAAGTTACGCAAATTAAAACAGATATCGATGAGCTGCGTAGCCAGGTGACGGAGATTGTGGAAAACAGGAGTGAGGAAGTTAATATAAAAATAAATGAGGTTAGCAAGGAATTGAAAGAAAGTAGGGAGGCTATACGAACTTTGAAGGAGAAGGAAATGAAAGGTTTGACGGAGAATTTGGAAAACTTGAAATTAAATTCTACGGAGAGATGGGAACAGTATCAAGAAAGGATGAACAAGTTAGATGAGGTAATAGGAAATACAAATAAGTCTATAGAAGTAAATTTTATCTTGGCGAGAGAACAGGTATCGAATAAAATAGATATAATCCGAGAGGAAGTAGAGCGGAATAAAAATGAGGTTGACAGTAGAGTTAACAATACGGAAAGGGAGTTGCGGACTATCAGAAAAGAGATACAGGAATTAAGGGTGCATGACCAAAACACAGGATCCAGTATGTTAGGGAATATGGATATTCGAATGAATGAGAGAGAAACAACACCGACGATGACGACGGATTCCAACCAAGTTATCAACGGTGGAATGATTGGAAACGGGAATTGTAGCAGTGGAGGTCCAGCCGTAATAAATATTATTAAGACAGTTGATGATAGACCAAAACATTTTGATAATACCGCAAGTTTATCACCTAAGCAATTTCTTCGGGAAATGGAGGATTATTTTAGGGCTAATCAGATTCCGAATGAAAGAAAGCTAAAAATAGTTGAAAAGCACTTGGATTCTAACCCTGGCATATGGTACCAAGCATTTAGGTACAGCTTTCATGATTATGAGGAATTTAAAACAGCATTCTTGCGAAAGTACTGGAGCTCAGAGGCACAATTACAGCTTAGGATGGAGCTATACTCCCGAAAATTCGCATTTAATGGGCAAACAAGATACTCAGACTATTTCGCATTCCAATTTCAACGATTTCAAGATCTGGACGCCGCACCAAGCGAATTGGAGGCTATAAAAACAATCCAGAGGCAATTTCCGCCCGAGGTGCAAAGGCACTTGGCAGTAGCAAATGTTCAGACTGCCATAGAAATGGAAGACCGGCTAAGGCAGCTAGACATGGCAACTGCACATCCCACAACCAGGTTAATGAGGAATGCAGAGAATGAGGCATCGATAAATGTGATAACGCCGGATAATGTGGAGAATAATAGATGGAGAGAACTTAAGAATGGTGTTAGAAACCGGGAAATGGATGGAAAGAAAGAAGCGAAGGAATGCCAATGCCAGAAAGGATATGTAAATCGACGGACATGTCAAACGAGCGATAGATATGTACCATATTATAGGACAAATAATAGATACGCACGAAACGGAGCTCGGAATAATTTTCGAAGAAGGCAACCCTACGAAGGAAGAAGAGAACAAAGTTTCAGAGGTAGAGAATTTGCCAAGAGAAAATATATCCAAGAGTTAAGGGAAAGTTCAAATAATAAGGATAAATGGGAACAAGCTATTAAGGATAAAGAAGTGGTAGGTGATATAGAAGGTGCGGAGAGCTTATAACTCCAGGAATACAAGAAGATGGAGGCAGCGAAACGAAGATTGAATCCGAACGCACAAAACTTTAGTGCAGGGATAGATGTTTCCGAGAAGAAAAAGAAAACCATGGATTTTTAAGAATTAGTTATGAAAGGTGCAATAAAGAAAGGAAATCGAATGACAAAATTTTGAGTGAAGTTAAGGCCAAATAATACCTTAAAAATCACTGAGAAAGATGATGATCCATATATTGAATGTCAGACAGATGACGGGAGTAAAAACGATCGGGAGTGACTATACGGAAGAAATTTAGAAATAATCAAACATGAAATGTGATACAGAGAATGAGGATAATGTAACGTAAAGGTCCATTATACAAGTATATGGAAGAGCGGATTAAATATGTTGTATCCAACATATTTAAAGTTAACGTGGAGGTGAAATGTACCATTACGTTACATTAGCGGCCGTCAATGGAATAAATACAGTGGACAAAGATGGCGGACAATAACTTCAGGTGCAAGTCCACAGAGTAGTGATCGAATAAATCGATATCGCCCGGCCGCAAGGGAAAAGAATTTCAAGAGTTAAATAATGACGGACGAAAAAAATTTGAAAGAGAACGATTCTTGACTACTTTTTGACTGATGAAAGCTACAAGTTCAAGGGAAGCTGCACGGCTTATAATAAGATTATTAAAAGATCAACTCAACGTCACATACGGAAATATTGATATATTAACGGAATAGAAGACTCTATCTGCAAGAATACAATACGGAAAAGGAGTATATTTGAAAGAAATACTCGTCACTGTGAGATCTGAAGTCAGAATCGGGGAAAGAAAGCTTCAGCTGAATTACACGTTGCCGAAAGTAGTACCATAACGGCAAAATTTATTGTTTCCAGGAGGGAGGCAATAGCTGTTTAAGCAAAAGAAAGAACAAGGAATAGGCCAAATTAGAGAACATTATAAATTTAAAGAAAAGAATATTTTCGTCTAACACGAGTTTCCAACAACAAGTATTGGGAATTGAATTGCCTATTTTTCACCAGTATACTATGTACTCTATCATATTTTTGTTCTTTTATGATTGCATGATGACTGGTGACATGGACTCAGCTTAAACAGAGGAAATGTTTTGCTCAAGACTGATTAGCTCAAGCCAAGACCCAAGATGAAGCCGCAGATGACGTAGTCTTCGGATCGCAGCGATTGCCTGTTCCATGATGCCGTAGTCCAGCTGAGAGCCAGCAGAAATCCAGTTACGAGATAAGTATTACGAGTTGCATCGTAATGAATTTTAAATCAATTAATGAAAAATATTTATAGGTGTACAGGAGTGCTAGATATAAGAGATCAAGTGCCAATGAGAAGATATATGAATACAAATGCGATTTATTAGCCGATGAAAAGTGCTATTTTGTGCTATATAACTGCAATGCTAATGTGATAATGTTAAGGTTATTGGTAACTAGATATGACTGAGTATTTATGCATGTTTTGTGCCAATTAATACGTATAGACCGTGAAGCGTTTAACTAGTTGTGGATGTATAAATATAAGCGAGATATAAGACGTAACCTAGAAATTCAGGTCAATATGTATACCAACCATGGCCAGTATGATAATAATATGGTAAAGAAGTGTTTGATATTACGAAGTTGCAGTGTATAAAGAATAGTCAGGTTATTGAATACTGCGTCCGTAACACAGGGGTTATTTTAGTGGAATTGAGTGATGATATATTTTAAATATGAAGGAATATATATATTTACAGAGGAAATGAAATGTTAATGTGGCATGTTGTAAGTAGAATGAGGAGATATGTTTCGATTCGTTGTTAAAGAATGGGATAGATAAATGAAATGCGGATTCCTGTGTTACGTAATATATTTAGATTTGGGTTAGCACTGCAAGTAATGAATATAGGCCATGTTGAGTTGAATGCATGTTTCGATCCATGCTGTTGTTGTTTCGTTGTAACTTTCGGAAGAGGATATGGTGAGGTTACGTGTTTGTTACGTATTACGATATATATATCTTTAGGAGTATAATGAAATCTCGCACATTTACGTATTTGAAGGTCAGCATGTTAGCGCTTACACGAAGTACGGTCTGCTTTATCGAAAC
Organism: Anabrus simplex; assembly: GCF_040414725.1. NCBI lineage: Eukaryota > Metazoa > Arthropoda > Insecta > Orthoptera > Tettigoniidae > Anabrus > Anabrus simplex. The sequence continues at coordinate 165,798,036 of NC_090265.1, read as the reverse complement.
TATGGCACAGCGAAGAAATATTTGGGAGTATGTAAATATTTTAGCACATGACTTGCACTGTATGGCACGATTTTCGCAGATTAGAAGGACGTACCGTCAAATCTATGGCACTCCGTACTAGATTAGGTTGGTTTATGTTGTACAGATGGTGATGTACTGAATTAATCTATTCATTTGGGTTATGATAGGAATTTTTGGTAACTGTATGGGTGTTTTGAACCCATAATTAAAAATGCGAATGCTTATCTCGTAACGTGGGAAGTCACAAACAAGAAGCCAAACGTATATATTTAAATTGTTGGTCAAATAGACCGAAAACCAAAATAAAACTTAACTTATGCCCCAAAGAAAAGTCCAAACAACATTAAATGAAAGATATTCCACTCCTCCTTGATTTAATAAAGTTCTGATCCCTATTTGTCCCCTCATACGAATTTAATCATGGAAGATATGGTATAATTTGGTTATTATCAATTATGTAAACAAATGTATTGAAGATTTGAACGTTTTTTCAAATATGTTTATTCCGGAATCCAAGCACTTTGAGGATTACGATATTCCTTTCCTTATTGCCAATGAATATATATAATTCATTGTAATTATACATTAGCATGCTAATAAATTGTATATAGATTTGATTTTGCATTTATAATCCTTAAGTAGGTAGTAGTAGGATAGCATATGGAATTATTGAGCTAGCTTACACTTAATATTAGGTGAGGATCTGATAACTTCTTTTAATATAAGGATATATTATAAATATTTCAACGGATGGCGACTCTTCAACGGAATCCGCGATTTAATTAATGCATATAGGAACAACGAAGCGAGTTTTACCCTGAGAAATGATTATATGCCATATGTTAGAACTTATGCTCGTAAATACAATTCCAGTTTGGAATCTTTGTGTGACTTGCGACCTGATACTTAGAATTAAGAGGCCGGAGTAATATTTACTTATGTGAATGCACAGGTAATACTTCAAAAACGTAAGACAGATATGCTGGTAAAGGTCGCAACTCAAAAGTATGGCATATATAAAATTGGTCGCCCAACGTGGCGCAACAACATAAGATAGAGGCATCGGGAAAGGTTACACTGATCATATGGTATAATATTAAAACGCCTGCATTCGGTAGCTGAGGCCACTTTGTTATTATTATTATTATTATTATTATTATTATTATTATTATTATTATTTTTATTATTATTATTCATAATCGATTTTGGCCAACTATTGACCACGTAAATAACTCTTCATGATTTTAGTTTTCTTTGGCGCCAATATGCCTTCGTTCTCTGGCTTACAGCTTCTGTCTTTCAGCCATCCAATGTTGTTTCTTCTTGGTCGCTGTTTTTGGCTCTAGGAACCCGTCAAATGTGTGTATCTTGTTTCTGAATGTGGTTCTGTTGCGGTTGTCTTGATCCATATTGTTTCTTCTTGGTCGCTGTTTTTGGCTCTACGAACCCGTCAAATGTGTGTATCTTGTTTCTGAATGTGGTTCTGTTGTGGATGTCTTGATCCATGGTGTGCATTTCTTGCAGATCCTTCTTGGTATTAACAGACCATTTGTCATAAGAGTTGTCTTTTCTATAGGGTTTGTTGAAATGGTTAAACGTTTTATTAGCGAGTCTACCGTTGGGCATTCTTGAGATGTTTCCAAAGAATTTAACCCTTCGTTTTCCTACTTTATCTGAAATCCTGCTGCATGTTTTATATACTTCTTTGTTACTGCGTAATTGGTATGTGTCAGCATATATTTCGATGCGAGAATTTTTTAGAAGTCTTTCTTTCCTGCTTCTTGATTTCTTCAGTGTCTTTTCCAATTGTTAATCCTAGGCATTCTGAAGCATACAGGCATTCTGGTTGGATTACTGACTGATAGTGTCGTAGTTTAGTCCTAATAGAAATCGCTTTCTTATTGTACGGAAGGTGGAATGCAAGCTCCATTTTCCTTGCTCTCTCGCGGTTTCCTTCTCTATCGAGCCCGTTAAGCTGTGGTATCTCGGCAAGATAGTTTAATTTAACAACTTCATTAATATTATTCTCCTTTGTTGTCATTAAGTATCTCGGGGCTTCTTTAGTGTTGATCATGAAATAGGCCTTTTCAAACGATATCTGCAGGCCGATTTTCACTGCATTCTCTTCCAAAGTGTGAACTTGCATTATAGCTGATTCGATGTTCACTGACAGCAGCACAAGATCATCAGCGAATGCTAAGCAGTTGATAGCGATGTTTTGTTTCTTGTACCTTATCCTTACTTGGTCCTTTATGCTTTTCTTTATGCGAGTACTTTTCCTCCTTCTTTGATGACTTTGTCCAGGACACAATTGAACAGAAGTGGTGATAGGCAATCTCTTTGTCTTACGCCTGTCTTGACTTCAAAGAGTTCAGATATCTCATACATGAACTTAACCTTTGAGTGTATGTTTGTCAGGGTGTCCTTTACTAATTGTAATATATTGTTATCTGTGCCCATTGCTTTAAGGATGTAGTACAGCGTGCTTCCATCGAATGGGACATATGCTTTCTGAAAGTATACAAACACTGCTACATATTTCTTGCTTCTGGCAGCTCTGTCCATCAGCATTGTCCTGATGCTCCAGATGTGTACCACACACGGTCGTCCTTTCCGGAAGCATGGCTGGTATTCGGCGGTTTTGTGTTTGAGTTGTTGTTCTAACCTTGACAACAGTGCCATGGATAGGATCTTGTATGTTTCTTCAAGTAGCGAGTTGCCTGTGTAGTTATTAACATCTGTTCTGTTCCCTTTCATTTGTAGAGTGATAATCAATGCTGACTTCCAAACGTCTGGAGTCTTACTAGCGTTCCAGATTTCTTGTAGTAACTGGCACAGGTTCTTAATCGTTTGGGGGATCTCATGTTTCGATAGTTCGGCCGTTATCAAATCTTCACCAGCTGCTTTGTTGTTCTTGAGCTTCTTAAACAGATTTGTGATTTCTGCTTCATCTGCCGGTGTTGAGTATGTGTTCTTTTGTCTGTGTACCGTAACGAGCTTCTCTTTTGGTAGTGGGCAGATAAGTACATGTTTAAAGTATTCCGCCAAGAGTTGGCAATTTCCTTTGTTGTTTGTTGCTATGGTGTCTTATCTTTCTCAAAGTAAAAGCTGGGTGGTTGGTATTTGGAAGGTTTCCTCTTAAATGTCTTGTAAAAGTCTCTCGTGTCATTCCTTTGGATATTCTGTTCTATTGCAGCCAGTTGTTCTTGATCGAATTTCCTTTATTTTCTTCTTATGGTCTTTGCGGTTGTTTATCTTTGTTCCTTGAAGCTGTTGTAACCTTCCTGTTTCTTTGATGAGAACCATCTTTTACATTCTTGCAATCTGATTGGATGTTGCCTGTTCACATCTTTCATTCCAAAATGGATGTTTGCGTGTTTTCTTGAGTGCTGCTGTTTCCTTCACTGCTTCTACCAAAGTCTGCTGAATTTGCTTCCATTCCGTTGTTTCAATATTCGTCAGTTCTTAGTACCTGTTACCGTTCTTATTATGTAGAGGACACGGAGCCGTTGGAGAAATCCGAGAGTTCATCTCAGCAATGGCGCGGGAAATCTTCAGATCGAGCTCTAACGATAATAATAATAATAATAATAATAATAATAATAATATGAAGTAGTTCATTAAATAGAATATAGTATCTGAGTGATATATTCCCTGTTGTCTTGCGATATGTCCGTGACTGAAATAGAGGCCATGGCATGTGAATTATGTTTAAAGTAATATACCTGTGGGACGTACTCCATGTAAAACTGGAGGTCCTGTGCGTGTGATCAAGGTGTTAATCGTTACATTACATATAAGTACAGAGTTTCAGTACTTGCTCGTCTGCATGGTCTCATTCTCATCATTCATTGAAGTTATAGGAGATTTCTAAAGTGTGTTCACTTTATTTCAAGTAATCTTGCTCCACTGCTTGGTCCTATTCTTGTTCAGTAAAAGCACTTACGTACAGCAAGTTCGTCACGAACTCCTTTCTATATGTTGAGCGATTCCACACGGCGGATCTTCATTCCTTTCTTTGCACGCACTGCGTTACTCTACAGACGTCAAGTATATATAGGACCACATAACAATGAAAAATTCCCATAACTCCTTGTTATACGCTCTATATACGAACTTTCTCTTTTAAAAGTATAATGCATCATATATGTAAATTGTGGTGTAGCGTGATAAAAATGGCGGGTGGTAGACTCTTGGCCTATAGCAAGAGTCCCTATTTGCACTGCATACATCACAGCTCTTATTAGCTGACGGCTAGATATAAATAATTCACGGCCTGTTACGGACTAGCCTTAAACGAATTATACAACATAGTACGCCAAGACGGATGCCCGCTGTTTCTGGGTCAAACCTTCTTTAAGTGGCGAGCTGATGCGCCCCTTCTGTCACGCACTGGTTCTGCACGAGGCTGGATTTACTTTCCAGAAAAGACTTCTCAACTTGAAGGAGCTCTATTCTACTCGGATATGTGATATATAGTAACAAAGTAAACAAAAAAATCATGTTTACTGGATCAATGGTGCGATTTATGGAAATCGTTCTCCCCATCAGCTCTACTACAAATAAGATATTGTGATATCAGATCATTGCCATTCATAAAAGTCTTACAGTAGCTGTCTTGGAATAATTAAGTACATTCAGATTCACAGAATTACACCTTTTAATTCTTTATATACGGTGCATGTCCGCCTCTGTGGTGTAGTGGTTAGCGTGATTAGCTGCCACCCCCGGAGGCCCGGGTTCGATTTCCGGCTCTGCCACGAAATTTGAAAAGTGGTATGAGGGCTGGGACGGGGTCCACTCAGCCTCGGGAGGTCAACTGAGTAGAGGTGGGTTCGATTCCCACCTCAGCCATCCTGGAAGTGGTTTTTCGTGGTTTCCCACTTCTCCTCCAGGCGAATGCCGGAATGGTACCTAACATAAGGCCACGGCCGCTTCCTTCCCTCTTCCTTGCCTATCCCTTCCAATCTTCCCATCCCTCCACAAGGTCCCAGTTCAGCATAGCAGGTGAGGCCGCCGGGGCGAAGTATTGGTCATTCTCCCCAGTTGTATCCCCGACCAAGAGTCTGAAGCTCCTGGACACTGCCCTTGAGGCGGTAGAGGTGGGATCCCTCGCTGTGTCCGAGGGAAAAGCCGACCCTGGAGGGTAAACAGATGATGATGATGATATACGGTGCATGTCATTTTAAATAATGTATGTTTTGAATCAATCCTTTATTAAACTACCTTCTTTTTCGCAAATTGCATGGTCAAAAATTTACTCACAAATAATTTTTTGCCGTCTGAATTGGACGCTCAATCTTGTAGTTATTAAATGCCTTATTGACTACTGTGATCTGGTGAAAGCTTAAAATGATGATAACGATGTTGATAAGGAGAATGATAATTGCCTTTTTAAGAGGTCAGTCTTCGAGGTCATCGGCTCTAAAAAATTTGATATACCCGTGCTTCGGCTGTGATGGTAACTTTCCTTTACAACGCTGGTTTCCTTCTTTCTTTGTTTCTTCGTAGTATACACTTTCTTTCACTCAGCGAGTTAACTGCACGGTTCGCGCCGTGTAGCTGTTAGGTTGAATTCGCATTCGTAGCTCTGAAGACACGTCTGCAAATGTCTATGTATGCCACTTGCTACGTCTCATTCTATCATACCCCTGCTGCTAATTTACGAAACTTTCGTTTTTACAAGGAGTTGTCACCACGAATCCAACACTATTCAACACTTTTTCATTCACTTCACAGAGTCTATTTTTTAACAAAAGTCAGAGTGTCAGTATTTTGCAACGAAAAATGAGAGAAGAATATATCTCTAGGCTTCCACTATCGCGCAGTAGACATGAGTATCAAGCCACTGCGCAAACAGTACCGTGTATCTGTCAATGCTCTTCCTACCTATTACTAACCATAATTAAGTAAGTTTAAATTCACAGATTTACACTTTTTAATTCTTTCTTTGTTTCTTCGCAGTATACACTTTCACTCAGCGAGTTACTGTAACTGCGCGGTTTGCGTCGTGTAGCTGTTAGGTTGCATTCGCATCCGTAGCTCTGAAGACACATCTGCAAATGGGAGAGCCTCCCTACCACATACGGATATGCAGTCCATCAGAATGACTGCGTTGTTCATTTACCTATGTTTACTTGTAAAGGAAAATTAACCTTACCGCACTCCACTCTAGGAATGTATGTTTGCAAAGTGTATTAACGCATTCGTACAGTATAGCCTATTTAAGGATCGTTTTCCTTTACACATTAGTACAGGAAAATGAACACAAAGAAAATTGTACTAATGGACTGCATATTCGTATGTAACTATGAGGCGTGACCAGTCTTAAGGAAAATCACGAATAGAGTGTGTGTTGTCAGATACGCGGTGTCGCTTGTGCAGCGACGGTTAGCTTAATTTTAAACTTGCTGTAGTACCCGGCGTTGCCCGGATAGTTTTTGAATGTTTACCTTTAATATTTGTATTACCAGTTAGTTAAGTGTGAAGTGATTTCTTATATAATTCTTTTTGAGATGTTGATTTTACGACTTAATATGTAGTTTTAGAGTTATTGAGATGTATCTGATTTCAAGTTTTGTGTTGTGTTTGAGTCAACAGTCCATAGACTGGTTTGATGCAGCCATCCATGCCACCCTATCCTGTGCTAAACTCTTCATTTTTACGTAACTATTGCATCCTACATCTGCTCTAATCTGTTTGTCATATTCATACCTTGGTCTACCCCTACCGTTCTTACCACCTACACTTCCTTCAAAAATCAACTGAACAAGTCCTGTGTGTCTTAAGATGTGTCCTATCATTCTATCTCTTCTCCTCGTCAAATTTAGCCAAATCGATCTCCTCTCACCAATTCGATTTAGTATCTCTTAATTCGTGATTCGATCTATCCATCTCACCTTCAGCATTCTTCTGTAACACCACATTTCAAAAGCTCCTATTCTCTTTCTTTCTGAGCTAGTTATCGTCCATGTTTCACTTCCATACAATGCCACGCTCCACACAAAAGTCTTTAAAAACATCTTTCTAATTCCGATATCAATGTTTGAAGTGAGCAAATTTCTTTTCTTAAGAAAGCTCTTCCTTGCTTGTGCTAGTCTGCATTTTATGTCCTCCTTACTTCTGCCATCGTTAGTTACTTTACTACCCAAGTAACAATATTCATCTACTTCCTTTAAGACTTCGTTTCCTAATCTAATATTTCCTACATAACCTGCCTTCGTTCGACTGCACTTCATTACTTTTGTTTTGGACTTATTTATTTTCATCTTGTACTCCTTACCCAAGACTTCATCCATACCATTCAGCAACTTCTCGAGATCTTCTGCAGTCTCAGATAAAATAACAATATCATCGGCAAATCTCAAGGTTTTGATTTCCTCTCCTTGGACTGTGATTCCCTTTCCAAATTTTCTTTGATTTCCTTTACTGCCTGTTCTATGTAAACATTGAAAAGGAGAGGGGACAAACTGCAGCCTTGCCTCACTCCTATCTGGATTGCTGCTAATTTTTCAAAGCCCTCGATTCTTATCACTGCAGACTGATTTTTATACAGGTTGTAGATAATTCTTCGTTCTCGGTATCTGATCCCTATCATCCTCAGAATCATAAATAGCTTGTTCCAATCAACATTATCGAATGCCTTTTCTAGATCTACGAATGCCATGTACGTGGGCTTGTCCTTCTTGATTCGATCCTCTAAGATCAGACGTAAAGTCAGGATTGCTTCACCTGTTCCTATATTTCTCCTGAAGCCAAATTGATCTTCTCCCAACTCAGCTTCAACTTGTTTTTCCATTCTTCTGTAAATAATACGTGTTAAAATTTTGCAGGCATGAGATACTAAACTAATGGTGCGGTAGTTTTCACACCTGTCAGCGCCGGCTTTCTTGGGAATAGGTATAACAACATTCTGCCGAAAATCGGATGGGACTTCTCCTGTCTCATACATCCTGCACACTAAATGAAATAACCTTACCATGCTGGTTTCTCCTAAGGCAGTCAGTAGTTCAGAGGGAATATCACCAATTCCAGGTGCCTTGTTCCTATTTAGGTCACTCACAGCTCTGTCAAACTCTGACCTCAAAATTGGGTCTCCCATTTCATCAGCATCAACAGCCTCTTCATGTTCCAGAACCAAATTATCTACATCGTTACCTTGATACAACTGTTGGATATGCTCCTGCCATCTTTCTGCTTTGTCTTCATTCCCTAGAAGTGGCTTTCCATCTGAGCTCTTAATATTCATGCACCTAGACTTCCTTTCTCCAAAGGTTTCCTTGATTTTCCTGTATGCAGCATCTACCTTTCCCAAGACCATACAGTATTCGACATCCTTGCACTTCTCCTTCAGCCATTCTTCCTTACCTATCTTGCACTTTCTATCCACTTGATTCTTTAATCGCCTGTATTCTTTTCTGCCCTCTTCATTTCTAGCATTCTTGTATTTTCGTCGTTCATCAATCAGGTCTAGTATCTCCTGAGTTATGCACTGATTCTTAGTTGATCTTTTCATCCTTCCTAACATTTCTTCAGCCACCCTACTGACTTCATTTTTCATGACTCTCCACTCTTCCTCTATTGTGTCTCCTTCAGCCTTTTCATTTTGTCCTTGCGCAACATGTTTCTTGAAACAATCTCTCACACTCTTTCCCTTCAAATTGTCTAGATCCCATCTTTTTGCATTCTTTCCTTTCTTCAATTTCTTCAACTTCAGATGGCATTTCATGACCAACAAGTTGTGGTCAGAGTCCACGTCTGCTCCTGGGAAAGTTTTGCAATCCAACACCTGGTTTCTGAATCTCTGCCTAATCATAATGAAATGTATTTGATACCTTCCAGTGTCTCCAGGTCTCGTCCACGTATACAGCCGTCGTTTGTAGTGTTTGAACCAAGTATTGGCAAGGACTAAATTATGATCAGTGCAGAATTCAACCAGCCGACTTCCTCTTTCGTTCCTTTGTCCCAATCCGAATTCTCCTACTGTACTACCTTCTCTTCCTTGGCCTACCACTGCATTCCAGTCTCCCATCACAATTAGATTCTCGTCACCTTTTACATATTGAATTAAATCTTCTATCTCCTCATATATTCTTTCGATTTCCTCATCATCCGCTGAACTAGTAGGCATATAGACCTGCACTATTGTGGTGGGCATTGGTTTGGTGTCTATCTTGACGACAATAATTCGTTCACTATGCTGGTCGTAGTAGCTTATCCGCTGCCCTATTTTCTTATTCATTATTAAACCAACTCCTGCATTTCCCCTGTTTGTTTTCGTGTTGATAATTCGGTAGTCGCCTGACCAAAAATCCTGTTCTTCCCGCCAACGTACTTCACTTATACCAACTACATCTAACTTTAGCCTATCCATTTCCCTTTTCAGATTCTCTAACCTACCACAACGATTCAAACTTCTAACATTCCACGCTCCGACTCGCAGAATGTCAGTATCCTTCTTCCTGATGATCGCCCCCTCTCGTGTAGTCCCCACCGGGAGATCCGAATGCGGGACTAGTTTACCTCCGAAAATTTTACCTGGGAGGAAGCCATCATCAGTACATCATTCATACAGAGAGAGCTACATGTCCTCGGGAGGTAGTTACGGCTGTAGTTTCCCGTTGCTTTAAGCCGTGTAGCAGTATCAACACAGCTAAGCCATGTTGAGTATTATTAAAGGCCGTATCAGTCAATCATCTAGACTGCCGCCCTTGCAACTACCGAAAGGCTGCTACCCCCCTTTCGATGAACCATTCGTTAGTCTGGTCTCTCAACAGATACCCATCCGATATGGTTGCACCTGCGGAACGGCTATCTGTATCATTGGGACACGCAAGCCTCCCCACCGCGGCAAGGTCACATGGTTCGCAGAGCATTTAATTATCGAGTAAACACTAATCTCGGTCATTTTATACTATTTACTTTTAAGCCCTTCTCAGCTCCTGCCTCGATGGAGACTGAACGTGGACTTAAACGGTATCCACAGCGTCACCGTTCGTATCAGCGACACATAAACAATGGATTTCGACATTAATATTTGTTATTTTCCTTATTTTTGCACGTCAGCCCTTCTTATTCCCCAACACCAGCGGGGGATAGGTGTATCTGACCTCCACAGTAATGTTTTCTATATAGTAAGTCATGTGTATACCAAGTTTGACTGAGAGATATGCTAGACGATACTCACATACATCCTTAAACTCTGTCCCTTTGGACGTTTTCAATTTTTTGTCAGTTCTCATCCGCCTGCCGATTAGGACTGAGCTTTATCTTAAACGGCATCCAGAGTGTCACAGTTCACCTCAGCGACCCAAACAACTATGGATTAGACACAAATATCGGTCGTTTTCGGTTAATTTTTACATTTCACCCCTACATTAGAGGCTAGAAGTCTCTTACCCCTAAGACAGTAGGTCCAGTATACACACATGCGTCCATTCTCTCGGTCATTTTCGAAATTTTGTTTTTCACTTTTTCTCACCGCTATGCGGAAGGAGGCAGAAATTGGACTTCTAAAAAAATTGGAGCGGTACTATTCACCTCAGCGACCCCGAAATGAATGGATTCGACACTACTTTCGATTATTTCTAAATCTCACTCCGTCGTATGTGTGCTAGGATTGTCATACCTCCACGCAGTTTGTCTCCTGAAAATAAGTCATAAGTGACCAAGTTTGTTTGAAATTGCTCCCGTAGTCCCGAAACGTATGGATTCAACACTCTTATCGGTCATTTTCAGTCAGAATTACATTTCGTCCCCTTATCCAAGGCTTCTAGAGGTGTCTTTACCCCACAGTATTTTTTTTCAGGTAGTAGGTAATATTTGTATCAAGTTGTGCTGACAGCTATACTGGAACGTATAAAAAAAAACCATCCTTAATCTCGGTCATAAGGATATTTTCTGTTCTTGACTCCTTCTCACCCACCTGACAATTGGGGATCAACTTGGACTTAAACGACAACCGGAGTGTCACTCCTCATTTCAGCGACCCCTAAAACCATGGATGTGACCTTATTTTCGATTACTTTATATCTAACTTCCCCTAACCCCCCACCACAAAGGGGCCTGAATTTGGACCTTAAAAGTCCAGAGTGCCACTATTTATCTCAGCGATCCAGAAAACTGTGGATTTGATACTATTTCCGATTATTTCTATATATACTCACCCCTCGTACCCCACCCCCAAAGGGGGCTGAACGTGGGCTTTAAAAAGATTAGAAGTGCTACTATTCATCTCAGCGACCCCGAAAACTATGGATTCGACACTATTATCGATTATTTTATATATCTCGCCCCCTACCCCGAAGGGGGCTGAACTTAGTTTAAAAGATTCCGGAGTGTCACTGTTCATCTCAGTGAAAAGAAAAGTATGGATTGGACAATACTTTCGATGATTTGTATATATCAGCCCCCTCGCCCCCCGCACCTAAGGGCGCCTGGGGTGTCTTACCCTCACGTGGTTTCTCTCATGATACTAAAATTCCAGACTGCTGCTATTCATCTCAGCGACCCTGAAAACTGTGGATTCGACACTAATTACGATTATATTTATATATCACTCCCCCCTTGCCCCCCACCCTAAAGGGGGCTGAACTTGGAATTAAAAAATTCGCGGGATGTCACTTTTCACGTAAGCGACCACGAAAAGTGTGGATTCGACACTATTTTCAATTATTTGTATATATCATTCCCCCCTCGCCCCCACACCAAAGGAGGCTGACTTGGACTTTTAAAAATTCGGAGTGTCACTATTCATCTCAGCGACCCCGAGAAGTATGGATTCGACACTATTTTCGTTTATTTTTATACATGACCCCTCTTGTCCCCACCCCAAAGGGGGATGAACTTGGACTTTAAAAAATCCCGGGGTGTCACTATTCATCTAAGCGACCCCGAAAGTATGCATTCCACATTACTTTCGATGACTTTTATACCTCACCCCTTCGCCCCCGCCCTTAAGGGTTCCTAGGGTGCCCTACCCCCACGTGGTTTGTCTCCTGATAGTAAACATCCGGAGTGTCACCATTCATCTCAGCGACCCCGAAGAGTACTCGACACTCTTTCCGATTATTTTTATATATCACTCCCCCCATGCCCCCCACACTAAAGGGGGCTGAACTTTAAAAATTTAAAATTTAAAAATTCCCGGGATGTCACTATTCATCTAAGCGACCACGAAAAGTATGGATTCGACACAATTTTCGATTATGTGTATATATCACTCCCCCCTCACCCCCACCCCAAAAGGGGGCTGAACTTGGACTTTAAAAAATTCGGAGTGTCACTATTCATCTCAGCGACCCCGAAAAGTATGGATTCGACACTATTTTAGATTATATATTGAACCATCCTGTTCATTGGGACAATTGTATTAATGTGAGTATTGGATATTGGAATCACACAAGGCCACCCACGAAGCCAGTGTCTTACAGTATATGTCATAAAGGAGTCCAGAAGAAGCGTTCTTGTGTGAAGTGAGCGCGAGCGTCATTATGAGAAATCTCCAGAACTCATTAAAAGGAGTTATGTCCCAAGCCAAGCCTCTTGATGAAGATTGGGGACGCTTCCCAGATCCCGGCAAAACTTATATTAAGAGGGAAGAATGAATTAAATTAATATCTTTGGTTACGGAAGAATTGCATTGGATTTGAGACAAGAATTGCAACCTGTATAATTTCTGCTTTATTTTGATATGCATTAGGGCTGCATTCATTAATGCATTCGCTAATTAGAGCTCATGATATAATTAATGCGGGAAAACTTCCCGGGCGCGCTAAGATTGCACGCAGTCAAGCGGCTTGATGACGCTATCCGGGATTATAAAATAAGGCCGCCGGGCATATCAGAGTCATTCTTGGACCAAAAGGCTGCTTGAACGAATCGTCATACTGCGTGTTGGTACTGAGAACAACGCTTTGTCTTCGAGCTACACCTACTACCCGTACTGCTATTTCTGCGAGGAATTACCCCAGCATCAAGTCAGAACGAGTGTTTGACATCACCATTGCAAGGAAGCCACAACCAGGAGCTGAAGCCAACACGACAACGGGCATCGATCCAGGAACGTTGGGAGCACCTGATCAGCACAACGTCGAAGGGGACACCTTCCAACTACAGAGGGAGCTGTACGAAGACGCAACACAGGAAAGAATGTCTCCAAGTGGTCAACAGTATCTGATGCCAGCCCCGCAGTCTATCATGAGGTGGTAGATTCAGTGGTCCACAGGGATGGCCGCTCCGTAATGTCATCGATAACATAAGGTCAGAGCTTTCCAATTCTGTTTCAAGCATGTCATTTAAGTTTAGATAGGAATATGGGGGCCGTCAGTCCACAGATTAGTTATGGTAGGAAATTTTTCCTTGTAATTTAGAGCTAGGCCTCAAACTCGAACCCCGTACATTAAGGTAGATGTTATTTGTGGAATCCTTGTTAGCGTGTACATATTTCATTTTGATTGTGTTATTTTACGTACATGTGTTTTAAGGGTCTGATCGAACTCCTTTGGTCATAGGAGGTTAGTCTATCAGATCGGTACTTTTATTAGATCGCATTTAGGCATTTGTTTCTGCAGACGTAGATGTGTATAGTTGTGACCAAGACGTGACCAGTAATTCACCCAGATTCACTAATAGAGCGAGCGAGTCCGAATATTTGAGAGATATGAGTCCATGAGAGGCAGAAACAAGATTTGCGATTGATATGAGAGAGCCCAGCGCAGTTGAGAGTATGTATTGGAGAGGCCTAGTATGGCCATGTGTTTATCGCATATTGATTTGTGTCTTTGTCGTATCAAGGTTGAGCCCATGGGAGGCGGAAATAAGATGAGTTATATCGCTGGGGATATTGAGATGAGGGCAGATCGCCCAGGTGTATTTAAAAAAGTACTTTTTAGCAGCCAGGTTACGTGAGGTATTTTGAGAGGCGAGATGTTTTTCTGGCAGTCAGCTGAGCCCATCAATTATGTGGACTGTCGCTGGTGAAGTGGTTACAGGGGTGAGGGTGCTGCGCCGGACGTCACAGTCTTGAGAATTGGTTATTGTCGTCTGCAGTTTGTCAAGTGTGCCAGGGGGGAAGAAACGACCTTCATGTTTTGAAAGCAGGGAGAGATCTTTTTTATGTCCTATTTGTTTTACGTAATATTTTAACACTGGCCCGTTTGATACTTACACGCGTGTATATGTTGGGTGTGTCCTTTTTATTTTGTTTGCATAGGTATCTTCGACGCCTTACTCGTCATGGGACTTGGGTTCGTGACCGAGTCAGGTCATTGTACATTTTGCGGTGATTTTTGTTTGCACCGGGGTTCGACGGCGCGAGGCATTGTAAATTTTATGGGAATAACTGTTTATGAGTAGTTAAGCGGATATCCATCTTTCTAAACTTCGTTACTTACACTATTGTAACATGCTTGTTGCAGCACAACTGTTTTAGTGAAGGCAGTGAACTGGTTGTCATCGGCTCAGCGTTATTTTACCCTATCATATTGAAAAGCTCTTTCATTTGTAAATAATTCATTTTTTGTGTAATAAATCCCTATTTGTTAAACTTTGAATGCAGCGATGTTTTCTGTTAGATTTAACGAATTCTTACCTGAGTAGGCACATGTCCTAGTGTTTTATCTTTATGTTGCCCCGTTATCCCCATGTTATCCCTGAGAAGAGCGCTTATCCGGCTGAGTGAAGAGGACTGTGTTCAGGTAAGACTATGTGCACCAGCTCACGTCTGTGAGAGTTCTTTCGCTACTGTACTCTGGGTTCGAGACCGGCTTTCGCCTGGCCGGAACTTTAGAGTCCAGTAGGGCACAATATATATCACTCCCCCCTCACCCCCACCCCAAAGGGTACTGAACTCTGACTTCAAAAATACTCGGAGTGTCACTATTCATCTCAGCGACCCCGAAAAGTATGGATTCGACACTATTTTCGTTTACTTCTATTTATGAACCCCCTCTCCTCCCACCCCTAAGGCCTCCTGGGGTGTCTTACCCCCACGTGGTTTGTCTCCTGATACTAAATATCCGGAGTGTCGCTATTCACTTTTGCGACCCCGGAAACTACTATGTATTTGACACTATTTTCGATTATCTGTATATATCACCCCTCTCGCCCCCCACCACAAAGGGGGATGAACTTGGACTTTTAAAAAATTCGGAGTATCACTATTCATCTCAGCGACCCCGAGAAGTATGGATTCGACACCATTTTCGTTTATTTTTATTTATGAACCCCTCGCCCCCCGCCCCGAAGGGTTCGTGGGGTTTATTACCCCCACGTGGTTTGTCTCCTGGTACTAAAAATCCGGCTTGTCGCTATTCACTTTGGCGACCCCGAAAACTATGTATTAGACACTATTTTCGATTATTTGTATATATCACTCCCCCCTAGCCTCCCACCCCAAACGGGACTGAACTTGGACTTTTAAAAAATTCGGAGTGTCACTATTCATCTCAGCGACCCCGAAAAGCATGGATTCGACACTATTTTCATTTATTTTTATATATGACCCCCTCGCCCCCCACTCCCAGGGGTGTTTGGGATGTCTTACCCCCACGCGGTTTGTCTCCTGATACCAAGTCATAAGTGTATCAAATTTGGTTGAAATCGCTCCAGTGGTTTGGGAGTAGATGTGGCAAGCCCATCCCTAACAGAAAGGATTGCCGACACAATAAGGACAAGGAGAATTGACTTCTAAGTTCACATCTTAAGAATGGACCCGTAAAGGATAACTAAAAGAATCTTCGACTATTTCCACAATGAGAAAACCAAGCCGAACTGGTTTAAGGAAACTGAGAACGACCTACGAGAGTTGCAAATTACAGAAGAGATGCTTGTAGATGGATCCGCGAAGAAAATAACCAAAGAGAATATAAAGAGGTTTCAGGCCAGGATGAAGCATAAACGACTATGCAGAATTTCCAAAGAAGAGAGGAAGGCAAGATCTCAAAGGATGAAAAAGTACTGGGAGGACAGGGAAACACGACTCACTAACCATTCAATGATCTATCGTACACCAAAGTAGGTGAAACGGACAAGAAGAAAGTACAATCTTAATTTATTCCTAAAAATTACAACACTTTTCTTAATAATCGTTATCCGGTCGATTAGATTAGCAGTTTCCCATTATATACCACTACGAGCGCTAATGTGAGTCAATGCATTGTTTCACTTAAGCGCCACTACGAGCGCTAAAGTGAGTCAATGCAGAGTTTCACTTATGCCCTTATAACTACATTCGGTGTAGACATTTTTCAAAATATAAAAAACGCCTCAGGTTATTGAACCAAGGAGTACATTACAGAAAGAATTACGTAAATCAGTTAATTTGGCTAGGATTTGAATCTAAAAGAAAACAAGTAAGGAAACAAGACATTTTATAGAGTTTTCCGGAACTGCATTTAGGTCGGAAGTGATTTTCGAAAGTTGTTTTTTCTTAGCTTGGTAGAGCTATTCAGAATCCGCAATTTGAAACATTTGCTGGCCCCTTTAGACCTTCAACTTTCGGCATAATTGAGGAGATTGCTTACTTTTCCGTTTTTTGTAGTATGGCGACCTCTACCTTGCTAAGAAAAGTTTTCAACATTGACATATTTTCCCCGAAATCAGCGCCAAAAATGCAATAAAAATCACGGATTACTTTTGAAGTAATTTTCCTATCGCCGATTTGTGTTATATAAAAGCCTCCTGTGAGGAAACTATGACATTTCGTAAGTAAATTACGCGTGATAACACTTAGCAAAAATATATCTTCATTACAGACAATTGTACCTTTTGGTGTTCAGTCCACAAGCCCCGAAACAAGAACTAAGCACCTGCAATAACTTTGCCAGTAACCCTGACCTTTCATGCGCCTACGCCTTTTACCTTGAATTGATTGAAAACCTAGTGAATGCATTATCTTCTCTGGCTTTCACTGCTTCTGTTTCCGCGGGAGAACTTCAAATTCTTCAGAGCTGCTGTCTTAGAAATGTGATCCCTTCAAAACAGCAATCGTCATCATCATTATCCTTTGCAACCCATCCACCTTCGCTGGTGTATCAAAACTGTTCCGAAGGCACATCCTCACTCATCAAGCTCGTTCCAGACATCGCTTCTATTCATGGGCGCCCGCAGGATCTTTTCCAGGGGGGGGGGACATTAACAATTTTCTTGAATATAAATACCAATATAACGTCAGCAACATTAAATTGTTTACAGAAATTTGCGAATATAACAGATGTTATATGACTGTCAGTAAGTTCAGTTTATTAAATAATCTGGTATGATATTAAACAATTGAACATCAACTTTTTAGAATTCCAGGGGGGGGGGCAAGCGAGTCTACTCAAGTTCCACTCCCGTACTGCATAACCGATAAAAATGGGGAGATGAAACGATGGTTTTGTCCGTCAAATCATATTTTTGGTTACATATTAAACATGATCTCAACTATGAGCTTAGAAATTTAGCATGCACCATCTCAGTTCTATTCATCTCTCTCTTCCTTACGTAAATATAGCTTGATTCAGATATTCAGTCCTGTAATCTCGAGTATTTTATTTACGGTGCATTTCATTTTAAATAATGTTATGTTTTGAATCAATCCTTTATTAAACAACCACTTTTTTCGCAAATTACATGGTCAAAAATATACTCACAAGTATTTTTTTTTCGTCTGAATTGGACGTACAATCTTGTGCTTATTTATCTTGCCCTATTGATTACTGTGAATCTGGTGAAAGATTAAAATTATGATAACGGTGTTGATAAGGAAAATGATGATGATTGCTTTTTGAAGAGGTCAAACTTCGAGGTCATCGGCTCTAAAACATTTGAAATACCCGTTCTTCGGCTGTGATGGTACCTTTCCTTTACAACGCTAGTTTCCTTAATAGAGGATACGAAGTCTACTTAAAATGTATATCATTGTTCTTCTTTACTCCATCAATTGAATGACTGAAGTCCTTTGATGCCAAAGTTCCGCATTGTATTGTGCGTTAGTAGGAACAGCATCGAGTACGACTGCTTTAATATTCGCTTCTGTCGTAGATTCCAATCATGACACCGTACAGAGCAATGCTTGTGTCGGCATTGATCAAACGAGGACATTCTCTTGGTGGTCAGTTGCCTACTAACCAATATATAGCCTACTGTAGCCTCCTACATTCTAAAATGTATTCTAAATTTTTTAAATATCACTCAAGAACTTGATGTCTTATTTGTTGGTATTGTTACATTTCTCTGCGGGGTAAGGTATGAAGTGAGATGAATCATCATAGCGAGATTTTTAGGACCGTATGCCCTTCCTGACGCCAACCTCATCAAAGGAATTAGTTAGACGAAATGAATGATGTGATATATGACAAGGAAGAGGGGGAAACCCGGTGCGAGCACACATCCTACTCCTGTCGAGTAGCAACAAGGGATCTGTCCATGGCCTTACGTCCCCCACGATGTACGTTATATATAACAAAAGGATTGGTTGCTCAATAATCTTACCAAAATTTGTGTGTATGAAGAACTGAAACGAGTGTAAACACAGAAAAGTATTTATTATCGTATAAATATATCAGTACAGAGTGTACCAAACTAGGTATCGCTAGACGTGATTATAAGGGGCAGGGAATAATTTTTTCTACAATGTCATATTACACAGAAAAATAACAGCTAGAGGATATTCATGTGACGGGTCTTATGATTGCTGCCAGAGGAACGATGCCAAAAACGGTGGTGAAATCATTAAAGTCTTCTGGATCAGCACTGATGAGCACGATGACTGGAGGTAAAAAACGTGATTACCACGAAGTTCCGCACATTATAAAAACAATCACGACTAATGCCACCATCTATTTACTTATTTAGTTATCGTATGGCATATACATGAACAGTACAATAAATTACAGATTTATATCTACATTATTTACATAGAAAATCGCCTGTGGCGTCGCCACGAAAAATTCACTTGTTTCTCCATTGAAACGTCTCACTGGCATTCTTGTGTGATGTGCTTCACAGTTTGCCTCTCAGCACCACAATCGCAGCAGGATGATGACTTTTTCCTCCATTTATACAGCAGATCTGCACACACCATATTTAGTCCGGATCCGGTTTAACTTGAACCATACTTTCCGTGGTTGTTCAAAGCCAGGTACCTTCTGTGTAATGCATGGCATATCTAAGGATTCTGCTGAAGCAAATTATCTCCATTCATTAGACCATCTCTCAGTCAGGTTGAAATTACTGGCTATAAGGTTCTACGCCGTGCAGATGGGCGAACGTCTTGACTTAAGTCTGTCTATATGTAGGTGGAGGATATCCTCATGAATGGGCAATCTTTGGTTATTCTGGATCTTGTTGTATTCATTCATCAGAACAATGCATCTACGGAGGTGGGGTGGAGGAATATGGCTTAGTACGGACAGCCATTGAATTGGAGTTGATCTGATCGTGGCCGTGATCATTCTCATTGTATCATTTAACTTCACATCTATTCTCTTCACATGAGGACTGTTCATACAGATGGGGGCACAATACTCCACCATCACAACAAGTTAACTGGTTACCAATTACGATTTGATGATATTTAAATGTGAGAGATGATGCGATTTTATAGATCTGCGTATTACCCAAAATCGTACATCTGTCCGCATTTTTTAAACCATTAACCTGATAGTTGATATTTTTGTATCACATAGGACAAAAATGGACTATGCGGGGCTCGGAAAGCGGGCGGGTGAACTTTAATGAAATTTGGTATTTTGATTTAGAACAAGGGCGAGCAGGATCTTCACTAAATATTATTAAATAATAATCAGCAGGCGGGGAGTTTGAGAATGAGTCTGAAACATAAAACTTTATGTTTCTCTCATAAGGTTGGATTTCAGGAAAATTGCCCAGGGCAATATTTGTTAAGAACTAGCTTTAGCAACTGTCTTTAATGAGACAATCACATAGCGTGCGCTTGATTACATTTTTGTCGACTGCTTATATTGTATCTGAGATTCTGTAACATGTAGGTGGAAATATCCCTCCATATCAGCAGTTTGGCTTGACCACGGTAACTAGAAGAGAGACGGTAGGTGTCACGAGACGGTTGAGCAGTAGACTGGAGAGGTCGTGACGTCACTGGGCTCTACGCATTGTTTTGCAAGTTAATGTCAGTCTATATACACTTCGGTCTCAGTGTTTTCATTCTAAGCAGTGAAAGTCGGTGCATTGTTCGCCTGTGGTCTGCACGTTATTGCTTTAATTATTTCATTACTTTCGACGTTTACAAATGTGTTAAAAGTCGTGAACTCGTGCGTATCGTTCGTGAGGGAATTTGTGCTGTTAAAATGCCGTGCTGTGTGGTCTCAGGCTATAGAAACCATCCCAACAATGCATCGAAACGTAAAGTAAGTTGTCCTTTTATAGATTCCCCAAAAACCCATATCTGCACAAGCATTGGATATATTTTTGTAAACGAAAATATGTTTTCAACTCTAAAATCACATGTATTTACTCCAAACATTTTCTGCCTTCTGATTTTGAAAGAGATTTATAACCTGATCTGTTAGGCCCTCCCCCGCCACCGCAAGCCCTTTAAGCACTTGTTGAAAATAGGAATAGTTCCTTCCTCTCTCCACTTCATCGGTTAATATTATTTCTTGATGGTTAAACTTTGATTTATATAATCTGTACGTGTGCGGGGTTCTTATTTTAAATTCTTTCAAATAATTGGGAGCTCTAAATATCAACATTCCCGGTATATTGGAGCCTAACATTTAAACATAATTTTTTAAAATATTAACAAAAGGTCTCACTATTCTGGCTTTCAAACTAGATCTGCAGTATTTACAAAAGCACACTAGCAAAATAATAAAAATAATAGTATTATCAGGGGCGGCCGTACCTTATGTGCTGAAGTGCTGCAGCACATTGCCTATTGGGAAAATTAAATTAGTTTAAAAATATTATCTACAATCAAATACTGTACTGTACAGTGCATTGAAAAAGACGTCAGCCAAAGAATAGGACATAATTCAACTCCCCTCACAACCAGGTAACTACTGGTGCGCTCCACGCCGGGTGCTGTGCGATCACAGCTCAGAGAAACCAGGAACTCTGCCTTTTGCGCATGCGTGCCGAACTTTTCCGATACAAAGGGAATGTGTTCCGATCGGTTCCGACAGGCTGTGGTAACAACAGCCAAGACATCACTTCACAGCGATTCTTCGTTCGACCACAGGCAGGCAGGCAGGCAGCAATTGCACTAGGCACACTTGCATTACGAACGACATGAGAACGTGGCAGCTGGCACCCTCTTGACTTAGCGGTAGTATTTAAGAGAGGATCGCTGAAAGCAAACGGAAAATCGAAATACTATAGAGCTGTTAGCGCCAGGTCTTTTAATACCAAAGAGGATAGAATACTACCAACTTCCCTATTCCATAGCCACATTTGTAAGTCGATCAACTATAAAAATTGTACTTTTTATGTTGTCAAAATAAGGACATGATATAGTGATTTTCTTTAATTAATATGTCTAGTTTATAAATGACACTATAAAAACATAACATATAATTTTGCATTACGACGTTGCTGGTTTTATTTCAATGATGTTGGTAACATTGGGAAGTTCTGTTTTTGCGTGCTTATACCAAGTGTTTGAGATAGTGAATATTTTGCCATTGCAAGTGTTGTTGTGTGTTTAATTATATAGTTTTATAGCTTTTTATGAGGAATGTGTATATGTGTTGGGGTTGTTTGCGTGTTTGTTCAGTGTGGAAAACTCAGTGGAGAGCCTCTTGAAAACCACATACCGTTATGTTTCTAAATATTTTTATTTTTTGGAGTGGGGATGGGTTACAGCACACAACTGATTTTCTGCACCAGCCGCCACTGAGTATTATGCAATATGATAGTTGTTTTCATGTGAAAATATTATATTACAACGTTAACGTATTTTTGATAAGGAAGATAAGCGGGGCGCTCGGCGCAATGATTTACAGTAAGTTACAGCGCCTGTCAGACTAGAGTCCGCTGACGTCACGCGCTCCCGGCCGGCTGCGCGTGACACCTACCGTCTTTCTTTAGCTACCGTGGTCTTGGCGTACTTCGTGGTTTTAATTGAACCCTTGAAGCTTCATCTTGTTGGCACTATTGCTCACATTTATTTGATATCAACATTTTGGTGTGAGAACTAAGTATCAGATTAATATTTAAAAAGTACAGACAGGTGTATTAAACACCTGTACAGAAGAGAGGAGGATAAAACACTGTTTAATAATGATGAACTATTTGAAAGAAAGACAGAAAGCAGGAAACAAACCGAAATGAAATCAGTGGATTATTTAACGTGGTCCTAAAATGGCCAAAATTGATAAAATAAGAAAGCATTTAAAACGTCGCCGGGATGATAATCATAGCAAATCTCCATGGAGAAAGCTATCGGCTTTTGAATATAAACGTTCACAAGATCGCCACTGATATTTCCCATATTATTCTCAGTATCGGAACCAATGGTAGAGAAGAAAATATTTTAAAATAATATTCTGAATTATTTTTGTCATGAGCTCTAATCGTATGAAAGCAACCGCAACAGAGATGCATACATGGAGTATTATGTTTTCTGGACCCCTTTGAAGTCCCACTACTGATGAATTTTAGAGCAATTTGTACGTACCATCTCCTTATCTTAGATTTAAGTACCAAGTTTGCTGAAAATCCACCCGTCCATTTTCCAGTGATGCGCTATCACGGAAACGAACAGGCAAACAGTTAAAAATTAAAATTTAACACAACCTGGGCTACTGTTCGGACTGTCTAATATAAAAATGAAGTATCAAGTTGATATTCAAAACATACAGAAAAATACAAGCTTATATAAGTTATATGTAGAATTTGTTTATTAATGTTTTGTTCTATACCTTTCTTCAACCGAATGAAATGTAAGCTAAATATCAACTGGAGTATTGTGAATTTCAGTCCAAGGACGGATAGATAACTGTATATTGAGTTAATATGGAGATCATAACGACAAAGTTTTAAACGCTTTGCATGTTAACCTACATGAGTTATATTCATTGCCCACAGTTTCCGACAGTTCTCTTCACTCAAGACCGCAAGAGGAAACCAGATATCAGTTCTAAGATTGTAAATAGCTGTTTAAAGTTATCATGTTAAGTCACAAGGAGATTGGTGCCAACTAATATGTTCATTGAGTTTTCTTAAGGCAAGAGCTACTTACTTGTACTGACAACGTATCTGTTATCTTGTGGTCATACTGGAGCCGGTGCTGTTAGGGTCCTAAACTAATATCCTATTCACGTGACTTAAATACGTTTTCCTCATACTTTTTATTCATTCCTTAATGATAACTGAGAGTTATCTGCTAGTATAAAAGCGATATCCACATATCTGTCGGCGCTCACAACCAACACTCATGTTCATAGAAAACAGAACATCTTGAAAGACTAGAGATAGGAAGTTCATATTCACAGGACATGTTCATTAGTATGTTCTTCAGAAACGATTAGCATTTCAGTCACCTAGGTTCATCATGACGTGTCCTGTTGCCTAGTAGGCACTGGCTCCTCCATGGGAACTGACAACTTGTTCGATGCGTGATGGCATCGACGCGCATAAGGTGCGAATGGCGGCCTGGGGTATAGCCACCCATGCTGCATTCACTTGGCTCCACAGTTCATCGTTGGTGGTTGGCATTGGCTCACAGCGCCGCACCGCACCGGTTGTTTCACCATATACCACACATTTTCGATTGGCAACAAGAGCGGTGGTCGGGCAGGCCAGGGTAAGAGTCTGACATCCTGAGACAACAAGAAGGCCGGTGTCCGTGCAGTAGCATGTGGTCACGCATTGCCCTGCCGAAATATGGCGTCTGGGGTATCGTGAAGAAAGGGTATGGCTACGGGTCGCAGGATGTCTTTCACGAAGGTCAAACTGGTCACAGTGCCCTGGACACGCACCAACTGTGATTTGTGGTTGTACCAGTAGCACCCCACACCATAAGGCTTTGAGTTGGCGCTGTATGTCTTTTTAAAATTCAGTCAATGTGATGCCTCTTCTGTCTGCGGTGAACCAAAATGAGGCCATCATTTTTAAACAATCAGAACATGGATTTGTCCGAAAACGCTATCTGCTGCCACTCCTGTCCCCAGTGACGTCGTTCCCTGCACTATTGCTGTCTAGCATGTTTATACACATTAGTCAAGGTAGATGGTGTAGTAGACGACGCGCCGATGACCAAGACCATAATAAAAGGCGACGGACTGTCACTCCTCATAGTGTATGATGTGTTACACTGTTCCAATGTTGCGCCAGAGCCGAGGAGGACGCAGATCTGTCCTGCAATGTCATTCGGATGAGGTGTCGATCTTCTCGGGGGGTGGTCAGGATGGTGCGACCAGACGCGTCTCGCCGTGTTCAACGACCTTCTGTGAACCGTTCCGGTTCTCGCATACGTCTGCGATGCATCCTACACATCTGGTCAAGTCACACTGATCCATTACCATCGGTATATAGCGACAACGGGAGCCGCAAGCACAGTCTACCAGTCGGTGGTGTTACACCGAGATATCGATGTGGACCTTGAAAGTGCGGGCCCACATGTTTTAAATGCTAATCATTTCTTCATAACATACTAATTCACATGTCCTCTGAATATGAACTTCCTATCTCTAGTTTTCAAAGGTGTTCGGATATTTATGACATGAGTGCAGATTAAGTCAAGGCCTATGTATAAATCTAAATGTTGAAGTCTTACGTCAGGTAGTCAGACTCAATATCAATCAATCAATCAATCAATTGTGATCTACATTTAGGGCAGTCGCCCAGGTGGCAGATTCCCTATCTGTTGTTTTCCTAGCCTTTTCCTAAATGATTTCAAAGAAATTGGAAATTTATTGAACATCCCCCTTGTTAAGTTATTCCAGTCCCTAACTCCCCTTCCTATAAATGAATATTCGCCCCACTTCGTCCTCTTAAATTTCAATTTTTCTTGATATTGTGATCTTTCCTACGCCACTCAAACTTATTCGTCTACTAATGACATTCCACGCCATCTCTCCGCTGACAGGTCGGAACATACCACTTAGTCGAACAGCTCTTCTTCTTTCTCTCAATTCTTCCCAGCCTAAACTTTGCAACATTTTTGTAACGCTACATTTTTGTCGGAAATCACCCAGAAAAAATCGAGCTGCTTTTCTTTGGATGTTTTCCAGTTCTTGAATCAGGTAATCCTGGTGAGGGTCCCATACACTGGAACCATACTCTAGTTGGGGTCTTACCAGAGACTTATATGCACTCTCCTTTATATCCGTACTACAACCCCTAAACACCCTCATAACCATGTGCAGAGATCTGTACCCTTTATTTACAATCCCATTTATGTGATTATCCCAATGAAGATCTTTCCTTATATTAACACCTAGATACGTACAATGATCCTCAAAAGGAACTTTCACCCCATCAACGCAGTAATTAAAACTGAGAGGACTTTTCCTATTTGTGAAACTCACAACCTGACTTTTAACCCCGTTTATCAACATACCATTGTTGATCTCACAACACTTTCGAGATCACGTTGCAGATGCTCACAATCTTGTAACTTTTTTATTACTCTATAGAGAATAACATCATCCGCAAAAAGTCTTACCTCTGATTCCACCCCTTTACTCATATCATTCATATATATAAGAAAACGTAAAGGTCCGATAATACTGCCTTGAGGAATCGGTAGAGTAAACAACCTTCAAATATTTGATTTTTCAAAGGGGAATTCCTCAAGGCAGTCAGGTTCAGATAAAGCTCCACCTACTCTATTTCTCTGAGATCTATTCTCTAGAAATATAGCAACCCTTTCAGTCACACTTTTGTCTAGCCCAATTGCACTCACTTTTGCCAGTAGTCTCCCTGATCCACCCTATCAAATGCTTTAGACAGGTCAATCGCGATACAGTCCATTTGACCTCCTGAATCTATGATATCTTGCTGGAATCCTACAAGTTGACCTTCAGTGGAATAAACTTTCCTAAACCGAACTGCCTTCTATCGAACCCAGTTATTAATTTCACAAACATGTCTAATATAATCAGAAAGAGTGCCTTCCCAAAGCTTACATACAATGCATGTCAAACAGGCCTGCAATTTTCAGCTTTATGTCTATCACCCTTTCCTTTATACACAGGGGCTACTATAGCAACTCTCCATTCATCTGGTATAGCTCCTCCGACCAAACAATAATCAAATAAGTACTTCAGATATGGTACTATATCCCAACCCATTGTCTTTAGTATATCCCCAGAAATCTTATCAATTCCAGCCGCTTTTCTAGTTTTCAACTTTTGTACCTTATTGTAAATGTCATTGTTATCATTTGTAAATTTTAATACTTCTTTAGCCTTAGTTTCCTCCTCTATCTCGACATTATCCTTGTAACCAACAAACTTCACATACTGCTCACTGAATACTTCTGCCTTTTGAAGATCCTCACACACACACTCCCCTTGTTCATTAATTATTCCTGGAATGTCCTTCTTGGAACCTCTTTCTGCCTTAAAATACCTATACATACCCTTCCATTTTTCACTAAAATTTGTATGACTGCCAATTATGCTTGCCATCATGTTATCCTTAGTTTCCTTCTATGCCAGATTCAATTTTCTAGTAAGTTCCTTCAATTTCTCCTTACTTCCACAGCCATTTGTAACTCTAATTCTTTCCAGTCTGCATCTCCTTCTTAGTCCCTTTATTTCTCTATTATAATAAGGTGCGTCTTTACCATTCCTTACCACCCTTAAAGATACAAACCTGTTTTCGCATTCCTCAACAATTTCTTTAAACCCATCCCAGAGTCTGCTTACATTTTTATTTACCGTTTTCCTCATGCCTCCTTTATCAGCCAAATGGTACTGCCTAATAGTCGTACTTTTAAGCTTCCTTTCTACCACATTTATTTTTAACTACGACAAAAACTGCTTCATGATTACTAATACCATCTATTACTTCAGTATCTCTATAGAGCTCATCTGGTTTTATCAGTACCACATCCAAGATAATTTTCCCTCTGGTTGGTTCCATCATTTTCTGAATCAGCTGTCCTTTCCATATTAACTTATTTGCCATTTGTTGGTCATGCTTCCTGTCGTTCGCTTCTCCTTCCCAATTGACATCTGGTAAGTTCAGTTCTCCCACTACAATCATATTTTTTTCCATGTCGTTTCCTACGTAGCTGATTATCTTATCAAATAATGCTGAATCCGTGTCAGTGCTACACTTTCCCGGTCTGTGCACTCCAAATATATCAAGTTGCCTATTATCTTTAGAAATGAGCCATACACCTAGAATTTCATATATCTCATCCTTTTTTCGTAGTCTGCAGTAAGACCACCAGGTCTTTTCTTCTTAATAATATAGCATTGTCAAAACTAGAGGATTCATTCTCTACTTAGTCAGTAACGACGCAGCCACGGTCGAACCAGAGAGAACCGTACAGTAGTTCAAAACTGCAAAACTTAACTCTTGTATACTAATTAATCCTCCCCTGCGAACCATGTGACCTTGCCGCGGTGGGGAGGCTTGCGTGTCCCAATGAAGCAGATAGCCAAGCCGCAGGTGCAACCATATCGGATGGGTATCTGTTGAGAGACCAGACTAAGGAATGGTTCATCGAAAGGGGGGTAGCAGCCTTTCGGTAGTTGCAAAGGCGGCAGTCTGGATGATTGACTCGTATGGCCTTGTGATAATACTCAACATGGCTTAGCTGTGTTGATACTGCTACACGGCTGAAGCAACGGGAAACTAGAGCCGTAACTACCTCCCGAGGACATGCAGCTCTCTCTGTATGAATGATGTACTGATGATGGCTTCCTCCGGGGTAAAATATTCCGGAGGTAAACTAGTCCCCCATTCGGATCTTCGGGTGGGGACTGCACGAGAGGGGGCAATCATCAGGAAAAAGGATACTGACATTCTGCGAGTCGGAGCGTGGAATGTTAGAAGTTTGAATCGTTGTGGTAGGTTAGAGAAACTGAAAAGGGAGATGGATACACTAAAGTTAGATGTAGTTCGTATAAGTGAAGTACGTTGGCAGGAAGACAGGAGTTTTGGTCAGGTGACTACCGAATTATCAACACAAGATCAAACAGGGGAAATGCAGGAGTTGGTTTAACAATGAATAAGAAAATAGGGCAGCGGGTAAGCTACTACGAACAGCATATTGAAAGAATTATTGTCGTCAAGATAGACACCAAACCAATGCCCACCACAATAGTGCAGGTCTATATGCCTACTAGTTCAGCGGGTGATGAGGAAATTGAAATAATATATGAAGAGATAGAAGATTCAATACAATATGTAAAAGGTGACGAGAATCTAATTGTGATGGGAGACTGGAATGTAGTGGTAGGCCAAGGAAGAGAAGGTAATACAGTAGGAGAATTTGGATCGGGTCAATGGAACGATAGAGGAAGTCGGCTGGTTGAATTCTGCACTGATCCTAATTTAGTCCTTGCCAATACTTGGTTCAAACACCAACAACGACAGCTGTATACGTGGGTGAGACCTGAAGACACTGGAAGGTATCAAATAGACTTCATTATGATTAGGCAGAGATTCAGAAACCAGGTGTTGGATTGCGAAACTTTCCCAGGAGCAGACGTGGACTCTAACCATAACTTGTTGGTCATGAAATGCCATCTGAAGTTGTAGAAAGGAAAGAATGCAAAAAGATGGGTTCTAGACAAGTTGAAAGAAAAGAGTTCGAGGGATTGTTTCAAGGAACATGTTGCACAAGGGCTAAATGAAAAGGCTGAAGGAAACTCAATAGAGGAAGTGTGGATAGTCATGAAAAATGAAGTCTGTAGGGCCGCTGAAGAAATTTTAGAAAGGAAGAAAAGATCAGCAAAGAATCAGTGGATAACTCAGGAGATACTAGACCTGATTGATGAACGACTAAAATACAAGAATGCTAGAAATGAAGAGGGCAGAAAAGAATACAGGCGATTAAAGAATCAAGTGGATAGAAAGTGTAAGGTAGCTGAGGAAGACTGGTTGAAGTAGAAGTGCAGGGATGTCGAAGGTTGTATGGTCCTAGGAAACGTAGATGCTACATACTGGAAAATCAAGGAAACCTTTGGAGAAAGGAAATCTAGGTGTATGAATATTAAGAGCTCAGATTAAAGCCACTTCTAGGGAAAGAAAACAAAGCAGAACGATGGCAGGAGCATATCCAACAGTTGTATCAATGTAAAGGTGTAGATAATTTGGTTATGGAACATGAAGAGGCTGTTGATGCTGATGAAATGGGAGACCCAATTTTGAGGTCAGAGTTTGACAGAGCTGTGAGCGACCTAAATAGGAACAAGGCACGTGGAATTGATTACATTCCCTCTGAATTACTGACTGCCTTAAGAGAAACCAGCATGGCAAGATTATTCCATTTAGTGTGTAAGATGTATGAGACCGGAGAAGTCCCATCCGATTTTCGGCAGAATATTGTTACACCTATTCCCAAGAAAGCCGGTGCTGACAAGTGTAAAAACTACCGCACCATTAGTTTAGTATCTCATGCCTGCAAAAATTTTAACACGTATTATTTACAGAAGAATGGAAAAACAAGTTGAAGCTGAGTTGGGAGAAGATCAGTTTGGCATCAGAAGAAATGTAGGAACACGTGAAGCAATCCTGACTTTACGTCTGATCTTAGAGGATCGAATCAAGAAGGACAAGCCCACGTACATGGCATTCGTAGATCTGAAAAGCATTCGATAATGTTGGTTGGACCAAGCTATTTAAGATTCTGAAGATGATTGGGATCAGATATTGAGATTATCTATAATCTGTACAAAAATCAGTCTGCAGAGATAAGAATCGAGGGCGTTGAAAAAGAAGCAGCAATCCAGAAAGGAGTGAGGCAACGCTGCAGTTTGTCCCCCTCCTTTTCAGTGTTTACATAGAACAGGCAGTGAAGGAAATCAAAGAGGAATTTAGAAAGGGAATCCCAATCCATGGAGAGGAAATAAACCTCGAGATTTGCCGATGATATTGTTATTTTATCTGAGACTGCAGAAGATCTCGAGAAGCTGCTGAATGGTATGGACGAAGTCTTGGGTAAGGAGTACAAGATGAAAATAAATAGGTCCAAAACAAAAGTAATGGAGTGCGGTCCAAAGAAGGCAGGTGATGCAGGAAATATTAGATTAGGAAATGAAGTCTTAAAGGAAGTAGATGAATATTGTTACTTGGGTAGTAAAATAACTAACGATGGCAGGAGTAAGGACATACATTGCAGACTAGCACAAGCAAGGAAGAGCTTTTTTAAGAAAAGAAATTTGCTCACTTCAAACATTGATATCGGAATTAGAAAGATGTTTTTGAAGACTTTCGTGTGGAGCGTGGCATTGTATGGAAGTGAAACATGGACGATAACTAGCTCAGAAAGAAAGAGAATAGAAGCTTTTGAAATGTGGTGTTACAGAAGAATGCTGAAGGTGAGATGGATAGATCGAATCACGAATGAAGAGATACTGAATCGAATTTGGGAGAGGAGATCGATTTGGCTAAATTTGACGAGAAGAAGAGATAGAATGATAGGACACATCTTAAGACATCCAGGACTTCTTCAGTTGGTTTTTGAAGGAAGTGTAGGTGGTAAGAACGGTAGGGGTAGACCAAGGTATGAATATGACAAGCAGATTAGAGCAATTAGAACAGATGTAGGATGCAACAGTTACGTAGAAATTAAAAGTTTAGCACAGGATAGGGTGGCATGGAGGTCTGCATCAAACAAGTCAATGGACTGATGACTCAAACAACAACATCATTCTTATTAATATTAACCTGATGCTTAGTATTATACCGAAAATTTGCAATCCGTATGCAAATGAAGGATCGTAGGGAGGTAGACCTGAGCACAAAGAACACCTAGTTCACTAATGTGTCCGTTTATAATATAATTTAATATTATTTCGTAAGAAATCTTTCATAAGTTGGACAATCACACATTTCTGTAGTTGGTTTAATGGCGAGAAGCGTTTTGTGGTTATCAGATGGAAATATTACTAGGCCCTTAGCAGATATCACGAGTCAACTACTGCAGTCATACATACTTTAAAAAATGTACATTCGTTTCACATAGATTATTTTTGTTGGGATATAATTTATTTGCGTGTCAACTTAATGAAGGGTGAACTTATTACGAATAGTAAGTGTATCTGCCGGTGTCTTCACAAGTGACGTGATGATTACTCCAAGCGATGTTTGATGTATGAAACGTCTTTTCGATAGTTACATGGTTAGGAGATGTAACTACAGTAAGACGATCCATGGTCAGGCAAGATAATTATAATTCCTTACTTCGCGATATTGAATGTCAACACTTCCGTAACCACTACTCTCTTTGGAGCGTAAAACGCTTTATAACTTCCTTTCTTTCAGATACACAGAACGTCACAGAAACCAATTAACCAGACAATTAGTGGCATTATAAGCACCGCCTACAGGACATATTTTTAAGCGAGAATTATTTATATCTTGCACATATAATATTGATGCATCTGGAATGGTTTCCCCTCAGGAAGTCGTAAAATTTAAGAAACGAGATTTCCATTTCCGGAGTAGCACATGGCCCTGAGGTTCACTCAGCTTATACCAAAAACGAGCACCAGGTTAAATCCTGGGGTCAAAGGCGGCCGGGAGTAGAGCTAACCACTCTACCCCATCAAGTGCCGAGGTTACGGATAGTGGAAGCCTTTACCTTCCACTCCTCCAAGGGCCTTCATGGCCTGTACGGAGATGACTTTGCTTTGATTTTGCATCTGCAACGGTTTAGGCAACATACTTACAGGAATGTAACTGATTACATGAAGACATTAAACCAAATACTTGAAATTTCCAGTTCAGTGTAAAATGCTCAGTGAATGGTCCACAAAAATATAAATGCTAAGTGATGGTTCTTTCGACGACGGATACAACAGCTATTTGATTTCGGGAATATCTTTGTTACAGGTGTACGGTAAGAATGAAACTGAGCTAATTATTCAGAAATTTTTGTTTCTGCAACATTTCCTTGTACAGTAGGCTACTTGTTTACGGACAATTGTTCAAATATATGATAAAATGTGAACCTTCTTCGTCATTCACTGTACCATAACAATGCATGGACCATAAGGAATCGGAACTTGTAGGCCCATTTTGCACAAATGTTATTGTAGACAGTGCTTCGCTACAGTTAAAAATGGGGGAGAAATTAGTTATTTCCTGTCTTGGTCAACTTAAGGCTGTTTTGCCATTGTACCCCACCAATCAGATAATACATCAACCTAGTACAGTGCTTGGCTATCTCTGAACTTACATACCGAGTTCTGTTAAGCCGTTTTACAGCTATGTTGTGACAAGCAAACAGACAAACAAAAGAACAGAGGGACAACTTTTCAAATTAACTTATTTTCGATCACTGTAAACCTAGTCCGAGGTAAACGAAGTATAAATTAAAAACGTGACGTTTACACAAGAAATTACCATTTTATTTTGGTTTATATTATTATTGTTTCTTATTGTTCACAAATACATTGGAATCGAGGGATATCACAGTAGCCAAATTCCTACTTGCAGTAGAATAGCAATTAACTTAAATAAAAACAAGAAAAACAAAATTATGATACACCAAAGAATTAAATGGAAACAAAATATAAAATACAAACTTCAATATTTTCAATCTGTTGAAGCCCGAAATATAACACTTAGATCACTATAAAGTACCTGTAAAAGTACTTAAATTACAGAATGACGTATTGCGTTCTATCTAGAACATCGTTAGAATATATCAAATCACTTTTCAATATGCATAAATATGTAAGTACAATATTGCCTGCATTGCATAAACTTGTCAATAATTGTGAATGGGAGATATTATGAACAAGTGCGCCAAATTATTAGAATGTTAAGTCCATTCTTGACACATTAATTGATATGAGAAAATTATCTGTACCTAACTTAAATACAGCTTTGGTTTCAAAGATCGGTTTTTGCCAATGGCCGAACTTGTACTGCTATCAGATGCTGCCTCGATCTTGGCTTGCTAATACAAAACTGTCCGTAGGGGAGGTAGGGACACGTTGACGGAAGGACCCTGTTCTGCGGAGAGACGTGTTACTTGGTTAAAGCCCATTTTTCTTGGCTGCATCCAAATCGATTCCTTAACGGCTGACTTGATTCCTGGCTTCTAACGAAGGGCATATCCGAATTGATTCTCAGGTTTTAAGTAAGGCCACGTCAGAATTCATTCCATATTGTGGAGTTACAATTTTTCCCTCAGACGTAAGACTGTCTATACTTTGTTTTAATGGTTAAAAATGGATGTTTCTCTAGCGATTATCACTATAAAAAATATAAAGGAGAATCTTCCATATAAAATAAGCATTTCTTGTTATTGTATATTATAATAGCGTGTAGTATCGCATTCCCCTCAGGCTTTCTATTTCTTGTTTTGTGAAGTTATCGTTTTCATGCATATTTTTCAGTGTTATTTTCTTATTACTCTTCTTTCCCAGTCACTTTCTGTATACTTCATCTTCTTCTTCTACCACTTTTCCCACACTTGCGGCGCACATGTGGATTTGACCCTGTTTTACGGCTGGATGGCCTTGCTGACGCCAAATCTATATGGAGGGATTCAATCACTATTGCGTGTTTCTCTGGTGGTTGGTAGTGTAGTGCATTGTCTGAATATGAAGATCAAAGTGCTGGGATAAACACAAACACCCAGTCCCCGAGCCAGACGAATTAATCACAGGTGATAAAAATTCCAGACATGGCCGGGAGTCAAACACTGGACCCTCTAAACCGAAGGTCTTAATGCTGACCATTCAGCCAGTGAGTCGGACCGGTCACTTTCTATATACTGATTTCTGAAAATAAATGTTTTTTGACGATTTTGTTGTTATACGACATCCAGCTAGAGATCGGAAAGGTGGAAATACATTCCGACTCACGTTCGAAGACAATGCAGTGAATCATTTCGGATACCAGTTAATCCACGAGGGATGCAACTTGGAAACAGCGTTTTTCTTTACGGGTATTAACAAATGAAAGCATGATAAGAATAAGAACAAGATGAGTAGCGTGGTCAGCAATTTGTTCTCCTGCCATCAGCATAGTGCGATCGATCACGGGTTAAACTGACAACTCCATGTCGTTGGCTTCCGGTAAATTAATGTGTTCTTGTGGTAGAAAATACCCACACCTTGACATCTCTTAAATATCTATAGCAACTAAACTCACTGAAATAAAATTATACTGTTATTATTATTTATAGAACTAGAAAATGATTTGGAATAAGAATGGAAATGAGAATACGAATAATATTTATAAAATAATCAGATCTCATGATGAGACTCTAGCTCTAATTATGGGCTCTGTTTGCTTGAGTCAAAGAAGAGGGTAGACGTAGTGTAAATTTACGGAACTTATCTGGCGCCGGAAAGGACTGCTCTGAAGGAGCATGTCGTAAAATAGAGACCACGGGAAGACAGATTTTGAAGACTTTTCTGACGGGGATGTCGAAACTGCTGCTGAGAAATAGAACAAAGGTATGTGTCACAGTCGTATTTCATAACTTAACATTTATTTTCAGAATGCTGACTCAGAGCCTTGCAGTTTTTATATGAACTACATAAAATAAGCTATCTTGCGCTTCTCTTTATTATTCTAGTGAAATCATGAAATGAAAACGCATGCAGAGTGCCTATAGAATTCCAAGTATGTCGGCAATGCTGACAGAAGATCCGTGTGAGCGCGAAGCATTTCTTGGAGGAAACGTCAAAGCAAAGCAGTCACCTCCGACGTCACTCACGAAGTGTCTGCTTTGGAATCGGATTGCTAGCAATTTTCTCCGACAACAAGAAGGCTGATATCGAGTTAACTCATCCTACGAAAGAAGAAGGGATAAAGAAAAACGAGGGAAAGGAGATTCCTATTTCAAGAGAATACGATGTCTTCAATAAACGTCAAGGGTGTTGCAGTACACGGCAATGCTCGTCTCACAAGTGTGAAAGAGAACTGTACGTAGAAACAAACAAAGTGGAAGTAACTTAACATGCGAGGCGGCGGTGTCACTTGACAAGCTACATTCATACAGTACTCATTGCAATGTGTCTAATGTTTGCTGATACATAGACACATTTTCTTGAGTGATAGGAGGGCCTAAGTTTAAATTTCTCGGTTGAGAGTGATCTAGAAGAGTCCGTTTACTAGAAGCTAAATCACAATGTAAACAGAAACCAGTGACAAAGTCTTTATCGGGTTAGCCCTTGGTTCAGCACATTTGGTCTTTCAATGTCCCTTGTTTTATAATTATCGACATATTTTAACGTAACAGAACATACTTCAGAATGCATTCATTTTGTATCAGCAACGCTCTATTTACATACAGTTTGTTTCTAAGCAGTGGTGGAAATCGGAGTTATAACTCAAAATAAGCCCACGTTTCAAAATATGAACACAATATATTACAGTTTCTATATTTTAGTACAATAAATGGATATGTTTTCTTTATCGACAATGCCTATAATCTGGAAACTTTAAGAATAGAAAATATCTGTTCCATTAGACGAGATGACAAAAGAGTCTACTTTGACCGGTTCGGTCCAAAGCACTGCAGTATACTGCTCTTCATAACGCTGGCCAGAATCAGTGGCTCAGACGGTAGAAGTGAAATGAAGTTGGCGGAATAATTCCCTGTTTAGTCCAGTGTTATCTAAGGTGCTGAACGTCCTCACGTAAAAGAACTAGTGCTGGAAAAAACACAGGCACCCCTAAAACCGTGAAAGAAGTTTACTCTTGCTGGTGGTTTAACGTCGCACTAAGAGATTGAAGCTCTTCAGCGACGCAAGGATGGGAATTCGATTGAGAAGGAAGCGGCCGTGACCTTAAATACAGGTCTAGAATTTTCCTGGTGTGGAAATGGAAGGGTTGACGCCAGTGGGATTCGAAGCCACCAATTCCCGAATGCAAGCTCACAGCTACGGGAACCTAACAGCACGGTCAACTCCCTCGGTGTAAGGATGTAAAATCCAACAATATTACTATTGATAACGCTGACCGTGTGTCGCTCTTGACGAAGTATGTCCGCCAAAAATACGTACTCT
Source organism: Anabrus simplex (assembly GCF_040414725.1). Classification (NCBI taxonomy): domain Eukaryota; kingdom Metazoa; phylum Arthropoda; class Insecta; order Orthoptera; family Tettigoniidae; genus Anabrus; species Anabrus simplex. The sequence continues at coordinate 165,761,896 of NC_090265.1, read as the reverse complement.
CTGCTAGTGAATAATACAGAGGCCTTCAGTGTAACCAAGAAAGTCCTGAAAGAACAGGTTATCTAATGTCCACCTCGTTAAAAAAGGAAACTAAAAGATGGCGATCCCCAAATCCAAATTTGGGAGAATTTCAAATTTAGCACACAGCAACTTCCTGCCCGAAGGAAATAATTAATGTCAAATTGAAGGTTTTATAATTCAGGAACTTAAATTGAATCATGAGGTCGTAGAGAACTACAGGAAGGAGCTTGATACCCTGGATTCATAAGAGCGGGACAAGATGACCAAGGAAATACAACAGGCTGCCGAACAACCCATATCATTGGCAAAGAAGGAATAGCGTCCCTGGTGGAACAAAAAATGCGAGGAGGCACTTCAGGAAAGATTGAAATCCTGCAACATGAATATTTTGAGTCATTTAGAGAGCAGATAAAGCGTACATAGAAAATCAAGGAAGATAAATTGGGCCATATAGCGGAACATATTAAGAAGGAAAAAACAAGAGAGATTTTCATCATCTTTTCAATAAAATGATTACGGGATTCAGGCCAAAGAACATTTATTTCAAGTATGAACTTTGCATACTCCTGGCAGTGAAAAAATCAGAACTATAATAAAAGAGTTGAAAAATAACAAGGCTCCTGGGAAATATTTCATTACGGCGGAACTCTTTAAGTATTTGGGCGGAAATTTGGTTAAACAGCTGGAAAGATTCTGCATCCATATATGAGGGGCAGAACAGATTCCAAATTACTGGAAGAATACACTAATTCATTCCCTGCACAAGAAAGGCGATAAAAATGATCTCAATAATTACAGAGGCATCTATCTCTTCTCAACTGCGTGAATCTTCTGGTTAGATCACGATTAGGGCAATGATACAGAAATAAATGATTGTGACTTTCCTGAATTTCAAGAAAGAATATGATTCATTAGATCGCTAGACACTTCTCAACATTCTCAGAGAATGTGCAGTCGACGATAAGTGGCTGCCGCTGATACAACAGGCTCCCATTGACAAACACGTCCATATAAAGTTCCTGGGTGAATTGTCGGAATTGCCTGAGATGAGAAGCTTCCTGAGGAAAGGGGGTGGACTTCCCCACTCCCGTTAAATGGTGTTCTGGAGAAGGTACTCAGAGAGTCGACGGAAAGATTGACCGAAAGCAATGTTCAAAATGGTATGAGAGTAGGATGCAAAACACAGGCATCACCTTTGACTGTTGGGTTTTCGCTGATGATGTGCTCCAAGCAGAAAATCTGCAGATAGCAGTAAACCAGGTGAAAATACTTCCAGCTAAAACAGGCTTATGGATATCCTTTGAAAAGATCGAGTATGTAGATTCGGGAAAGGCAGACTCCACTCAAGCATTCAGACGGCCAATGGTACTGTTGGAAGGACCCTGAAACTTTAATACCTTGGAGAGAACATTACCCCTAATGACATTGAAAAGGAAGCACGGTCAAGAAAGTAAGGAATACGGAAATGACATTAAATGTGCGTCATAATACAGTTCCAAATCTATCACCTACCAGGCTATAGATTACTGAGATACTACTGCGTCGTAGTCAGACCTGGCCATACATTCACACTGTAGAAACACTAGCAAAACTGGAAGATACAGTGTGTTGACTGAGAAAATAGGAAAAGAATATCCTCGTAAACATTTTGGGATCTAAGGAGGTGTCAAGGGTTTGGTCTTACACCTGAGGTCAAACAAGGAACTGTAGGCAAGAATCGAAAAGATAACCACCCTCATGAAAGAAACGAAGGTTATCCTTTCACGATGATGTGAAAAGAATGAGTCCGAAGAGACTGGCGCACAAATTGCTCACTTTCCAGTAAAAATGGAAATCTCACCCGCGTTTACTTGAAGAAGATGCAAAATGACATGCGGGTGAATGATATGAGACCAGATGACATAAGGGAGAGCACCGTCTTTTGGAAGAAATTTTTAGGGTTGAGGGATTATCCTGGGAAAGAACGCGCTAAACCGCGGAATAACTCTGCGGATGAACGGTTGGAAAGGATAGTGAGGTTGAAGGACTTTTGTTTACAGTGTAATTTTTTTTGTTATGAGATTTACGTCGCACCGACACAGACAGGTCTTATGGCGATGATTAAAACGTAAACAAAAATGTGTAAGACTAAGAAAGAGAGGCAGATAGCTTATGTAACCATAGTCCCGAGTTGGCTGTATCGATATACGTAATAATTTAATGTCAATTCGTCAATCCCCGCAATCGTTAATCCTGATAATTATGTTTTAATTAATGAACTTCCTCACGGAAGATTAAAACTTTTCGTAAATAGATTATGTGCCTTCTATTTCAGTTTATATGGGAACGTGAGCAGAGTAAAGAATAAAGGGAAAGTCTCAAAGGAACACTCTCGACTTGGAAAAGTTTGTCGCCAATAAATACATAAAAATTAACTGAAGTGACTGTCTCTGAATCAACTACGGAGTCAATGGAGCAGGAAATTGACAATCTTCGATGAATTTCAATGCAAACACGAAACTGTGATCCTAAAGAAACATGATGCACCACTGTTGATGTAATGTATAAGAAGATTTTAAAGAAAGCAATTTAAATTTCAAGAGTCTCTTCGGTCCGGGTTATGCAGTATCCAGCCACAATATCCCAACACAGAAAAATATCAAAAATAATCAGCGTGGTGCAGAAATATAGTCAATAGAGTAAATTTTTTGACGCCAGGGCAAATTTGGAACTTGATGAACACAGAAAGACAACAATATTCGCTAGTACATGTTTCCAGGTTGGTTGGTAGTGTGAGCATTCTGTATATATGAACACTTGTCTTCAGACAAACACAAATACCTGGGTCCCGAGTCGAAGGGATTAACCTTCAGAGGATAAACTTACCAAAGCTAGGAATCGAATAGGGATCGTCTGTATCTAATGCCTCGACGCCGACCATTCATTCAACTCTGGGTGTATAGAAAAGGTAATGAAAAATGAAATGATTATACACAATGTCCAGGACCAATGAGATATATCTGATTAAACAAAGAATGTAACTCCTTACACTCAGAATCGTTTACTTTAAAATAATAGCTGAATAATTGCTTAATCGTTCATATTTGTTGAACACAAAGTCTCACCTTAGTTCAAGAAATGGTGTCGCAACGAAACTGCTTTGTGGTTTAAATAACGTATTGATTGTAATTGGTAAATAAAATATTAGGAAAGTAGATTGGTTTCATAATGAACTGATCATTTAGCAATAATACTGTCACTCTTCGTCAGTTATTAAAGAAAAGAGGGGATTTACACATTCAAACCAACCTAACATCCATGGAATTTGAAAACACTTTCGACAGAACCCTTAGAAACTGGAAGAATGTATCAGAGTGGTAATCCAAGTCATTCGGTAAATTCGTCCGGTGACACTTTTTCACTTCTTACGACCCTGTGTACCGACGCCAATTCTTCCTAATATATGTACACTGACTATGTCACTCGTAGATGGAAAATGAAGTGAGTAAGGATTAGCTAGAAACCAGGTACACCCGCCACGTACATTTAAATGAAGCGCCTTGGAGAATGCCATCTAATATCTAAAACTCACAACAACTAATACAAAAAGTTTGTACATTTCTCTACAGATGTCTCTACTATAAAGTCATGTTATGCCCTCTGGTGTGAAGATTGACTAACAAAATTGTAAAGTAATTTTATATTTCAAGGTTTACTAAACTGAATTGGATATGCTTTTCCTCCTGGGATAAAAAAGCTGGCACATTTTCGGGCCAGGTTGTCTTATTGATCGTTCCAGTCTACTGAGTGTGTGTTTATAAGCGAGGCGGAGGGCACCTCGTCCATCTTCGAGAAGTCCACCAGCTCAAGATATGGCAGTTCGGGCGTGATTAGGTGATAATCTTTGAAAACTAGCTCGAGCGGAAGTTTTCCAATCTTTAATAATGTAACTTTAATTTTCTAAAATTTTTATTTCAAACAGGTCGAAGGAACTTAGCCGAAACCAGGGAATAGAGAGTGAGTTACCCTCTTGCCTTCCCTCTCAACTTAATTTCGAGATGACCATGATTTATTAACCTTTTTTCAGTTTGCAATCTTTGTAACTTTAATATTTTCTCCATCGAGTCACCTCAGTAAGCTTAGCCTCTGTAACGTAGGACCACAATCCCAACTATTGTTTTATGCATTCAATTGTACATTTCTAGGAGTGCAAGAGGTCTCCTCCTTTCCATTTTGGTTTATGGACCAGTAAGTTACCCTTTTATTTTTTCCAGAGGCCTTGTATAATGGGCACGTGCTACCCCTGTTACAATCAATGTCATTCATTTTAATGTTAAAGGCTGTTGAGCATTCAAGACAGCGAACATTGTTTGAATTTGTAAAATGTAGGTTGTGCCTTTGATAGGCCTGGACATTTCTGGAAATAGGTTCCTAAGTGTAAATTTTATAGAGCATAGATTCTCTTTCTATTAATGTAAAGGTGTTATTGTAAAGGTTGAATTGTGCCTTTGGAAGGCTGGAATGGTGTAACGTTTGAGGAGTAGTCTTCTAAATAATTTTCCTGGAGCAAAGGTGCTCTTTCCATATATTATATTACTTATATATCTTATTGTTGTACCTGAAATCTTGTTTTTCGTTTAAGGAATTGTTTTGTTAAAATTTAACATCTGAAAGAAACTTAAAAAAAAAAGAGAAAGAAATCTAGCTCTAAGGTTAAAGTTTTAACTCAATGTTCTGACTGTCTTATATCGACCCATTCATGCCCGCACCTTCTTCCACCTCTGTCCACCACGGAATCTCCATACTAATAATAATAATAATAATAATAATAATAATAATAATAATAATAATTGTTACGGGGATACCCGTGGAAATGCAGAGGTGGAAAGAAGGTGCCGGGGTGAATGAGTCTAATTACAAGGCCGAGATATGAATTAAAATTGCATTAAAGGTTATATTTTCGAAAATAGCAAAACTTAACAATATTCACATAGAATTTCAAAGTTTACAAATAACAATAATTCAGCAAATAACCGACAATCAGGTACAAGGCCAGGAAAAGCCAAGATTTAGAGGCAATTTAACAATCTGGGCTTGAAGTCCCAAGTTTTACATTACCTGAGCTCTCAGCTCACAAACACATATTCAAATTCAAATGTGCGGCGTAGAGGTGTACCAGCCGGTACAATAATAATAATAATAATAATAATAATAATAATAATAATAATAATAATAATAATAATAATAATAATAATAATAGTTAAAATTTTGGTAAACTACGAAAATGATTTAGGATTTCAGCCCATTCCTATTGATCTCACATGGCAGAAAGCATCCTAGTTCATCCTCTTCTATTTTTAGTTTATGCTTTTCTATCTCCCATGGTTTCAATTCTTTCTTCTAACAGATTAATCAGACCTATCTTCCCGATAACGATTGTACTTCGGACCGAATTTTTGGAATTTTGTTTTACTGCATCCGCTGAAGGTGATCTTTTCACAAGAACATCATTGATGACCTTATGTTACAAACAGTTAAACATTCCAACTATTTGGTAAACTACATTACATTCAACAGGGATGAAAATATAGATAAATATATAGATAATGTAAATAATATAGATAGATATAGATAGCACAGTTACGAAGAAGTGTGCGGAACAACCGACGTAAGATTAGAAACTTGTCGTAAAAACAAAGTACCGAGGTTTATGAAATTATGGTCATTCCACATTAGTCTATCTCTTGGAGCAATGGATTATGAAGAAAACAGATCTTAACCAAATTTATGCAAAATGAACGACATTTATGAGATCAAATAAGGTTTTCAGTACTCTGCTACTTAAATTAATAGGAATACATTATCAAAGGTAGAATATTTCAACGCTCTTACCACAACTTAATTCTCCTAACTGGAAATCTAACTCAGATGCACTCAGTAGGAAATAAATATTATAACCCTTAGATCGTTGTGGTGCTATTTCAGTTCAAATTGTCGACAGTGATTCAGATGGAAGGCATGGTAATGTTTCATGTAATTACGACTGTCATTTTACTGAAGATTCGAGGTTGTCCTACAAGTGGAAGACATTATTTTACTACGCAAACTCCGTGGTTTTACTGTGCAAGACAGTTTTCGTTGTGTAAACATGTCCGTTTCCTAACTTCCACCTCCTAACAGTCTCAAGATACAGAATTTCGTGCTGTTGAACCCATCCTTCATGTGAGCATGTCTGAAGAGTGTTCATGTTTAGCGAGTATAACTAAACCTGCAGGAAACTAGGATTAAGATAATTCCGAAGTCATTTCCAAGATAGCATATATATAGCAATGAATTCAGCATTCTATTACACCTGACAAGCCCTCATTCTTCATTAGCATACAGAGCGCTGGCACGTCATGCTCTTGCAATGCGATATGAGGGCGGGCCCACGTTATTGGGGGCGGGTCACGCGAGAGCCTAACAATACTTATTTCGCTATCAGCTTCCGAACACTGCCAGATTCACAACCCATAACACTGAAGGGGCTGCAACGACGGTGCATACTATGCAGTTCGTAATGATGTCGAAGAAGGGTTGGAACATACGTCAACAAGCAGGAAAAATTCTGAAATGATTGATCACTTGACTACAAACAGTCTTACGAAACCTATCTTTAAACTCAAAGATTTCCCTCGTCTTCGCACAGCCCTTTTCGTAAATGGCCTGTGAGTTTACACTACAACATAGAAGATAAATGTTGGGTGCCAGGAATATGAACATCCAATCACATTAAACTCCAAAATAAGCTTTAATTTTAGTTCAATTTATTATTTCTCAGATCGTGTCAGATTACTCCTTAATCCAGTTTCGATGTGGCCCTTATCTCACTCACGCTTTAAATCCTACTCTTGAAGAGAGGTATCTGGTTTCTGATCATCGAAAACAACGGAATATCTGGTGTAATGTTTGTTTATTTATTTATTTATTTATTTATTTATTTATTTATTTATTTATTTATTTATTTATTTATTTATTTATTTATTTGCTATTTGCTTTACGTCGCACCGACACAGATAGGTCTTATGGCGGCGATGAGAAAGGAAAGGCCTAGGAATTGGAAGGAAGCGGCCGTGGCCTTAATTATGGTACATCCCCGGCATTTGTCTGGTGTGAAAATGGGAAACCACAGAAAACTATCTTCAGAGCTGCCGATAGTAGGGCTCAAACTTACTATCTCCCGATTACTGGATACTGGCCGCACTTTAGCGACTGCAGCTATCGAGCACGGTCTCTAATGTTTATACAAACAATAACACAAAATACATAAAAATGAGCAGGATGTGTAGGAGACCTTGCCACAAAATACGTCTTCCTGACAAAAATGAAGAAGATAGAATTAGACGTAACAACAATAATGATTGAATAACATAAAATACAATTTACAATATATTCAAAATGAAATTATTATAGACTGCCGGGCTAAGGAGTGTCCCAGACGGTTGAGGCACTGGTCTTCTGACCCAAACTTGGCGGTTTCGATCCAGGCTCAGTCAGTGGTATTTGAAGGTGCTCAAATATATCAACATCGTATCGGTAGATTTATTCGCACGTAGGTATTCGGGACTAAATTCCGGTCCCTCGGCGTCTCCGAATAACGTAAAAGTAGTTGGTAGGACGTAAAACCGGGAGATAGTGGATTCGAATCCCACTGTTAGCAGCTCTGAAGATGGTTTTTCGTTTTCTCCCATTTTCCCACGAAGAAAATGCTGGGGCTGTACCTTAATTAAGGTCACGGCCGCTTCCTTCTAACTCCTAGGCTTTTCCTATCCCATCGTCGCCATAAGACCTATCTGAGTCGGAGCGACCTAAAGCCACTAGCAGCAAAAAGATAGATTAATCTACCTATTTCTGAGTCCTAGTCCACACTCGCAGGTGCGGTAGAAGTGCTCGGTTGTACGTCCGTCTACTATGTTGCGCTGCCAGTGCTATCGGGTACATTCTGCTGGAAAATGGTTGGGCTTATTCGATTCCACCTATATTCTTCTATCTCCTAAATGCCTGTGAGGTAGGTTCTGATCCAAATAGACCAAAAATATTTAGAAATTTTGCAAATTTGGCACATTTCTCAACTTTAGTACTGATCTAATCACGAATTTATGGAAGCCATGCTCACCGAAAGTACATAGAATGCTAAAATTACACAGAGCAAAGCAACGAAATCACTTGAAACACTAACATTACAAAATAACACAGAAGGGAAGACGTTCCTACCACTTGCATTATGCCGTCTCCAGTTAATGAAAATAATATTTCAAAGAATATTTTCATCCATGCACTTTTTAGCCGTATATTCACCATTATAATATAATATATATTTGAAAGAATATGAAGCCGAATTTATCCTACGTGGGACAAAGTACACGAACGAAATGAAAGAAATAATCTACATCGAAATACAGCGTACAATTCACGGAATAAATTTAATTAATATACGTCTAATGTACGTGACAATGGAATACCATTACTCGTATTTATAACGAGTGAATTGAGTTAAATGTAACGTGCTAGTCCCGCATTTATAGAATATCTCCTTTAGAATTCTTGAAGATGGTGTAAAACGTACACGTAGGATTGTTCACTGGCTTACAACACTGTTGTCATCCTTCCAATTGACGTCCATTTGAAGATGGTGACTGCTCCGTTAAAAACACGTATTTATTAAATGCTTACAACTTGCAAGTGAGAGAACTTGTGCCTTTTAATACCAGTTCACGAGATACTTTAATAAGACCTGCTTTAAGTTACTTTTCTAAATCTCACACTAATCACGAAACTGGTCTTTCTCTCTGCTGAAAATCGGGTGACCTTGTTATGTGCTGTAGCTTATGCTTGGTCTGTGTTTAAATATGTTTCAGAACGATACGCCTGGTTATACGTGGGAAAACTGGACAAAGATACGACGGAGGAAGCTATCATAGAATACTTGAAGGAAAACGGAGTAAAAGGGAAAATATACTGCAACCTGGTGAATGACGAAATAGGAAGCAGAGCCTTCAAAATAGGCATTCCAATGCAAGACCTAGAAACAGTCTACGATGGAAACTTCTGGCCAGAAGATGTAATATGTCGGCCCTTTCGGCAACCCTGGAAGTTCAGAGGCCCGGCAACCAGGGACTAATATAATAACATGGAACGTAGAAGGCCTGAGGGGAGTCTTGAGCCTGCTTCCGAGAAATATCATGGCTGATTATGACATTGGAGTACTCACAGAGACAATGGTAAAAGAGGACACAGAACTGAACATCCCAGAATTCTACAATTTTCATGCCTATGCGATACAGTATGTGAGAAGAGGAAGACCAGCGGGCGGTGTGCTATGCATCATCAAACCACAACTGGCCCCCTTCAAACTACTATTAAGAGAAGAAAACATGCTGGTTGTCAAGGACAAGAATTGGAGTTATAGTAGCAGTCTACTTTAATCCAGATCACACCGCGACAGACATAATAGATAAACTAGGGATGGCCTTGGATCATAGTAGAAGTATGGATAAGATAATCATTGCGGGAGATCTGAATTGCGCAATAAATAGGCAAGATAGAAAATGCAAAGAAGTAATGGAATATCTAACAAATGAAGGCTTTACAATACACAACAGACAGGAGGACTGGACATACATAGGGCATAACGGAGCTAGCACAATAGACCTAATAATCACAAAGGGCTTTAGATCAAAACACCTTGCCACCACAGTGAAAAAAGAAGCAGCAGTCATCCGTAAACACATTCCAGTACAATTAAATATAGAAAACGGTAGAAGTAGCAAATTAGAAGAAAGACGAAATATAACATTTGGCAAGACCCTGGACATGGAAAAAATTAAAGGGAAAATGAAAGAAAAAGATAAGGTTGAAAGAGCAATAAGAGCAGGAAATATTGATGAGGCCGCTACATGGCTGAAATCAACTATAATAAGTGGGGCCACCACACAAGATTCAAATAGGAAGGCGAGGCCATGGTTCGACAGAGAATGTTATGAACAAAGAAAATTGACACTGAAAACACTACATAAAACTAGAGGACAAATGGCAAGCGCAACCACCGAAGAATACCAACAAGAACGAAAGAAATACAAGGACCTAATAAAAAAGAAGAAAAAGCAACACCTGGAAAAAGAACATAAGAAAATGGTAGAGGAGGCAGAAGGAGACCCCTACCGAGCTCTGAAGCCAAAAGGGTAGAAAATACAGCCCAACATACCTATGGAAACATGGATAGATCATATAAGAATAGTAATTTGCTCAAAAGAAACAAGACCCATGATTAAGGCACCTATGACTCCACAAGCTGATGAGATCTTCACCACGGATGAAATTGCAAAAGCGATACAGAAAATGAGGAATAACAGAGTACCAGGAGTAGATGGAATAAGAAGTGAACACTTAAAGCAGACAGCACAAGAATACTTACCGATATGGACCTCCCTTCTAAATAAATGTTTAGAATTAGGAAGTATACCAGACGAATGGAAAAAGTCAACAATCAAGCTATTATACAAGGGAAAAGGAGACACAGAGAACCCAAACGCGTATAGAGGAATAGCGTTGGAATCTACATTACTGAAACTCCTAACAGGAATCCTCGCCAAAAGGCTGGCAGAGAAGCTAGAACCCCTTCTACCAGAGGAACAGTTTGGTTTTAGAAAGGGAAGGTCCACGACTCTGGCAGTAGAAAACCTGTTGGAACAAATAAAACAGACGATAGAAAGACCAAAAGGAAAACTATATGTGGTTTTTGTTGATTACTCAAAAGCCTTCGATACGGTAAACAGAAAGGTATTAATAGATAAACTGGAGGAACTAATTGGAAGAACGAGCACAACGACCCTGATATCGAATATACTGGCAGAAAACTATATACAGATAGATGATGGAACAGGCATATCTGACTGGCTGTCGCAGACGAACGGTGTCCTCCAAGGCGATCCACTCAGCCCTATCCTGTTTAATGTTCTCACGAACGATGTCACCAAAGGAATGGCAGGAACAAGCACATACGTATACGCTGATGACATGGCCATCGCAGCGACAGATATAGATAAACTGGAAGTATCGCTAAACACACTATGTGAATGGGCAGAGAGATAAACGAAGAGAAGACGGAATTGGTAGTATTTAGGAAAGGAGGAAGACTCACTGAAGCAGAGATCATCAAATGCAATGGCAAACTACTCCAGAGGGCTAACAATTTTACATATCTAGGTATCACAATTCAAACAACGGGAAAGAGTTTCAGTTTACATATAAGATCTAGAGCAGTGGCGGCCACTAGAGCTATGAATGAAATCAGAAACATCACACAACTATCGATTAGCACTGCTATGGACCTGTTTAGGTTAAAGATACTACCTGTTCTGACGTATGGCATAGAATTAGTGGGAGAATACCTCACGTACAAACAGCTGGAAGAATTGGAGCGAGTAAAGGCTAGATACCTGAAGAGAATTTTAGGAGTCCCGCAGAATGCAAGATCGAGGCTAGTGTATGAGCTTACCAGGGAGACCTTCTTAATAGAGGATCTGAGATGCGAGCTCATACTTCCAGCTAGTACCAGCTTCAAACAGCTTATACAAGATCTGCATGAGAAGAAAAACCACATACCAGAGGACTTCTATGCAACATCTGCTATGCAAGACAGGACCTGGATGGAAGCTAATCATGATATGCGACACGTGACGACGAGATTGGCGATTCATGGTTTCCACCACAAGGTGTGCTGCAACAAATTATTTCACGAACCAAATGACGAATGTGTGTGTGAGTTGTGCTTGGAATTCTGTGATAGATACCATATTGTAAAATGCAGTAATAGACAGAAATCCATCGTAGCTTATAGCAAAGAAAAGTAATGTGTATATAATGTAAATGTAATGTAATGGTATTCTGCACGGCATGTGTACATTTTTCAATAATAAAAATATGTTGCAGAACTGCATCCAGTCAAGTAAGTATGACTAAGATCTTCATGTTGCCCTCATTTGGCCACCATGACGACGTTAGTGGCATATTTTTATGAAGCACAGGTTATATATTTCCTCTCCTACAAGTCATCCATATTCAGGAGAAGCCACACAATTTCCATTAAATCCAGATGTAGTGAATCTACTCAGAAGACGCATTCCAACTACTTTCCTTTTATTATGCTTAACTATAGCAGGCAGTTAACGAAAGGGATTATCATTATTTCGCAAACGGGTAACATAAATTTGGTGTAGAACGGTTATAGGTTTTATAAGCAGCGGGAAAACAAGTCGGGTGAAACAGTATGTTTTTTCTATAAAAGACTGTCATCCGCATATGCGGATAAAATTGCTATTTCAAGTGACAATAGCGTTTTAAGTGAAACAACCCACCGGTGTGTAGTTGATGAAGAAAGCCTCGATGTGAAGATCCGTGTGGTTCTCCGATCTCTGTCGTATACACTCTGTGTGAGGTTACACGACAGACACACCTAATGAAGAGAAAGGAGCCAGTTACCAGAAGGCACTCAGTTATGGTTGGCGCTAACAATGAACCTTCACGCATTGCTCCGATTAAATTTTCAAATATCTACAGTCGTTATGTTGGTAGGTTGGGCAATGATCCATTCAAAGGAGAAAGGAACTCTTCTTGCAATTCGTGAATTTTGATACTCGTAAGTTTTGAGACGACACGTTTGCTACATATTATCCTACTGAACATTATCAGTTACAATTAAAAGCAATGCCACTGCAGCCATGATGGGCCTTGGCTTTAAAAGGAATCGCCGTTCAGCGTAAAACCTGAAAATTGCGAGGTGACGCGTAATCAGTGCAAAAAATCTCGGTCATTAATCCACTGGACTTTCTAGAAAACGAGTCACCTTATAAGTTACGTCTACAATAATACGATATACAAAAGCTACATATACATTAAAAAATTAATGATTACCCAGAATCAACTCAAGCCTATATACAATAAAATATACATATGATAAATGTTATTGATAGATGTGGAAAATAACGTCACTTATATAAGTTGCAATCAAAGATTAACATAATAGGAAAACGTCTAGCAGTGATGAGAAAATGAAAAGAAGACGGGAACTAACATTTAGAACAGTGATGTGCTCGCTATGGACACTGACATTCCTACAGCCTTTGATTTGGATTTCTGTCTCCTCATGGGTTGTTTTGATTCATTATCAAACTGTTTCTCTCTTGATAGCATAAACTTTATTAACATCTGTATTTGGTACCGAGTTTCTTCTACGTAGTTTGTTTATGTTGATTCATGTGACAGAAGTATTATTTCAAATATAAACAAGACTCTGTATATAAAAAATAACGTGTCCTGACTGACTAACTGACTGACTGACAGAAGACAGATTCATCACCGCCGAGCCAAAACTACTGGATGTAAAGAAATGAAATTTTGAGGATACATTTATATTACAATGTAGGTGCTCACTAAGCGAGGATTTTAGGATATTCCGTCGCTAAGGGGATGAAAAGGGGGGCGGATGTTTAAAAACTTAACAGATTAAAGACGTGAAAATTGGTATTTGGAACCTCCTTTAAAAATAAGGAAAGAGGGGTCAAAAAAGGTGAAATAGGGGTTCATTACCTTTTATGAGGATACTTATATCTTAAAAACTGAAGATGTTACCGTCATGAAAATTGGTATTTGGAATCTCATTTAAAAATAAAGAATTACCTACTTTTTGTTTTGTGGAAAATCTACTTAATAGGCGGTAAGCAGGAGTGACAGTGGGTGGGTGAATTTTTAAAATGAGCATATCTACAATATATCTCAAAAGCGTTATAGACGTGAAAACTGGTATATGGTATCACCTGTATAAGTAAAGGAACACACACAATTTGTTTCCTGAAAATCCACTTGAGGCGAAGTGTTAATGGGGGTGGATTTTTATGCTGAGCATATCTACAGTATATCTAAAAACTCACCATACCGGTATTACAAACGTAAATAAATGGTATTTTTATCCCTTTTAAAAATAAAGTAACACGACTTTTTATGTTCGGAAACAACACTTAAGGGGGTAAAAATAACATGAAAAGGGGGTTGAATTATTTTCATTAGGATACTGGTATCTCAGAATCTGAAGATATTACAGACGTTAAAATTGGTATTCAGGATTTTTTCAAAAGTAAAGAAACAGTTATTTTTTAGAGGTGAAGCTTCCACGGTGTGTAGAATTATTTAGTTTATTTTCCGGGTTGAACCATGTTGTTGTTTTCTGTACATTACGTACTGACTACCACGGATCGAGTATGGGTATTTCAATGGCCTTGACAAAGAATACTGCAATGTATTCGAAACGTCGGCAAACTGTACGTGTACAGAAGCCAACAACACGGTTCAACCCCGGGAAAAATTAAATAGCAGTTATTTTTTTGTTTACGGAAAATCCACTTAAGGTGGTGCGGTAGGTGAAAAGAAGTGAAGAAATTGTTGAATTATTTTCATGAAGATACTTATACATCAAATACTGAAGATGTTACAGACGTGAAAATTGGTATTTGGTATCTGCTGTAAAAGCAAACGAACACTCATAATTTGTCTTCTGAAGATCCACTTAAGGGGAAGTGTTAAAGGAAGTGAAATTTCAAATTGAGCATTTCTTCAGTATGTCTCAAAAGATTAACATATTACAGACTTGAAAATTGGTATTTTTAATCTTTTAAAAATAAAGTTACACGTATTTTTTGTATCGGAAAAACACTTAAGTGTTTGGGGTCGTAAAGCACTGAAAAGGGGATGAATTATTTTTATTTGTTTATTTTTTATTTATTTATTTATTTATTTATTTATTTATTTATTTATTTATTTTTATGAGGATACGTATCTCAAAAACTGGATATATCATAGACATGACAATTTGCATTTGGAATCTCCTTTTAAAATAAAGAAACATGTATTCTTTTGTTTTCGGAAAATTCAATTAGGGTGGATAATTGAATTAAAACATTGAGTTGAATTGTTTGTTTGAGGATGCTTATATTTCGAAGCCGAAGGATGTTGCGGACGAGAAAATTGGTATTTGGAATCTCCATTAAAAAAATAAAGATACACGTACTTTGTGGCGGGGGACAGGGATGGAATCAACGTAGAGGGGGATGTGAAAGGAGTTGAATTATTTTATTAGGATACAAATAAGAAGTGTTATTCTACCACCCCCACCCACAGGGGGCGGGTAAAGATTATGGAAGCCTATACAAACAGGTTCGCAGTTATATACCGCTAGTGTTATACCACTCCTACAACATTGATACATGTGATTCGAATGATAAGTGAAGCCCAATATTCACATAATGCCTAAGTATTCTTCTTATTGTTTTTATTACAATATGGTTGACGTCACAGCGACATAGATAGGTCTTATGGTGACGATAGGATAGGTGAGAGTTAGGAGTGGGAAGGAAACGACCGTGACCTCGTAATTAAGGAATAGCCCCAGCATTTGCCTGGTGTGAACAATGGAGAAACCACGGAAAACCATCTTCAGTGTTGCCAACAGTGGAGTTCGAACCCACTATCTATCGAATGCAAGTTGATAGCTACGTGACCGAAACCGCACTGCGACTTGCTCGGTCTTCTTATTCTTATTCTTATTCTTATTACCTTTATTTGCCAAAAGCTAACTGAAGTCTGTAGCCCTACAAATGATTATCACCGGTTTTCAAATGATGTTGACATAAACATAATACAGATGTCGGGTTTGAACCATTTTGTGGGGACAGTAGAATACATCCAGGGTATCCCCTTCCTGACGCAAAAGGCGACTAAAGGGGGCCCCAAAGATTCTTAATTTGAGAGCTAGGTTGGCGACCACGGGACCTTGAGCTGAATCTTGGCATTCTTTCCACTTACTTGTGCCAGGCTCCTCGCTTTTTCTATCGTATCCGACCTTCTTTGGTCAAGTCTTGTTCTTTTCCGACCCCGACGGTATTAGAGCAGTCGAAGCTTTGGGAGTCTTTCATTTTCACTAACTTCGTAACCTTTGTCCTTCTTTAGCCAATACCACAATTTTTCGAAGTGTCAGATCGTTTCAAAATTTACCCTCTGGTTAGTGTCAAAATTGGAGGGTTGCCGAATAGTAGTACTTCCTCTCAAAACAATAATCACCGCCACCACTTTATACTACTCAGCTGCATGGGTTATGCATAAACTAGTACTGTGTTGCTAAGAACATCACTCTTGTTATATATGACAAGAGTATTTTTGCCTCAGAACCCAAAGAATTTACCACATCAGTGGATAACAACAGCGTGCGGTCAGTATTCGGGAGATAGTTTGTTCGAACCCCACTGTCGACAGCCCTTAAAATGGTTTTCCGTGGTTTTCCATTTTCACTCCAGGCAAATGCTGGGGCTGTACCTTAATTAAGGTCACGGCCGCTTCCTTCCGACTCCTAGCCCTTTCCTGCCCCATCGTAGCGATAAGGCATATCTGTGTCGGTGCGACGTAAAGCAACTGGCAAAAACAAAAAAAACAAAAAAAATAGATAACACCGAACATAATTTAATACACTCAACTCAAGAGGCATTCAGTGTTTGTCAACATGCTGAAGTAACCTTTTAGAAAAGCAGTACTCGTTACTAATTTCTTAATAAAGGAAATGCTCAAGGAAATTTACTACAACTTTGTTTAAATACCTTTAAATTCAATATTTCATCTATTCACGATATAACAGAGGTACTGTTCAGATTTCTATGTTTCTGGCAATGATATTACGTTTTCTTTTTTGTTGCTAGTGGCTTTACGTCGCACCGACACAGACAGGTTTTATGGCGACGATGAGATGAGAAAGGGCTACGAGTGGGAAGGAAGCGACCGTGGCCTTAATTAAGGTACAGCCGCAGCATTTACCTGGTGTGAAAATGGGAAAACACGGAAAACCATCTTCAGGGCTGCCGACAGTGAGGTTCGAAACCACTATCTGCAATCTCACAGCTGCGCGACCCAGCCGCACGGCCAATTCGCGAGGTATTTTGTATTTTGACAGATGATATTGATTAGAAACACGGCAAGATCAACTAATATAGAAGTGAAAGAGTAGGCCTATACATGAGCACTTCTCCTGATTCTTATTTCTCAAAAAAATGAAATTTAGGTTCATTAATTATCATCCTATTCAAATAGCTGTGAATGCATTCGTGCCATTTACGAGTTGTACAGTTATATATACATGAACAATAGATACGCAATTAAATTCTGCATGAGAAAGTTTTCGTTTGTTTTTTTGTTCAATATTTGGTGCCTAAATCCTCTAAATTAGAATACACTTGCCTTTGCTTACGTTCACTTAACAAGACCCAATATGGCGGCTCCATAATTAGCATTCGTGACTTGACCTCCCTAGACAGACCTTGCCCTGATTGACTCACATTAGCGCTCGTAGTGGTGCTTAAGTGAAATAATATATTGACTCACATAAGGCAAACTGCTAATGTAATCGACCGGATAACGATGATTAAGGAAAGGATTATAATTTTTAGGAATAACAAATTATATTCTCATAATTTATTATATTTTATTTACCTAAAATTCGTACCTCATATCCCTAGGATGTTTTCAACATTGAGTTGTTTTCCTGAAGAGCTAGAAGTGTGGATTTTTAATTACATCTGGTTCTAACATTTTGAGGTCAGAGGAAGCTTTAATATCTCAAACTTAACGTAGTCTGTTTCTTCCTTTATCTCCTTTAGCTACTATATTAATATATATTCACTTGCTTACCATGTTTAATTAAGAATGGCTGTTAGAGAATAATTATAAATGTACCCATCGGATCGGGGCCCGGGACGACAAAATATAATTCCACATACATAACATACATTTTTTCGTGTCTATGCAAAAATATCACAATGACTAGAAGGCCTATACATATGCAAGTTTACAGTCGGTAGCTCCTAAACACTCTCTCATATTTTGGAAGAAGTTCCGGAAATATGGCTGAAAAATGTTGGGAGTCGGACCCAAATATCGAGCGGGAAGTAAAGTGGCAAATCATATGATATGTACGGTCCTTGACGAAGAAATTCATTGATACATTTAATGCATATTAAATAATGAAAAGAAAAGTCCACATTAAAAATAGAATATCTAAAATGGAAAAATATTTAATCCACGCCAATTCTTGGGAACAGAAACAAAGAGTTTAAAAATGACAGGGATATATGCCATATTATGGGAAGTATTTTTGACGTCAGCTCAGAAATCAAAACATAAACACACATTAATCTGGCCGGGGATGATGTAATACTGTGAATGCGTATTAGGTTCATGTAAAACCTGACTTTTAATCAAGTCTTACTAAGTTTACTTTCCATTTTCGATGGCCGAAGGGAAATTTGTTACTTGAAAAGAGATATAACTGAAATAAATATGATTCGTTAAAATTCAACATGGGATAGTCATCAACACGAGGGTCCATAATGCAATCCAGACTAGGAGGTTGAGTTCATCCTAATGATATTTATTTTTCATCCTATTCTTTCCTATGCAGTTTGGCTCCTTTTTCACGGAAACATAGTCTTTAATTTAATAACATTTTAGTGTTTGCATAGGCAAAACGGAATAATTCAGGCGAATTTGGAAGAGATAATAGGTTACTCTATAAGAGAGTGTGAATTAACAGCGTGGAGATAATTTCATTTAAATGTCCAAGTGGAAAAATTAGTCTTCGATAAGCGATTAACATGAATCACTTATTTCTGAGTTCAATCTGGTTTGAACGATTGAAATCTAATTTCCTGTGTAGTTGGCGCCGAAAGAAGGACTTGAGTGATAAATGTGGAGTAATTTTAAGTGATTTCCACAATGATATCAACATGTACTGAATGATAGGTTTTTCGACATCATATTACTACAGTACAAACCATGGTAGGTGACTTAATGGGAGAGATACAGTATGTGACATGAGACTTTATTATATGAATTGCTGGTGGCTAATACAATAGGGTCCTGTGGCACATGAGTTGTTAAATGAATAGTGTTCTTATCAAGTCTTTGATAATGTGTAAATGTGGATAAGTGTTTGTATATAGTCTTCGAAAATAACGTAAATGAATAACATTGTCTTCGAAATGAAAGGAATGGAGTTAATGATTGAATATATTATAGGAATGTTACAGGAAGCAGGTCGTATGTGATAACACTTTGTACTGCTTGAAGGAAACCCCGAAGGAATATTGGGATTCGTGTTTTGTAAGATAAATTTACGATCATCATAAGGAGAATATAAAATGAGAAGCATTTTTATATTGACCTAGTTACTATGGAAATCTATTTCAGCTATAGAAAGAGTTTTTTTTTTTTGCTAGGGGCTTTACGTCGCACCGACACAGATAGAAAGAGTTTAGAGATCATCTTTATGAATGAACTGGGTGAGAGAATCTTCGTTATGTATCTGATTAGTTAGGAAATATGTGACTGGAAGGAGCGCCTAGAGCTGTTGGAGATGGTTTTACGCGATTTCATATGATTTCGTATTTGAATTATCGGTCACAAGAGATAATGGGAAGCGTGTCTTTAACTAGAAAATGCATATTGGTTTACATGTCCTGTAGTTATTGTGTTATGCAAATGTATTCGTTTTATGACGTTTGTTTTGTTTCTCTCATTTACAACGTGCTAGATTTAAGTTTGAAAGTGATCGTTGTCACAGCGTGTCCTTGTGTCGCGGTGTAGTTGTCTACGCTCAGGTCGAATATCTCTTTCAGGTTTTTAA
Source organism: Anabrus simplex (assembly GCF_040414725.1). Taxonomy (NCBI): domain Eukaryota; kingdom Metazoa; phylum Arthropoda; class Insecta; order Orthoptera; family Tettigoniidae; genus Anabrus; species Anabrus simplex. The sequence goes on along the minus strand of NC_090265.1, from coordinate 165,742,140 downwards.
GCAAATAATTTTACCTCTGTTTCAGGATTATTTTATTCATTCTTATAATATTACGCCAAAGAGGATCAGAACAAAGGGGAAAATAACGGGTATTATTAAATTAAATATCGCATAACGGAAACTAACACTGGAACAGCCGGAATATATTATATACCTTGAACAGCCAATGCGGTCAGTTTCACCGCTATTGTTATTATATTTTCATACTCGATACGCACAGTTCCTCATTATTATCGTTTTGCCTCTGTTGTTGTACATTGCTTTATGTGTTTCAATATAGATTCATTAATAAAATGAAGCCATGCGCTCGTTACACTGTCGTCAGAAACATGCCGCTTTGTTTATGGATTAAGTCCTGGATTTTCTTTTGAGGGGGTATGGCGAGCAAACCTACCTGGTGTAGTCTTCCCAAAGTCTGCTATATTTCACTCAGTGATGCCATCAGTACCTAATGACGCATTATCTGGCCATGGGAGGGTTTTACCTTGGTTGTCGCATCCCCTATGGTACAATGCTTTACGAGTTACTGTTTCTACGGCTGTAATAGTATAATTGAAAACTCGTCAGTACTCAGCCTATGCGAGGCATCATTGTGAATTGAATATGGTATAAATCAAGGAAATTCACCAAAGTTGTTATGCTGGTAGTTCAACTTACCTTCAGCCTGAACAATCCGGTTTTCGGCGTGATCTGAATCACTGCTTTCCGAGTTATCCTTTTATTGGTAGTAATCTTCGTATGCATTTTCTCTCTTTAGGTCCTTCGTATCTGAATTTTCTTTCTTTAGGTCCTTTGTATCTGGACCACATTCTACATCAGACATATCTTCAGAAATTTCATGCAATAGACTCAGCAACTGATGGTTTATGAGACATGTTTACTGTACAGTAACGAGCTTACGAAGGACAAGGATGCAGCGGAAATAATGTTCGTACAATTCGTAATATATCAGAGTTCGATTTTTGATTTTTTGAACATTATCGTTGTTGATCGTTGTTGATAGGATAATTATGAGCATATGATTATATCTCAGCGAGAGATATATTTTATAATAACTTTTATTACGATAATTAATACAGCGGTCAAAATTAATTAATTATATATATATTTAATACGGATATTAGTGACCAGTAATCAGGAAAAGTCACTGCAGCCAAATATCCCACAATGAAAACTGTAGTCAAAATTGAGTTTGGAAAATGTGTAGCGGTAATTCTGACCTCTCCGGCGGCTCTAATGCTAAGAAACAAATATAAAATAACGAATCATAAGAATGACACGATATTAACTGTGAAATTTCAGTATTATAGAATACATTTATTTTTATTGATATATGAATGTTTTCATTTATACCTGAGTTTCTAAACTACTCTTGTCGACCGTGGGATTCATATTTATCTTATTTAAGACCTCATTGTTTAGATGGTAATAATCATATTTTGAAAGAAAGTACTTTAGAAAATCAGATATGAGCTACTTTGTAGTTTTTTCTTCAGATTTCATGTCTGATTGAAATATCAGACACTACTCCAAAGCATATTGCAAAGTTGAGCAAAAGTCCAAGAAATTAATCTTAGGCCTAAGATGTAATGAATTAGAATCATTATTTATGTTATTCTACGAGGTGAGTATCCATCTCAGGTCGTCAATTCAACCATAATTTAAATACATTGAAACCTACCAGTCCCTGTAGACTAGAGTCGCTCACTCTGAGTAAAGAGCAGAGAGAAGCCGAGGCTAAATTTACAATATTATTAATACTTTATTGATAAGATAGATTTTACACCCCACGCAGTATTAGTTTATTATTTGCTTTACGTCGCACCGACACAGATAGGTCTTATGGGGACGATGGGTTAGGAAAGGGCTAGGAGTGGGAAGGAAGCAGCCATGGTCTTAATTTAAGGTACAGCCCCAGCATTTATCTGGTGTTAAAATGAGAAACCACGATAAACCATCTTCAGGGTTGCCTACAGTGTGGTTCGAACCCACTATCTCCCGGATGCAAGCACACAGCTGCGCGCCCCTAACGGCATGGCCAACTCAGCTGGTACTCAATATAGTACGGCGAAGAAGAAATCTCACGATGGACATAAAATATAATGGTTTTCTGGAAAATTCAAAATTAAAATACGGCCTCTTTAAGTAAAAATTTCTAGGTGGTCACTTAGCACTAAATATCAAACATTCAGTGGCGTATCACCCTGATGTAATTCTTTTTGTGTTCCTTGGCTGGTCAAAACACAGAATATCATTGACTGAAAGAATATTCACTGCGTTCTTTTTTTCATTGAAAGTAAATAAACCTGCTTCCTAGAAAAACTCGTTTATAGCAAACGTAGGTACTTGCCTTTAAGTACCGACTTCGCACCTAACGATAAGTAGCGCTGATGGCTGGTGTAAAGGGAACACTCCTTAGCACTAGCTGTGACCGCAATAAACGTTCAAATGTTATATCCAACATAAACTCTTCATTGCCCGGTGTAAAGAGAGCATTAAGGAACTTGTGTGAGTTCTCCACTACGTTCAGCACTTATCGTTCTGCAGTGTGCACAGAACTTCACCCCATTAATTGAAATTACACGTGACGATTGGACGATGAATCTGAGGAAGAAACACAATTTTTATGTTATATATTTAATTCTTGAGAAGTGTCAGTTTTCATTTACTGAGAAGTTGTTTCAATTGAATTATTTATCATCACAACAGGACAGTTTTACTACACACACTGTATTACATTTCTAATAGTCTTCTTCTTCCTCTTTCCTTGTGTTTAATCCCGCGTTGGTGCAGGGTCCGCTTTTATACCATCCTCCACTTCCTGCGGTCAAGGGCGTCAGCTTCAGAGTTACCTGCAAGACGCATGTTTTCGTTGATGCAGTCGAACCATCGTTTCTTGGGACGACCTCGGGATCGAGAACCTCCAGGATCAATTTGGAGGACTGTATGTATCAATGAGTCTGCACGGCTCTGGACAACATGACAATACCTACTACGTCGTGCTTCTCTCATCTTCTCATGGGATAGACGCCACTCCCAGTCATCTTCGGACGTCTTCAATTATGACAGTGTGCACAGAACTTCACCCCATTAATTGAAATTACACGTGACGATTGGACGATGAATCTGAGGAAGAAACACAATTTTTAATTGTAGGCCAACAACTGGTAGGACCATGGATTTGTAGACATTTCCTTTCAGGCGGGTGAGAATTTTCGTATCACATAGCACACCAGTGATCTGACGCCACCTCAAACATGTAGCATAATTTAGTTGAGAGAAAAGGATTTAAACAATTTTTCTTCTGCTTTTCTTATTCAGACAGAAAACGTGTTAAATTAAAATGCATTCCACAAATTCTCCTTCTTCTATTTCTACTACTCTTACTACATTCTAGGAGGGAGTGGGGGTGTGGGTGCGAACTATGTAGCACGTTTGGACTTGGCCCAGTTTTATGGCCGGATACCCCTTCTGACGCCAATCTATGATTATTGCTCGTTTCTGTGGTCGTTGGTAGTGTGATGTGTTGTGTGTAAATGAAGAAGACAGTGCTAGAACAAACACCGATACCCTGTCCCTGAATCAGGAGAATTAACGAGACGTGATTAAAATCACTGACAGAGCGAGGAATCGAATCGAATCCGGTACTCTGCGTGCACAAGCTCTCGACACTGACCATTCAGTCAAGGAGCCGGACTATATATTCCAGAAATCTTCTCTAAACATTATGACATAAATTCCCCGGTAAATGTTTGCGTGTGTTTGTCTAATCTAGAGAACCGCTGAACGCATCTTATCGGGGAGCTCACCATTGTAGGTAGAATGTATAGGAGAGATTCAGGTGCATTAAACTTTAATATATAACAAATGAGAGCAGGGTAGTGGTAATTTGAGTGAAGGAAATCAAAGCGAAAATGGCCAAGCTAGCGTTTTCTTGGCTTACGCGGCTTAAAAGGCAACGATAGGCCTCAAGAATGTGTGGAAAAATTGTTCAGCATAAAAATCTCTGTCCACCTCTATGGTGTAGTGGTAAGCATGATTAGCTGCCACCCCGGTTCGATTTCCGGCTCTGCCACGAAATTTGAAAAGTGGTACAAGGGCTGAAACTGGGTCCACTCAACGTCGGGAGGTCAACTGAGTAGAGAGAGGTCCGATTACCACCTCAGCCATACTCAAAGTGGTTTTCTGTGGTTTCCCATTTCTCCTCAAGGCACATGCCGAAATGGTACCTAACCTAAGGCCACGGTCACTTCCTTCCCTCTTCCTTGTCTATCCCCTCCAATCTCCCCATCTCTCCCAACAAGGCCGTGTTCAGCATAACAGGTGAGGCCGCCTGGGCGAGGTACTGGTCCTCTTTCCCAGCTGTATCTCCCCAACCCAATGTCTCATGCTCCAGGACACTGCCCTTGAGACGGTAGAGGGGCGGTTCCTTGCTGAGTCCGAGGAAAAGCCAACCCTGGAGGGTAAACATATTAAGAAAGAAATAATAAAAATCTCTACAAAATAGTTTCCACAGTATATACATATCTCTAAGAGATACCCCTCAATAACTGTTTTAATGTAATGACTTGCAGTAAATAAACTATCTTAAAACTTGAGACCATATTTTGAGCTTGAACATTAACACTTATAAAAATAAATTATTTATTCACCACAATAATCTGATTCTTAAATACTCTTCATATGTATTTTTTTTTGTGTGTGTATGGTTTAGCAGCAAGTTGTCATCGTTTTACTGAAAACGCACAATTGATCTGAATGTCTCAAGGTGAGGTAAGGAGAGGACTAACAGCAAGACGGTTGAATAGCCGTGCAATAATACTGAACTAAGCTACGTACTGTATATACATGGGGGCAAAAAAACAACTAATGACGTCTACAAGAAAATCTTCCAAAGCCTATCACCAAAAATTCAAAGTTACTCCCATGCGAAACCGACGCGGGTCGCAAGTCTTCAAATGATGGGGAATGAAATAAAATTCAGTACCCAATTAAAGGATGTGAATTAGGTTCCTTAGATTTTATGTGACCACAAATATACTTCTTGTATGGTACAGTGATTGCTAAATAGAATGGTCTATGTCTTCTCGTTTTTGCTAGAACAAGCTAGTTACTTTCGTCAACGTGTCTCAGTCTTAACTTTCTATTTGACCATTTGAAACTGGTTGAGGTATGAGTAAAGCTAGTAATACCACCCCGTTTGGTCTTAGATCTGCCAATAAATGGTAATATATTATGGCCTGCAAGGTCAGTTGGCATACACAGAGTGTAACGAAAAAGTGGGGAAAACGTCAGATATGAAACCCTCATTTATGTTAAGAAGACGAAAATATTACATCAATAACGGTCCGAAAATTCTTGTTTGCCGGGTCATTAAGGCCTACAAGTAGGACGACTGTGCTCTCCACAACCTTTGGTTTAGTAACATGTAATACGATGCCTAGGGTGAATGGCGTAGCTTCATTATCTCAAGGCTTGCACATGGATTCCAGTCCTGCAAACAATCACATCTGTGTGTACTTCTGACCCATAATGGGGCAAATAAGCATGTCTAGACCCATGTTTAAAAAAACACGTTTTACTTTTCCTTCTCTTCGTATATAAATACATACCTGAAGTTTGGCCATTTTCTTTCGTTTACACCCTGTAAGCTTCAGTGAACATGGAAGGTTGATGTGTTGTAATACCTTTTCAACCAATGAGGAAACAACATGTCCGCCTCTGTGGTGTAGTGGTTAGCGTGATTAGCTGCCACCCCCGGAGGCCCGGGTTCGATTCCCGGCTCTGCCACGAAATTTGAAAAGTGGTACGAGGGCTGGAACGGGGTCCACTCAGCCTCGGGAGGTCAACTGAGTAGAGGTGGGTTCGATTCCCACCTCAGCCATCCTGGAAGTGGTTTTCCGTGGTTTCCCACTTCTCCTCCAGGCGAATGCCGGGATGGTACCTAACTTAAGGCCACGGCCGCTTCCTTCCCTCATCCTTGCCTATCCCTTCCAATCTTCCCATCCCTCCACAAGGCCCCCTGTTCAGCATAGCAGGTGAGGCCGCCTGGGCGAGGTACTGGTCATACTCCCCAGTTGTATCCCCCGACCAAGAGTCTGAAGCTCCAGGACACTGCCCTTGAGGCGGTAGAGGTGGGATCCCTCGCTCAGTCCGAGGGAAAAACCGAACCTGGAGGGTAAACAGATGATGATGATGATGATGATGAGGAAACAACATCACTCAATCCTCAAGTAAATGTCTTTAGTAAGCCTTCCTTTGACAACTGATGGTGGAGCTGTTGGTGATCCAGCCAGCTTTTGGGATCAGGTCTCAACTTGCATACACAGTCTACATACGAATATACTTTACGTGCGAGGTGACAACTAATTTCATCTCAACTTTGCAATGTGCTTTGGAATAGTGTCTGCTACTTCAATCAGACAGGTGTTGATTAATTTCTGACTGAGTAAGTAGCAGTGCGGTTTGGGTCACGTAGCTATCAGCTTGCACTTGGGAGATAGCGAGTTCGAACCCCACTGCCGGCAGCCCTGAAGATGGTTTCTCGTGTTTTCCCTTTTTTACACCAGGAAAATGCTGGGGCTGTACCTTAATTAAGGCCACGGTCGATTCCTTCCCACTCCTAGCCCTTTTCTATCTCATCGTCGCCATAAGACCTATCTGTATCGGTGTGACGTAAAGCACATTATAGACAAAATTTCTGACAGTTAATGGACTCGACATTGCGATCCTTCTTGAATGAATGGTCAACCTTCGGTTCAGAATGGCTGAGTTCGACTCCTAGACGAATAGTGGATTCTAGCCTCTCTAGTTCATTTCTGTGGGTTGGAGACTGGATGCTTGTGTTTATTTCAGTACAAGCACGTAACACACTACAGTACACTGCGAAACACCACACGTCACACACTAGTGAATAAATCCCACCACGTAAGTTTTCAGGCAACATATGTGACACAATCTCCACCCGCGACCCCACAAGTGTGAAGGAAAAGCGGCCGGAAAAGAATGATGTACTCGACATCTCGACGAATATGGTTAAACACTTCAAGTGCACGCCTTGAGGTAATGTAATTAGTAATTTTAAGAGATTCTGTATTCCCCATCTTATCATCTGATAATACTTTGTGATGGTCGTTCATATCTCAGTGTATTGGATTGTGAATATCTTGTGATAACTGCGAGAGTAATTGGAAGTAATTCAACTGGACCTGATTTGAGCCCCACATGCCATTCACGGGAATTTATTTGTTATAGGGTGGCTTTTAAATTTTTTGATAACCCTCAGAATTAAATAGGCTCCCAATATTATTTTTACTCAGTGAGGTAAACCTATACTTTACATTTCAATTGGTATAGCCAGCAATATACAGGGTGAAGCGAAATTCGCGCACTCGGGCGTCGCAGCGCGACTCCTCACATGCCAGCAATAAAAAATGTCTCTCATAAAAGTTCGTCCTGCGAGTATATCCGGCAGAAAAAGGACGTTGAAGAGTGAAAATCTGGCAACAGTGTAACCACATGTACGGTAACTACCTCTGCAAGCAAGTGGCAACCGTTCTGTGTAGGTGGTGCAGTGGGTAAAGTTTTGGGTTAGCAAGCAGGAGGTCGAGCGGTCGATCCTGGGTTGAGGCATATGTTTTTTATTTCGTAAATGTAGTCCAGGTGGTATGGTATCTGGCATTTTAATCGTCAACAGCGAATTAATTCACTCACACGACGTGGAAAGGTCATCTTTCAAAGCTGACCAATAATAATAATTTCGTGTGGCTATTTCTAGCCGAGTGCAGCCCTTGTAAGGCAGACCCTCCGATGAGGGTGGGCGGCATCTGCCATGTGTAGGTAACTGCGTGTTATTGTGGTGGAGGATAGTGTTGTGTGTGGTGTGTGAGTTGCAGGGATGTTGGGGACAGCACAAACACCCAGCCCCCGGGCCATTGGAATTAACCAATTAAGGTTAAAATCCCCGACCCGACCGGGAATCGAACCCGGGACCCTCTGGACCGAAGGCCAGTACGCAGCTGACCAATGAAAACGATTGATCGTCCATTTCTAGAATCGTAGTATGTAAGTGCAAATGGGTTCTATAGGACCCGCTGCAATCGCTCTTGACGATTAAGATGTCAGATACCATACCTCCTGGACTACATTTACGAAATAAAAAAAGCATACGCCTCAACCCAGGATCGACCCTTCGACTTCTTGCTTGCTAGCCCAAAACTCCCTGCACTGCACCACCTGTACAGAACGACTGATACGTGCTGGCAGAGGTAGTTACTCTACGTGTGGTTACACTGTTGCCAGATTGCCACTCTTCAACGTCCTTTTTCTGTCGGATATACTCGCAGGACGAACTTTTGTGACAGATATTTTTTGATTGCTGGCATGTGAGGAGTCGCGCTGCGACACCTGAGTGCGCGAATTTCGCTTCATCCTGTATATGGGACTTTCAGATCCACTGTCCATTTCTCTCTTATTAGACTAAGCATTCATGATTATTCGTATAACATGAGAAAAGCTGTCCGCCTCTGTGGTGTAGTGGTTAGCGTGATTAGCTGCCACCCCCGGAGGCCCGGGTTCGATTCCCGGCTCTGCCACGAAATTTGAAAAGTGGTATGAGGGCTGGAACGGGGTCCACTCAGCCTCGGGAGGTCAACTGAGTAGAGGTGGGTTCGATTCCCACCTCAGCCATCCTCGAAGTGGTTTTCCGTGGTTTCCCACTTCTCCTCAAGGCGAATGCCGGGATGGTACCTAACATCAGGCCACGGCCGCTTCCTTCCCTCTTCCTTGCCTATCCCTTCCAATCTTCCCATCCCTCCACAAGGCCCCTGTTCAGCATAGCAGGTGAGGCCGCCTGGGCGAGGTACTGGTCATTCTCCCCAGTTGTATCCCCGACCAAGAGTCTGAAGCTCCAGGACACTGCCCTTGAGGCGGTAAAGGTGGGATCCCTCGCTGTGTCCGAGGGAAAAGCCGACCCTGGAGGGTAAACAGATGATGATGATGATGATGAGAAAAGCTGTCTTGTTAAGAAACCTCGCAACCCAGTGCTTTCAGTCTCTCACTGAGATAGTACTTTGAAAAATGTGTGATGTAGCCTACAAAGACGATCACCGGCGACAATTATCGTGAAAACTTTTCACCCTCCCTCATTCCAACCCACAACATTCACACAGACATTCTTTCTGAATATGTTGGAGATAACAATATTCAGACGCTGCTGATGTTTTGTGTCCCTCTGCGGTCGAATAATGGACGAATTCATTCCCGCTTTTGATAAGTTCGCCGAACAATAACATCCGTGTTGATTCCGCTAAATTTCGGATGGCGGCGCTTCGCTACTGGCAAAATATCATATCCAGCTCCAGTCCAGAAATCATCATCATCATCTGTTTACCCTCCAGGTTCGGTTTTTCCCTCGGACTTAGCGAGGGATCCCACCTCTACCGCCTCAAGGGCAGTGTCCTGGAGCTTCAGACTCTTGGTCGGGGATACAACTGGGGAGTATGACCAGTGCCTCGCCCAGGCGGCCTCACCTGCTATGCTGAACAGGGGCCTTGTGGAGGGATGGGAAGATTGGAAGGGATAGGCAAGGAAGAGGGAAGGAAGCGGCCGTGGCCTTAAGTTAGGTACCATCCCGGCATTCGCCTGGAGGAGAAGTGGGAAACCACGGAAAACCACTTCCAGGATGGCTGAGGTGGGAATCGAACCCACCTCTACTCAGTTGACCTCCCGAGGCTGAGTGGATCCCGTTCCAGCCCTCGTACCACTTTTCAAATTTCGTGGCAGAGCCGGGAATCGAACCCGGGCCTCCGGGGGTGGCAGCTAATCACGCTAACCACTACACCACAGAGGCGGCCTAGTCCAGGAATACCGAACAAAGACTGCAGAACAGAACTGATTGTGTAGAATACACATCAGCAACAAAATTGAATCCCTCCACGATGGTGTGAACTGATAGTCGTTATGGATACTGTGATCTTCAATTCGCTTCAGCACCGCCTTGAGCTATCGGAAGAAAAGAACATCAAGTGGCATGATGACAAGTGACTGAATGTAAGGCGTGCACCCAGGAGTGATGGTCCGGACTGTATACCCACGTTTTTAGTTCGGATAGCATCGGGATAAGTTCTGTCACCATATGTCCTGAACGAATCACCCACAAGACGCGACTCCTTCACTGCATATGGGGAGTAGACATCTTGAAATAATTGCGTCAGGGTTTGTTTCGTGATTAGGCCGGACTTCGAGGCAACTTGAATCAGATATTGCGGTTTCAGCATGTGTTGCAGTACTCGCACTCCAAACTGACCTATAGGTTCCTGGTAAACTACCAGCATTTTGGAAACACGTATCAACCTGCCGACGTAACGGGTTGGATAGTGTAAGAAAGTTGTAAGAATGATGTAAGAATGTTACATGAACACTTCGAATCCAACTTCTTACCGACTTCTCTCCCTTGAAATGTGGAGTTCACTATGAGTGAAGTTCTTTCCGTATACCACTTTCATCAGTATTATAAATCTGTATACGTTCCATGGTGTTCATTAAGGACATTACCTCATTGCGAAACTCGTCACATCTTTCATTCACGTCACGTATTCCAGGTTTTAGTGGTTACACATTTTGTTAATGCCCGTCAGCCAAGATGGTGTCTCCGTTTAAGCCTTGGAACCCATCCATGGAGAGATCCAGTGAATCGAGTCCGTCCTATTTCTCGGTTTTTTCCAAATCCCAAACACTAATACCCTTGCCGTGAACATTAGCGCCTAGAACAGTACTCACCAACCTGAATTTTTCAGTTACATAATCGTCAAGCATGTAAAGTTCTGAGCGCTGGCCTTTCTCCTCTTCCTCTATCAATATGACGTAAATATCGTAGATCTTGTATGTCTTGCACCATAAGATATCGTTTCTGTACCGTATTGAAGCTTATCTTTAAAATTCCCAGAATCCAGAAATGCAATTATCTCCTTTGCCTTTTCAAAATATGTATCATCCCACTTCTTCCTCTTCGGTGGGCTTGGCAGATAAGCAGACGACTTATCACTTTTTAACAACTCTTCTTCACTGTCAGGTTCTGGATTACCCATCATTTTGTCAGAATCAGACAAGTCGTATTCATATTCTTCAATATAGTCTATTGTATTTTCGTGATGTGCATTATTACCGTTGGTCGCCACTGTTTCATCTATCACATTGATTATAAATGCATCTGCATTTCACTCCTAGACTGTAATTTCTGTAGATCTTATTTTTTTCTTTCTAATGGCTAACAATCATGCTCATTATAACTGCAGGATTCATTATCACAGGATTGAGTTGACAGTGAGAGTAACGTGACTCGCTACGAAATCGTTAACACCACAACCGGATGGATTAATTACCGAGGTTGATGCAACACAGACGAGGGTCACTATTACACTGGTTTCCTTGCTCATACACGTCATCTCTGTCTGGTCCCCTGGGTGTCGCATCGGACACTTAGTCAGGTGACGGCTCGCGTGTGTCGACCATAGCAAACACTAAAAAAGGGTTGAAGGATCAAAACATTCCAAAGATATTTTTGTTTCATAACAAAAGGTCGCGATTGAACTGTTCCGACGGGTAGTTGGAAGGTATAGGCAGTAATTCTCGAATAAGTTGTTAACCTAACCACCCATCCCTCAACAACTGCCTCATTTCTCTAGACTTAGTATCAGTTATCAGGCAGTCACAGTGCAGTGTATTAGTAGTGGAAGAAGTGTACTACATTTTCCACGTTAAGTGAGAGGGGTCTTAAGTCAATCGTTTTTGAAAGATTTAAATATTCAAACTATATGACGAGATTCAATCCGGTCAAGAGTGGTGATCCTAACCTAACCTAACCGAAATACCACTACATATATAGGCCCTACGTTATTTGACAAAGCCGAAAGGTGCTATAAATATTTACTATATTGTTCTGTGTAATTTTATTAGGACTGTTGGTATAATATATGATCCAAAGGAGTATTCACATTTACCTATACTAACATCGACATTTACAATAAGATACAAAAGTTGAAAACTAGAAAAGCGGCTGGAATTGATAAGATTTCGGGGGATATACTACTGGAATACAGTACCATTTGATTATTGTTTGCGTGAAGGAGCTATACCAAATAAATGGAGAATTGCTCTAGTAGCCCCTGTGTATAAAGGAATGGGTGATAGATATAATGCTGAAAATTACAGGCCAGTCAGTTTGACATGCATTTCATGTAAGCTTTGGAAAGCATTCCTTACGATTATATTAGGCATGTTTGAATAATTTGTAACTGGTTCGATAAAAGTATGTTCGGGTTTAGGAAAGGATATTCCACTGAAGCTCAACTTATAGGATTCCAGCATTTGATAGGGTAGATCATGGGAGACTACTGGCAAAAGTGAGCCCAATAACCAAACCAAACCCCACATCACTTAAAGCCCTTGAAAGGGCTTTGGCCTGCCCAGCGACCGCTGCTCAGCCCGAAGGCCTGCAGATTACGAGGGGCCGTGTGGTAAGCACGACGCATCCTCTCGGCCGTTATTCTGGGCTTTCGCGACCGGGGCCGCCATCTCACCGTCAGATAGCTCCTCAATTCTAATCACGTAGGCTGAGTGGACTTCAAACCAGACCTCAGGTTGAGAGAAAAATCTCTGACCTGGCAGGGAATCGAACCCGGGGCCTCCGGGCGAGAGGCACGCACGCTACCCCTACACCACGGGGCCAGCAATGAGCGCAATAGACTAGACAAAAGAGTTACCGAATAGGTGGCTATATTTCTAGAAAATAGATCTCAGAGAATTAGAGTAGGCGAAGCTTTATCTGACCCAGTAATAATTAAGAGGATAGTTCCTCAAGGCAAGGTTATTGGAATTTAATGTGTTCTTATATACATAAATGATATTAGTAAAGAAGTGGAATCAGAGATAGGGATTTTTGCGGATGATGTTATTGTGTATAGAACAATAAATAAGTTAAAATATTGTCAGCAACTGCAAAATGACCTCGATAATGTTGTGAGATGGACAGTACGCAATGGTATGATGATAAACAGAGTTAAAAGTCAGTTTATGAGTTTCACAAATAGGAAAAGTCCTCTCAGTTTTAATTACTGCGTTGATGGAGTGAAAGTTCCTTATGGGAATCATTGTAAATAAGCAGGTGTTAATATAAGGAATGATCTTCATTGGGGTAATCACATAAATGGGATTGTAAATAAAGGGTACAGATCTCTGCACATGGTTATGAGGGTGTGTTTTTGTTGCTATTGTTTACGTTACGCCGACACAGGTAGGTCTTATGGCGACGATGGGATAGGACCGACCTAGGAATGGGAAGGAAGCGGCCGTGGCCTTAATTAAGGTACAGCCCTAGCATTTGCCTGGTGTGAATATGGGAAAGTACGGAAAAACATATTCAGGGCTGCCGACAGTGGGGTTCGAACCCACTATCTCCCGGATGCAAGCTCACAGCTGAGCGCCCCTAACCGCATGGCCAACTTTCCCGGTATGAAGGTGTTTAGGGGTTTTACGAGTAGTAAGAATGTAGAGGAGAGGGCATATAAATCTCCAAATAGAGTATGGTTCCAGTGTATGGGACCCTCGCCAGGATTACTTGATCCGGGAACTGGAAACAATCCAAAGAAAAGCTACTCGACTAAGCGGTATGTTCCGAGCTGTCAGTGGAGTGATGGCCTGGAACGACATTAGTAGACGAATAAGTTTGAGAGGTGTCTTCGAAAGTAGGAAAGTTTGCAATATGAAGATAAAGTTGGAAGTCAAGAGGACAAATTGCGGCAAATGTTCGTTTATAGGAAGGGAAGTTAGGGATTGGAATAACTTACCAAGGGAGATGTTCAGTAAATTTCCTTTGCAATCATTTAAGAAAAGGCTAGGAAAGCAACAGATAGGGAATCTCCAACCTGGGCGACTGCCCTAAATGCAGATCAGTAGGGATTAATTGATTGATTGATTGATTGATTGATTGATTGATTGATTGATTGATTGATTGATTGATTGATTGATTGATTGATTGATTGATTGATTGATTGATTGATTGATTGATTGATTGATTGAAGGTTTCTTCGATCCCTGTTTGATATTTTAGCTTTGAACCAGTTCGACCCCACCCCGTGTGCTAACCGTCGGACCTGTTCGACCCCACCCCGTGTTCTAACCGTCGGACCTGTTCGACCCCACCCCGTGTACTAATCGTCGGACCTGTTCGACCCCACCGCGTGTGCCAACCGTCGGATCAGTTCGACCTCACTAATTGGTTGATCTCCATATTCCTATAACGATCGGACCAACTCGACAACACCCACTGCAAATAACTACACTACATTAGCTAGAGAAATAATGTTTATATTTACTAAAATCACGATATCATGTTAGATACGGCATGGTTTATTGTGTGCAGAATATCGAATCTTCGCTGCTTGCAGTGTAATTGGTAATGCAACTTAGTTATCAGGATGCTAGTTAGTGGATCATGTTTTTCTTGAAACAGAGGAATAATAAAAGTATATAAAGGGACGTGAGAGTGACCACTTACAGAAAATCCCGTGCAACCAAACAAAGCGAAATAAGCAAGACCAAAATAACCAGTGCAGTGCAGAATGCAAGCGGACAATTAATCGAATACCATGCTATAGCTCATTCCATGTTAAGAAAACAGTATTGCTCTTATGACAACAGGGTTGCCATATCGAATGGCTCTGCTCAACACGATCACGGAAAAACGGCGACACAAATTTGGGAAATTCAGTATTTAAGTTCAAAACAAAAAACGGAAGAAAATAAGCTACAAATTACTTTTATGAACCAAAGGGGACGGTTTTTTTACAGGGGCTGTTTTTGGTTTGTACAGGATCAGAGGTAGATTACGGCACATAAATCTCAGCAAATTGGAAGAGTCCGCCTCTGTGGTGTAGTGGTTAGCGTGGTTAGCTGCCACCCCCGGGGGCCCGGGTTCGATTCCCGGCTCTGCCACGAAATTTGAGAAGTGGTACGAGGGCTGGAACGGGGTCCACTCAGCCTCGGGAGGTCAAATGAGTAGAGGTGGGTTCGATTCCCACCTCAGCCATCCTGGAAGTGGTTTTCCGTGGTTTCCCACTTCTCCTCCAGGCGAATGCCGGGATGGTACCTAACTTAAGGCCACGGCCGATTCCTTCTCTCTTTCTTGCCTATCCCTTCCAATCTTCCCATCCCACCACAAGGCCCCTGTTTAGCATAGCCTGGGCGAGGTACTGGTCATACTCCCCAGTTGTATCCCACGACCAAGAGTCTGAAGCTCCAGGACACTGCCCTTGAGGCGGTAGAGGTGGGATCCCTCGCGAAGTTCGAGGGAAAAACCGAACCTGGGGGGTAAACAGATGATGATGATGATGAAATTGGAAGAGAAAATAGACAAATAATTTTTAAGGGCTCGAGGGGTGAGGGATGCATTTAATTGCATTTAACAAATTTCTCCAGGCATACAGGCTAGAAAACAGACGCAACAAATAAATACTGTAGATGACTCTACAAAACATCACAGTATTAATTGTTAAAAAATAAGAAATCACATACGTAGGCTTATCGCGTAACTCTCACTGAACACAAGACAAGTACGCACTAATTTTAAACCTAAATCACACACGTAACAAATAAATACTGTGGACGACTTCACTACAGAAGTGAGCTGCCGGAAGTTTACAGAGTGAGGGACTACATGAGGCTTGTACCAGAGCAAGAGAGAATGAAGGAAGGCAACGAAGCGATGGCTGTTCCTGCCATTGTGCTTCTTCCCTACAAATGTATTTATGGAAAAGAAAATGTTATGTAGTTATTTTAATAACTCGCGGGCAAAAATGCCTCATCCCTTTTATCTTTCATAATATATTACAAAGTACATTATAATATCCCTTGATCACGAGGAATTACGGGTGTCTCAGACGGGGTGTATACACTCCTTGTAGGTCTATAAGAGCAATGATGTTTTCTTAACGTGGAATGAGCTATAATACTCATTTGTACATTTTAGTAAATTGTATTTCTTTTTTACTTTACCAGATCGGCAATGTAATTGGAACACTTTGGTTTTAGTATGAGAGTTTTATTTAAGGCCTGTGTTTATAAAGTGTGGAATGTGGTATTCGACAGTCTGCATCAGGGCCTCTCAAACACTCAAAATCTCACGCGTGCATATCGAGGCGCAGAGACTCCGTGCACTGTGCATCGTTCCGACTCGACTCAACTCGGCTTGACTCGGATGGTGTAGTGCGCTGAGAGCGACGAAGCGTTAGGTGATAGACGGCTTGTTTATCAGTGAAATAGATAAGCGCAAAACAACATAATAATGGAGCAACCTGGACTTCCGAAAGTCCATTTCAATCGAAATGGGAACTTTCGTATATCTTTGTCAGTCGTGACGATAAATCCAAATGCTCAATCCGTGGGACAATAATTATGTGATAAGTTAATCAAAAATATCTATTTTCCAATACAGAGGCTTTGCTCAAATTCTACGAGAATTTTTCGAAGGAAGATTTTCCTAAGCAGCATCGAGAAGCAGGTAAGATTATTTCTATGTTTGCTTCCACATGCATATGTGAAAGTTATCTTTTTCCTGCTTTGACTGGTACGAAAACTAGATTGCGTGCGAGTTGGCCTATTTCTGATTGTAATTTAAAGAAGGCTCTCGAATTGCTGCCAGCCGGTCCCTTGTTGCAGGCATAACTGGTATCATTGCAAAGATAAAGAGCTAGAGAAGATAAATTGTCTGCTGAAACCAAATTGAAAGAAGAGTGTTTTAACACCGGTAACATTGTCCCATACAACAGTGTCACCGCTCGCCGTACATAAACATTTCGCAGTGAGGGGTGGATCAGCGGGGAAGGTGTAGAAGGCGAAGACAGGCCGAACAGGTGAGACAGGTGTAGGGGAAGTGGAGTGGGGGTGTGCACTCTGGTCAACCTAGTGAAGTCGTCTCCTGCACCTTGCGCCCGTGCACTGCACGGCGCATGCACCCTGAGAGGCCCTGGTCTCCATTGTTGAATTCAGAAGTCATTATTATCATGACACATAATTCGGGATTGTTAATTGTTAAAGGACAATACCAATCAACATTCCTATTGTATCAATGAATCCTTTGTTTCAACAGATGATCGAAATGTGATTTATCCACCCGTGCTGTAATATTTATCACATGATTCTTAAGATTGAGTAAATTGGGAACGTCCTTCTAAGTAGGCCTAATTCGAGTCTTTGATTTATCATTCAGTTAGTTCGTCCTTATGCATACTTTGTCACAATTTTTAGCGTTATATTCATGTGTTTGGAATTCTTCTAGAATATATTTAGGCAGAGAATAGAATAAGAGAGATGAGAAGGACCTACCGCGCTATGCCGGCTATTCATTCGACCAGACCACAACTTGGGAGGCGGGTATCATGATTCCTCGACGTGAATGACCGCCCGAGCAGAAGAGATTAAAAGAAGGGTATGCTTACAACGGAACACTACGATTCCCAGAATATCGATGTTCACCTTCCGATGATATCCTCCCTCCACGTGGTGTATACCTACAAACCCGAACAAGAAAGTATTATATCCTCCGTATAAAACTCAATCATAAAATTAATCAGGGAAAGAGGGAGAAAGAGAGAACGAGTGAAAATTGTCCTTCCTTTTTGTGCAAGACCGTTTTCTTTTTCCTTACAAATTACTTTACGTCGCACCGACATAGGTAGACTTTATGGCGACGATGCGATAGGAAAGGGGTATGAGTGGGAAAGAAGGGGGCGTGGCTTTAATTAAGGTAAGGCACCAACATTTGCCTGGTGTGAAAATGGGAAACCACGGAAAACCATCTTCAGGGCTGCCGACAGTGGGGTTCGAACCCACTATCTCCAGGATGCGAGCTCACAGCTGCGCGCTCGTAACCGCACGGCCAGCTCGCTTGGCAAGAGCATATCAACGGAGCGAATTTGTATAGGGTAAATAATATTACAAGGACATTCAGTCATTGATTCATATCTTAACACTGATGTGAAAGCGAGTACTTCCCTTTTAAGAGCGAATCATATTTGGTTCTTCTTCTCCCAATACATACAACGTAGTTGTACCAACAGTTCAGTTATTTCTTTTTTAACGAAGAACACATCTTTTCCCACCACTGGAAGGACTCAGAATAGGATATTCGTTGAATCGGCACCGGTAACTTAAACGAAAGTTGAGTTTGTGCTCCCCTATATAAATTTAAGTGCCGGTAATTTAAATGAGGCCGGGCTGAGTGGCTCAGACGGTTAAGGCGCTGGCCTTCTAACCCCAACTTGGTAGGTTCGATCCTGACTCAGTCCGGTGGTATTTGAAGGTGCTCAAATACGACAGCCTCGTGTCGGTAGATTTACTGGCACGTAAAAGAACTCCTGCGGGACTAAATTCCGGCACCTCAGCGTCTTCGTAAACCGTAAAAGTAGTTAGTGGGACGTAAAGCAAATAACATTATTATTATTAATTTAATTATACGTTTCAAGAAGGACTTGTACAGTAAAAAAGAGCCTTGATGAAAATAATAATTTTCCGTTGTGTAATTTATGAACGGCTTTCGTGGAACTATGTTGGTAGTTTTATTATTAATAAGTTATAGAATACTCCCATCCCCAAGTTACGGATCACTTCTGCCTTGTGTAGATCCTCGCGTACACACTCCGCTTGTTCAAAAACGACGATTCATTAATGATTCCTGGAATGTCCTTCTTGGAATCTGTTTCTACCTTAAAGTACCTGTAAGTACCCCTCCATTTTTCACTAAAATTTGTATGACTGCCAATTATGCTTGCCAGCCGATTTCTTCGGTCAATGTCCTAGTAAGTTCCTTCAACGTCTCCTTATTTCCACCGGTGTGAGCTTGCATCCGGAAAATAGTGGGTTCCAACCCCACTGTCGGCAGCCCTGAAGATGGTTTTCAATGGTTTCCCATTTTCATTAAGCCGCTTCCTTCCCACTCCTAACCCTTTATTATCCCATCGTCGCTATAAGACCTATCTGTGTCGATGCGATGCAAAGCAAATTGCAAATTGAAAAATAAAGAAGGTAAATAAGAAGCATCTTCATCATCACAACAACGTCCTTTCAGATACCGGTACTTTGTTAAGAAGGAAGCCATTCAGTGTTTGCAAAGTTAATAGAATTAAGCTTTTCAGCCTGTCGGAACATAGTCCAAGTCATTGGATGAATGGGTAGCGTTGATGACTTCGGTTCATAGGGTCTCGGGTTCGATATCCGGCCGGGTTGGGGATTTTAATCGCGTCAGATTAACTCTTCTGGCTCGGGGACCTGGTATTTGTGATTGTCCCAACACTTTCCTTTTCATATTTAGCCCTAGACCGGGCGCGCTGGTTGTTTTTGTCAATCAGCGCTCTATTTTACGCCGTAATTCCCAGAACTGTCAGTCTTTCACCACCTTGCAACTAATACCTTTGCTCTCACTCTTGACCTTCAGTTCAGTCGAATTTCGACAACAGCGGAATCGATACGTAAGTAATTATTTCGAGCGAAATCTTGGAACCCAAAGCTGGTTGACAAAGTCAACCGCGCGCCTGGTCATGTAAGTAAAATTTATTTCTTTAAAATTAAGGTAAATCCGGGACAGATGCCGCTCCGGTAGAGATGCCGCATACACTCTAGCTAAAGGTTCCCATCGTTACAGCTAGATGGCAATATGTGTGATTTTTCAGTTTCTAAGGAAGAACTACTGTCTGCGAGTGTGACGAAATTTGCTCGTATATTATGCTTATTATAGCCGATATCTTGAGGCGAGTACACGTTTCCTCCTGACAAAGTTTTTCCGTGTGTTAATTTATTGTATATTAAGTTGGCTTCAAATGCTTAAATCAGACGTTTTTAGTACAGTAGACGTCAGAAGCATAACTGTAGTTGAGAGTAAGCTATTTTTGGGCCATGATAGCCTTGAGGTATGACAACAGGAGGGTGCGGCGTCTCTCCCTGATAGTTGGGAGAGTTGCCGCACAACAATCCGGGTGAGATGCCTCATTGCTATCAGATTCTACAAGCGATCTGGAAACATTCAATACTATTCAGAGTGTACCGGTATTTTATTCGAATATTTTATCGTCTCACAATTTTTAATATACATAATCTATTTTACTGATTTCATTGGTAACATTATTTTATCATATAAAATTATATTATTTTCAGAAATAAAAATTTGCGACATGCCTGCTCAGTACAAAAGTAAGGGCAATGTTAAAAGACCTCAATGGATAGAGGAAAATTCAAGAGAGACTGTTAAAAGACTGAAAGCCAAGGAAATACTGATCAGGAAGGCAGAATCTTACTACAGAATAATGACGGAACGAACAGTGAAACTTAGAATGCAGTCAGGAAATCTGGGAAAAGGCTCTCTGGGTCCAGCAGGTACAGCTACTTCAATAATCACCGAAGTCAAATTGATATTCAAAAGAGGATGACTGTATCTCGTGTTTTAGTTACAAACAGTGGCTGCATGGATCTTGCTCCACATATAACGACTGTTGCAGCAAGATTGCTAGAGAACAAAGTATTAAGAAACAATCTGTAAAAACTTGTAAGAGGATAAACATCAGTTTTTGATTCAAGAATCCTGCCTTAGACATGTTTTCAAATTAATGTGTCAGGACAGAATTATATTCATTATGATTTTCATGTTTCCTTTATATATCACGACGGCCTCGTGGTGTAGGAATAGCGTGCCTGCCTCTCACCCGGAGGCCCCGGTCTCGGAAGCCCAGAATAACGGCCGAGAGGATGCGTCGTGCTGACCACAGGCTCCTCGTAATCTGCAGGCCTTCGGGCTGAGCAGCGGTCTCTGGGCAGGCCTGAGCCCTTTCAAGGGCGTTAAGTGCCGTGCGGTTTTATATAAGACAGTGAAGAATCCATTGCACATGCACATTCATAGTAAATCGAATTTAAAATATGATTAATTTAATGTTGTAAATTATCAGATAGATTCTTTTACCATTGAATGATTATATTATATGGATATAATTGTCTTGTAGTACGTTCTAGTGTTCGGTTATATTAAAATTGAAGAAATAGGCTTAAATTTGATTTTGTCATTAATTATTTTACTTGCAGCATCTCTCCCGAGCAAAGTCGGCATCTATACCGGGATCCAGGGAGAGACGCCGCTGATGCAACAATATCTTTGTTCCCTCCTTTTTCCCATTTACTTTCAATTACCAATATTTTGTTCATCTCTGATCAAATGTACATGTTTTCAAATTATGCTCAATGAATTTGCAACAATGTTTAAAGTAAATATACCAAGATATAACAAAAGACACAAAAAGTGCGGCAACTCTACCGGAATTACCCTACCTTTCCTCTGTACTTTTCGGGTAATTAGCGAAAGTCAGGCGTAATTACATGTAGTATATTTCTATTTTAGGTCTCGTTTTGTCAATGATGAAGACATATCTGACATTTTGAGCCAGTTATCCGATGAAATATAGGACTCTGCTTCGGATTTTTTGAATTGGGAGGAGGAAATTATAAACGTATCGGATCAGTGAGAAGACGATAACGAAAGGAAATTTATCTTCGTGAGAGATGGAGGAACAATATGGTCCACGACGGACGTTCCAAAACTTACTCGAGGATAAAAGCAAGGAATATTGTAAAAATACTGCCAGGATCGGAAGGGGAGGCGAGGAAGGTATCAACAGAAATTGACTGTTTCATGCAGTTGATATACGCTGAGATGGTTGATGAACTATTATACTGGACTAATTTGTACATTTCTAGGAAGCGGGAGGAAGTGAATTACAGCCGTAAGGGTGATGCTAAATTTGCGAACCGCAGTGAAATTATGGCATTGCTCGGGGGATAAGGTGTGAAAGATTTCCTGGACATGGTAACAAAGTTTATTTTTCATCCAGTAATTTTTGGCTATTATATCTGTTCATTTCATTGTATAATTGTGCAAATATTAAAATATGACCATTATTTTAATTTAATTACGTATCTATTGCTTAACTCATTTTAAATAGGCGCAGTATCCATGTTCATATCAGAATTAGTTCACGTGCTCATGACTATCCGCTTTAACTATATTCACATTAATCACTAATACAAGTTTTTGATTTCATTTGAAGAATAACATTGAAACAAAAGATAAAACGCCGTTAAATGAAATGTTTATGCGATTGGAAGCCTGTAAACTACTGAAAACGTAACTGGTTGACAAAGTCAACCGCGCGCCCGGTCTAGGGTTAGAAAACATTCTACACTACCAACCGCCAAAGAAACACGCAATAGTGATTACATCCCTCCACATAGAGTTGGCGTCAAGAAGGGCATCCGGCCGTAAAACGGGGCCAAATCGACTTGTGCGACACGGTTCGCACCCGTGACCCCACATATGTGGGAAACGCGGTAGAAGAAGAAGAAGAAGAAGAAGAAGAAGTCTGTCAAACATACCTGCAAAAACGTTACAGTGTTCTGAATGTTATATTTTGTGAAAAATTGACAAAAAGTAATGTGTTCTCAGTAAAGATCAGATAGAGACTGAAGAAGACAAAAGTATAGTTATTCTAAATGTTTCCACCGTTCGCGTTAAACTAGTGTACTGCATGAAAAACAAAAATGTGTTCAGCATATTCAAGAAACTGTTTGCGACGTTCAACAAGTAGCAAAAAATGTTAGTAATGGTCGCTGCTAAGACCACAAGATTGAAAAACTGGAAGCCAGGATAATTCTCAGAAAAGTCCTTTTTTTGCTAGTTGCTTTACGTCGCATCGACACAGATAGGTCTTATGGCGACGAAGGGACAGGGAAGGGCTAGGAGTGGGAAGGAAGCGGCCGTGGCCTTAATTAAGGTACAGCCCCAGCATTTGATTGGTGTGAAAATGGGAAACCACGGAAAACCATCCTCAGGGCTGCCGATAGCGGGATTCGAACCTACTATCTCCCGAATACTGGATACTGGCCGTACTTAAGCGACTGCAGCGATCGAGCTCGGTCAGAAAAGTCCTAGGCCCGGTACTGGAAGATGGGGAATACCGGAGACTTCACAATTCAAAGCTCTACTCCCAGACAGAGAGGCTCTATAACTGTGTTAGGGAAAGCAAGGTAACTGTCGGTCGCTAGAAGGTAAGATTGTCTCCCAACAGATTAACCAATCGCCCGTTCACCTTCTGGAGAAACAACGAAGTCCGCACCACCTGGCTGAGAGAGACTGCGAAGGACATAAAAGAACTGGGGTTGGCAGTCTTCAAAAACAGACAGGTTGTGAGACAGATCCTGAAGAATTTCCGTGGTGCACAGGGAAAACCTCTGAAGAGGGAAGGAACCCCAGGATGCAAGACAGCAAGAAGCTACACGGGGCGAAGAGACGACAGTACTGGAGAAAGTTCAAAGCCCAACGTTCATTGTTTCTGCGCGTCAGTCCTTAGATTCGTTAGATGAAGCTCTCGTGGCTGCTTCCCTGTTTGGCATGTGCACATCTCTCCCTACCATTAATACACCCCACTTCTCTTCAAACGCCATGTGTGGGCAGTGAAAAAAATCCACAGAATCTCCTCTCTATCGTAAGAGGCTACTAAAAGGGGGACCAGGAGAATCCTGTTTAGGAGCGTGGTTTGGTGACCTCAGTTTCTCTAGCTGATACTTGCATTACTTCCACTAACTTATATCAGGTTCAACACTTTCATTCTTCTGTCCGACCTTCCTTGGTCAACTCTTGTTCTCTTCCAACCTCGACGGTATTGAGTTTGGGAGGCCTAGGAAGGCTTTCATTTTTACGTCTTTCCTGACATTCTCTTTCTTTTTCCTATACAATATTCCTCCGACGTGTCGGACTTCTTCTATTTTCCTCCTGATTAGTGTTAGGCTAAGAGAGCATGGTTGCCCAGCTGTACATCCTCTTAAAGCAATAGTAACACCCACCACCATCACCACCACGACTTCCCTCCAAAACCCAGTGATAAAGCTCCGAGTGTCTAAAGACGACTCGTGTCAATCATCCCTTCCCCGAGTCAACTTTTTCTACATTGTACTAGTTTTACCAGCTTGATTTTTTTCATTTGTGATCCGATCTACCTATCTCACTTTCAGCATTATTATGTAACACCACATTTCAAAGGCTTTTATGATCTTTCTCTCTGACCATTTACTGTCCAAATTGCACCTCAGCGCAATACCACGTTCTATACAGAAGGTTCAAAGACACCCTTTTAATGCGCATATCCACAGAAGTGAGAAAATTCAGTTTTTAAGAATGCCTACTTACTTCTGCCGAAATTAGTTATTTTTCTTCTTATCTTCTTCTTATCTTAATCTGTTTATCCTCCAGGGTTGGCTTTCCCTCGGACTCAACGAGGGATCCCACCTCTACCGCCTCAAGGGCAGTGTCCTGGAGCTTCAGACTTTGGGTCGGGGGATAAAACTGGGGAGAATGACCAGTACCTCGCCCAGGCGGCCTCACCTGCTATGCTGAACAGGGGCCTTGTGGGGGGATGGGATGATTGGAAGGGATAGGCAATGAAGAGGGAAGGAAGCGGCCGTGGCCTTAAGTTAGGTACCATCCCGGCATTTGCCTGGAGGAGAAGTGGGAAACCACGGAAAACCACTTCCAGGATGGCTGAGGTGGGAATCGAACCCACCTCAACTCAGTTGACCTCCCGAGGCTGAGTGAACCCGGTTTCAGCCCTCGTACCACTTTTCAAATTTCGTGACAGAGCCGGGAATCGAACCCGGACCTCCGGGGGTAGCAGCTAATCACACTAACCCCTACACCACGGAGGCGGACAGTTATTTTTCTACTCAATTAAATGTTTCTCCTGCTTCTCTCAGTACTTCAATCTAATATTTCCTGCATCAAGCGACTGCATACAATTGCATTTCACTTCGTTTTAGATATATTCATTTCCATCTTTCACTCCTTCTCTTTGCCAATGGCCGTAGCCGTGTTGAAACACCGGATCCAGTGAGATCTCCGAAGTTAAGCAACATTGGAGAGTCAAGATTTGGATGGCTTGCCACGCGCTGTTGGTGGGGGGTAAGGGAATGGAGGAGCGGAAAGGAACTGGCCACACTACTGCACGTAAACTCCGGCTCAGGCACACCTCTGCGGAGGTTAGGACCTGCCTTCGGGCAGAATACACCCTTACATTACCTACTCCTTCTCTGTTCATACCATTCAGAGATCGCTTCATATAGGTAAGCCTACACTCTATACCCAAATAATATAACTTTATCATCGGCAGCTTTCAGAATTTTTATATCCTCTCCCTAACTGAAATTCATTTTTCGAATTTTTCTCTGATTCCATTTACACTCTGTTCTACATAAACATTAAGATGAAGAGGGAACAAAATATAAATGTTTGTCCGGATCTCACAAACAATTAAACTTAATCTCAATATACTGTCTAGTTCCTGTTATATAAATCGAAGCTCCGATGTGCAGGTTTATTAGCGATTCCTGATTCCTGGCGGTTGGAGATCAAAGATAACCGTACTACATGATTATACGGCCATACATCGTTCACAGCTAAGATGAAGTTAGAAAACATTGGAAGAATATTGTCATTGTTGCGGTAGAATGTATGTGAGTGTAAGCGGTAAATTTTTAATTTACTTCACGATCAATTTTTGTTCCTATTTTCGTGTTATCTCTCTCTATCGTGGGATTGTGTCTAAATCCACTTAATTAGAGCGTAAATCAAAATCTGAACTTGTTGGCAGGAACAGAGTACAGTTGACAGATGATAACTAAATTAATCCTTCCTCTCCATTACCCGGACTTTAAAAGCGTGCCGCTCTGCGAGATACGACTGTACCGACCAACTTAACGTGAATATGCTTCCCCCTTATAATTGATTATACCGCGTAAAGAGCTTAGCCGTCCTTTAATGGAGAGAAGGCGGCGGACTGAAAATGAAAGGAAAACGGGCAGTAAACACACCCTTATCCAGCCGTCTTGCTCAACACAATGCGGCTCAGACCATGCGGGTAAGTGCGGGGAGAAGTTGGCTGGTAGTCATGGGAACGACCGTCACTACAAAGAAAGGATGAAGAGATGAATATTAAGCATGCTGTATTGTTCAATAGCAAACCCTTAAATAAACAACCCATTAGTGATCCAAGTGTGATTAGGGTGTTAAAGGAAGAATCAAAAGTAGAAACGTTCACCGCACGGTCTGGGTAAGGGAAATGATGCGATATCTATGTTTACGCTTTTATTGAAATATTCTACTGTATGCGATGTCCTTCTATAATGCAAACCCGTGACACATAAAGCTCCTTCACGGTCTTGCCCTGCCAAGAATACTACTACCCTACCAGATACCTGTCATCATTGCAGTACCATGTTGTAGTGTCGCGTTATCATCAGCCCTGATGCTTGCTTTTATAATCGGGTCCACTGCCTATCCTAGTTTTCTATCCAAGAGGCTTATCCGAATCTGGACGTTGCTGACCTGGTCAGTGCCCCGAGCTAGACCAGGGGCCACTGGTCAGGCAACCTCAACTGGAGTTTACTTGCGGTAGGGTGGCCAGCTATTTTCTGTTCCTTTTGTAGCCAACAACACGCGGTAGTGACCACGTCCAAATCTCGCAGTATCGCAGTGTTTCAGGATAGCTACGCCGTTTGTAGTCTACCTAAGTCTTAGACAACCGTATAAAATTACAGGAAATATATTTACACATTAGTTAATATATCATAATAACACGTAGTCACCATGTAAATAACCTGAAATTCTAAAACGGTGATTCCCTTCGAAATTGTAGCATGAATTTGAAGTTGTGGAGGGTATGCATCTGTAAGTTTCAGTTTGTATCAGCGCCTTGATGTAGGTATTTCCTGATCGTGTTTAAAAAACTTGATTTTTCCTGATTATTGAACTATATCTTACTATATCTATATCTTACTTCTTTGCCTTGTGCTCATAATGACAGCACCATTGGTTGTTTTGGTTTCCCTGTAACAGCACAAACTTTGATGGGGACATACGCGGATCGAGTAATCCTCGGACTGAAGTATTAATTGACAGTCTAACTTCCTGCTACATTTCTTACACTAGTACATGAAAACAGAATTACACTCGACTTTGGCAGAGATATATTTTCCCTATAAAATAAATACAAATCACGACTTCCGTATTGTCATGCACCATGATCAAGAGGCCGGTCACAAGACTGAAACTCATGTGACAAAATCTAGTTATAATCAAAGTGAAGTTGAAACGGATGAATCCGGTACCAATAGCTCATTCAATGACCTACAGTTAATGTGCGATAAGCAAGGAAGTGTAGCCCGGTTAAACGCAGCTTCGGAAATAGAAAAAAGCCAATACAAATCTGGTACGGGCATATTTTGAAGTGTGTATGTTCGTATTTCAGAAATAACGACATAATTTTATAATTAAGAAATAACTTCAATGAAATACTTGCACGACATACATGGCACTGTTCTTTATATCTCTAAAATGATTTAATTTCAGAATGGTTTTCTAGAACGGTACTTGCGAAGGTCGATCAAATATAAATGGGAATTTTGTTCCTGAACATCAACAGTTGGTGAGACTGGCCCCGCACTTCTGCTATGCTTAGTAGGGAACGTTAGGAGTGGGAAGAGCGTGCTATTAGATATTTCCCACCGTTTCGTCAGTAACGCTCACGATGTCGGAGCAACAGGTGCACCCCTCCACTGCGAAACGCATAATTATAAAATTTCTTGCTCGTGAAGGAGTTACAGCGGCGGAAATTTGCCAGGGATTGACTGCACAGTTCGGTGATCAAACATGGTCAAGGACGCGTGTGTGTAAGGAGTGGCGGAGGAAAGGGGAGGAAGCACTAGTGAAAACCAAGATTCGACGGTCAGCTGGCAAGGTTCTTGCAACTGTTTTTTTTTTTTTTTTCGATCAGCGAGGCATTTTGATGATTGATTTTTTGCATGAGCGACGCACAATCAATGCTGCTTACTACTGTACTGCGAGCTGTTGAACAAGTTGAGGGTTGCAAATCGCCGCAAAAGACGAGACCAACCGATTCGACAATGCCCGACCCCATACTGCAGCTCTAACTGTCTCCAAGCTACAGGAAATGCACTAGACTACATTTGATCATCTTCCTTACAGCCAGGACTTATCGCCCTGCGATTTCTGTTTGTTCGGAACGCTTAAAGAAGCTCTAGGAAGGCTACGATTTGAAGGTGACGAGAGTGTGGAAGGCTTCTTCTGCAACTGGCTGGTGACACGACCCTCTTCCTTTTACGATGAGAGCATAAAAAATCTTCCCATACGCTGGCACAAATGAATTTACAAAGTAGGAAACTGTGTAGAAAAATAGTAATTGCCTTGTGTATTTCAATAAATGAATTTAAATTTAAAAAATCTCGTTTATGTTCGATCCCCCTCGAAAAATTGAACCCTTACGGAAATTTGACCTTAACTAAATAAAATCTGATGAAACATATCACACCGGGCGGGTGGGCCGTGCGGTTAGGGGCGCGCAGCTTTGAGCTTTCATCCGGGAGATAGTGGGTTCGAATCCCGCTGTCGGCACCTCTGAAGATGGTTTTCCTTGGTTTCCCATTTTCGCACCAGGCAAATGCTGGGGCTGTACCTCCCCACTAATAGCCCTTTCCTATCCCATCGTGGCCATAAGACCTATCTATGTCGGTGCGACGCAAACCCTATTGTAAAACAATATCGCCGCTTAAGAATGGAGATCTCATATTTTAACAATAGAGCGAAAACTAGCCCTAATCGTTGAAAATGAGAAACATATAGTGTTAGCTACAAATATGAATTTCATTAGGTAAGAATCACATTGATTACTACATTTCGCTTTTATGATAGTCATATTGCACTTACAAGGTGTCTGTAGACAAGTGCCATAATAACGAATCCAACTCCTAACATTTTAACATGCTGGCCTTTGTTCCAAGGGTCAGATTTCCATTCGCGGCCGGGTAGGGGAGTTTAACATTCATTAGTTAATTCCGATGGCTAGGGGGCTGAGTGTGTATGTGTGCCATCATCAGCATAAGACATAATCATAGGTCGGCCCCTTCCTCACAAACGCGCGAGTAATATGTCTAATCGAAAGGCCTAGGTCTCTGCGGAGGCCTCACGCCATTAATAATCATACACGAGGTAGGAAATATCAGTGTTTGTTCATTTTAAGCAGAATTATTACTTGTTTCGTTATTTGGTCTTCACAGAACGATTTGTAGGCTTCGTAAAGCCACAACGAAATAAGTAAACGATATCTCGAAAGAATAGCAGATACGATGTCTCCATTCCTTAGCATCAGTATGGAACTAAGTTATCATCTTCCTAGTGTATTTCTCCGCACTGTGGCAGGATCCACTTACAATATGAAAAATCTCCGAAAACCGTAAAAGTAGTTAGTGGGACGCAAAGCATTTAACAATATCAAACTGAGTAGTCATAAAAGAATCCTGCAGGAATGACAGTAATAAATGAAGATGGTATGTCACTTTACAGTAAAGCCCCAGTTATCCACGGAATTGGGTGGTGTTGTAACCAAGGTTGAGATTTACAAAACACAACTTTATTATTCGCTTCAAATGCAAAATACACTATTTACACAAATAAAAATGAAATCTAACTTGAAGCAAATGAATTAGGAATCTTGAGAAAGAGTCTATCTTTTGTACACTATATACAAGTTTACAGTATTTACACCCACTTCTATCTCGAAAAGATAGTCCTTGTGATAAGAAAAGTCGATAGTCGAAAACTATCCGAAGTACTGACATAAATGTTTTGGAAAGTCTTTCCTTGTTGAGTTCATAAAGGCAAGTTCAATGTTGGAAAAATTCTTACTTGGCGAAACCAAGGGAGCTTGCATTAATTAGGGAAATATAACGGTATGTAATAGTATGACTGGATATGGGCAGCGGAAGAGGAGCGGTGACCAGAGGTGAGACCTCGTACTGCCAGAAATTCAGTCCACCTGGTCGAAGCACATTTTCAAGAGGAGTAGCCTCCGTGCTCGACGTAGGGTGTATTCTGGAGCTGGACACCGGGGCAAGTGGGCATCTGGACAGGCTGGGAGTTCCTCTTTATAGTACACACACGACTGTTCAGGCACGCGCACTGAGGGCTGCGCGTCGAGGCTAGAAGAATGACACTTGGCGCGCGTGTAGCTGGCTGGCGGAGCGAGAAGGGAGCGCCGGACATACAACAGGTGGTAAGGGCACCGCGGATAGAGAATACCGCGGATAACCTGAAAAACCTGATGTATAAATACGAAAAAAATCAACATAAAAGGTATGTTTTAATGCACAAAAGCCTAATATGTTAAACTTTTAAAATGCTTATTGTAACAGGAAAAGTCAAAGGAAAAGGGGCATGAGACTTAACTAAGGGGTGTTGAGTTCTTAGGAGCAGGTACAGAGAATATTATTCGCAGTGCGAAGTAATAGATGGTACTATTAAAATTTCATATTCATTCAACTTGTAAATAGAATGAATTATTCCCCTATTATTTCGAATTTGAAAATAGAAAATAATTTAAATATCTTCTGTTTAATTTAATGTTGCCAGACTCCAGCAATATCATAAATTTTCAATGAATGTTTGTATTAAATGAAATTCAAAATTAATAATTCCTTTCATCAAGTTCATACAGTTCGTCTTGAGAAATAACGCAAAAAATATGTGAAAATAAGTATGACGTCACTTTGATAATGAGTAATCCTATAGTCTCTCTAAAATGTTATCATTGGACAGAACTAGATTCTAGTAGACTGATGAGGACAGCCCAACGTCGTACAGACTTCGCTGTGATTGTGACCAACCTTCAGTAATGGCGAAGACACTGCGTCGACAAAAAAACCGACACCGTAACCAGGGAGCCAGTGTACGTCATATGGACGAAGAACGACGCCATTTTTGTGGACGTAAGAGCATATCTTTGAGAGATGTTGATATTGGACGTATTAGACCTATACATAGAAGCTATAAACAAAGCAATGACGAATAATTTTAATGGGAGAACATTAATTAATATTCTGCCCGACTCGTTCAGCGAACGGTCAGCGTACTGGCCTTCGGTTCAGCGGGTCCCGGGTTCGATTCTCGGCCAGGTCGGAGATTTTAACCTTAATTGGTTAATTCCAATGGCACGGGGGCTGGGTGTATGTGTTGTCTTCATCAGCATTTCATCCTCATCACGACACGCAGGTCGCCTATGGGCATCAAATAGAAATACCTGCATCTGGCGAGCCGAACCCGTCCTGGGATATCCCGGCACTAAAAGCCATACGACATTTCATTTCAATTAATATTCTGAACACTGCTGAAGGAAGAGACAATTATTTCCTTCCTTTGATTTAACGGAACTCTTGAACTCCCCTGTGTCTGGATCCATGGACTGGCCTTTGATCACAGGGGTCCCGGGTTCGATTCCCGGCAGGGTCGGGAATTTTAACCATAATGGTTATTTTTTCTGCCAAGGGGGACTGGGTGTAGTGCATGCGTCGTTTTCATCATCATTTCATCCTCATCACGACGCGCAGGTTACCTACGGGAGTCAAATCAAGAGACCTTCATCCAGCGAACCGAAGTTGTCCTCGGACACTCCCGGCAATGAGAGCCATACGCCATTTCAACACCCCTGTGAGGGGAGTTAAAGTATGCATTCATTATCTGCAACCCCTACATCTCGTAAAATGCTACTAAGGGGGTACAACGAAAGAATCCCTACTCACCCTCTCGTGTTCTAAGCTCCAAAACATCTCCATGATTCTATGATTTTCCGTGTAGTGGAGACATTAAACTATATCTCCCTTTTTTACATTAAAATATCAAATGCTGCCATCAGTCACGAATATGTACCAAGATAATGAATACACTTTCCGTATATTATCACTCCTGCTGAAGAGCAGTAGAATATCAGAGCTTACATTCCGCTCTTCTGGGCAATACTACTTCAATTCCACTTAGCAGTCTCCTCCAATACAAATGGAACACGCAGAATATACATAAACTTAAATAAAATTTCCCTTTCATAGTACCATCAATATTCATTCCTACCATCTCACATTTCTCCACTGGCCAGACATGTCTCTCCTAATGATTAATGTTCAGAAAAGTAATTGGAAAGCATCTTGATGTACCGCTCAGGACGTTCTATTCTACGAAATGTCCCTCATTTCCGGCCTGAAGGCTAAGTGCTGGTGAGGCACACTCGGATAGATTGGGAAGGAAAAGGGAAGGACGAGTTGACTCGTCGTAGCACGAGGAATGAATAATAGTCCGTCGGAAAATAAATGTGGATTGCAAAGCATTCGAGATTGCATGCTAGTGAATCACCTATTTCAAATATATCTATTTACCTTATTAACGTTTACAGTTTCCTATCCTTAATTTATTGCTTTTTTTTAACGTTATGGGATTAGTAAGACAAATACCATATTCATTTAAAAATTATAATAAAGAGAAATATGTTCGAGTTGCCTTTTAATAAATTTCAGCTACATTTTCTCTTATATAACATGATGTAAATTTATATTTTACATACAATTTGATTAGGTTCTGACAAATATTTGGCACTATTTTACTATACAAATACAGAAAACTAGACAAGAGACACTATTCAAATTTTGTGGAACGAAGGCTATTTCAACTTTACGACTGTGAAACGTGTGATCTCCGAATCGAAGATCGATTACTGATATGATCTCGTTAAGAAGAGTCAAGGTTTCATCGTCTGTGTAACACTTATTATGGACATGATTCAATATTATAAACTGGACTGTGAAATGATATATCAAGACTTCGTTAAATGGCCCTACAACTACCGTCTTAAGACTGTACTAAAAGATATGACAATATGAAGTCAGTATAGGCCAGTGGCCCAATCCTTGAATGATGATGATGATGATGATGATAATGATAAAAATTAACACTCATTGTCCGAGAAGTATCTTATAACAAATAAAGACAAATAAAGCCTACGTTTTCTAGTTATATGAATTTACCCAGGTAGTTGTATGTGGGGGATAGGGCGTTTGCAACTCATTGTTGGCATCGCTTAAAATGGTTTCATGTGATTTCTCATCTTCACATCCACTAAATGCCAAGACTGTACCGGTATTTTAAGGAGGGGACGTATGCAAAATTACACGTCCATTGTTAAACGTTTCTATTGACTACATTTTTCTTTTGCTAGTTGCTTTACGTCCCACCGACACAGATAGGTCTTATGGCGACGATGGGATACGAAAGGCCTAGGAGTGGGAAGGAAGCAGTCGTGGCCTTAATTAAGGTACAGGCCCAGCATTTGCCTGGTGTGAAAATGGGAAATTACGGAAACCCATCTTCAGGGCTGCCAACAGTGTGGTGGTAAAACGAGCAAGTGATATCTCCATTTACAAATATGTTTTCTAGAAGTATGATTTTCAGAATATGAGACACTCTTTCTTAGGAGCTACTGTAGATATTGCTATGAAATTAGGTATAAGCAAAGGCAAATGTTTTGGTCCAAGGTTATATTAATTAGCTGAAGGGTGTCCCGAAAATAGTACATATACTTTTTCTTCTTCTTGTTTTCGAATAGGTCTACTATGGACCACGTTAAGCATCATTCATTTACGGTTCTTCCTCTTTCGATCGGCCCAGTACTTCTTCATCCTTTCGGAGTGGGCTTCTTTACGTTCTCGTGACCAGTTGTTGCCGGTCCGTTTTTTGCTACTTTGATCTTTGAATCCCTTAATTTTGTTGATGATTTTTCTGTATTCCTGTCTGTTGTATACTGCCTGCTGTGATATATTATTTTCCTCCATATCCTCCTTGACCCCTTTAAGCCAGCTAGTTTGTGTCTTCCTGTTCTCCATGTATTCCAGAATTCGCTTGGCTGTTCTCTCTGGTGGCATTCTTTTAATGTGTCCGTAGAAGCAGAGTCTTCTCTTCTTGAAGGATGTTGTGATTTTTTTTAATATTACTGAAATTATTTTTCGTAAAATAAAATAAAATCACACAATATGTCTTGACTAAACCTGGACAAAATATGGAATTTTTATCATTAGTGGTATCCGAGACAAGGGTACACGGTTTATGAAAAAGGATAAACATTAATTTTCCATTTTGGTGTGAAGGGTATATTACTAAACTGAAAACTTAGAAGGACTCGCATACAGGTGTATCGTTAGTAAATTTCATGTTTCATTCTTCTAGGCCTAAAAATTGTAGTACCGGGCGAGTTGGCCATGCGGTTAGGGGCGCGCGGCTGTGAGCTTGCATCCTGTGCTCAGCAACATGCAATATTTGTGGCAGATGTTCAGTTTCAAGTAACTTAAACCGACTCCAGTCATCATACTGCACTGACATTTCCAAAGTTCTCATGTAATGATTTTGACGTGATGCAATTATTGTTGATAACATTTTATATACAGGATTATTCACCTAACATGTTACACGGAAATAACTTCTAAACCATTAAAATATCAGCATTCTGTTTTCATATTCGTAAATGGTAAGCAGGGTCTTGTAAAATAACGTGATACTTATTCTCAAGGGGTGATTAACAACCGAGATATTGATACTTACTCCATATTTTTAAATGGAACGGCACAAATTCATACAGCTGATTTAAAAGTTCATCTGCGTACAAGTTCAAATATGTAAGTATTTTCAAAATCGGACAATTACTTTTTGAGGTATAAGTAAGAACAGCATGCGCTGTTTTGCATGCCGCATCAGACGGCGTGAAGTCGGGCAAGGACATATTGAGGAGCAAGCAGTTTCCTGGGAGTGAGTTCAGCCACAGAACGGAGACTAGGCATGTAAGCACCTCGTACACATGCCGTGGGTTTGCAAAGTGTGTATGACAGGCGAACACATGATAGGACAGAAAAGGGTTGATGTGTTTAAAAGGAATAAGATAAGTACTTTGCCTTGTAAGGAACATAACGAAAGCTACAATTGTCACTGGTTTTAGCGTACAGTTCATACTACTCTATGAGTTGAGAAATAAACATAACACAAAACACCTGAAGAGCTCCTTCTAGAAAAGCAAATGTTCAGAGATGATCGTGGTGAGATGGCAGCAACACTATTATTTATGTTTTAATTTACACGCATTAATCTCAGCAGAGCTCCAGCTCGACTGTAGTAGCGTGCATTCTGGGGAGCGTAGGTTCGAGTCCTGCCTCGCCCAACCTGAAAGTGATTTTCATGGTGTCCCATGTTCAACACCAGGCAAATACCGGATAGGTGCCTTTGTGGTAGGCCACGACCGACTTCCTTTCCAAATCCTTCCCATTCCCATCCGTGAGAAAAAAAACGCTAAACTGAACGCAACCTATTACATGTCAAAACAAAACAATACAACTTTAATCTCCCTTCCCCGTTGTATGTTCGCCAGTCATACTATAACGTTGCACACCCAGGGTATATTACAGTACATCACATTATGTTTACAGTACATGCCTGGTATCCGTTCTGTGGCTCGAATCAAGGCTAGGAAGCAGCTGGCGCCTCAATACGTCCTTGCCCGACCTCACGCCGTCTGATGCGGCATGCAAAACCGCGCATGCTGTTCTTATTTATATCTCAAAAAGTAATTGTCCGCTTTTGAAAATACTTACATATTTGAACTTGTACTTAGCTGAACTTTTAGGCCAGCTGTATGAATTTGTACCGTGGCATTTAAACGTATGGAGTTAGTATCAATATCTCGGTTGTTAATCACCCCATGAGACTAAGTAGCATATTATTTTACAAGACCCTGGGTACCATTTACGAATATGAAAACAGAATTCCGATATCTTTAATGGTTTAGAAGTTATTTCTGTGTAACATGTTAGGTGAATAACCCTGTAGTGTCCCCAGCAGTTACATTACATGAAGTACAGGGTATATCCTCACATGTTACATATGTCTTGTTTCTTGAGGGTACATTTGTCGTCTGATAATTCTTCAACTTCTTGAAAAATCAATATCATCTCGTAATCGATAAACCAAGTTCATGCAAAGAATATAATATGACGATTATTTAATAGTGGTTTAACGCCGCACTAACACATCGAAAGTTTTCGGCGACAAAAGAATGATAAAGGGCTCGGTTCGGAAAGGTAGCGACCGCGACCTCAATCAAGTTGCAGCTCCTGTATTTGCCTGGTGTGAAAATAGGCAATTACGGAAAACCATATTCAAGGCTGCCGACAGTGGGATTCGAACCCATCAATGACGAATTTTATATTAATCTCACTGAGGCCCATTGTTCCTTTGCTCAAAAGAGCACTGCGTGAAATGTCGCCTATCTTAAACTCGTGTGTACGAAAATGGAAA
Source organism: Anabrus simplex (assembly GCF_040414725.1). Classification (NCBI taxonomy): domain Eukaryota; kingdom Metazoa; phylum Arthropoda; class Insecta; order Orthoptera; family Tettigoniidae; genus Anabrus; species Anabrus simplex. The sequence goes on along the minus strand of NC_090265.1, from coordinate 165,705,830 downwards.
AAAAACAAAGGAAAGAATGGGAGGTGGGCGTAACAGCAATGCAGCCGGATATTGTGTTGTCTTAAGAGAATAAGCGACACAATTCATCATGCAATTTGGGGAATATGGAAACAAAAACTTCCACTATCAAATAAATTAAATAAGAAAAAGAATTTGGGACATGTTTTGCCTACATCTCCTCTTAATTTAAGTCACGGTCGGCATCACGTATCTCTAGTTCACACCTATCTCGGTGTCACTGAAATCCGAGATAATTTATCTTATGATAGGAAAGGACTCTTTTGTAAATGGACTGTAATTAGCGAAATGTTGTCATCTATTGTCGATTAAAATTGTGTGTGGTGTTGTGTGTTGTTACTGGATCATCCTCGATTAAATTAGTTCAGTGTTTCATTCGTAACAATAGATACATACACACATTTATCAACTACTGGAATGTTTTCTCTAATCGCATAAGCAGTATTAAATGAATCGTGCAGGAAACGTCTTGTAATGTTGTCAAAATATAGCCATGATTTTGAGAGACATGAGAGTTGCTTGAGGATGATGATGATGATGCTTGGTGTTTAAAGGGGCCTAATATCTAGGTCATCGGCCCTCACGAGAGTTGGGAGAATGACTGTACTGTATAATCGTCTCAGTGTCCGACTCGTTGGCTGAATGGTCAGCGTACTGGCCTTCGGTTCAGAGGGTCCCGGGTTCGATTCCCGGCCGGGTCGGGGATTTTAACCTTAATTGGTTAATTTCAATGGCCCGGGGGCTGGGTGTTTGTGCTGTCCCCAACATCCCTGCAACTCACACACCACACATAACACTATCCTCCACCACAATAACACACAGTTACCTACAAATGGCAGATGCCGCCCACCCTCATCGGAGGGTCTGCCTTACAAGGGCTGCACCCGGCTAGAAATAGCCATACGAAATTATTATTATTATTATTATCGTCTCAGTCATGTGGAATAAGAGAAACCGAGGAAGGTCAAGAAGATACTGACTAGACTCAGTTTTGAACGATTAAATGATAAGATGAATGGAATTAAACCAGACCACAATGTCAGTTACAAACATGGAATTTTAGAGGAACATACCTAACTGACAGAGGATTGCAGACTGAACGATGTAAGGTGTAGCAGTGCATGGAGAAATACGCTAACGCATGCGTTTTTTCGTACAGTAGCAGATGCCACAATTATATCACTGCAATCAGTTTTCCTGTAATTCCTCTACGAGTGCTTTCAGCTCTTTACTGGAAATAGAGCAAGTTTGTATCGAGTGGTACAAAACAAAGAGGCTTATATTAAGTGAACTTAGTTCCGAGCAAGTTCACATTATTTCCAAATAAAAAGTAAGAAATGGGAAAGTTATTTCACACCTTTATTAGGGTTGGTTTCTCATTACCAATGTAATGCATCGAACAACAAAAAGTAGAGGTGAAAGGCAATTATCAGTATTCCCACACAAGTTAGGAAACCTACCGATTTGTCACTTGTGGAAGCAGAGTTAGTATCAAGTCTACGTTCTATATACAGTATGTGTGTCGATAAAGACATCGTTCTTTCGGCTATGGAACGACACTTAAAGTATCAATGTAAAACCATAATGTAGAAGTAATCTATATATATAAAATAACTTGTCCTGACTGACTGACTGACTGACTGACTGATTCATCATCGCCGAGCCAAAACTACTGGACATAAAGAAATGAAACTTTGGGGATATATTCATATTAAGATGTAGGTGCTCGCTAAGAGAGGATTTTTTGATATTCCTTCGCTAAGGGGGTGAAAAGGGGGGTGAAATTTTAGAAAGAGTGTATCTATATCTCAAAACTTTAAAAGTTTACAGATGTAAAAATTGGTATTTAGAATCTTCTTTTAAAATAAGGATACACGTATTTTTTTGTTTTCTGAAAACCCCAATAGGAGAGGTGAAAAAGGGTGAAAATGGGGAAAAATGGGTTGAATGCCTTCAATCAGGATACCGGTACTTATATCTCAGAAACTGAAGATATTACAGACCTGAAAATTGGTACTTTTGATCTCTTTTAAAAATAAAGAAACACGTATTTTTTTGTTTTTGGAAAATCCAATTAATGGGAGGGTGAAAAAGGGGTGAATTTTTAAAATGAGTGAATCTATATCTCCAAAATTTTAAAGTTTGCAGATGTAAAAATTGGTATTTAGAATCTTCATTAAAAATAAAGAAACACGTATTTTTTTGTTTTCGGAAAATCGCAATAGAAGGAGTGTAAAGGGGTGGAAAAAGGGTTGAATGCCTTTAATGAGGCTACTTATATCTCAGAAACTGAAGATATTACAGACCTGAAAATCGGTGTTTGGGATCTCCTTTAAAAATAAAGAAACACGTATTTTTTGTTTCTGGAAAATCCAATTAAGGGAGGGGGTGAAAAGGGGGTAATATTTTAAAATGAATGTATCTATATCTCAAAACTTTTAAAGGTTATAGATGTGAAAATTGGTATTTAGAATCTCCTTTAAAAATAAAGAAACATGTATATTTTGTTTTCGGAAAATCCTAATAAGAAGGGAAGAAAAGGTTGAAGAAGGGGTCGAATGCTTTTCATGAGTCTACTTATATTTCAGAACCTGAAGATATTACAGACTTGAAAATTGGTATTTGGGATCTACTTTAAAAGTAAGGAAACACGTATTTTTTCGTTTTTGGAAAATCCAAATATTGGGTGTGAAAACGGGGGGGTGAATTTTTTAAAATGAGTGCATCTACATCTTAAAACTTTAAAATTTACAGATGTAAAAATTGGTAGTTAGAATCTCCTCTAAAAATTAAGGAACACATATTTTTTTTTGTTTCCTGTAAATCCCAATAGGAGGGGTGTAAAAGGGGGAAAAATGGGTTGAATGCCTTTAATGAGGATACATATATCTCAGAAACGAAAGATATTACGGAACTGAAAATTTGTATATGGGATCTCCTTTAAAAATAAAGAAACACGTATTTTTTAGTTTTTGGAAAATCCAATTAATGGCGGTTAAACAGGAGTGACAAATTGGGGTGAATTTTTTGAAAGACTATATCTACAGAATATCTTGGAATCGTAAAATGTTACAGACGTAAAAAGTGGGTGTTTGGAATCTCCTGTAAATGTAAAGAAACATAGGTGATTTGTTTTTGGAAACACCACTTAAGGGGAACTCAAAAGGGGTGAAATTTTGAAATGAGAATTTTTACAGTATATCTAAAAAACTTAACATGTTACAGAAGTGAAAAATGGTATTTTTTATCTCTATTAAACATAAAGAAACGTGTATTTTTAGTTTTCGGAAATATCACCTGGGTGGAGGGGGGTAAAAGTGACTGAAAATGGTGCTGAATTCTTTTAATTAGGCTACTGATATATCAAAAATGCAGATTTTACAGACGTGAAATTTGATATTTTCAATCTGCTTTAAAAGTAAAAATACACGTATTCTCTAAAAATCCAATGAAGCGGGGGGGGGGGGGTGAAAGAATTGAAAAATTAATTGGCTTAATTGTATGAGAATACATACATCTAATAAAAACTAAAGTTATTACAGATGTGAAAATTCGTATTTGGATCTCTTTAAAAACAAAGAAAAACGCGTTTTGGGCGGGAAACCATCTTGGAGGGCGGGAGTGTAAAGGAGTTGAATTCCTTTCATGAGGACACATAAATCAAAAACTAAAGAAGTTAGAGTCGTGATAATTGGTATTTAGAAGATCCTTTACTATTAAAGAAACAAGTATTTTTTTTCGGGAAAGTTCACTTAGGGGGGGGGGGGGGAGTAGTGTGAAATGAAGTGAAAAAAGTAAATTACTTTTATGGGGATACTCATATCTCAAAACTGAAGGTAATAGACGTGAACATTGGTGTTTGGAATCTCCCTTAAACATAAAGAAACAAGCCATCTTTTAATTTTTTTGGGGGGGGGGGGGGTGGCGGTAAATAAACTTAATGGCGGTGGGGTGTAGAAGGAGGTGAGATCAATTGATTTTACTGTTATTAATCTATATATATAAAGTAGCTTGTCCTGACTGACTGACTGACTGACTGACTGATTCATCATCGCCGAGACAAAACTACTGGACATAAAGAAATGAAATTTTGGAGATATATTCATATTAAGATGTAGGTGCTCGCTAAGAGAGGACTTTTGGATATTCCGTCGCTAAGGGGGTGAAAAGGGGGGTGAAATTTTAAAATGAGTGTGTCTATATCTCAAAACTTTAAAAGTTTACAGATGTGAAAATTGGTATTTAGAATCTTCTTTAAAAATAACGAAACACGTATTTTTTTGTTTTGAGACAATCCCAATAGGAGGGCCACAAAAGGGTGAAAAAGGGGTTGAATGCCTTTAATCGGGATACCGGTACTTATATCTCAGAAACTGAAGATATTACAGACATGAAAATTGGTACTTTTGATATCTTTTAAAAATAAAGAAACACGTATTTTTTGTTTGGGGGAAATCCAATTAATGGGAGGGTGAAAAGAGGGTGAATTTTTAAAATGGGTGCATCTATATCTCAAAACTCTTAAAGTTTACAGATGTAAAAATTGGTACTTAGAATCTTCATTAAAAACAAAGAAACACGTATTTTTTTGTTTTCGGAAAATCCCAATAGGAGGGGTGAAAAGGGGTGAAAACGTGGTTGAATGACTTTCATGAGGATACTTATATCTCAAAAACTGAAGATATTACAGACCTGAAAATTGGTGTTTAGGATCTCCTTTAAAAATAAAGAAACACGTATTTTTTTGTTTTCGCAAAATCCCAATTGGAAGGGTGGAAAAGGGTGAAAAAGCGGTTGAATGCCTTTAATGAGGCTACTTATATTTCAGAACCTGAAGATATTACAGACCTGAAAATTGGTATTTGGGATTTACTTTAAAAATAAAGAAACAGGTATTTTTTTGATTTTGGAAAATCCAAATAATGGAGGGTGAAAAGGGGGGTGAAGTTTTAAAATGAGTGTGTCTACATCTTAAAACTTTAAAAGTTTACAGATGTAAAAAAATGGTATTTAGAATCTTCTTTAAAAATACAAGAACACGTATTTTTTGCTTTCTTTAAATCCCAATAGGAGGGGTGTAAATGGGTGAATAATGGGATGAATGCCTTTAATGAGGATACATATATCTCAGAAACTGAAAATATTACGGAACTGAAAATTTGTATATGTGAGCTCCTTTAAAAATAAGGAAACACGTATTTTTTGTTTTTGGAAAATCCAATTAATGGGGGTTAAACAGGAGTGACAAACTGGGGTGAATTTTTTGAAAGACTATATCTACAGAATATCTGAGAAACGTAAAATGTTATAGACGTAAAAAGTGGGTATTTGGAATCTCCTGTAAATGTAAAGAAAGATAGGTGATTTGTTTTCGGAAACTCCACGTAAGGGGAAATAAAAAGGGGTAAAATTTTAAAAAGCGAATTTCTACAGTATATCTCAAAAACTTAACATGTTACAGAAGTGAAAAATGGTATTTCTATCTCTATTAAAAATAAAGAAACGTGCATTTTCAGCTTTCTGAAATACCACTTGGGTGGAAGGGGGGGGGGTAAAAGTGACTGAAAATGGTGTTGAATTCTTTTAATTAGGCTACTGATATCTCAAAAATGAAGATATTACAGACGTGAAATCTGCTTTGGAATCTGCTTTAAAAGAAACACGTATTCTCGGAAAATCCAATGAAGGGGTGGGGTGGGGGGGGGGTGAAAGAATTGAAAAATTAATTGAATTAATTGTATGAGAATACATACATCTAATAGAAACTAAAGTTGTTACGGACGTGAAAATTGGTATTTGAATCTCCTTAAACAAAGAAAAACGCGTTTGGGGGGCGGGAGTGAAAAGGAGTTGAATTCCTTTCATGAAGACACATAAATCAAAAACTGAAGAAGTTAGAGTCGTGATAATTACTATTTAGAAGATACTTTACTATTAAGGAAACAAGTATATTTTGCCGGAAAATTCACTTACGGGGTGGGGGGGGAGGGGAGTGTGAAAGGAAGTGAAAATAAAGTGAATTATTTTTATGGGGATACTTATATCTCAAACTGAATGTAACAGATGTGAACATTGGTGTTTGGAATATCTTTTAAACATAAAGAAACACGTCTTCTATTTTTTTGGGGGGGGGGGGTTGTAAATAAACTTAACGGCGGTGGGGTGTAAAAGGAGGTGAGATCAATTGATTTTACTGTTCATAATGTACTTAAGGAGCCTCCGGCCTCTCGCAGCTGGGTTCCGTGGTTCAAATCCCGGTCACTGCATGTGACATTCGTGCTGGACAAAACGGAGGCGGGACAGGTTTTTCTCCGGATACTTCGATTTTCTCTCTCATCATTCATTCCAGCAACACTGTCCAATATTTCATTTCATTTGTCATTCAACGATCATTGCCCCAGAGGTGTGCTTCGGCAGCCGGCGCAATTCCTATTGTCGCTGCTAGATGGGGCTTTATTCATTCCATTCCTGACCCTGTCGAATGACTGGAAACAGGCTATATAGTTTCGATGTACTTATTCTGATCATAAACCGATCATTTTTAATCTTTCCTGGGCTGGTTTTCAACAGCCATCTTTTCCTTCGGAGAACGTTCTTAGATTACAGTAGATCCTCCTGGCATGTAAATAAAAATTTAAACACATTTGAAATAAACGATAGGAATGAGATGGACCGTCAAATTGTTCACCTCTATAATAAGGTCAACAATGCACGGAAGTATGTCATTGGTATCGCCAGAAATCCCGCACACTTGCCTACGCGCGACGATGGTGCTGGTCACATTGTAACAATGACACTGGCAGCAGATATAATTTACCGCCAAGTAGCGATCTTGCAGCTTGCTGTGGGGTTCAGAACATCTTTTAATAATAATAATAATAATAATAATAATAATAATAATAATAATAATAATAATAATAATAATAATAATAATAATAATAATAATGTTCTGGACCGTTGTCAAATGTGCGGACCCCCCTGGAAAATGGTCCTGGACGGGTAATGACTAAGAATGCAGTCCGGCCGCGGGTTCAGTACCGCCAAGGCACCTAAGACGACACCACGCCGGATCTCCTGAAGGATTTGATCCATATTAAAAACGCTTATAGGAAAAGATGGCAAAGATTTAGGGACCCAACTGACGGGGTGGAATATCTGGACCTAGCCCGGGAAGTACGAAATCGATTGCTGGAAAGAAAGATTGAAAAATGTGAGGAATCATACCGTAATCTATTAGAAAACGAGTCAGATCGCGAATTTTGGCGGATTCTCGCAGAAAACGAGTCAGATCGCGAATTTCGGCGGATTATATATCTAAAACAATTAGCATTCAATTATAAATTTCAGTATAATACCGTAGCGAAGCACGGGTATCTTGCTAGTGTACTTATAAGGATCCTCCGTTGCTCAGGCGGCACCGCTCCGGCCTCTCAAAGCTGGGTTCCGTGGTTCAAATTGTGGTCACTTTATGTGACTTTCGTGCTTGACAAAACGGAGGCGGGATAGGTTTTTCTCCGGATACTCCGGTTTTCCCTGTCATCAGCCATTCCAGCAACACATAATAATAATAATAATAATAATAATAATAATAATGTTCCGGACCGTCGTCAAATGTGCGGACCGCGCTGGCAACGGCTCCTGGACGGGTAATGACTAAGAATGCGGTCCGGCCGCGGGTTCAGTGCCGCCAAATCACCCAATATGACACCACGCCGGATCTCCTGAAGGATTTTATCCATATTAAAAATGATTAACGGAAAAGATGGCAAAGATTTACGGACCCAACTGACCAGGAGGAATGCCTGAGCCTAGCCCGAGAAGTACGAAATCGATTGTTGGAAAGGAATATTGAAAAATGGGAGGAAACGTGCTGTAAAATAATAGAAAACGAGTCAGATCGGGAATTTTGGAGGATTCTCGCAGAAAACGAGTCAGATCGCGAATTTCGGCGGATTATATATCTAAAACAATAAGCATTCAATTATAAATTTCAGTATAATACCGTAGCGAAGCACGGGTATCTTGCTAGTCTATATATATAAAGTAGCTTGTCCTGACTGACTGACTGACTGACTGATTCATCATCGCCGAGCCAAAACTACTGGACATAAAGAAATGAAATTTTGGGGATATATTCATATAAAGATGTAGGTGCTCACTAAGAGAGGATTTTTGGATATTCCATCGCTAAGGGGGTGAAAAGGGGAGTGAAATTTTAAAATGAGTGTGTCTATATCTCAAAACTTTAAAAGTTTACAGATGTGAAAATTGGTATTTAGAATCTTCTTTAAAAATAAGGAAACACGTATTTTTTTTGTTTTCAGACAATCCCAATAGGAGGGGTGAAAAAGGGTGAAAAATTGGTTGAATGCCTTTAATCAGGATACCGCTACTTATATCTCAGAAACTGAAGATATTACAGACCTCAAAATTGGTACTTTTGATCGCTGTCAAAAATAAAGAAACACATATTTTTTTGCTTTGGGAAAATCCAATTAATGCGAGGGTGAAAGGGGGAGTGAATTTTTAAAATGAGTGCATCTATATCTCAAAAGTTTTAAAGTTTAGAGATGTAAAAATTGGTATTTAGAATCTTCATTAAAAATAAAGGAACACGTATTTTTTTGTTTTCGGAAAATCCCAATAGGAGGGGTGAAAAGGGGTGAAAAATGGGTTGAAATACTTTAAAGAGAATACTTATATCTCAGAAACTGAAGATATTACAGACCTCAAAATTGGTACTTTTGATCGCTTTCAAAAATAAAGAAACACATATTTGTTTGTTTTTGGAAAATCCAATTAATGCGAGGGTGAAAAGGGGGGGTAAATTTTTAAAATGAGTGCATCTATATCTCAAAAGTTTAAAGTTTAGAGATGTAAAAATTGGTATTTAGAATCTCCTTTAAAAATAAAGAAACACGTATTTTATTGTTTTCGGAAAATCCTAATAGGAAGGGTGGAAAAGGGTGAAAAACAGGTTGAATGCCTTTAATGAGGCTACTTATATTTCAGAACCTGAAGATATTACAGACCTGAAAATTGGTATTTGGGATCTACTTTAAAAATAAGGAAACAGGTACTTTTTCGTTTTTGGAAAATCCAAATAATGGGGGAGGGGGGTGAATTTTTAAAAAATAGTGTGTCTACATCTTAAAACTTTAAACGTTTACAGATGTAAAAATTGGTGTTTAGAATCTCCCTTAAAAATAAAGGAACACGTATTCCTTTGTTTTCTCTAAATCTCAATAGGAGGGGTGTACAAGGGTGAATAATGGGTTGAATGCCTTTAATGAGGATACATATATCTCAGAAACTGAAGATATTACAGAACTGAAAATTTGTAAATGGGATCTCCTTTAAAAATAAAGAAACACGTATATTTTTGCTTTTGGAAGATTCAATTAATGGCGGTTAAACAGGAGTGGCAAATTGGGGTGAAGTTTTTGAAGGACTATATCTACAGAATATCTGAGAAGCGTAAAATGTTACAGACGTAAATGTGGGTATTTGGAATCTCCTGTAAGTGTAAAGAAACATAGGTGATTTGTCTTTGGAAACTCCTCTTAAGGGGAACTAAAAACAGGTGAAATTTTAAAATGAGAATTTCTACAGTATATCTCAAAAAACTTAACATGTTACAGAAGTGTAAAATGGTAATTTTTTAATTCTATTAATAATAAAGAAACGTGTATTTTTAGTTTTCGGAAACACCACTTGGGTAGTGGGGGGGGGGGTTAATGTGACTGAAAATGGTGTTGAATTCTTTTAATTAGGCTACTGATATCTCAAAAATGTACATGTTACACACGTGAAATTTGATTTTTGGAATCTGCTTTAAAAGTAAGGAAACACGTATTCTCGGAAAAATCCAATGAAGTGGGTTTGGGGGGTTAAAGGATTGAAAAAATTAATTGACTTAATTGTATGAGAATACATACATCTAATGAAAACTAAAGTTGTTACAGACGTGAAAATTGGTATTTTGATCTCCTTTAAAAACAAAGAAAAGCGCGTTTTGGGGGGGGGGGGGAAACAATCTTGGGTTGACGGGAGTGAAAAGGAGTTGAATTCCTTTCATGAGGACACATAAATAAAAGAACTGAAGAGGTTAGAGTGGTGATAATTGGTATTTAGAAGATCCTTTACTGTTAAAGGAACAAGTATTTTTTGCCTTAATATCACTTTGTGAGCGGGGGGGGGGGGGGGGGGTAGTGTGAAAGGAAGTTAAAAAAAGTGAATTATTTTCAAGGGGATACTTATATCTCAAAGCTGAAGGTATTAAACGTGAACATTGGTATTTGGAATCTCCTTTAAACATAAAGAAACACACCTTCTTTTATTTTTTGGGGGTGTGGGGGTAAATAAACTTAACGGCGGTGGTGTGTAAAAGGAGGTGAGACCAATTTGATTTTACTGTTCATAATGTACTTTTAAGGAGCCTCCGTTGCTCAGGCGGCAGCGCGCCAGCCTCTCACGGCTGGGTTCCGTGTTTTAAATCCCGGTCACTCCATGTGACATTCGTGCTGGACAAAATGCAGGCGGGACAGGTGTTTCTCCGGATACTCCGGCTTTCCATGTCATCATTCATTCCAGCAACACTGTCCAATATTTCATTTCATTTGTCACTCATCGATCATTGCCCCAGAGGGGAGCTTCGGCAGCCGGCACAATTCCTATTGTCGCCGCTAGATGGGGCTTTATTTATTCCATCCCTGATCCTGTCGAATGATAGGAAACAGGCTGTAGACATTCGATGTACTTATTCTGATCATAAACCGATCATTTTTAATCTTTCCTGGGTTCTTTTTCAACAGCCATCTTTTCCTTCGGAGAACGTTCTTAGATTACAGTAGATTCTCCTGGCATATAAATAAAAATTTAAACACATTTGAAATAAACGATAGGAATGAGATTGGCCGTCAAATTTTTCACCTCTATAATAAGGTCAATAACACACGGAGGTATGTCATTCGTATCGCCAGAAATCGCGCACACTTGCCTACGCGCGACAATGGTGCTGGTCACATTGTCAACAATGACAATGGCAGCAGATGTAATTTACCGCCAAGTAGCGGTCTTGCATATTGCTGTGGGGTCCAGAACATATAATAATAATAATAATAATAATAATAATAATAATAATAATAATAATAATAATAATAATAATAATAATAATAATAATAATAATAATAATAATAATAATAATAATAATAATAATATTCTTGAACGTCGTCACATGTGCGGACCACGCTGGAAATGGGTTCTGGACGGCTAATGACTAAGAATGCAGTCCGGCCGCGGGTTCAGTAGGCTACCGCCAAGGCACCCAAGACGACACCACGACAGATCCCCTGAAGGATTTGATCCATATTAAAAATGCTTATAGGAAAAGATGGCAAAGATTTAGGGACCCAACTAACTGGGTGGAATACCTGGACCTAGCTGGGGAAGTACGAAATCGATTGCTGGAAAGAAAGATTGAAAAATGGGAGGAGACTTGCCGGAATCTATTAGAAAACGAGTCCTATCGCGAATTTTTTCGGATTCTCGCAGAAAACGAGTCAGATCGCAATTTCGGCGGATTATATATCTAAAACAATAAGCATACAATTACAAATTTCAGTATAATACCGCAGCGAAGCACGGGTATCTTGCTAGTCTATATATATAAAATAGCTTGTCCTGACTGACTGACTGACTGACTGACTGACTGACTGACTGACTGACTGACTGACTGACTGACTGACTGACTGACTGACTGACTGACTGACTGACTGATTCATCATCGCCGAGCCAAAACTACTGGACATAAAGAAATGAAATTTTGGGGATACATTCATATTAAGATGTAGGTGCTCGCTATGAGAGGATTTTTGGATATTACGCCGCTAAGGGGGTGAAAAGGGGGGTGAAATTTTAAAATGAGTGAATCTATATCTCAAAAACTTTAAAAGTTTACAAATGTAAAAATTGGTATTTAGTATCTTCTTTAAAAATAAGGAAATGCGTATTTTTTTGTTTTCAGAAAATCCCAGTAGGAGGGGTGAAAAAAGGGTGAAAAGTGGTTGAATGTCTTTAATCAGGATACCGGTGCTTATATCTCAGAAACTGAAGGTATTACAGACCTGAAAATTGGTACTTATGATCTCTTTTAAAAATAAAGAAACATGTATTTTTTTGTTTTTGGAAAATCCAATTAATGGGAGTGTGAAAATGGGGTGAATTTTTAAAATCAGTGTATCTATATCTCAAAACTTTGAAAGTTTACAGATGTAAAAATTGGTATTTAGAATCTTCATTAAAAATAAAGAAACGCTTATTTTTTTGTTGTCGGAAAATCCCAATAGGAAAGGTGGAAAGGGGTGAAAAATGGGTTGAATGCATTTAATGAGGATACTTATATCTCAGAAACTGAATATATTACAGACCTGAAAATTGGTGTTTTGGATCTCCTTTAAAAATAAAGAAACACATATTTTTGTTTTTGGAAAATCCAAATTATGGGGGGGGGTGAGAGGGGGTGAATTTTTAAAATGAGTGTATCTATATCACAAAACTTTTAAAGTTTATAGATGTAAAAAATTAGTATTTAGAATCTCCTTTAAAAAGTAAAGAAACACGTACATTTTTGTTTTCGGAAAATCGCAATAGGAAGGGTGGAAAAGGGTGAAAATGTGTTGAATGCCTTTAATGAGGCTAATTATATTTCAGATCCTGAAGATATTACAGACCTGAAAATTGGTATTTGGGATCTACTTTGAAATAATAAAGAGACAGGCATTTTTCGTTTTTGGAAAATCTAAATAATGGGGAGGGGGTGATGAAAAGGGCAGTGAAATTTTAAAATGAGTGTTCTACATCCTAAAATTTTTAATGTTTACAGATGTGAACATTTAAAAATAAAGGGACATGTATTTTTTTTTCGGAAAATTTCAAGGGTGAATAATGGGTTGAATGCCTTTAATGAGGATACATATATCTCAGAAACTGAAGATATTACAGAACTGAAAATTTTTATATGGGATCTCCTTTAGAAATAAAGAAACACGTATTTTTTTTGTTTTTGGAAAATCCAATTAATGGCGGTTAAACCGAGTGACAAATTGGGGTGAATTTTTTGAAAGACCATATCTACAGAATATCTGAGAAATATCTCAAAAATGAAGATGTTACAGACGTGAAATTTGATAATTGGAATCTGCTTTACAAGTAAAGAAGCACGAATTCTCCCAAAATCCAATGAATGGGGGTGGGGGGAGGTGAAAGAATTGAAAAATTAATTGACTTAATTGTATGAGAATACTTACATCTAATAAAAACTAAAGTTGTTAGGGCCTACAGACGTGAAAATTGATATTTGGTTCTCCTTTAAAGACAAAGAAAAGCCCGTTTTGTGGGAAGGGGGAATCATCTTGGGAGGCATGAGTGAAAAGGAGTTGAATTCCTTTCATGAGGACACATAAATCAAAAACTGAAGAAGTTACAGTCGTGATAATTGGTATTTAGAAGATCCTTTACTATTAAAGAAACAAGTATTTTTTGCCGGAAAATTCACTTGAGACCGGGGGGGGGGGAGGGGTATGGTGAAAGTGAAAAAAGTGAATTATTTTAATCTGAAAACTGAAGGTAATAGACGTAAACAACGGTGTTTGGGATCTCCTTTAAACATAAAGAAACACGCCTTCTTTTAGTATTTTTTGGGGGGGGGGGGTAAATAAACTTAATGGCGGTGGGGTGTAAAAGGAGTTGAGACCAATTGATTTTACTGTTCATAATGTATTTATAAGGAGCCTCCGTTGCTCAGGCGGCAGCGCGGCGGCCTCTCACAGCTGGGTTCCGTGGTTCAAATCCTGGTCTCTCCATGTGACATTCGTGCTGGACAAAACGGAGGTGGGACAGGTTTTTCTCCGGATACTCCGGTTTTCTCTGTCATCATTCATTCCAGCAACACTGTCCAATATAATTTCCTTTCATTTGTCATCCATTAATCATTGCCCCAGAGGAGTGCGACAGGTTTCGTCTGCCGGCACAATTCCTATGTTCGCCGCTAGATGGGGGCTTCATTCATTCCATTCCTGACCCTGTCGAAAGACTGGAAACAGGCCGTAGATTTTCGATGTACTTATTCTGATCATAAACCGATCATTTTTAATCATTCCTGGGTTCGTTTTCAAGAGCCAACTTTCCCTTCGGAGAACGTTCTTAGATTACAGTACATTCTCCTGGCATATAAATAAAAATTTAAACACATTTGAAAAAAACGATAGGAATGAGATTGACCGTCCAGTTTTTCACCTCTATAATAATGTCAATAATGCAAAGAAGTATGTCATTCGTATGGCCAGAAATCCCCCACACTTGCCTACGCGCGACAATGGTGCTGGTCACATTCTCAACAATTACAATGGCAGCAGATGTAATTTACCGCCAAGTAGCGGTCTTGCATCTTGCTGTTGGGTTCAGAACATCTATAATAATAATAATAATAATAATAATAATAATAATAATAATAATAATAATAATAATAATAATAATAATAATAATGTTCTGGACCGTCGTCGAATGTGCAGACCGCGCTAGAAACGGGTCCTTGACGGGTAATGACTAAGAATGCAGTCCGGCTGGGGGTTCAGAACCGCCAAGGCACCTAAGACGACACCACGCCGGATCTCCTGAAGGATATGTTCCATATTAAAAATGCTTATAGGAAAAGATGGCAAAGATTTATGGACCCAAGTGACCGGGTGGAATACCTGGACCTAGCCCGGGAAGTACGAAATCGATTGCTTGAAAGAAAGATTGAAAAATGGAGGGAGACTTGCCGTAATCTATTAGAAAACGAGTCAGATCGCGAATTTTGGTGGGTTCTCGCAGAAAACGAGTCAGATCGCGAATTTCGGCGGATTATATATCTAAAACAATAAGCATTCATTTATAAATTTCAGTATAATACCGTAGCGAAGCACGGGTACCTTGCTAGTTCAGTGATAAATCTATATAGATGTTATCCCAATAAAATGTATACACTGTTTAAAACCGAGCTCGATAGCTGCAGTCGCTTAAGTGCGGCCAGTATCCAGTATTCGGGAGATAGTAGGTTCGAACCCAACTGTCGGCAGCCCTGAAAATGGTTTTTCGTGGTTTCCCATCTTCACACCAGGCAAATGCTGGGGCCGTACCTTAATTAAGGCCACGGCCGCTTCCTTCCAACTCCTAGCCCTTTCCTGTCCCATCGTCGCCATAAGACCTATCTGTGTCGGTGCGACGTAAAGCAACTAGCAAAAAAAGACAACACTCTTTAAATGACTATAACACTAACAATTATTATAATACAGAAAAGTTTAAAAAATAAAAATAATGTGAACAAGTGTAGAAACCAGCCAATTATCAAAAGTGTTCAAATTGTTGGCCATTGTGGTCCAAGCACAGCTGATAACGCTGACTGATTGAAACCAAAACGTTCCTAATTATTTCTGTTACGGGGCTACTCGTGGAAGGCAGAGGTGAAAGAAGGTGCGGGCTGGAATGGGTCTAACTACAAGGTCGAAAGATGAATTAAAATGTCAATAAAGGTTATATTTTCATAAGTAGAAAACTTAACAAATTTTACATAGAATTTAAACAGATAACAACAACTCAACCACTATCCACTAATCAGGTACAAGGTATAATTTTTACAAACGAAAGCCCGAGTTTCGGGGTCCTTAAAAGTTCTGGGCTTCGAGCCCCAATTACACAATCCTTGAGCTATTAGCCCAACTTTCCCAACGTACACTCATTTGTTCAGAGGGCAGAAAACCCCTTCATTCAAGGAGCATAAGCTCCAAAAAAAAACAAAAAAAAAAAAACATGTCAGGCCTCCTAGAGGCACTTTTACCACAAATGAAAGAGGTAACCGGCTCTCAATTTTTCAAGCTTATAAAGGTAATACCAGACTTTACAATCACTTGCCATCAAGGCACAACTTACAAGAATTAAACAGGGGTATCTCGTACCCAGCCTACAGGGCCTTAAAAGAAAAGGAAAAATAATAGGTTAATTTAAATGGCCCTAAAAGCAAGAAAGGAAAGGAGGCATGAATCAGCACTCCTAAATACACATTTTAAAACCTAAGAGGCACTAGGCCAATGACACAGGGGCTATTCCCAAGCTAGGGAGGTGACTCGTATGAGAAAACTTTAAGACATTACAGAAGGGAAGAAACAGTTACAAAACGTAGTCACCTCAAACCAAAAATAAAGGGAAGCTCAAGAGGGTTAAGCACTCTCTATCCCCGATTTACATTTAAAGATAGATGAAGTTTTTACAAAAGCGACGGCAAATTACATGTTACAAGATAGGTTACATAGTAAAGGTTTTGGACCTTCCCCGCGGTTTAGACTGCTGAGCTAGCGAGAAATAAAAATGTTAAGTGGCCATTACCTTGTAGAAGAGCTGCTGCCGGATGAAAGAGGCGCTTCCCGCCTCCTGCTACACTTCCATACACTCGGCTAGATGTTGTTCGAGTGGCCGAGAGACAGGATAATCAGCAGTTTTTATACTCTCGGGGAAAATTTGAGATCGTTCATGAATAATTAAGACACACCCACAGTCGTTTATTCGCTGGCTACAAATTACACATCAAAATTGGAGAAGAAATACACGATTGGTCAAAAATTAATTACAGAAATAATTGATTGGCTAACTTCAAAACTGGCTGAAAGAAAAGATTTATATTGACAACCCACAAATGAAACAACGAAATTTACCGGGCGAGTTGGCCGTGCGCGTAGAGGCGCGCGGTTGTTAGCTTGCATCCGGGAGATAGTAGGTTCGAATCCCACTATCGGCAGCCCTGAAAATGGTTTTCCGTTGTTTCCCATTTTCACACCAGGCAAATACTGGGGCTG
The DNA here is from genome assembly GCF_040414725.1 of Anabrus simplex. Taxonomy (NCBI): domain Eukaryota; kingdom Metazoa; phylum Arthropoda; class Insecta; order Orthoptera; family Tettigoniidae; genus Anabrus; species Anabrus simplex. The sequence goes on along the minus strand of NC_090265.1, from coordinate 165,688,923 downwards.
AACCTTAATTAAGGCCACGGCCGCTTCCTTCCAACTCCTAGGCCTTTCCTATCCCATCGTCGCCATAAGACCTATCTGTGTCGGCGCGACGTAAAGCCCCTAGCAAAAAAAAAAGAACGAAATTTAGTAAAGGACAAACTTATGAATACAAAATTTCTTCAAATAAAGTTCTTCCACTTCGCACCAGGGTGCATGATCCCAGTTTTACAGTAGAGACATCTATGAGAGAATGTCCACACTTCTTGATCAATAGAAAACAAAATACGTTGAAATCCACACAGTACTGACAACTTCGTAATCACAAAATTTCCGGTAGTGACATCTTATGAGAAACTTATAAATTGATACAGTTGTTGAAGTTCAGAGTTTCTCCTGTAGAGGAGTACTTTAAGGCGGAAAATTCAAATGTGCGGCGTAGAGGTGTAACGACCGGTACAATTTCAATTGGTATTTCGGCATATTCTCTTTCAATGGCTGCTCTCAACACATTGTTTGTAACTGGTTTTGTGGTGTAAACTATGTGCTTAACATACCCACACAGAAAACAATGTATTGGGGTCAAATCTAGTGAGCTTGGAGGGTACTAGGCAACTCTTCTTCGTCCTACCCTTCTGTTTGGAGGTGGTCGTCAAGATATGCCCTTACATCCAGATGGTAGTGGGGAGGTGTTCCATCCAGCTGAAAGTACTATTCTTCACTCCTAAACATCTCTTGGACGCATAGCATAGCGTATTCTTGTAGCAAGTTGAGTTAATTTGCACCATTAACGGTATCATTAAAAAATAAAGGCCCAATTAAACCAAATGCTGACAAACCACACCACACTATAACTCCAGGTAAGTTCACATGTGCTCCACTGTCAAATGAGGACTGTTAGCGGCCCAGTAGGTGCAATTGTGACGATTAATGGAACAATTTAACTTGAACATAGATTTATCACTCCAAACAATCTTGTATGGGAATTCATTGTCCTCTGCAGATTTTGCTTGGTACCACACACAAAATTCAATTCTGCTATCATAATCATCTTCATTAAGAGCATGAGCTGATGTTGGAATAAAACTTCTCCATTGGGCACGCTTCAAAATGCGATAGACGCTTTATTTTGGAACTTCTGTCTCACGAGTCGCTTGATGAACAGATTTTCTAGGCGACTTCAAAAATCGTGCCATGACTTCTCTTTCTCTTGTGGGGCTGGTGGATGATCGTGGTCTTCCGGAATGGCTCTTGTGGACGTCCTTAACACTTCCTTCTTCCTCAAAATTAACTTGTAAACGAGTAATTGTGAGTCTCATTGGTGCATCGTGTTGAAACTCCATTCTAAACCTACTTTGCACTTGACTTATGTTCTCAATCTTTCAGAGACACTTTATAATGTATTTTCTTCCCTCAACGTTCAGTCTGACTCCAACTATTATTTTAAGCAGCCACTACTGAAAAGAAGACATAAAACGTGGTTGTAATGAACTGTGAAAGAGTGTATACATTTCATTGGAACATTCTGTATATGAAGTACAAATCTATAAAATTACACTGGTTTCTTTTCATGAATGAAGAGGGATCACTATAGTTCATATCCTTTCGGTTTTGGCTTTAGGAGTTATAAACTGGGTCGTCAAGCAGGAAATATATCTACCGTAAACAAACCTATCTTAAACCTGCTCCCTATGTGGATCGGTGGTAGAGTGTCAGTCTCTGTATCCCAAGATTGCGGGTTCAAACCCGGCAGAGGATTTCGGATTGTTGAAGGCTGGGAGAAAGTTCAATCGACACTCCATGTCGTTCGATATCGGCATGTAAAAGATCTCTGGTAACACATTTGGTGTTAAACCGACAAGACAAATTTACTAAATTTCAGCCACAGACGCCCAAGAAAATTTTGGTCTACTCTGCCATCGTTCCTTCGATCTGTTATGCTGAAGATATTGTTGATGAGCCTGCAAGATTCCAGCTCGTCAGGTGGCCTTATAATAATATTATTATTAGGCCTATTATTATTATTATTATTATTATTATTATTATTAAATCTATGTTGGTCTATTTATGGCCGAGATTTAATCATTTCTCGGGAAAACACCAAATGTGTCACCAGAGATCTTTTAAATGCCGACATCGTACGACGTGGACTCTTTGTCCACCCTTCAGACATCCGACGACTCGTACATCTGTCTGGTTTTTACCCACTATCTTGGGATCCAGAGCCCAAGACTCTAACACTAATCCACACGGGAGTATATTTCCTTCTAATAACGATTTAACGATTTTATAATCAAAGAAACGCAATGCAATATGGCTAAGGGCATGACTTTTTCGCATTCATTTATGTTCTATATAGCGAAAAGGAAGCAAATTCTCGTTATTTCGCCATCGCTTTAATTTCACTTTAATCATTTCTTAAAAATATTCATAAAAATGTTTAATTCACGAGATTTGTGAATTATTTGTGTGCACTTAAAGGAAGCGCCTTGAAGAACGCTATCTAACATACAAAATTTGAAACTAGTAGTGCAAGAAGTTGGGACGTCGATCAAAAGATGTCACCACTAAAGTGATAGAGTAATGTGTTATTTTAAGGTTTCCTAAACTAACTGGATTTCTTTTGTTTTTTGGGGGTGTTTCACAGTTTGCAATAACTATTTCAAGAAGTGTGGACTTTTCTCCATAGATGTCTCTACTTAAGAACTGATGCCATGCACTCTGGTGCAAAGTGGAATAATGAGAAATTTAATGAAATTTTGTGTTCATAGGTTTTCTGAACTGAATTGACTTTCCTTATTTTTGATACTTCAAGGTTTGGAACACTGCTTACTTATCCCACCAACTTGGGATCTCAACCAATAGGAAAATTCATGGATTTATTCTTCTGCCTATCATAGGCTTCTTGTAACTTTCCACTATCCAATAAAAATGAGAGGGTGTGTCCGGATTTAGTCCAGAGCCTTCTCGAACCTTCCTTTCGGGTATAAAAGCTGACGCCTTTTCGAGCTAACTTGTCTTATTGATCGTCGTGTTACTGAGTGTGTGTGTTAAGAGGGGAGGCGGAGGCCTCATTCTTCGGCAGGCAGAACATCAGATAAGGTAATGGCCACCAGTTTCTAACTCAGTAGTTATCTCAGCAAGCTGATTCGAGGGGAAGGTTCCCATCTTTAACTATGTAACAGTCAATTTCCTAACATGTAAACTTATTTTTCTTCTCATGTACAACTTCAAGTAAGCCAAAGGTACTTAACTGAAAACCGGGGATAGAGAGTGCGTTACCCTCTCGAATTCCCCTTCAATTAATCTTGAGGTGACTATGATTTTGTAACCGTTTTCGTTTGTAAATTGTAACTTAACTTGTCCATCTAGTCACCTGAGTAGTTTAGCGTTAGCCCCTGCATTGTCGGGCCACAAGTCCAAGTAGGGTTTTAAGCTCTTGATTTCAAGGAGCGCAAGCGTCCGCCTCTATACATTTTGTTTTTGGGCCCAGTAATTGAACCTGTTAATTGCCATACAGGGCCGGTAGAATGGGTACTAGATACCCCTGTGTAAAGTTAAAAAGCTATTGATACGGTCTTCAAATTGTAGGTTGTGCCTAGAGAGGCCTGCAGGTGTAAATTTTAGTGAGCAAAGACGCTCTAATCACCAATGTAATACTTAAAGGCTGCCTTGAGTAGGCTGTAAGGGTTTGGGAGCGTAGTCTCCTAGCTAGAACTGTAGAGCATTAAGGCTTTTTTCTTCAAATGCCAAATATACACTGACTGACAGAGCAAATGCAACACCAAGAAGGAGTGGTTCGAAAGAGATGAAAGTTGGGGAAAAAACAGAGACGGCACGGACGAATAATTGATGTTTATTTCAAACCGATATGCAGCTTACACAATGCGCACGGCATCGACTCAGTAGGATGTAGGACCACCGCGAGCGGCGATGCACGCAGAAACACGTCGAGGTACAGAGTCAATAAGAGTGCGGATGGTGTCCTGAGGGATGGTTCTCCATTCTCTGTCAACCATTTGCCACAGTTGGTCGTCCGTACGAGGCTGGGGCAGAGTTTGCAAACGGCGTCCAATGAGATCCCACACGTGTTCGATTGGTGAGAGATCCGGAGAGTACGCTGGCCACGGAAGCATCTGTACACCTCGTAGAGCCTGTTGGGAGATGCGAGCAGTGTGTGGGCAGGCATTATCCTGCTGAAACAGAGCATTGGGCAGCCCCTGAAGGTACGGGAGTGCCACCGGCCGCAGCACATGCTGCACGTAGCGGTGGGCATTTAACGTGCCTTGAATACGCACTAGAGGCGACGTGGAATCATACGCAATAGCGCCCCAAACCATGATGCCGCGTTGTCTAGCGGTAGGGCGCTCCACAGTTACTGCCGGATTTGACCTTTCTCCACGCCGACGCCACACTCGTCTGCGGTGACTATCACTGACAGAACAGAAGCGTGACTCATCGGAGAACACGACGTTCCGCCATTCCCTCATCCAAGTCGCTCTATCCCGGCACCATGCCAGGCGTGCACGTCTATGCTGTGGAGTCAATGGTAGTCTTCTGAGCGGACGCCGGGAGTGCAGGCCTCCTTCAACCAATCGACGGGAAATTGTTCTGGTCGATAATGGAACAGCCAGGGTGTCTTGCACATGCTGAAGAATGGCGGTTGACGTGGCGTGCGGGGCTGCCACCACTTGGCGGTGGATGCGCCGATCCTCGCGTGCTGACGTCACTCGGGCTGCGCCTGGACCCCTCGCACGTGCCACATGTCCCTGCGCCAACCATCTTCGCCACAGGCGCTGCACCGTGGACACATCCCTATTGGTATCGGCTGCGATTTGACGAAGCGACCAACCTGCCCTTCTCAGCCCGATCACCATACCCCTCGTAAAGTCGTCTGTCTGCTGGAAATGCCTCCGTTGACGGCGGCCTGGCATTCTTAGCTATACATGTGTCCTGTGGCACACGACAACACGTTCTACAATGACTGTCGGCTGAGAAATCACGGTTCGAAGTGGGCCATTCGCCAACGCCGTGTCCCATTTATCGTTCGCTACGTGCGCAGCACAGCGGCGCATTTCACATCATGAGCATACCTCAATGACGTCAGTCTACCCTGCAATTGGCATAAAGTTTTGACCACTCCTTCTTGGTGTTGCATTTGCTCTGTCAGTCAGTGTATTTGTGTAATACTGAGAGCTGCTTTGGGAAGGCCATAACTTGTAACCATTGGAGCAAAGTGCTCTTGAAAATTGTATTTTGGGTGATTTCTCTCCTTGTCTATTTAACTAAACGCAAAATTAGTGATGTTGGGACTCTTGTAAATTATGAGCTTGAAGCTCAAAATTGCAACTTACCAATTCTTGGTTTTCCTGTTTGTCGATTTTGTACCAAATTAGCTCTGTACCTGAAATCTTGTTCGTTCACCAAGTGCATTGTTTTGTTAAAATTTAATATTTGAAAAGAAATATAAGCTTTATTTTAAGGGGACCGGGGACACATTTTTTTCGGTAAATGGATGAAATTGTCTAAATTTGAATTCTGGCATAAATAACTTGTATTAACCTTCCTCTACGTAACAAAAGTGGTTTTGTGTCGCTGTGACTATTTTTGGCGTAGTTACGGCCGTTTTAAATGACTCTGCACGGTCATTTAATTCTCCACCACGCCCCCTTCCTCTGTATGCTCGGCTATCCGTGTCCCTTCTGTTACCATTAATTCCCTATTTACAGTAGCATTGAGATGAAACAATTTTTGAATATTGGAATATATACTGCCGTCTGTTGGCTATGTTATGAACTACTTCAACCTCGAGGAATTATGAGGGATCATTTGTAGCAATGGAAGTATTTGCAGCTGATATTTTATGAAAAAGATCAGTGGAAGAATGTGGCATGCGCTACACAACTGTGCTTTCTGATAAGGATGCCAAAACATTTCTCCACCTTTTAAATGGAGCAAGAAGAGTGCATTAACCATGTTGCAAAAAGGATGGGGACTGGTTTGAGGAATTTGGTGAAAGAGTGGAAAGTAAAAGGAACTACACTTGGTGGAAGGGGGCCTGGAAGTTTGAAAGAAGCAACTATTGTGAAGCTCACAAATTATTATAGGTAGGCAATATGTCCAAATATTCCCTCAACAGATAATATGAAATCTGCAATATATGCCTCACTATACCATTACTCCTCCACAGATGAAGATCCTAAGCATAAGAAATGCTTTTTAGGACCTGAATCATGGTGCTTCTACAACAAGAGTATCGCAACTGGACAAACCCCTCCAAACCCACAAAAAATGTCAGTTAAGTTCACAACTGCAATGCTGCTGAAAATTGTGCCTGTATACCAAAGGCTGGCATCAACAGAACTTCTGTCTAGATGTTGTACAGGGGCTACTCAAAATGCAATGAAAGTCTTCATGCATGTAAATGGAAAATGTGCCCAAGAGAGACCTCTTTGTCCTCAAAAAGACTTGGAATAGCTGTTTCTAATGCAGTTTCAGAATACAACATGTGATGTAGTGCAACACAAGAAATGAAAATGGTTATAAGGAATTATAAACTTTCACCAGTATCCAACAAACTTGCCACACAAGGAGATGGAAGAAGAAAATTTTACAGTCAGCGGTCAGTCACACAACAAAAGAAAACAGCCAGGAAAGAACTGACAATCCTCAAGGTACACAGGGAGGAAGCCAAGAAGAAACAGGAGGGTAGGAGTTATAGTGTTGGTGAATTTTAAGAGATTTGGAAAGGCCATTATGAAAATTTTTAATGGTTTTAGAACTAAAATTCATTTAACTCAAAACACCATTTTTTGTAACCTGCAGTGTTCCATGCGGGTCAAATCTAAACCTACATTTACCAAAGTCGGTATCTAGCTTCGATGTGACCTAACAAAGAAATTGTAGGATGGATTTTGCATTCTTCTTCAACATACTCATTTTATGAGGCAAAATGTACAGAAAATTAGTGGAAAATTACATGAAATAAAATTAAAAAATTGAAACAGGAGTTAATTGAGAAACATAGGGTGAATCAAAAATTCCATCCTAGAGTTGTTTTGTATTATAAGGAAGAATCATTTCACAAGTTTTCAAACTCTCAGGTAAAAGTCCATCCCGCAGGGAACTTTTTGAAAGTTGCCTGTTTCGCGAGTGTCATAAACACAAAGTACATCATATCTCATGAACTAATAACGATATTAAGTTGAAATTAAGATATATTCTTTTCATAATAGTCCTACATATTCCATATCAATTTCATTGTGATTGCTCAAAAATTGTGGAAAATTAGAAAATGTGTCCCTGGTTCCCTTAAAGTCTTATATTAATCTTTGACTATCGTACTTTCACCTCTGAGTTCAACAGAATACCCCGGAACATTGATAATCATTTTTGATTATTCCTTATGTACTCTTGATTAGAACTATAGCTTAGCCATAATCAAGATTAATAACAAAGTACCCTTTCACTCTACATGGTCGTACATTTCACCCTTGTACGGCCAAATCATGAAGGGAGATTTTAGATTATTAGTACTAAATGAGAAATCCTTATTCTGTATTCTGTTTCCCTTCACACACGTGATATTGGAATACAAGTTCAAGTTCCTTATTTTCAATGAATTTCGCTGTATTTTCGCACTTATCGAAAAATAAGTAAATTTCGCTTTCAACTGGCCTTGTTGCTTAATTCTCTGTAATTCGCGGAAAAAACCCACTAATTTCTTAACCAGAATCATATGATTTGTTAATATTTCTCAAATCGCTTCCAAATATTTTTTGTTGCGCCTGGCGTTAATGCTAAAAAATAATTCCTCTAAGTATGGGCTAAATAAGAAATGAATACTGACTTAATACTCTTATTTTATTAGTGATTTGATTTTATACAATTTAATTCAGCTCTGTTTTCAGGAGTCAATTACTTTTTTTTCTCGGACAGAAGTAATTCGTACGCTGAAAATGATCGTTCTACGTCGACGGACGTAAGTGGGTAATACTTGTACACTGGCACTGACTGCTCGGAACATGCTTCTGGCAAAGACTTTAGACACTTTTGCAGTTTTATCTGGTAAAACACTGCAATAGACGAAAATCTAATTAACAGATGAACGTACTTGTTTAAGCATACCTTGGGAGGCTACTGTAAGGAGGAGGAGGAAGGAATGTCAGAAAGAAGGAAATTGTTGTGAAAAACGTCATTATCCATCTACCTAATTGTATTGCGACACTGAAAGCACGTTCCTTGATCAGGGAAGGTTTCTCATGTTGCCAAGTGATGTGCAACATACATATTTCTTAGATAATCGATCACACATAAGAGAAAAGTTTGTCTGTATATGCACTAAGGTTCAAAATATGCACTAACGTTCGAAATATGCATTTGCATACGCGCATGTGCATTTTTAATAAGCGGGCCCTAATGATTACATACAGAACACTTCTATTCAGCGCCTAGTGTATATTCAAAGCAACTTTTCATAATATTTGATACTCTCTTTAAAGCAATGGAGTACAATCTAATGGCATTTCAAGGAAATACGATCCAATTCATCACTGGTCTCCTCAACGTCACTCGCTCGGTTTTGGACACGGAATATAGCAAGCCCACATCTTCCATGACAAACCAAGAGGTCTAGCTACCTTTTCAAGACCGTATGAGTTGTTCTGAAGACCAACGAATTAGATGAAGTATACATAATACCGTCAATGTAAAGTTGTGACGGCGTCCACTGGTAATCCATAAGCCGGACTGAGTGGCTCAGACGGTTAAGGCGCTGGCCTTCTAACCCCAACATGGCAGGTTCGATCCTGGCTCAATCCGGTGGTATTTGAAGGTGCTCAAATGCGACAGCCTCGTGCCGGTAGATTTACTGGCGCGTAAAAAGAACTTCTGCGGGACTAAATTCCGGCACCTCGGCGTCTCCGAAGACCGTAAAAGTAGTTAGTGGGACGTAAATCAAATAACATTATTTATTATTAATCCATAAGAGCATAAAGTACCGAGTAATTTGATTAAACCTAATGAATGCATACTTAATGCATGCTTACCGCACAGGAAGCGTATAAAAAGTGAATCGCAACCTGCAAATTGTGAATATTCATTTTTTGTAAGAGATTCGCTAATCCAAAGTGATTGAAAAGTATTTAATTCTTCTTCTTTCCGATGAGGCTTGCTAAGGACTACTTGCCAATTTCATTTCGGTTCTTGATACTTTGTTGTTTTCTCTTCCGTTCCTTCAAATATTCTTTCATCCCTTCACTATGCTATTTATTTATTTATTTTATCATTTTTTTATTTATTTTTAATACATTTCAGCTCTAAAATAAGAAAATAACAGGCTAATTCACCAAGAGTATTGAGGATATTATAAAAGATCAAGATTTGTGCATGTTCAAGTAAAATAGTTTTGTCAGTATTAGGGGAATTCCGCGGATTGGTTGGCATACCAAAGGTTAAGCAGTAAAATTATTATTTTTATTTTGTGGTCACATGAATCTTCATCATTAGGCTTACGTGACAAGCGTCATTAATATCTCATAATTCCTTCAATTTGGACTACATCAGTTTATTTACGGTGTCTTCACGGTTGGACGTTTCAGTTGTAGTACGATGTGATATTTTCGATTATGATGATACGACTGGAGTAGTTATGGGGCAGGGGAAGTAATGTGGAAGTAATCAACCACTTAACTATCGTCTAAAGTAGTATTAAACGTTTACATGCAAGGTACGAGGGTAAGTTTGGCACATATCCTTAACCAACATGGCACAAGACACTCATAGAAAGAAACGCAATAATTAAAGAGCTATTGCCTAGTTATACAATATATCCCTACGATGGTCTCTTCTATGTCTGCACCGGGGGCTTATAGAATTTTTTGTAGCTGTGGCTCTGTGTAGATAGGAGAAACTAAGAGAGTTGTCCAAACAATAACCAGCATATACAATGAAGGAGTGGAAAAATCAGTCGTTCGTAACATTGCCATACAAACAAACCTGTCGTATTATTTGATGGGATCAAATTACCAGCCAAAATTCCGGAGTACTTAGGCCCACGGAGTATCGAGAGAGGAATTACATATAAATAAACATGCTTATAATTTTAACTGGAATTGCTGACTGATGAATGATGATCCATAATTTTACTTCTAAGGAGCTAAACATCTGGGCTATCGTCGCTGATGACAGGAACTGCTTCTAAAAACGTTTCTAATCTTTACTAATAACCTGAGCAAAAATAAAGAGCCTGATGTCACGTACCGAAGTACTACTGTAAGTGTATGTTTCTACGCACGTACCAATTAACTGATCACTGCCTCCGCATCTAATGATTCTTCTGCCTTGTACGTACTTCATTTCTATCATTATCATTGAAAATGCCACATCATATCATAAACGGCTGACAGTGAAGATATTGTAAATACGTTGTCACTGTTCACAACTAAGGAAGCATTAAACAGTAAGGGGCACATGGATATCTGAGAGCTGCTTTATTGCAAAGACGTTTTGTATACAGCGAGGAAGTTAGAAAATCTGAGGCTTCTCATCGAGGTACAGCTGGACGTGACATTTCCATCCTCTTCACTTCAGTATGTACCGAAATTCCACGGTGATATATACCTTTATTACCATTAATTTATGGTAAAATTCACACGCACTGTCACTATAGTACAAGCTCTGTACGGAAATCAACATGCGTCAGCAGGTATACGAGAATTGCATTTTCCAATGTATTCTTTTTAATTGTCTTGGTTAATATAAGTAACAAACGCCACAACTTTTTCATTATTTACATCATTTAATCTGTCATATGAATTGTTAGTGGAAATGTCATGTCATAGCATGGGTGTAGATGATGAAAAATAGACATGGTTCACAGCAGAAGAAGCATTAGGTAGTATGGTGCACGAATATAAACCTACTTGAGTTGCTACATTGTGAGAAATTCTTGTGTTACATTCTAGAAGTCTGTTAACTGAGAACACAAGACCATGGCAGTATCCTATATGGATACAGTTTCATTTAATTTAACTTTCCCTTCTAATTCATTGTGTAATAAAACTCCACTGTGAGATATTCGCTTGCTAGGATTCATTACAGCACTAAACTTACACACTGACACTCCAAGCTTGGTGTGAAAATACACTGGCGTGGCCACCCATACATGAATTAGTTTACATTTATGGTGTAATTCTTTAGAATAACATCACTGATACTATAAATGCCTAAAATTCATAATTTGCTACACAGTATTTTCTGCCATATGTGTGATATACGGTACAATTGAAAACTGAATTGGTGAATAGGTGAAACGCCTTACAGTAGAAATCTCCCCCCCCCCCCATGGCACTACAGCCCTTCAAGGGCCTTGGCCTACCAAGCGACCGCTGCTCAGCCCAAAGGCCTGCAGATTACGAGGTGTCGTGTGGTCAGCACGACGAATCCTCTCGGTCGTTATTCTTGGCTTTCTAGACCGGGGCCGCTATCTCACCGTCAGATAGCTCTTCAATTCTAATCACGTAGGCTGAGTGGACCTCGAACCAGCCCTCAGGTCCAGGTAAAATCCCTAACCTGGCCGGGAATCTAACCCGGGGCCTCCGCGTAAGAGGCAGGCACGCAACCCCTACACCACGAGGCCGGCACAGTAGAAATATCGAAGGATAATAATTTTCCTGGCCTGGAGTAAAACAAATCATTAGAGAGTATGGGCAATATGGGTACTTGAGAGTTGCTACATTCTTAGGAATGATTGCATTTTCGTCGATAAATAAGCCATCTTTTGTTTTAACGTGACTGTTTATAACGTGATCATAGCCACAGTATATCCAGTCTTACGTGGAAACGTAACAACAGGATAAAATATTTTATTTAAAAATGTCAGCATGCATTGGACGGGTTTCAAATTACAACCACCGTCCTGGCATCTTCTCTTGGGATTAATTACAGGATAAAATTCATACACTCACTTTTCAAACACCGCACAGAGATCAACAATCTTCTCTAGTTATACGTGTATCAAATTTCCAATGTACTTTATTTAGTGCACTTATTAACATCGCAGATAAATGGCCGAAATATTTCGTCAACCGCACGGTTTGCTCTGATATCGATCGCTGTGATGCTCAATTCAAAACTTAAATGGACAGCAATCTGGCTGGTCCAGTCACCTGTCATCTGAACTGTCCCCAGTACGTGCTTCAGCCATTTACCACGTTACTGCACCCTCATGAGGGGCGCTCATACATTTAATTCAATTACGAGCAACAAGGAGAGAAGGACTGATGTGATAGTCGTGCGTTTGAGGGGCCATTTATTATACCCGCCACGCGTGTGCCTCTGGCACATGATATTAACAATATTCAAAACCAATATCGATCAAATGTTATTCCTCTTTTTTTACTTTACTTCACCCCAACCCTGCCTCCTCGCTTACCCACCCCTGTCGACACATACAGCTTTGCGATTTATGGAGTATGTTCGATCTACGTGGTGGCAGCACGGTGGGATATTAATAAGTGTTAGGACTATAACATTATAGTTAACGACCTAAAGATGAGAGCAAAAAAGGCGGTCCCATACTACAAGTGGCGCATATCGGGCCGACTAATGACACCATTCGAGTGACATGTTGCGCTCATTATACAAGCTGTACGTGTACTGCTGTTGCGACTCATCAATATTATATTAAGGTTTTGTGGCCTGCCTGTCTGTCGGCTTGCCTGCCCGCCGCCTGCATTACGGCCCGAAGAGAAGGATGCCGCCGATAATGTTTACAGGTCGTTAGTCTCACAACGTCACTCTTATGGAACGTTAAAATAATCGCAGAAGTTCTTATTCTTGATAGTCATTTCTGAGTATAAAATGATCAAACAAAACAAATACTATTGTTCTACTCTGAAATATGCTGGCGAGTAAGTTTCCCTACCTTATAACATAAGACGGTGATATTTGTGTACCAGCTAGCAAGTAGTCACTCTATTTGGTAGTCGAGAATTATACTGGCCAGTACAACGGAACCTATCCGCATTTACAGTGAAATTCAAAGGGAGTCCAGGTATATAGTTGTGATTATATGTAATACGGTCATATTTTAAATCTGTAGTGCAAGAATTTTATCGTTCTGGTGTTCTTTTACGTACTGGAACATCTACCATTACGAGGCTGAGGTTATTGCTATTTTACTTAACGTCGCACCGACACAGATATGTCTTATTGCGACGATGGGATAGGAATGGTCTAGGAAGTGGAAGGAAGCGGCCGTGGCCTTAATTAAGGTACAGCCCCGGCATTTGCCTGGTATGAAATTGGGAAACCATGGAAAACCATTTTCAGGGCTGCCGAAAGTGGGGCTCGAACCCACTATCTCCCGATTACTGGATACTGGCCGCACTTAAGCGACTGCAGCTATCGAGCTCGGTGAGGTTATTGAGCAAATTCGAATACCACCGGACAGATGTGTGATAAAACCCGCCAACTTGGGCTCAGGACACCAGTGCTTCTACTGTCTGGTTCACTGAAACCAGCACGTTACCTAAATGTTAAATAAATATACATAATTGCGAAATACCTCACACTCACAAAATATCTCAGAAACTACCTAACTTAAGTGAGTGAAATTTGACATATTGATTCCTATTAGGTCGTAAGTAACTTTATAGCTAAGAAACCTTTTTAAAATCTCAAGTGCTAAGGGGTAAAAATTAGGTGATAAAACACGGAAAGTAGGCTGTATTTCAGAGCACATGCTGGTATGGTAGTTGATTTGTATGCCACTTGTTGATGCGTAAAATGCATTTAAACTCCAAACGATAAGTATGGATACCTCTTAGACGTGTCTCTGTGAACATCCTAGAAACCAGTAAAAAGCTTTCCTTACATTATTTATTTTGGCCAAGCAAAGCTTATCGTTGGCCTAGTTAGAATACCTCGTATCTCCCAAAATTCTTCCTATCCGTTGTTTCACTTAAGACTAGTCACGCCTTCCAGTCACATTTGGGTATGCAGTCCATCAGAACAATGTTCGTTGGGTTCATTTTCTTATGCTCGCTAGTAAAGGAAAATGAACCTTATAAAAATAGTACTCTAGGAGTTAGAAAAATACGTCACGCAAACATACATACGGTAGGGTAAGGTTAATTTTCCTTCGCACATCGGGATAGAAACAAAGAACACAACGAACATTGTTCTGATGGACTGCAAATCCATGTGTGGGTGGGAGGTGTAACCAGTCTTAAGAGAAATAATGGATAGCAAGAACCTTGGGAGATGCGAGGTATTCTAACTAGGCCCTCGTTATACTGCATTATTAAAATTACGCTGTCTGAAGAAAATAAATTCCATCAATAAACGAATAAATACAACAATGGGGAAACCAGTATAAAAGTGAACCTGGAATAATCAACATATTAAAGGAACGGATCAGAAATCAACTGTAGTAATGGGTAAGTCAATATATGTTAGAAATCATTAATGCTCAATAACTAAAAATCCTATTGGCATATAAGAGTAAAATCTACACAACAGAAGAAGGTCGCCACAATGCGCTGAAAAACAGGAAATCACTCAAGGGACAGGAATATATATATATATATTACCTGGTTTGTATTCAGAAAAAATAAGGTGTTAGCTGCTCTCAAAAATCCACTACTGCAGACAGGCCGGGTTATGTAGTGCTGAATGGAGAGATAGCAAACGTCACGCCTGTACAAGCTGTTCCAGGTAAATCTATGGGCAATAAACACTGCATGTGATGCAGTGAGATTGATAAGTTGGTACACGTACTAGGATTCTCTAATTATTTTGTACAGTATGTATATGGAACTCCAGTCACCAAAACATCCGGTCGTCAATGACACACAGTGAGAAATATGTTACACAATGCATGAAGAACTCCACGATCTTGCAACTGGCGCTACCAAGATAAGAGCCGTTGGGGCACCTTCTAGTGGCATCCTACGACATGTAGGGGATACCGTGGATGTAATTCTTTTGCTAGCGGCTTTACGTCGCACCGACACAGATAGGTCTTATGGCGACGATGGGATAGGAAAGGCCTAGGTGTTGGAAGGAAGCGACCGTGGCCTTAATTAAGATAAAGCCCCAGCATTTGCTTGGTTGGAAAATGGGAAACCACGGAAAACCATCTTCAGGGCTGTCGACAGTGGGATTCGAGCCCACTATCTTCCGGATGCAAGCTCACAGCAGCGCGCCCCTGACCGCACGGCCAACTCTCCCGGTGGATGTAACTCTACCATCCCGAGACACAGCGGATCTTTTCTTAGCAACCACGTCATCTAGCATTGTCCACTAAAGCACTGACAAACATGCTATGTTGAATGACGGGTTACATCCTGCCGCAACTTGTCACGGCTCACGATAAGGGGCAATTGTAGACTGCTGGAGATTTGAATGTGCAATTCAATAACATACATCCTTCGTATATCGAAATAAAGCAGTCTAATAAGATCGGAAATTATGTCACGAAATTAATGATGGTCGCATGACTGTGAACAGGATCTATTGGCCCAGGAAGTGTTCAGTTTAATGCCGTTAATGGAATGCTGGGAGTGTCGGAGGCGTTATGCTGATGCCGAAGATAATGCTTGTTTACATCATATTCCTGACTGCTCACTAAGCCTGCATACAATCAGGATTCGGCAATGTCTTCTGCAACATCCAAGAAATTTCTTCAGCATTTGTAGATGTCTACAGATCAACGGAAGGTTTCCTCATTGAAAGAGATGTTAAGCAAGGCGATCTTATATCACCAAAACTATTCACAGCCATGTTAAAAATGGCTACGTCAAAAGTAAATCGACACAAAAGAAATATCCGAATCAAAGGAAAAATGGACAAACCTTCATTATTGGACCTGTAGACAGAAGACAACTGAACCAATAAGACAATAACATACGGAGAATTACTGGAGTTTATCGGCAGGGAATTAGACAAGGTCATACTGCCTGGAAAGAATTACTACATAAATATGTTGTTAAGAGTCCAGATCATAACAATAATTGAATTGGCTTATAAATATGATGATGATGATGATGATAAGTTAGTGTGTGTTGGTTTATAGGGCTATGGTGATCATCAGCGATTTGATCTACAGTTTTGCTTGTTTTCAGGACTTTTTATAGTAATTAATTTCACATGTGTTAATAGTGTTATTTAGTATCAGTAAATACAGTATAACATGGATTTCACAGTGTATCAACACGTGTCACAGGTCGAATTAATTGGACAGGATTATACATCATTTCAAAAGCACCATTCCTTAAGTTCAGAATAACACCCGTTATATTTATTTATTTATTTATTTATTTATTTATTTATTTATTTATTTATTTATTTATTTATTTATTTATTTATTTATTTATTTATTTATTTATTTATTTATTTATTTATTTATGTATTTCAAAAAGGGTCTACACAGAGTTCTCCTCCAACTTAGACACTGCTTGCACAAAACAAAACTAGTATAAAGTTGTAAGTTAAAGGTATAAGTGGTAAGTGAAATGATAAGTGTAACCTGTGGACCGAAGGTTAGGCAACCTGAAGGTCAAACAAATAAACATTAATCAGCGAAGTCGGTACTTGGCTAACAAATGTGAAAGAATTGCTACAATCAGGTTACGTAACAAGGCGAATGAAAGATAAAGCAACCTCGTGCAGATCCGTTTCTTCACGTCCATTTGCCTTAGCTCGCCTGGTATTGCTACTTACCACTCCAAGCAGACTTCATCAAAACAATGCATACCGCTGAGGGCACATCGACTTATTGCTCTTATTATGCTGGCGTCCTTTCTGTTTCATTCCAACGATTCCGGCACTTATTTTCTCCATCCTTAACCGGTTGTCTTAACATACAATACCTTTCATTTTCCTTAGACATAATTTCTTTACTGCACATAAATCTTATTCAAGTTTCCTCTACTATTCCACTTTTTCACTATCCATACTAACATTTTTCGTTCATCATTTTGTCTACACAACTCCTGTTGTTTAGTGCTTAGAAACATTGTCCTTAGTCTCTCTGTTACATTACAAAATCCTATTAAATGCATGTCATCGGTCTGTTTCTCACATAGAATACACTGTGTGCTCTCTTTGCTCCTAATCCATACTATTTTATGTACAGTCCCATAAGCCACCATAATAGACCACCTTTCATCCTTATATCTCCATATCTTATGTTTATTTTGGAGAATTGGAATATCTTGTAGAATAAACTGAGCGAAGCTCTATCCCTACATTCTTCTAACCACCTTTGCATCTGATATCCTTGATTCTTGCTATCATGGCCCTTTGACTTCTACTATCTTTGCCCTTCCATGTCTCTAGCCAAATACAACCCATACCCAAATTCTTGACATAAGTTTTAATTTTTGACAGCCATCTATCGGCATACATTCCTGCCATTTCTTGTTTGTATGCTTCCTGTAGCACAAGACCTCCATTGCACGCGTTATACGTTTTATTATCATTATAAATTTTAGCAATGAATATTTTATTTTGATGGCCTTGATGATTTGACTATAGTAGTATTCTATGATGTAATTCATAATGTGCATAAAATTATCGTAACCATTAATATGAGTGATATTTCAAGTAACGCTTAGTTAAAACGTAGATGATTCTGTAAGAGATATAGGGCCGATGTCCTAGATGTTAGGCCCCTTTAAACAACAATCATAAACCATTATCGTCAATAGGAGTTACACATCAATCACTTGTACTTCAAACGAAGACATTTACATTTTTCATTATATTCTTATCTTTTGATGTGTATAACGCAACGAAGTCTCATCTGTACATTATGATCTGCATTTTGTGTTTTTTTTTACATAGGTCACAAATCTGATATAAGGTTAGGCTACTTAAATTCACGAAAACGGATTTTTAAAATTAAAAGTAGACATATTTCAATAGTAAAGCAAATATTACATCAAACGAAGAGAGTGCAATAGAATGCAATTACAAAATCAAGTTTATTACACTTTTATCCACTTTCACTAAAATCCATACTAAATTCTAGTGCGCCAAGTGTCATTTTCTTTACGACACTATTCCGTTCAAGAAATTATACATTATGATAAGAATATTGGGTAAAATTATTATTTATAAGTATTCTATTCGCTATTTTGGAGTCAACTTTAACAGTGAGGTGACATTCTCCTCTACTTGTAAGGTGAAGAATCTCCAAAAGGCTCTGGAAATTCTTCTTTCTCTCCTGATAAAAGCCGATAAAATACAAACTATCTCTCCAAATTTGCTGTTCTCTTTCAATCAGTTCCAAATATTACAATTTCAAGACCTTCCTTAACGACGCAGATATCATAAGATGTGTAGTCTGAATGATATGGTTTATTCAGACGCAAATCATAAAGTCTTCGGTCAGTTCTCTGCATATTGGGAAACACACTAGCAACACACTGATATTTGTAGGATTCAGAAACCATCTGACAACCCTTACTTAAAATGCCCACACGAAACTTCACCAAGGAAGTTTCACCAGTCTATCGGCATTTAAAATGACGGCTAATGTATCAGCCGTACGTAGTTTACCTGCTAGGTCACAGGACAATTATCTCTGTAGCTTCTTCCACAGAGAGTTCGAAACTTTTTAATCAATGTACTGGGAACCTGACCGCATATCGAATTATTGCAAAATTCACGCCACCATACCATCAAGCAACTAATAGTCAAATATCTGCGCCATGAGTCCCACACAGTCTACGATGTGCACTGTATGGCAACAGCAAGCAGTAATTCGAGGATTGGCATTCTAGATTTCAATCCTGACTCCTCGGAGGGATATATAACACACACACGAAAGCCAACCTGAAGAAGTGAACAAGGGGAAGAAAGGAATATAAGAAGGCACGAACCATTCTACAAAGGAAAGTGCCACCTCGAGATCACTGACATCATCGGAGCAAGGCTTCGTCATCAGTTCTTTGCAAACAAAAGTCTTAAAAATATTTGATATCAGATATTGCTCACATAGGCCTACACAGTATATTAATAACTCTCGACTCTGTAACATTTGCATTCACGGTTATTGAATTGGTACTATTTAGACTTGCGGCAATTTGCTTCTTGTAGGCAAGAAACGATAATAATAATAATAATAATAATAATAATAATAATAATAATAATAATAATAATAATAATAATAATGCACCCGCTCCTGCAGCGGTCAGTGCCAAGTTATCCCGGTAGCTCTTGATTTCTTCTCAGGGTATTCCATTTTCCGCTCATAAAATCTGTGATTTTATATATAATTATTTTACGTGGTTTCGAATGAGAATTTGTCCGCTGGAATACGCACCACGGGAGTATCTACACGCACAAGTACGAACCTGTGACCAATAACTTCAAAGGGATCTCTTTTCGCTTGTAGAACAAACCAATTGCTTATTTCTATGAATCTTATTAACTAACTTACAACTAGACGTTACCCGAACAGAAATTAAAACACAGTCACTTACTAAGAAAAAATATAAGATTATTTATTGACTAAAATAATGTTCGATGTTAGATGAAGTGAAATCTGGATAGTATAAATTGAGTAATATTTAATCATTGAAAGACTAGAGTCAGCGCTGGCTCAAATAAAAAAATAAAGTAATTAAAGCTTAAAATGTTTACATTCTCTCATAATTAATGTTCAAATTCATATTAATACAAGTCTCAATATTCGTAACCATGTTCCGAAAAGTATTTCATTTCCACCAATTATATTCGAGATCACTGAGCAATCATGGAATCAAATAAAAATACACCATGCGAATACTGTCCCGTTAATTATTAAAATTATCCTCACAACATATAAGTCATCATGCAGAGATAAAATGAATGATTTGTTAACTTGGAAACGTAATAAAATTACATGAGAAACAGTTAGATTGTAAACGCAAATCTGCTCATATTTTCACGTAATTATTTCCAAATATACTCTTGTGTGTGTATTAAATTGTAAAAGTGTTCTCCGACTTTCCATTCATAAATTATAATCATTCATAGATCTGAACTCTGATTATTTGGTCACATATTTCGAGTCGCACAAGTAACAACTTACGGGCTAAGACAATACCCCCCTAAAGCCTACGACATATGGCTCCTAACTAACCATTATAATATTCTTCATATTTAAAATACTCGAATTGAAATCATTATTGCATGAAAAGAAATAAACATCTAACTAACTATTCAAGTAGTTTCTAATCCACACACTCCTCTATTAATGGCTCAATGTGCTCTAGCATTCTACTATTTCTCAATATTTCATATGTATACGAGCTACTCAACTTGTATGAATAGTATAGAATGAAATTATTGCGTATTATCCTGTAACGTCACTGCACCACGAAATATTAGATGTATACTAAGTCATGAGTCTAGTGAACTGTACATTAAAGTACTCTCTTATTCACAGTACCTGTTATTTACCAATGTCAGACATAAATATAACTGTCACGATACACAATTCTACCTTAATACATGTCTATCTTACCTTAAAATGGTCATCTGCGCGATGTTCTCTCCTTGTCATATTTTTTCAAATATGGCACAGAAACTCACCTTGTAATTCTAATATAACGTTATCTCGTCGAATGGCAATTCTTACACTTCCCGTAGAACATAAACAAACCTCTATACTTTAACTATTCATCAATATACTCCAATAAATAATCACATTTCAACACTATTCCAAAGACACTTTAACATAACCACCGGCTTTCACATAGTCGTATGCATATGGCCATTACTCCCAAAACTATATGCTCAATATACTAGAATTGCCTTGCAAAAATACGCAGTTAATAACCTTTATCTTAAAAACAGTAGTACGAGTTCAATGCCCTCTTTCTATGAAGAAAGGAATACTTAATTTGACAATAATCATCGTATCGCGCAGGTACTTCGTGACGTAATCTATATTCAGGTAAGCGAGATTAATCGGAATTTCACTAGTAAATTAGACTCATTGCTACTAGGTCTTCACAAGTAACACTTCTATCTTATATCCAAACTAGTTTCCACTGTAAGTATTCAAGTGCGGTAACCTGTATATGTCATATTAGCATTCTAATTCTACACTTCCATCTAATCTTAAAGCCTTAGATATCTCACACTTCACTTTATATTACTCACACGTTCTTAAATACTTCAAAAATTTCACCAAATATTCAGCACATGCCAAGTTAGATTGAGGGTGCAGATTACAAGAAACTACTCTACTAAAGAAATGTATGGACTTAGCTCGTCAGTTGCTACGTTTGGTCTGGTTGATGCTCCATCCTTCGGTTGCAGCTAGACCCTCCGATCGGATCTGGATCTCTGGTTGGATTGCACGTTCATGGTCATCAGCTGGTCACATGGCTCGCCGGTCCACTCCTTATCGTCTGGTCTTTTGGCTGGCCGGTGCTCATCCACGTCATCATGTCCACTGGTTGGCCGGTCCAATCATCCACAGCTGGTCCTCTGGCTCGACGGCGCATATCCCCAGTTCAGTCCATCTTGTTAATTTAGCAGATAGTCATCATTTTGAATCTGTAGACAACGAAGAGAATTCCATTTACGCAGTAATTAGTCATGATATATTCCATATTTCAATTATTTATAGTAATCGTCGAAGCTTTTCTTTGCTCTGAAAATTTCTCCATAAATAGTTATTAGGTTTACTGCTACGGTAGTTACTATCTTCTCGTATGAAGTTACCAATATTGTAAAATGGTGAATTCCTATTCCTTCGATCGTAGAGTGACTGTCCACTAATCCAAGTCAATCATATATCACCAAAAATTATTTATTTATATAATTTTTTCGCTTCTCTTTTTAGCATACACCGATGAATAATTTAATCGTATGCTATCGCCGATTATAAATAGTTAATATTCTCCACAGTAGCCAAGATATTCTTCAAATCTGTTGCTCCGCTCGTTTCTGCGTCTTGCTTCTACGAATGTTATTTCTTGAGTTTTTTTCTTAAACAATCCTTCCGCTGCTATATTTTTTAAAACAATTCAAAATGAACCTCTACTGTTCTGCAGTGACTTCGAAAATTATCCGTTCCGTGACGTACATAGCCTCCTATACGCTGCATGAATATGAAGTTCATTGCCTTAGTAGATCGCATGGGCCATACCTTCCTACGCCGCCATTTTGTAGTTGGTCTTTGAGATGCGAACGGGCACAATAATAATAATAATAATAATAATAATAATAATAATAATAATAATAATAATAATAATAATAATAATAATGAAAATCTTAGGAGCAAGGTACACCCAAGAAGGTTACAGGTTACAATCAATCAAAACAAAAGAAAAGTTCTCAAAACATCGAAATTGATATTAGGAATTTTTTTTGCTAGTGGCTTTACGTCGCACCGACACAGATAGGTCTTATGGCGACGATGGGATAGGAAAGGCCTAGGAGTTGGAAGGAAGCGGCCGTGGCCTTAATTAAGGTACAGCCCCAGTATTTGCCTGGTGTGAAATTTGGAAACCACGGAAAACTATCTTCAGGGCTGCCGACAGTGGGATTCGAACCCACTATCTCCCGGATGCAAGCTCACAGCTGCGCGCCCCTAACCGCACGGCAAACTCGCCCGGTGACATTAGGAAAAGACGAACTAAATTCTTCGGTCATCTCACTAGATTACCAGAAAATCGATTGCCAAAAAGGATAATAAATTATGTAACCTCACTTTAGAACTCAAAACCCTGGCTTAACGAACTTCGAAAGGACCTCAAAAACGCAAACATAAGTTCAACAGATATTCTAGAAAGAGACGTCTTTGGACACAAAGTAAACAATAGAGAAGCTACAACAGAGCAACAACAACAAAAGTACAGAACCAAGTGGGGGGAAGAACATAAACACGCCTTCTGGGAGAGGATAAAAGCCTATCGGAACAACAAGAAGAACGCACAGAAGACTTAATTGAGTTATTTGCTTAACGTCTTCCAATATTGGGAGAATTCGCTGCAACTACTACTACTACTACTACTACTAGTAATAATACTACTACTAATAATAAATACCTAGTTAAATTATGTTCATACGTATGAGTGAACACTTTTAATATTCAATACCAGATATTCAAGTTGCGTTATACATCCGAAAGGTGTTCATCAAAGGAATACAGTAACACAATTTCAAGTCTTCCTCTTCACCAGATCTACAAGTCACACCAATGG
This sequence comes from Anabrus simplex, assembly GCF_040414725.1. NCBI lineage: Eukaryota > Metazoa > Arthropoda > Insecta > Orthoptera > Tettigoniidae > Anabrus > Anabrus simplex. Next base: position 165,665,737 of record NC_090265.1, on the reverse strand, counting down.
GAATAATGAAAAGTAAGGACAGAGAGATGTTGTTACTTAATCGAACTATGTTTGCTCAACTTTCCTATGCACGGATGCCTAAACTACGCATTACAGAGTCATACAATGATGCTATCGACTTACGACTTTCACTGAGGGAGAAATGTTGCATATCGAAGGTTACGGTATGTCCTACCAAGATGTATTATTCATATTGGTCGAAATGGGACCACAGTGATATAAATATGAGACCCTCAGCTAATGCACCCTTGAATGTAATCTTCAGCCCTGGAACAGATATTAATGGTACCCATTACCTCAGCTAACTTTGAGTGAACATCGCAGGGATCTTCCGCTGCAATATACAACGTAAGGAAGAATTAATTGTACTCCGTGTTCTCTGCCAAATGATAGGCTATTACTCGTATGACCATGTGCGTGCCTGGCGCTACCGCGACAGTTGACTGCTCGAACTCTGTATTAAACATTGCCAATCTCTTCCGACAGTTGACTTTAAAGCTACCTCAGCGGAGTGATCCCCGGTTAAACGGTTCGATTCCGGCTGAGCCAGTCGATTTTTAAAGGGCAGTCAAATATATTAGCATTCCATGTCGTTGTTATCAGTGTCACTCTACAAAATGAAGTTGAATTTGTCATAGGATCCGTTCAGTAGAATTTAGCTTTCCTTGTTAGATAGAAGAACATCGACATTGGTAAGCAGGGCGCCTAAAAGGTCTGAAACTCGGTACCGGTATATGAAGCCATTTTATTATTATCACTAGCTGATGCACCCGTGCTTCGCTACGGAATTCTACACTGTATACAGAATTCTAGGTTAGGTAGTGTACACCTTGTGAGCAAGATTGTATTATATTGTATAGCTCCTAACGTTACCCTAGAAACGCGACGGGGAAGTCACCAAACGTCTTTTCTTATTTGAAGATAGGATTAGGGAATTTTCATTGTAATGGTAAGCCCGCTTGCCTACCCTCAGTCACAATCAGGTTGGGAAGTTTTCATTGTAATGGCAGACACTCACTCTCCACCTTTTTTTACATCCTCAGAAAGACTGTCATAGTGGTTTTCGTAAGTGAAATGAACATAGGTCATTACAAAGACGTCTGTAGAAATGGTGCGATTTAAAGCAATATGAAATACTCGATCAAATGAAAAAACCACGCATTTTCTCACTTTTATAGAACAGTACTACGCGGCCGATCTAACAGTCCAAAGTTCCAGAGCTGGAAAGACCAAGCCGCAGACAGCCATGATCCGTGAAAACTCTTCGCCTTTTTTCGGCGGGGTTTGGGGGTCGAATAGTGGAGAGTATCAGTGCAAATCTATGTCCTTTCACTAATCTGTTTCCTAGGAGTACCCATGAGTCGGAAAAATCTCATTTCACTACACTGGCGGCGGAAAGATCTGACTTGGAGGCAAATTTTTCCTCCAAGCCAGAAGAGAAAACCGCTGTTCGCTGCTAATTTGGAATAAATGAATGTAGAATTTAAAAAAAGTGAAGAGGAAGACGCTTTTCTGAAGAAACGGCTCTTTTCAGGGTTGAATTTTGAATTATTTAGTGAATTGTAGTGCTATAATTTGGAATAGGCCTAAATTGTAATTCTAGACCAGGTCATACTACTATTACTAAGTGAGCCTCTGCCAAATGTGCACGCTGCTCATTCAAAACACCGCTCCAGAGTAGGGAACGAATAGCTGGAAAATAATGATGAACCAGTGTGTTACGTACCGGCAGTATCAGAAAGTGTATGATGCAGAGGAATGGCATGCTAAAGAAAAAAGTTTCCTAACCTCCCAGCTATTTCCCACCAATATTCAGTCAGGCTGTTATACTCGATACGCAACAGTAATCCCATCTATCGGAGTTGAGTGGCAGCATAACAAAGAACATCACAACAAACAATGGTCAATGTAATGCTATTGTTGATCAATGTTATCGCTTTCGATATTCTAGGTCTTCACATTTAGTTTTCTTCCGACTCTGATATACTACTCTTATCATAGTCGGTACGGTAAAACTGAATAAAACATAAATGATCGGAAATTGTATTCTCTATAACTTTTGTTATGTAGTACTTTTCTGTAGCACCAATAACAGAGGTAGGGTATTTAAATATTAAATTTTAGTTTCTGCCCCTAAACTACAATTTAATCCAAGGTCAGTAAAATTGTTTATAGCTTAGGCTATAGTTTCTTCTTTCTCAACTCTATATACCGATTGTCATTAAATTCTGTTCACCCATTTTCTCGTGGCTCGGCGTTGATGCAGACTTGGCAACATTAATCGAAATTCATGAACATCTCGGTTATCGTAACCGGTACGGTAAAAATGTATAAGACATAAATGATCGGAAATTTAATTCTATGTAACTTTAGTTATGAAGTATTTATCGATAGGACCACTAATAATATAAATATTTGAGAATTGAATTTTAGGCCTTCCCCTAAACTACCATTTCACTCAGCGTGAATAAAATAATTTATAGCCTAGTTTGTAGTGGCTCATCCCCGACTTAACATACCGATTTTCATGAAGTTCTCTTCAGCCGTTTTCTCGTGATGCATGTACAGACAGACAGACAGACAGACAGACAGACAGACAGACAGACAGACAGACAGACAGACAGACAGACAGACAGACAGACAGACAGACAGACAGACAGACAGACAGACAGACAGACAGACATTACGGAAAAGTAAAAAAATGCATTTCCATGTTACTGTGGACATGACTGATACAGAAATACCATTATTTTCAAATTCCGAGCAATGTACAGACAAAACTCTTATTATATATATATATATATTATTATTATTATTATTATTATTATTAGACCGGGAAGACATCCTAAACCGAACAAAGTACAACTCAATGATCGACAGGACGGGCTGAGTGTTTCACACGGTTGAGGCTCAGGTCTGGCTCAGTCCGGTGGTATTTGAAGGTGCTCAAATACGTCAGCCTCGTGTCGATAGATTTACTGGCATCTAAAAGAACTCCTGCGGACAACATTCCGGCACCTCGGTGTCTCCGTAAACCGTAAAAGTAGTTAGTGGGACGTAAAGTAAAATAACATTATTATTAGTGATGGATAGCTTCAAAGGCTTCTAAGACGAACAGAAGGCTCATCGAGGTGGCAGTGAATGAGTACAAACGTGTTATTGATGTGTGCTAGTTTTTATCTAAATAAACATACTTCAAGTCCTTTCTCAATACAAATACTGGACTAAATGTGAGTATTACGACTCAGTGTAAAATTCGAGGACTGGACTCGGCATAATTTTATTTAATTAGAGTGAAATTGATAATTTTTCTGTTCTACGTGTAGAAAATCGTTAGGATATCAATAACCAACAGTTGAACATCGTAATTCAGGGAGGCTTCAAAGCCTTCCACCCTCAAAGAAATGGCTTCTTATCAAGGAAATCAGTCTGTACATAAACTTACCGAGTTCTACCCATAATGTTCCTGAGCAGTCTCAGATAAGTTATGATTCTGTAATACAGTTAACATCAAGAAAGTACAGGCTATTATTATTGATGCTCACGACGGAATCCCAATAAGAGACTACGTCCTTGCTATAGGAAAAATAACAGATCCAGCTAACATACGTTATATATCTCGTATTTCAAACTCAAGAATTTGCATATTCCTATCGAGCACAAAAATTGTTCATTGTCACTCAGTCACCCCGTAATTAGAATCAATGATATTGATCTCACTCTCAGACCGTTAATTGTCGCAAACAAGAGAGTGATATTATCCAATGTCCTATTTTACCCAACACAGTCATTGAACACAATTGGATATCAAACCAATGTCATTATATCCAACCTAAAGGCTGAAATTAATATTCCGGAATTCACACACATTCTTAGCTTCCGCCGAAAACTATATGTTAAACCTGACGATTTCAATAAACTACCGAATGCACTACAAATATGTTTTGAAGGAACCAGTTATTGGATCTACACTTCGTCAGACCTTCCCACCTGTTTAATTTGCAAAGAAGAAGGCTACCTGGCTCGAGTATGTCCCTCACTACCTGAGACTCTAGAAGAAAACAACCAGCCACCTGATCAATATTCAGTTTCCTCCAAGAAGGACACTTCCAACCCAGCAAATGCAACAATGAATCCTCAGCCAACTACTGACCCTCAGCAAATTATTGAACATTCTAATAACACATCATCTTCCTCTAGAAACCTCCCTCAACAGGACATCTCTTTGAACTTGAACATTTCAGTCCCAATATATGAAGCAAATAAAGAATCGCTCATAACTCTAGGAATAAAACGACCCTTCCTTTCAAGTGACTCTTCAAAATACACTTCCGAGGCTGATAATAATTCCTTCTTAGATAATTCTTCTATCTCTGGAGATGATAAAACAGATGATGGACTTCCTGATCTAGGATCACATAAAACCCAAAACATTAAAAAGCCTAAGAAGAAACTAATGGTATAAAATCCCCTCGGTGTTGAAGAACAACTACTTCCTGTTAAGGAAGTAATAGAAGCTAATCCCTCAAATTTTATTCTTAATTTCATACAACTCAAAAGTTTATTTGAAAATACTAAAGGAACATCAGCAACAAATATCTTACCTATTGCATTATCTTATACTTCCCATGTTGAAAACTTCATCGAGACTCTGCATAAACTATACCCCTACCATCAAGACAAAAAAATTTTAAACCAGAGTACTAGACTTGTAAAGAAACTACTTACTGCCACAAACGGAGAAAGCAATATGCCTGCCCCAGATCAGACAATCCCAATAACTGATGCGGATCAAATCTAGTAAATACATCTCTTAAAAGCCATCATGAATTCATGGATACTGCAGTGGAATATGGAGTGATTTTACCCTCAATACGAATATCTACAACAACTTATTAATGAACACCAACCCGAAATAATTTTCTTACAAGAAACTAATTTTCGAGATAACTACGTAGCAAATATGAGACGTTTCACAGCATATCGCAAAACCGCAAAAAATCCCATTCATGCAAGTGGAGGGGTTGCTACTTTCATACGTGACAATGTTCCTCAAAACGAAATACCACTAAAAACTAATTTGGAGGCAGTAGCAGTTATTGTCTTTCTAACATTTTCCCTATGCATCTGTAATATTTATTTGCCCAGCAGCCAGAATATGGATTTAAATGAATTAGTAGATCTTCCTAAACCATTCCTCCTCTTAGGAAATTTTAACACCCATAACATCCTATGGAACTGTCTCTACACTAACGCAACAGGAAGAATAATTGAATCGTTGCTAGATTCTGAAAATTTTATTCTAATAGACTCGAATGGTCGTACTCATTATGATATCCAGCATGGAACTTTTAGTACTATAGATCTGTGTCTGAGCACTCCAGTTGCAGCAACGATAGATAAATCATTAGCTAGCAAAACCCTTTTCGGAAATGATCATTTTCCTATCATAATAAATGGAAACAACAAGTGTACGCCCAAATAAATGGAATACTAAACATGCCAATTGGCAAGAATACAAAGAAAATATTAAGGCAGAGTTATACAGATTACCACCACCTGTTCATTTCAAAAACTACAACATAGACTATATCGTGAGGGAATTCACCAGTATCATACTTAAAGCCGCAGAAAATTCTGTTCCAAGGACCAAGAATACAACTTACAGAAAATCAGTTCCTTGGTGGAATGTTTCCTGTAAAGATGCAATTAAAAAGGAAAACCAAGCATTCTACAAGTATAAACGCCATCCCACTTTACAAAATAAATTACGGTTCCAAGAAACTCGTGCTGCAGCCCGAAAAGTCACAAAAGAGGGTAAACAAGCATCTTGGCTGATGTATGTGTCATCTCTTTCTCATCAGACCCCACAAAACACAATTTGGAAACACCTACGAAATATAACATATCATAGCCCTCAATAAAACGACTTTTGCACTCAAAAGATAGTGCATGGGATCATTCAATTCATCAAGAGTCTGCAAATCGTCTACCTTATCCGGTTTATTTAGTCCAAAATTGGCGGATTGACTTCCATAAAGTCAGATTTTAAAGGTCATGGCTGTACCGTAGTCGAGCGTTTCTTACTGTCTGAGTCATTTTATTACGTAGTCGTTTGTAAAATGTGAAGTTTTCCTCTGTCGGATAATGTTTATACTTCGTATGAGATGCATCCCGCTTAGCCATTGCTCTAATATCATCATTTAACCCTCCAGCGGTGTTGTGGGTACTTTGGGTTTTAAACGGTGTTGTGAGGGCAAAAAAGATACGCATCACATTAAAATAAACACAAATAACGCTCATTTCACATTTTAAGGGAAATTACAAATATATTATGTTAATTTGCACGTTTTAGAGCCTAGGTACCGATAAAGAAATATCGTTATTTTTGCAAAATTGGATTACGCACTATTGATATAATGTTGCTGAAGTTTCACAGAAAATCACACTGCAACGAACTACACTTAAATGAAACCAAATAGCGAGAGGCCATCTACATGTCTTTCTACTTGTGTTGTAGGTAACACATTTCTGATCAAGGGTATCGTTTCCCCCCCTTGGTATAATAGTCATGTAGATTGTCCTTAGAACTTCCTTATATTATTCTTCATTTTTTTACTTCATTGTCCTCGTAATCTTTCGAACTGGTGCATGCTCATAATTATAATCATTTACACCCGCGAAATCCTTGGCACCACTTTCTTCGTCATCTTCCTTTAAAAATTGTTTATGAAGTCTATGATTGTAGTATCGGACATTGGCATACCAGTACGAGAAATAGAAGCCATATTAATGCCTCATGTGAACAAAAAGTACCAAATAGACGCTCCAAATGAAATTATAACTTTTGTCAAAAATGTCTATCAAAAACAACTTTGTAACATACAAGCGGTGTTGCGCGGTCTTAAACGGCACCGTGCAGTATTTAAATAGGGTACTATGCATATTCACCGTGGCTGAGAGTTGGCCTTAAAGTGAAGGAACGGTAATGAGCAGGGCAAGGGCGATAAATTAATTTGGAGGGAGTTCTAGCCGTGTACAGTTTTGCTGGTCTCCTTAAAGACCCCACAATACCTTTTGAGGGGAGAGTCTTTTACAGACGCGTGCTATTCGTAGAGGGGCGTCTTTGTCAAAAATATGTAGTCCTGTTATTGAATCTAGTGACCATGTCTTCAATATTAATTTTTATGAGTTTACTCCTGCCACGGCATCAAAAATGTGTCTCCCAATAATTTTTCGTTGTCAATACGCCTATAGTCTCTGTAAGTCACGTATTTAGGTTTATGTTTAGAGCATTGCAGTGCGTAAGTCATAAGGTTAATGGGCTGTCATGGGCTGACAGTCCGAGAGCAGCTGTCTGGCCGTGATATAATAATCTGTCAGGGTTGTTCGTTACTATTATGCCCAGTAGTGTGTGTGAAGTTTTAGTGTTGTGAGTGGGAGAAAGAGGGAGGATCGTCATACTGCGTGCCTGAAAAGTATTCAGTAGACGGGTGGTTTCGGAAGAATCTGGGTCTAGATAGTTTGTACTGAAGTCTCCCATGATTATAAAATTTTCGTACGTACGTAACAGTCTAATAAGGCCAATCTCTTAAGTTATTCCCACAGCGAGTTTGGGCGGTTTGTATACAAAACCTACCAAGCATTTCACAGTAGAGACCTGTATCTCCATGAACATGTACGCAGGTTTTCGCTCATAATGTTGAGGCGACTGACAGATATAATTTGAGGTTCCAAGCGCAAAGAGACAAAAGCACAGACACCCCCCCCACCCCGCAACATTTGCTAAGTCTGTCATTCCTCAGAAGGCAGTAGCCAAGTAATTCCAGATTCTTAGCTTCATGTTTGACTTTCAACCAACTTTCATTGCATAGGATAATATCAAAGGATAGCAAAGCAAAGCAAAGTCACCTCAGTATAGGCCATGAAGGCCCTTGGAGGAGTGGAAGGTAAAGGCTTCCACCATTGTTAATCTCGGCACGTGATGGGGTAGAGTGGTTAGCTCTACGCCCGGCCGCCTTTGCCCCCAGGAAATAACCTGGTACTCATTTTTGATGTAGGCTGAGTGAACCTGAGGGCAATATCAAAGGATAGTGGAATGAAAATCGCTTTTAGTTCATCTATACGAGTTTGAGAAACTAAACTCTGGGCATTAGAGTGGCATATGTGAAATGCGCTTTTATGTCTATTTAGGGCTGACTGGAGAATATGTGTTGTAGCTGCAAGGGGTGGGGTTCGGGTCAACGGACCAGCAGATAGACGGGTTGAAGGGATGGGTGGGGGAAGGGTGACGAGAAGTATAATAATAATAATAATAATAATAATAATAATAATAATAATAATAGTAATAATAATATATAAACCGGGCGAGTTGGCCGTGCGCGTAGAGGCGCGCGGCTGTGAGCTTGCATCCGGGAGATAGTAGGTTCGAATCCCACTATCGGCAGCCCTGAAGATGGTTTTCCGTGGTTTCCCATTTTCACACCAGGCAAATGCTGGGGCTGTACCTTAATTAAGGCCACGGCCGCTTCCTTCCAACTCCTAGGCCTTTCCTATCCCATCGTCGCCATAAGACCTATCTGTGTCGGTGTGACGTAAAGCCCTTAGCAAAAAAAATAAATATATATATAATACGCAATAGCAGATTAAGCATATAGAATAACTCGAATAGAAGCTTATTCTGCGTAGTGTTGATGTTAGATATATGTAGACGTAATACTGAGGCCCTGACTTAAATTAGAACCCGTTAAGGAAATTATTAAAAAGTAAGTAGATCGACAGGTGGTGGGACAAGAAGATAGATAAGCGAATATGTATTTAGATAAATAGATAAATAAATACGGTAAATGAATAGATAGATAGATAGATAGATAGATAGATAGACAGACAGACAGACAGATAGAAAGATTTACGTAAAGTAAATAAAGTATAGCTTCTCGGCTGTGACTTGCGGTAAAGAATGGGAGTGGACTAAGGTAACAAGTGATAAGGTAGCACCTCAACATACGCTTATATCAAAGGAAGTTCCTTTAACTGGCATACTCTTAATGTCATCTCGTCAGCCTTCTTGATTACGATGTCCGACTCGTTGGCTGACCGGTCAGCGTACTGGCCTTCGGTTCAGAGGGTCCTGGATTCGATTCCCGGCCGGGTCGGGGATTTTAACCTTAATTGGTTAATTACAATGGCACGGGGGCTGGGTGTATGTGTTGTCTTCATCATCATTTCATCCTCATCATGACGCGCAAGTCGGCTACGGGAGTCAAGTAGAAAGACCTGCACCTGGCGAGTCGAACCCGTTCTGGGATATCCCGGCACTAAAAGCTATACGACATTTCATTTCATTACGATGTCTCATCAGTCAGTCCAAGTGTTTGTAAGTCCAAAACGCTGGATTGGTGTCTTCAAGATGGGCATTCTAATAGCCGTACGTTCTTCACGGATTGTTGTGGATAATCGTTTCAGTCTTCTTTTCCCCGTGAAGACGTCCTGCCGTGAGCGATAAGACACAAATTTCACTAGGATAGGTCGTGTTTTCCCTGGATATCGAGGGCCTACTCTGTGACACCTATCGATGTCATTAAGTCTCACCTCTGCACCTACTGCTTTGCACATGTTGAGCAATAGTTCATCGCAGTTTTCGTTCGAATTTTCAGGTATGTCAAAAATTCTTACATTATTTCTTCTGCTATATTGGTACAATGAACCACACTTGGCGTCCAAATCCTCCTTCAGTTTGCGGATTTCCGCCTCCTTCTTATCAAATTTTTCAGTTAACTCTGACATTTTTTCAAGTTCTTTTATGACCAGTTGTGTCGAAATGACTTGCACAATTTTTTAAAGGAAGCTGTCCGAGTTAATGAAGTCGTCCAGCGTGCACTTCACGAGGCGGTCTACGCTGGCAGCACTGGTAGTGGGTGGGCTTCCAACTCCGTTGCTTAGGCTACCCATTTCCTTTACAATACTTTTTGGAAGAAAGAGGAGATGAGTACTGAAATAACTGGTGGGTATAGACCTAATGATTCATAAACACGAATGTAACACTTTTTATCACTTTCACTGCTGTATAACAACTTCAAATCACTTGATTACTGTCGAACCTCAGTCACTCACTCATGACCGCCATCAAGCATGACAAGCGACTGAGCCAGAGACAGAATGCAAAGATTTTGGGCTTCAAACGTTTCCAGTAATATGTGATTGTTGCTTAACGTGCTCTAAATTGGCCGTAAGCGAATTTATTATTATTTGGTTTAATTGGATGGATTACCATTATGTATTTCAGATGTAGAAATTATCGGATATTCCTTATCTTCGACGATTGCTTAGAGCAATTTTTCTGCAGGACAATGGCGAGAGAACTGCCGCAAAAATCCAAAAAGTTGTCACCACTATGTTCCGATTTCTTCTAAGCTTAATCATATGAAATAGCAAATACATATGAATTGATTACCCTAGACACGCAAAATCATCCCTTCCTTTAGTGATGTGACGTTCGGTACATAAACACCTTTTACAAAATAAAAAAATAAGCAAACATATGTTCAGCAGTTTAAGATTTTAAAATTCATAACGTTTAAGTTGCGCAATAGATGAAAATGATTACAAAACACTTCTCCTAATGTTACTTCTGGGTACCTGATATGCTCGACGACACATTTTTTTAGGTATGATTTTTCTTTCTCAGGAGTTCCAGCAGATAACTGTTTGATTACTTTGTTATTGTCTTATACACGAGAAGTTCCTACCAGTCCTTCATCAGAGTGTGCATCTTCAAAGGAGTCAGTAAGTGTTTTACAGATAAAAATGTATTGTAAAAATTAAGATGTTCTCAAAAAAAACACGTTAATGATATTTTTCTAGTCCTTCAAGGTTGTATATTTCATCATGCAGCTACTGTAATGAAAAATTGTACATTCCTTTGTTTGGGAAAACGATCCATTTTGAGAACGAAAATGGTATAAAATCATTTCATTTTGATCAAACACAAGAAAATAGAAAGGAATATTAATATTGTAACTGAAAACGTGCTTTGGTAAAATAAAAAATGGTTAAAAATTGGCATGCAAGTAATTTAATTATTACATGTCAGGAATTGCTTGTTAAATACATTTTTTGTTAATTTCCAACGAATTTGAAATAATTTAAGGAAATATTAGGAAAACAAATGATAGAGAATCTGGCACCAGGTCGGTAGCACTAAATGCAGATCAATGGTGATTGATTGATTGATTGATTGATTGATTGATTGATTGATTGATTGATTGATTGATTGCTTGATTGATTGATTGATTGATTGATTGATTGATTGATTGATTGATTGATTGATTGATTGATTGATTGATTGATTGATTGATTGATTGATTGATTGATTGATTGATTCGACCGCGAAGTGATCTGACTGGCTAATTCCAGCAGCTGGTAAAATGTCAGAGGCGCGAAATATCGACGTATATTTTTTAATATTGCATTTCAGTATGACCAACTCTCTAACGCTCATGTACACGGTTCACGTTGTTTCCGACCATCCTGTATATGGGTGAATACGCGGAAGGTCGGTAGTAGTAAGTCAAATGTAACATTACATTACTCTGTCTTAGTTTCTGACTTTCGATTTAAGACCATCCAATTTTGGCTCCTTGAGTCTTGAATAAGTTTGAAATGTGTAGTTTATGCCATTTTATTGTTTCTTTTCCGATATTGTTTTGAACCAGAATTTTCCAAGCTTTCTCTCTCTCCCTGGCCGGCTGTCCTAACCAATCCTAAAGCAGTAAATGTCGTTGCTACTCACCTCATATAATCGTAACGCCTTCCCATATTTTGACTCACAAGAAATTTTGATTCAATGTTGATCTCACACTTAAGAACCTAGAAATGTTCTCCTTCGATTCATGTTGCGCAAGAGATTAAACAAGAGCTTTATAACAGCAGCAATTTTTCCATAATTTCCTAAAGGAGTTGAACCATTAAACCTAACCATATTCCACGTAGTTTAAAATAATTATTCAGTGGAGAGTTTTTAGTGCTCGTAATAATCCCGACATGCTCATTGGTCATTACCTCGTTTAACCAATCGCATAATTAAATTGCTGAGTCCGAATAAAGCACAACAGACCCAAAGGAAATCACTTTGAAATTAATCCATACAGGGAATTTACGTAATTATATTTCCGTTATTTCATGCGTCACATAGCTCTCCTTTTATAATGTTTCTTTTTTATAAAATTACAAATGAATAAATAAACAGCCTTTTACGATGCCTATCAGACTTAATCGGTAAGCGGAACACCTTATGGGAAAATATTAAATCAGCATTTGTATGGATGAATACAGTTGTAACTAGCCTACGGATTATAATGAACAGACTTACAATAATTGGAATACCAGATTAGTATGATGTTAATTATGCAACGGGATATAATTTAACCCTTCAATACTGATCTATGGTTCCAGAGACTTCACTAAACCTGGTGTTGATCCGCAGCAACAATTATCAAAGTAGATTTAGCCCGGAAAGATTTCACCCACGAGAAGCTTTGAAGGCTTAACTGGTAAATATGTCATGTCTGCTATCCGAAAAGGAGAAAAACAAGTTACCTGTCATACTACTGTAAAATACTTGCATTTCTGTAGCATTCAAGGAAGGAATGCGTAAAATGTGTTGAGAAGAAGGAACAGTTGAGATCAGGAGAGTAAAACTTGATTGACTGTAAATTTTCATAGTGTTTCCCCTCTTATGGTATGCTTCTATTACTTAGGGCATTGAATAAACTATTTTAAACCCATGATCATCATCATCATCATCTGTTTACCCTCCAGGTTCGGTTTCTCCCTCGGACTTAGCGAGGGAACCCACCTCTACCGCCTCAAGGGCAGTGTCCTGGAGCTTCAGACTCTTGGTCGTGGGATACAACTGAGGAGAATGACCAGTACCTCGCCCAGGCGGCCTCACCTGCTATGCTGAACAGGGGCCTTGTGGAGGGATGGGAAGATCGGATGGGATAGGCAAGGAAGAGGGAAGGAAGCGGCCGTGGCCTTAAGTTAGGTACCATCCCGGCATTCGCCTGGAGGAGAAGTGGGAAACCACGGAAAACCACTTCGAGGATGGCTGAGGTGGGAATCGAACCCACCTCTACTCAGTTGACCTCCCGAGGCTAAGTGGACCCCGTTCCAGCCCTCGTACCACTTTTCAGATTTCGTGGCAGAGCCGGGAATCGAACCCGGACCTCCGGGGGTGGCAGCTAATCACGCTAACCACTACACCACAGAGGCGGACCCCATGATCATTAGTTCAATTTTAATATGTTTACTTCGGTGAAAAGCTTTCTTTAGCACCGCCGGCACACGTGAAATTTTCGCATCTTCATCTTAAAAATGTTCGTTTTGTGCCATGCATAATCGCTTTCAAGCTCTCAGCTGGTGAATGTGTGGAAAGTGTCAGCCATATTTACCCCACTGTGCACACACTTCTATTAAAATTACATGTAAGGCACACCAATAAAGATATCAATATGAAAGTTTGTGAACTTATAGAGTATACAGGATGAAGCGAAATTCGTGCACTCGAGCGTCGCAGCGCGACTCCTCACATGCCAGCAATAAAAAATGTCTCTCACAAGAGATAGTCCTGCGAGTATATCCGGCAGAAAAAGATCGTTGAAGAGTGGCAATCTAGCAACACTGTAACCACGTGCAGGGTGACTACATCTGTCAGCGCGTATTAGCTGTGCTATACAGTTGGTGCGTTTTGGGTTAGCATGCAGGAGGTCGAGGGTTCGATCCTGGGTTGAGGCGCCTTTTTATTTGTTAATTTCCATCGGACATTACGTACTGTAAAACAGTAAGACACCGTTTCTTAGGTCACATATATCCTTCTTTCCTTCTTTCTTAATCTGCTTTCCCTCCAGGATTGGCTTTTCTCTCGGACTCAGCGAGGGATCTCACCTCTACCGCCTCTACCGCCTCAAGGGCAGCGTCCTGGAGCGTGAGACATTGGGTCTGGGGATACAACTGGGGAGAATGATCAGTACCTCGCCCAGGCTGCCTCACCTGCTATGCTGAACAGGGGCCTTGCTGGGGGATGGGAAAATTGGAAGGGATAGACAAGGAAGAGGCAAGGAAGCGGCCGTGGCCTTAAGTTAGGTACCATCCCGGCATTTGCCTGGAGGAGAAGTGGGAAACCACTGAAAACCACTTCCAGGATGGCAGAGGTGGGAATCGAACCCACCTCTACTCAGCTGACCTCCCGAGGCTGAGTGGACACAGTTCCAGCCCTCGTACCACTTTTCAAATTTCGTGGCAGAGCCGGGAATGGAATGTATCCTACATTTACAAAATTTAGTAACGCTGAACACGTTGTAACGCATGTAGTAGGTGAAGTGGTGCGAATAAATTCACGCCCACGACGTGGAAAGGACGTCTTTCAAAGCTGACCAAAGAAAAAAAATGTTCGTCCATTTCTAGGATCGTAGTATGTAAGTGCAAATGGACCCGCAAGGGACCCGCTGCAGTCGTTGTTGACGATTAAGATGCCAGATACCATACCACTTGGACTACATCTACGAAATAAAAAAAACATACGCCTCAACCCAGGATCGACCCCTCGACCTCCTTCATCATCATCATCATCATCTGTTTACCCTCCAGGTTCGGCTTTTCCCTCGGACTCAGCGAGGGATCCCACCTCTACCGCCTCAAAGGCAGTGTCCTGGAGCTTCAGACTCTTGGTCGGGGGATACAACTGGGGAGAATGACCAGTACCTCGCCCAGGCGGCCTCGCCTGCTATGCTGAACAGGGGCCTTGTGTAGGGATGGGAAGATTGGAAGGGATAGGCAAGGAAGAGGCCAGGAAGCGGCCGTGGCCTTAAGTTAGGTACCATCCCGGCATTCGCCTGGAGGAGAAGTGGGAAACCACGGAAAACCACTTCGAGGATGGCTGAGGTGGGAATCGAACCCACCTCTACTCAGTTGACCTCCCGAGGCTGAGTGGACCCCGTTCCAGCCCTCGTACCACTTTTCAAATTTCGTGGCAGAGCCGGGAATCGAACCCGGACCTCCGGGGGTGGCAGCTAATCACGCTAACCACTACACCACAGAGGCGGACCTCCTTCATGCTAACCCAAAACTCTCTCCACTGCACCAACTGCCCAGCACGACCCTACATG
Source organism: Anabrus simplex (assembly GCF_040414725.1). Lineage (NCBI taxonomy): Eukaryota > Metazoa > Arthropoda > Insecta > Orthoptera > Tettigoniidae > Anabrus > Anabrus simplex. The sequence goes on along the minus strand of NC_090265.1, from coordinate 165,650,573 downwards.
TGGTTACAGTGTCGCCAGATTCCTACTCTTCAACGTTCTTTTTCTGCCGGATATACTCGCAGGTCTATCTTTTGTGAGATACATTTTTTTATTGCTGGCATGTGAGGAGCGCCCGAAAGCACCCGACTGTTCACTTAGCCTTCCGGTCCTTAACGCCCGAAAGTGCCCGGCTGCATTGTCTGCACACGTCTGCGATCTGTGCGATAGTTTTTAATTTTTTTCGGCAGTGATGTGTTTATAAGGCATTTATGAACAAGCAGTACAATCTACAAGGATTATGAAATAAAAGAAGAGCGATAATCTGTCTTGACGTTTCCTAGGCAACGGCCTTGAACTTACGCGTGCGCGGTTCAGCTGTTTCGTTCGTAAACATGGCGGGATTGAATACTGCGGATATTGAAACTGAGCTGAATATAAGCGAAGAGAGTGACACAGAATCGTTCGGTACGGGTGGAGGTGAATTTTTAGTGAGTGAATAGGATATCAACGAAGTAAACTTTAGTCTTAATAATGATATAAGTGAACACGAATGTGGAGAATTCGGACTTGATTGCGATACCGCGGCAATTCAGGTAGCAACAAACATTTCGTTTCGTTACTCCGAATGATTATATGGATGATGTTGAACCTGTCCATAATTCGGAAAGAATATTACGAGAAACAGATTGTTTTCACGTATGTTAGAAGGAGACAAAATATTCAGTGACATAGGCTATTGCATTATATATCAATGCAGCATTCAAACAGGCACATTCCGGTAAAATAGATACAGAATGGGAAGGCACTTGCCCAGATGAAATAAAATCGTATATGCATGGGCATCATTCCACTTCCAAAATCACGTGATTATTTGTTTGCAGGGATTCATACAAAATGTGAATGTGACAAATGCAGCCTACCTCTGTGTCGAGTATCACCTGTAGGGAGGGGGGAGGGGGTGTTGGAACCAACAACCTTATAACTCTGTGATCAGAGAAATGGATGTGATGGTATATTTTCGAATATTAGCGAAAATTTGAATTCATTGTGATCAATAGTTTTTATTATATTTAACTTTTTCTGAAACAATGCGCTCTGTTTAGGTTTTTCCTAAATAATAGGTCAAGGGGAGTGAAAATATGGGCAGGAAAGGGTAATGTAAGATTTAGACAAAACTAAGGAGTGGGCCGATGACCTCGATGTTAGGCCCCTTTAAACAACAAGCAAGCAAAACTAAGGAGTATTTTACGTTATAATTAACTGATATGTTTGATGATCAGGATTCTTTGACATTTACTGATTTTGGTGTTTTTCTAAGAATAAGAACAAATACATTTTCGTTTTTTTTTCCGTCCATACGAGGAAGAAATTGTTTTTCACTATATGAATCCAGGCGTGAAGACAAAGAATTGAAGTACTGACTAACTATTTGAGCACACCACTCAAGGGTATGTCTCACTTGTTTACACGGGAGGCCCAGAGATTTCTACTTAACACTTCAAGCAATTGAGTACATCAAATACTCACAGAACGAGTTGGCATGCGGATAGGGCTGCGCAGCTGTGAGCTTGCGTTCGAGAGGTAGTGGGTTCTAACCCCAATTTCAGCAGTCCTGAAGATGATTTTCCGTGTTTTCCCATTTTCAAACCTGGAAAATGCCCGGGCTTTATCTTAATTGAGGCCATGGCCGCCTCTTTCCCACTCCCATCCCTATCCCATCGTCGCCATGAGACCAGTCTGTGTCGGTGCGACGTAAAGCAACTGGTAGAATAAATAAAAAACATTAAATATATTAAGGCAGAATTGTGATTTCTTTGCTCTCACTTTATTAATAGATCATCCTTTGATATAGTTGAGACAAGTACCCTCTATGCATTGTGGTTGGTATTGCCAGTAGCGTATTATCCTTATATATTCACTTCAGGTGTTGTTTTCATTTTTCGTGATCGTATTCGCTCGTAATTCATGCGATATATCTAACATACCTGAAAGAGCTTTACTCCCTCTCTACAGCAAATAAATCCCTTTCATCTCATAAGCCAAGTCTTCACCACCTTCTGCAGTCTCTAAGCCATATCTTTATAACTTCTCCCTTATTCCTCATCTTTCCGATAATCCTGCTTTAAGAACCTGGTTTACGAACACCAGATCGATATTCTTTTCAAACATTATTTGTGGAAGTTGTAAGGCCTAAGTGCCTTTTAATAGCTACAGTGTTCTCGTATTAAGCTGGGATGCAGGGAGGCATTGTCTGCTCTGCGAAGTCATTTATGTTCCAAAACGCTGCTTTCAGAAAACTGAATATAGTATTAATAAATGTGATAAAACAGACTATTGATTTACGTTATATTCTAAAACATTTACCGTAAATCTAACGCTGTTCTGAATTACTCTCGAGAGTTAATTCGGAGTTCAAATTGTAGAGTGATAAACCACAAAGTGGGTAAAAAATGTGGGCTTACTTTCCTTTTATAAGAACATACATATATTTACTTCTGTGTGGACTTTAGTACTTGTATTAACAATTCACGCTCCTGATTCTTACCTGTTAAAGTTAAAGTTAAAATTAAATAATTAACCATATTTAATAACAATTAAATTCTCATTTCTATATGTAAGTATAACTTTTAAATTTATCAAACAATAAGTTCACAGACGTAAACAATAATTTAATTTCATCGACTGCAAATGTTTAAACTCTTCAGGACATTCCAGTCGTCAAATTACCAGAGTTTCGCCCCAATGTAGCAGTGGGCTCACCAGTTGGATTGTTACAACTTTCCGAGACGCTGGCGGCTAATGCTCCGTTGAGATACTACTTCTACTACTACTACTACTACTACTACTAAAACGTTTCCATTCCGTCCCTGAAGGGGACGGCGGGCCTCGTAGACTGTAACGCCGTCTCTCAGGCCGGGGAGATTTTGCTACGGTGAAGGAGATGTGCGAAGGTGAGAGAGTTGGCAGCCGTGGCCTATACCAAATATTTTATTACACTAATACCGGGCAGCTCTATCTCAACAGCATTGAATGGAGTGCGAACAACGAAGGTGGTGACATCTGGCGTGTAGGTGTGACAAGCCCAGGAAGTGCATACTTGTCTATGCTACAGTTGAGAGGATTGCGTTTCTACTTACTGCAAATATTTTTGTTATAATTGAACAATCACAATCGTTAAAAATGAAATTTTAATGTATGAAAATCCTACTTCATAAGCCTCCAAACGAGCATTATGCCAGCTGTAATTTTTGCGCTGTCTTAAAAACTAAAAGCAGAAATTTTTTGAGTATCCACTCAGCCTCTGAGAGGAATATTTAATAACTTCTTTCTGCCAACGGCCGTAGCCGTGTTGAAACACCGGATCTCGTGAGATCTTCGAAGTTAAGCAACATTGGGCGTGGTGAGGAGTTGGATGGGTTGCCACGCGCTGTTGGTGGGGGATAAGGGAATGGAGGAGCGGAAAGGAACTGGCCACCCTACCGCACGTAAACTCCGGCTCAGGAACACCTCTGCGGAGGTTCGGACCTGCCTTCGGGCAGAATAACCCTTACCTTACGTCTTCTTTCTGGCCTTTTCCCAGTTACCTGGGGCAGCACATTGTATGGACTTAGCCTAGTTTTGCGACCGGATGCCTTTCCTAACACCAACCCTCTGTGGAGGGATATATATTTACTCTTGCGTGATTCTGTGCTTGTTTGTCGTGTGTAATGTGTTGTATACATTTGAAGATACGAACACAAACCCGTAGCCCCCGATCTTCAGGAATGAACAGACGGGATTAAAATCTTCGACTCAGTCTGGAATCGTACCAGAGCCCTCTTGCTCGGTAATATTATTGGTTTTACGTCCTCTATTAACACTAATGGGAAGGAAAATGGAAAAGATCTGACATTTCGAAGAATGAAGGTATCATCAAAAGAAAGAGAAGGGCCACGAAGCGCTGACTATTCAACCAAAGCGCCGGAGGGGTCAGGGAACTTAACAACATGCATGATTTATTAAGATTTCGGGAAAGAGAAGCTGTAATTAAGGAACAGGAGTTTTGGTCCTTAATTTTGACTTCTTCTTCTTTTACTCCTTCGGTACGGCCGATCTTCTCGAACTCTACAGCGGAACTTACCTCACACTGCTGTCTCGCTTTTGCTGTACTTAACATTTTTTGTTTTACCTCTGAAGATAAAAATACATAATCTGTATATATTACTTGACGGAACTGCGATGTTCCTGACAAGGAAGAAGTGTTCAGAGTCTCTTTCACAAATGTATGGATGTATTAAATTAGTTGAACTTGTGCTCAAGCCTACAGTATATCAACAATACACTTAAATAAGTTCCTTACGCCGGGCTGAGTGCCTCAGTGCCATCTGACCGCAACTTGGCAGGTACGATCCCGGCTCAGTCCGATGGTATTTCAAGGTGCTCAAATACGTCAGCCTTGTGTAGGATTTACTGGCTAGTAGAATAATTCCTGCGGAACGTAATTCCTGCATCTCAGCGCCTCCGAAAATAGTAAAAAATAGTTAGTGGGACGTAAATAAAATTAACATTATTATTATTATTATTATTATTATTATTATTATTATTATTATTATTATTATATTATTATTATTATTATTATTATTATTATTATTATTATTATTATTATTATTATTATTATTATTATTATTGTCTTACATTTAAAAAAGCCGACTGGATTCGGAACTCGTGGCCTTCAATTTCAAGACTACCGCGATAACCATTACGATACAGGCCCACAATTTGTCAGTTATGAAATTTGTGATACTATTTAACAACCCGGGCCCTCAAATTTCAGTGTACTAGAATTCCATATCTGTTAATATCATTGTTCTATTTTTTACAATGTGCACTATGTCGCACCGATCCAAATAGGTCTTACGGCGACGATGGGATAGGGAAGGGTTAGGAGTGTGAAGGAAGCGGCCATGGCCTTAATTAACCCGCCATCGGTATCGTTGTCCGCACTTACGCGAGAGGTAGCGTGTATAGGGGCTCCCTAACATCGGCTTGGTATATGATTTTAGTTCTTATACGAGCTCTTCTCGGCAGTTTGAATAAATTATACTAGTATTTGGTTATTTAGTATATATACTTACATATTTGTATATATCCACAATTGTTTATTACCTAAATATTTGCTACTACAATTTCGACTCGTACACTGTTTTCGTTCTTTTAGAAGGTAATTATAATTTTGTTTTAACAGACTGGTTTTATGTTAACTATTTATATAAATTTACATAACTATTACTAAATATTATGAAAAATAACAAAAATCCTTGGCATTACAAATACATTACAGTACAAAACAAATGTTAACATGATTTGTAGACCACATTATTTTGTATCATTGTCCTGTTCACTAATTTCTTTCAACTTCTTGCGAAAAACATTCACTTCATACTACTTTTGTTAGTCCAGTGTGCTCTTTGCACGTTGAGCGTTTGCACGCATCACAGCAAGCTGACGTAAATCGTTTTTTTCGAACTGGGAGTAGGCACATCTTGATTTCCGCCCGGAAACGTCTGAAAATATATACAGTAAACACCATAGCTTTTTTTTGGTAATGATTATAAGCAAGTTTTACAAAGTGTTCAATTAGATACTTGTAAAAATGGAGAAGTGAGAATTGTTAGCAATACTTACCTGGGGCTGCTGGTGTCGCATTTCTGACGGGAAGTTCTTGTCCAAAGATATTTTTTATGGAAATTCTGAGACCAGTTGACAGAACATCGACTAAAGCACGTCTCTACAGATGTGGCTTTACGATTTCCAGGGCAAGATTCTTCAATCCAGCTCAAAATAACAGATTCACTAGGCCTATTAGACATTATAATTTCACTGTGATACTGTTTACTAAAACAGTACACCAGCACGGAATGCGCAAAAATTGTGACGCCAAAGGTATCGAGGCTAGAATGCGCCTAACACTGCCTGTGACGCGACCGGTATCGTAGCGAGGCGCGGACTAACACTCCAGACAGAACGCACTTCCCCCACTCCTCCACGTGACACGTGTGCGTGAATCATCGCGTAACGAAGGAAAACATGTGACTCATAAACTCATTTGAGAATACCTGGAGTTTGAAAAGTGTGAGTCTTAAAGCAAAAAACTTTTCTTAATAAGGAATGTTTTTGTTAGGGGCTACCTAACAACGATACCGATGGCGGGTTAATGCACAGCCCCAACATTTGCCTGGTGTGAAAATGGGAAGCCACGACAAACCGTATTCAGGGCTGCCGACAGTGGGGGTCGAACCCACTGTCTCACGAATGCAAGCTGATGGCTACGTGACACAAACCACGCAGCCACTTGCTCGGTAATATTATTGGTTTTACGTCCCAGTAACGTCCCGTTACACTGTTTGATATAAGGGGCTAGTGGTGGGATAATCGAATACAAAATAATCGCTTATTCGATTATTTCAATCTATTCGATTATTCGATTATATTTCTCATTCGATTATTTTTCGATAATTCGTTTGAATGAATGAACATTTTCTCCGTCCGATTTATTTTGTCGATTATTCATTCGAAAGAATAAGGCAATCGAATAGTGAATATCTTTCCATTCGATTATCTTTCGATTATTTTTGATCATCCATCCGAACCTCTATTAAAATCAATCAGGCAATCGAATAGTGAATTTTTCCATTCAATTATTTTTTCGATTATTCAGTCGGAACTACATTCGAATGAACGTGGTATTTGAATAGTGAATACTTTCGAAATAATCGAATGAAAAGTGTTGTTAAGACAGTTAATTCCCTCATTTAGTTTCAGCATTGGACATACGTTTGGGAAAAGGCGTATTTCTATTTTTCATAAGAGTTCATCTATTCGCTTATTTCAATCGATTATCCATCCGACACACTTAAACCGAAAAATTGATTCATGGCGCATCTAAATATTCTATGCGATGCAACTACATATTTGAAATTGATGCGATTATACAGATACAAACATACATCATCATTATAGACCGTTATTCCTTTCAGCGTTCAGTCAAGCCTCTGTGAATTTACTAAATATCGCCACAATCCTCTATTTGCAACTAGTGCTGTGGCCTCATTTAATTCTATAACTCTTATCTTTAAATCGTTGGAAACTGAGTCTAACCATCGTCGTCTTGGTCTCCCTCTACTTCTTTTAACCTCCATAACTGAGTCCATTATTCTCCTAGGTAACCTATCCTCCTCCATTCGCGTCACATGACCCCACTACCGAAGCCGGTTTATGCGTAGAGCTTCATCCATCGAGTTAATTCCTAACTTAGCCTTTATATCCTCATTTCGAGTACCCTCCTGCCACTGTTCCCACCTGTTTTTACCAGCAATCATTCTTGCTACTTTCATGTCTGTTACATCTAACTTTTGAAAAAGATATCCTGAGTCTACCCAGCTTTCGCTCCCGTAAAGCAAAGGTGGTCTGAAAACAGACCGATGTAAACATAGTTTCGCCTGGGAGCTGACTTCCTTCTTACAGAATACTGTTGATCGTAACTGCGAGCTCACTGCATTAGCCTTACGACACCTTGATTCAATCTCACTTACTGTATTACCATCCTGGGAAAACACACATCCTAAATACTTGAAATTATCGACCTGTTCTAGCTTTGTATCACCAATCTGACATTCAATTCTGTTGAATTTCTTACCTACTGACATCAATTAAGCCTTCGAAAGGCTAATTTTCATACCATATTCATTGCACCTATTTTCAAGTTGCAAGATATTAGACTGCAGGCTTTCGGCACAATCAGCTATTAAGACCAAGTCGTCAGCATAAGCCAGACTGGTTACTACATTTCCACCTAACTGAGTCCCTCCCTGCCAGTTTATACCTTTCAGCAGATGATCCGTGTCAACTACGGACAGCAAAGGTGAAAGATTAGAACCTTGTATTTTTCTATTATTTATTCGATAATCGGATGGAGGTTATTCGAATATTAAAATTATTCGATTATGCCATCACTACAACAATGATATTTGAGACTCATTCGATTATTTTATTCGATTATTTAAATAATCGGACGGAGGTTATTTGAATATTAAAATTATTTGATTTTGCCATCACTACAACTAAATAATATTTAAAACTCATTCAATGATTTTGTTCTATTATTTTTTCGGTTATTTAAATAATCTGAAGGAGGTTATGCGGTTATTAGAAGTATCCGATTATTCCTTCAATATAAGGGGCATAGAAGGTAACCTCAACACAGATGACAGGACTATTTTAATACTTGCGGTTCTTATCACTTCCCACTTGCCGGATAATTTGCTCAGCGCATAACACGTTTCTCGGTTTATAACTACAATATAAGATTATTTAGCGACAAACTCTGATATTATAAACAACACGCATAAGAGTTGGTCACACCAAGCCATGTAAGTGGCAGCACTATATACATTCTCGCTGAAAACCGCAACCTGTCCGGTATTGTCTTATTAAAGTATTTGCCTATACTACGAACTCTTCCGGTATTCGTCTTAGTGCAGGAGAATGGAAAACCACGAAAAACCATTCTCAGGACAGCCGACGGTGGGGACCAGCTCTTTTCCGTCTCCCGAATGCAGTGGTATAAAGCCACGGCCACCCCTCCTCTGCTCTGTTCGTCGGTCGGAGTGCAGAGCCGTCGAACCACTGACCATCCGTGGTCATTTGAAGGCCGAAACCCACTCTGCAACCGCCGATGTGTTGAGACACCACCACAAGCCTCGTATGTAGGACAATGCAGTTATGGTGCACTGGGGAAAGCATATGCATGGAACTGCCCTTGGCCTTTATATAAAAAAATTCAGTTCCCATAAGGAAATAATCATTTTGTTTCATCGATTGTGAATATTAAAAACATTTAACTGTTAAAAACATTTACAAAAATATTCGCAGTCCACGAAATTAAATTATGGTTTCCTTCTTGGAACTTAATTTCTTAATATAAAGGCCAAAGGCAGTTCCATGCATATGCATTCCTCAGTGCACCATAACTGCATTGTCCTACATAGGAGGCTTGCAATGGTGTCTCAACGCGCATTAGCCGCCAGCGTCTTGGAAAGGTGGTAACAATGCAACTGATGAGCAACTGCTACACTGGGTCGAAATGCTGGTAATTTCACAATTAAAAAGGCATGAAGAAAAATGATTTTAACATTTAAATTTATTTTAAGACGTCTATTGTAAAACAAAGTGCTTCAGTGTTTTTAGTTTAAACGTTTAAGATAAATATTTTATGTTAGGATGACTCCTGAAATTAAACAATCACATTCTAACGCATTTTTACAATTGGGAAACATTAATTATTGTGCTGCGTTTTAATTCTCCATTGTCATCAGTATCGTCACCACGGCATCTTCGTGGTAATGACCACAGCTAACTCGATCCATGATATAAACACTTAACACCATGAAGTATGTGGACTACTCAGAGAGATATATCGTTAATAACATACATAACGTACATACCTACAGTTCCATTTACATACACAACAACAAACTCAATGTTACAAAATCATACTTTCCAACTGTACAAAGAAGACGGAAAGCAATCCTGACGTTAAAATGTAAAATTACTGCCATGATTTCAGGTCATGGAAATTCTTCTGCAGTGTTCCACCGATTCATAATTACTTGTGTACAAGGAATACTCAGATGGAAGTTTGAACAAATGTATTCTGAGCGAAGCAATTTCATAGGATTGTGATACCATCAGGCGGAACCTGGCCCACGTAAGCGGGCTTACAGCAAAATGAGTAAGTAAATTTATAGTATAAATAAGATCAACTTTAACATTTTACAGACCGGTAATAATTTAACTGTAAAAGTGATGTGGACAAAAGCGAAACTCTACCACTAATATATTATAAAGAATGGTCGGAAACAAAGTGAACATAGTACATGAGCGTTAGATCGTTGGTCATACTGATATGTGATTTGATAAATATATATCGATATCTAATACCGTTGTCACTTTATCAGCTGCTGAAGTCAACCAATCAGATCCCTTCGCGGGCGAATTCAAATGGGCTTTACGAGGTGGTGTTGCTAAATCTACACGTGGCTTGGTTAGGCTTGAGAGCCATGCCGAGAAATGAGCATCAAACACTAACACACTGTGAGTTTCAGCCAATGCCACTGTAGCTTGTTACCTGTGGGCCGAGCCTATCAGCAGGGATGTCTTTCTTCAGGTCCCTCCCAAGGAAAAGTTTATTTCTTCTATTGGCGCCCTCAAGCCAGTGATAAGCCACGTGCAGATTAAGCAACACCGCCTCGCAAAGCACATCTGAAGTCGTTCCCGAAGCGATCTGATTGGCTAACTTCAGCGGCTGAGAAAATAACAACGGAGCGAGATACCGACATTTTTTTTTTATATGACCTATCAATATAACCAAAGCTCTAACGAACATATACCGGTTTACGTTGTTTCTGACCACCCTGTATAATATACATATAGAATATAATGTCATCAAAGTGATATAAATACGCTTTTGTATTACAGTTGTACCGGAAAATGCTGTTGGTAATGAGTTCTGTATTACAGACTATTATATTTTTCAGCCTTCGGTATGCAAGCCTCCGAAATCTTTTACGTGGACAAATATTATTCAAAACCCATTTTCGATATCCTTATGTTATAACTAGCTGATGTACCAGTGCTTCGCTACGGAATTCTAAATTGTATACAGAAGTGTAGGTTAGGTAGAGTACACGTTGTGAACAAGACTGGACCAAACGTCTTTTCTCATATGACGACTGCGTTAGGGAATTTTCATTGTGATGGTAGACCCACTTGCCTACCACCAGTCACAGGGGCAGACACTCACTCTCCACCTGTCTATTTACATCCTCAGAAAGACCGTCTTAGTACTTTTCCCAACTGAAATGAGCAAAGGTCATTACAATGACGTCAGTAGGAATAACGCGAGTAAAAGCAATGATTTCACATGAAATACTCGATCAAATGAGCAACCACACATTCTCTCACTTTTAACGAACAGTACTACGCTGCTGATGTAACTGTCCAACATTCCAGAGTTGGAATGACCAGTCGCAGACAGCCGTGATCCGTGAACACTCTTAGTCTTTTTTCGGGGGTGCGGGTGGGGGTCAAATAGTGGTGTGTCCCAGGGCAAAACCTATGCCCTTTTACTAATCTCTTTCCTAGGAGTACCCGATGAGTCGGAAAATCTCTATTCACTACACTGGCGGCGGAAAAATCTATCTGACTTGGAGGCAATTCTTTCCTCCAAGCCAGAGGAGAAACCACCTCTTGGCTAATTTTGAATAAAATTAATGTAAAATTGAATAAAAGTGAAGAAGAAGAAGAAGCTCTTTTTTAAGAAATGGCTCTTTTCAGGGTTGAGTATTGAGTTATTTAGTGAATTGTGGTGCTATAATTTGGAATATACCTAAATTGTATTTCTAGACCAGGTCATACTACTACTACTTCTACTACTACTATTACTACTTCTACTAAGTGATCTTCTGCCTCAAGAGTGCACTCAGCTCATTCAAAACAGCGCGTCAGAGTAGGGATCGAATAGCTGGAATACTATGATGAACCAGTGAGTTACGTACCAGCAGTACGGTATAAGAAAATCTATGAACCAGAGGAATTACTTGCTAAAGAAGACAGTTTTCTAACTTCCCAGCTATTTCCTGCCAATATTCAGGCAGGCTGTTATACTCGGTACGTAGCAGTAATCCCATCTATCGGAGTTGAGCGTTAGCATAAGAGAAAAAAGAATACCACCACAAACAATGTTAATGTAATGTTATTGTTGATCAGTGTTATACGCTTTCACATTTAATCTTCTTCCGACTCTGAAATACCACCAAAGTATTTGATACCACCCTTATCATAGTCGGTACGGTAAAACTGAATGGAACATAAATGGTCGGAAATTATATTTTCTATAACTTTTGTTGTGTAGTACTTTTCAATAGGACCAATAACATACAGGGTGAAGCGTACTTCGCGCACTCGGGCGTCGCAGCGCGACTCCTCACATGCCAGCAATAAAAAAAATGTCTCTTATAAAATTTCGTCTTGCGAGTATATCCGGCAGAAAAACGACGTTGAAGAGTAGCAATCTGGCAACACTGTAACCATGTGTAGGGTAACTACCTCTGTCAGCAGCAGTTACTCGTACTGTACAGTTGGTGCAGTGGATAGCGTTTTGGGTTAGCATGCAGGAGGTCGAGTGGTCGATCCTGGGTTGAGGCGTATGTTTTTTATTTCGTAAATGTAGTCCATGCCGCCTCTGTGGTGTAGTGGTTAGCGTGATTAGCTACCACCCCCGGAGGTCCGGGTTCGATTCCCGGCTCTGCCACGAAATTTGAAAAGTGATACGAGGGCTGGAACGGGGTCCACTCAGCCTCGGGAGGTCAACTGAGTAGAGGCAGGTTCGATTCCCACCTCAGCCATCCTCGAAGTGGTTTTCCGTGGTTTCCCACTTCACCTCCAGGCAAATGCCGGGATGGTACCTATCTTAAGGCCACGGCCGCTTCCTTCCCTTATCCTTGCCTATCCCTTCCAATCTTCCCATCCCCCTACTAGGCCCCTGTTCACTATAGCAGGTGAGGCCGCCTGGGCGAGGTACTGGTCATACTCCCCAGTTGAATCCCCCGACCAAGAGTCTGAAGTTCCAGGACACTGTCCTTGAGGTGGTAGAGGTGGGATCCCTCGCTCAGTCCGAGGGAAAAGCCGAACCTGGAGGGTAAACAGATGATGATGATGATGATGATGAAATGTAGTCCATGTGGTATGGTATCTGGCATCTTAATCGTCAACAGCGATTGCAGCGGGTCCTCTAGAAACCATTTGCACTTACATACTACGATCCTAGAAATGGACGAACAATCGTTTTCATTTGTCAGCTTTGAAAGGCGCCCTTTCCACGTCGTGGGCGTGAATTTATTCGCACCATTTCATCTACTAGATGTGAAACCTGTTTTCTTTGCACCCTCCTCCAGTGGTCCCATAGATTAGTCATCATCATCATCATCATCTGTTTACCCTCCAGGTTCGGTTTATCCCTCGGACTTAGCGAGGGATCCCACCTCTACCGCCTCAAGGGCAGTGTCCTGGAGCTTCAGACTCTTGGTCGGGGATACAACTGGGGAGTATGACCAGTACCTCGCCCAGGCGGCCTCACCTGCTATGCTGAACAGGGGCCTTGCGGGGGATGGGGAAGATTGGAAGGGATGGACAAGGAAGAGGGAAGGAAGCGGCCGTGGCCTTAAGTTAGGTACCATCCCGGCATTTGCCTGGAGGTGAAGTGGGAAACCACGGAAAACCACTTCCAGGATGGCTGAGGTGGGAATCGAACCCACCTCTACTCAGTTGACCTCCCGAGGCTGAGTGGACCCCGTTCCAGCCCTCGTACCACTTTTCAAATTTCGTGGCAGAGCCGGGAATCGAACCCGGACCTCCGGGGGTGGCAGCTAATCACGCTAACCACTACACCACAGAGGCGGACCCCATAGATTAGTACCAACTATTATTCTTGCCTCGTTCAGGTCCATTACATTTCGTTAGGGCCTTACGTTACGTTACGTTGTTTCAGCGTTACAAAATGTTGTAAATGTAGGATACATGTGACCTCAGAAACGGTGTCTTACTGTATTACAGTAGGTAATGTCAGATGGAAATTAGCAAATAAAAAATGCGCCTCAACCCAGGATCGAACCATCGACCTCCTGCATGCCAACCAAAAACTCTACCCACTGCACCAACTGTATAGCACGGCAAGAACGTGCTGACAGCGGTAGTTGCCTACATATAGTTACAGTGTTGCCAGATAGTTACTCTTCAACGTCCGTTTTCTACCGGATATACTCGCAAGACGAAAATTTGTAAGAGACATTTTTTTTATTGCTGGCATGTGAGGAGTCGCGCTGCGACGCCCGAGTGCGCGAATTACGCTTCACCCTGTAGGTACCGGTATTTAAAAATTACATTTTAGGCGTCTTCCCATAAAATACAATTTCATGCAGGACGAATAAAGTTGTTTATAACTTAGACTGTAGTTTCTTATTCTCCGGCTCTATATACCGACTTTCATTAAATTCTGTTAACCCATTTTCTCATGGCTCGGCTTTGATTTGGACTTGGCAACAAAAATATAAATTCTTAAATATCTGTGTTATCAAAGCCGGTACGGTAACAATGTATTACATAAATGATCGGAAGTTTAATTCTATATTTAACTTTAGTTATGTAGTATTTATCGATAGGACCACTAATAATGTAAATATTTGAGAATTAAATGTTGATCCTCCCCCTAAACTACCATTTCACTCAGCGTGAGTAAAATAATTTATAGCCTAGTTTGCAGTGGCTAATCTCCCGACTTCACATACCGATTTTCATTAAATTCTCTTCAGCTGTTTTCTCGTGATGCGTGTACAGACAGACAGACAGACAGACAGACAGACAGACAGACAGACAGACAGACATTACGGAAAAGTAAGAAGTGCATTTCCTTGTTACTATGGACATAACCGATACAGAAATACCATTCTTTTGAAATTCTCTAGCAATGTACAGACAAAACTCTTATTTTTTATATATGGATGTTTCGAACAATAGGCTCAATCATTTTGCTTTGACCAAGTGTTAAGAACTTCCTCTTCCCATTTTATAGGTCGAGAACAAATCTCTGTTACACTTTCAATATCAGACGTGGAGCCAAAAAGAATCGAGTGAAGGACAACTATAAAATCGAGAGGATGTAGTGCGAGGGACAAAAAATATGATGGCATGGTTCGCGGGAGAAAAAACACAGAAAGGGCGTATACCACTGCCTACTCTTCCTAGCTTCCTCCATCGACGGTGAACTTCAAGAGGGGCTCGGACCAGAGTTGTTCTTATGAAAGCTATTTCGAGATGGGGTTAAAAGGATAAGCAGAGGGTACGAAATGTCATATTCAGAAGTGAAGCCTTGCCTGACCAACAGTTCAGCTCTTTTCTTCCTCTTTTTCTACTCCCACACATATGTGCGGAGTCATAAAATGCAGACCTATCTTCCACCTCTCCACAAATCATTAGGTGCAGCGATCATGACTGAGGGTGAAGGTCTCCGCGGCTCTCAACGAGAAGAAACTTGTAATTGTGAGACCGCAGTAGCTATCAGCCTCAGTCTCTTCTCTTCAAGACCGGCCACAAGAAAATACTTGCGATATCTCTTGTTGATTATCACACTTTAAAGCTGATGTCCTCTCTAAAGAACCAGAGAAACAAGGAAATGCCATTTGGTCCTTGTTTCAATGACGGTGAAATCCTGACATTCACCTCCCCGCGGTAGAGAGGGGGCAACGACTGCATATAAAAATAATATTTTATATGCAGGCGGCTAACGAATGAAGGGACCGATTATCTCCCGGTATAAGGAGATCCCCTATACCAAGTGCCAACAATCTCTTTGAGAATGGATGAGCGGGTATGGGCAAGGGCACTCTATTGTCCTGGGGACAAGAAATTGTTCCCAAAGGCAGAGGAACCAGTTTGGTCACCGGCATTAGGATGCAGAAGGCAACGGGAAACCACTGCATTAAAGATCCTGAGAGATATTCCAATAAATCCACATGGCATGGCTGCAACGTCAAGATCGGAGCTGGCCATGTGGATCGTCTACCTCCGTTTGGAGACGACGGCTTAAGAAGAAGAAAGCTGATGTATTAATTTCTCTGACAAAATCGTTTTTGTCAGTATTGAAAATGCTGTTGCACTGGTGAAATCTGGCCCATGTAATGTGGTCCACAGCAGTAAGGATTATTCTAGTAGCTTCACGCCAGTATGGTCCAGGAGTTATTCCTGCTTCCACCTTAAAGCTAAGATTGGTTTAAAGGACCGAAATGGATTATATAATAGGTTGTAATAATAACAAATGTAGGTTCTCCTTTCCTCTTGATCGTCATATTATTATTATTATTCTTGTTTCGTATAGGCCAGCTCTGGACCACAACATTCAACTATTGCATTTTGGAATGGGCTTTGATGTTTGCCCAGTAGTTGCGCATCATCAGGCTGAGTTGCTCCTTCCTCTCCTTTGTCCAAAGGGCGCCATTCTTCTTTGTTGGTAGTCTGTCCTGGAACTTCTTATGTTTAAGCATCTTCCTAAGTGCTGTCCGATCCTTTAAGATTCCTTCTGTTATTCCCAGTTCCTGTAGATCTTTATCCACTTCGATCAACCATGGTGACTATTTTGCCAGTAGCTGAGAATCCGGTTGGTCAACCTGGTAGGATGCATCCTGTAGACGTGCCCATATTATTAATATTAATATTATTATTATTATTATTATTATTATTAATCTGCCGGCCCCGTGGTGTAGGGGTAGCGTGCCTGCCTCTCGCCCGGAGGCCCCGGGTTCGATTCTCGGCCAGGTCAGGGATTTTTCTCTCGACCTGAGGGCTGGTTCGAGGTCCACTCAGCCTACGTGATTAGAATTGAGGAGCTATCTGACGGTGAGATGTTGGCCCCGGTCTCGAAAGCCCAGAATAACGGCCGAGAGGATGAGTCATACTGACCACATCGCCCCTCGTAATCTGCAGGCCTTCGGGCTGAGCAGCGGTCGCTGGGCAGGCCAAAGCCCTTTCAAGGGCGTTAAGTGCCGTGCGGTTTGATGATTATTCATTTCTTCTTGTTTTTATTCTCCTCCATGGCCTTTTGCCAATCCTATCAGATGCCAACCGTATCTCCAGGGATGTTTTTACTACTACGTGTATCTATGGCGATTGGTAGGGTGAGTTTTACTATGTAAGTAGAGAGACATGAATTAGGATGAAAAAACACCCAGTGCCCGAGGAAGAGAAATTAACTATACGTAGTTAGCACTTTTTAGGCCAGCAGGGAATCGAACCCGGAGTACTTTGAAACGCTGGCCACTAAACCGAAGATAATGATGTTATCCTTACTAAAATAATACATTTAAAAAATATGTTTGGCTATTTGCAGGACCATCACTTCCAGTGGACTTGGAGAGTCTTGGTTCAATTTCATGCACAACTAGACTATAATCTGAAGTAGCACATAGACTACTTAGTGTACTATCAAGCTGTCTTTTAAGGAGGCCATGCGGTGTAAGAAAATGCGAAGTGTATCAGAAAATAATATACGGCTGGAGCCATTAAATTGCTTACATTAAACTAAAGCCCACTATTTAAAATAATTGTATACAAATCCAAGCATGCCTAACCATGAAACATCTAACCTAGTTCAACATGGTCCATAAAATATTATAATCTTAAATGAATGCCTCAAATATTCTATTAAGTTATTGAATATATATCATGAGAAAAAGGCTGAATATAATTTAATGAAAATCGGTATTTAATGTCGAAAAATTAAACACTACAATATAGGCTATACATAATTGGCATTGTATTCACGATGGGTGAAATGGTAGTTCAGGGGAAGACCTAAAATAATTCCAATATTTAATTCTCAATTAGCTATGTTATTTTTTGTCCTGTCGACAAATACTACATAATATTAATTATAAAAAAATAATTTCATCATGTATGTCTTGTAAAATTTCATCGTACCGGCTATAAGAGATGTGAACGACTTTATTATTTTATTGCTTAGTCGATATCAACGACGAACATCGTTAACACGGAAATATTGTTAATTCACGTTAAGTAGCGATAGTAATGGTTTTCATCGTGATTGCTTTAAGGTAAAAAACCGCGTCGTTCTTAGCACACAAAGACGAAGAAAAATGTGAAGACGACTCTCAAATTGAGAAAAGAATCTTGAAGGAACGATCGCTGGAAGATTAAGACAAGGAGCCATGAAATGATAAAGGAATACTCCCTTCCCAAATATCAAAGAGTCTGAAGAAAACTAAATATAATGGCCTGCAATATCTAAAGCCCATAATGTGAAACAATAACATTATTGACTATTGCTTGTTATATTATGCTTTGCCACTTCTGCTGCCGGTCCTCTCTGATAGATGGCATCACTGCTGAGTGGCGTGTGTGCAAAGTGTTACCTACTCGAGTAGAGCAGTCTGCCTGAATATTAGCGGAAAGTAGGTGGGGAGTCAGATCACTTTCTTTTTTAGCATGCCAATGCTCTGGTTCTTACTTGTTCTGATAACTACTGGTACGTGACACAATGGCTCATCATAATATTCTAACTATTCGATCCCTGCTTTGACGCACTGAGATAAATGGGGCGTGTGCGAACTTAACAGAAAACGGCAGGGCGGTGTTCATCGCTGTCTGTGACCGGGTCATTCCAGCTCTGAGCGTAGTACTGTTCGTGAAAAGCGTGGAACTGCGCCGTTTTACATTAGATCGAGAATTTTGTATTATAGAATTGCCTTTATTGTGATGTTTCAGTCGGTTTCTGTTGTATTCTGTCACGGACACTGACGTCATTTTAATGACCTATATCGAGTTCAGTTTAATTTTTCTGTGTCCATTATGGAATCACAGGAAAATGGGTGGGTGGCTTTTAAAGAAACTCGTATTTCAGTTCAGGATAAGGTCAAGCAGGATCTTAGCTCTATGATTTCAAAATATTTCAGATGGAGGGTCGTGTGAATGTTTAAGTCCAAGAGCCGGTGACTCACTCTATAGACTGTTAAGAGAGTTACTAGGTTGATCGTCCCGGCAACGTTTTAAAGGCTTTGCACACCTTCCATATTTGGCTTTCTTTCATACCGGAAGTAAAAGATCAAGTCGTGATGAATAACAATTAAAAAGATATATGGAAATACACAGGGTCACAAAGAGGAAAGAAGAGAGTACTTCGCTACAATCCGCTAATAGGCATGCCCAGTTACGTGCCTCAGACTCCGGGGAACAGTATGAGAGGTGGACAAGAATGTCATCGAGCACATTCTTCTTCTTCCATCGCTTTTCCCACATCTGTGGGGTCGCGGGTACTAACTGTGTCACACATGTGCATTTGGCCCAGTCCCCGGGCCAGAAGAATTAATCAGACGCGATTAAAATTGCCGACCCGGCTGGGAATCGAACCCGGGACCCTGACGCTGACCATTCAGCCAATGAGTCGGACAACAGTGTCATCGTTCACACGCTAGGTGATTTTTTCGTCTACGATGGGTACTAGAACTAGAGTTTAATAAAACAAGATGGTTTTAGAAGAATCCCTCATATCACTTGCTATGCCATGGCACTACCGAAATTAAACCATCACTGTCTGAAAACGGTTTAAGGAGAAGAAGAATCTATATCGCCATATCATTCCACACTGTCATACTATGGGTTGACATAACTATATTACCGTCGCCTCCATGAAGGTGGTTTTAAGAAGAAACATTCTTCACGACGTATCACTTCCTATGGAATGCCAGAGGATTGATAATCAGTTGTATGTTAATTTTATTGTTATAATTAACTGTGACATACCTCATTATACTTGTACATAATCTTCACTATTGTTGTTCACTTCTAGGGTAGATTTTATTCCAGATTTTACTTTATTGAGTTATTTATGTATCTTTTGTTAAGCACATTCTTTCATTAATTACTGGATTTGCAGTAGTTGTTTTCCTTGATTTATTGCTATAAGTGCAGTGACTATATTTTTGTTGATTTTCTTCTTCATCTAGTGGACTCATTTTAGTTGACTTAATTAGGTAATGTTTTACTGATTTAGGAAATGTTCATGAAAATGATGGTGCATAGCCTGCAGTAACCAACTCGTGTATTAAAATATTTTAAGTGTAATTTCACAGTTTAATTCTCAAGTCATAGATGTTTGGAGGTGGTCTTACTCTCGCATAATTTTAATTTTACTACTTTAATGTTGTAACACCGGGAGAGTCAGGAGAAACAGGAGGAGATAATAATCAGTCCTGTTATACCCAAGAAGGAAGACATGCAAGATACAGAAATTTTAAGGATGATCAGCAATATCAGAGATGGATGCTGTTCCAAAACGGAAACTGAAGATAACCGCAATATAGGAGAAATTCGAGATGGACTTACTATAGAGGCAGATGGCCATACCAAAGACGCAGAGATAAAGAAAACCAAAGACAGCGAGACGAATGGCAAGAAGAAGAAATGGATCATGAAAAAAGGAAATATATCGAAGAATTGAAGAAGCAACAGGGAAAGAAGCAGTCGGAGAATGCTATCCAAAACCCAAGATATCAATGCTGATTGTATAGGCGCGACAAGCTTGCGATATCAGTAGCAGCTAAAAAAGAATAGTATGAATAAAATGCTTAACCCTGGAGCGACGCCGTTCGATGATGGTAGTAAAGACAGAAACGGTGTGAAATAAAATATTAGTTCTGGGATCAAGAGAAAATGAATTAGTTGGAATAAGAAATAATCAGATACAACATGATTGGATAATAACTGCAATTGGGTCATGGGAGTTCGAACCAGAGGAACTGCTGGAGGATCGCCAATCCGACGGAATAGAATAAAAAAGGGAACTTCCTATTATTTCGGTGACAATATTTGGCATTCTCATATCATCATTATTAGATACGGGAGGGAGTATTATTATAACATCCAGGAATATTTTTTTCAGAGTTGCAGGACAGAGCCAAGATTTCAATAATTCCAGTGGCAGGCATGAAGATTAAAGGAATAATTCCAGATAGAGTCGCCAAATGCAAAATACAGACTTATTTACCTCTTGAAATTGGAAAAATAACGATCGAACATCCTTTTATAATTATGGACAAAATTCAGTACAACCTGATTATAACGATTATAACGATCGAACATCCTTTTACAATTATGGACAAAATTCAGTACAATCTGATTATAACAATTATAACGATCGAACATCCTTTTATAATTATGGACAAAATTCACTACAATCTGATTATTGATTCGAATTTTATACGTGAGAATAACATCATCATTGACTTAAACAAGGAAGAAATTAGATGCAGAGGAGACGATGAAGAACAGTGACACGTCACAGCCAAAGTCGAGAGTGGAAGAATGAGTGAGCTTCAAAAGACCATGAGTGTCTCGACGGAAGAAATAATACAACATAGAGAAGAGATCATGAAAAAGTGTGATTATGAAGACGTTTCACAAAAGAATGGAAATACCTATTTGGCATTCATAAGTCGAAAATTACGTGCTCATGAGATGAAATATGCGACAATGGAATTAGAAATGCCAGCAATCGTGTACGCACTACAGCAATGGAGAAAAATGATTTATGGAAATATAATAATAATAAGAAGAAGAAGAAGAAGAAGAAGGAGAACTGATTATAAAGCTCTAACGTTCATGTTAAAGTCGTCATTGTCAAGTGAGAGAGTGTCAAGGTCGGCTCTTTACGCGCAGCAATTTGATCTTCAAATTTAGTTTTGTACTGGGAAATCAAACATACTAGCAGATAGCCTGAGTCGAAATCCGGTGGAGGACACACCAGAAATTAATATGATAGAAATGACTGTCGGGGACGAGGAATGACCTGAGGATTTGAAACGCTTATCGGACTTGCAGCTTTATGATCCGTTCCTAAAACTGATAATAGAAGGCTGTCAGGGAAGAGTCGTCGATAACAACCATGGAAATCAAGAAGCAAATGTACCAATGACTAATTACGTTTATAACGACAACCTGTTGTATAAGTTTGTGGACAAGGAGAAAAGGAAGTTAAGGGTAGTAGTTCCACGTAATTTATGATGAAAGCTCGTCTGGTACATACACCGAATGATCGGCCCTGGAGGAGTAGATAAGTTAACTGCCACTATCGGAGAGACATTTACATGGTCTGGATTTCGGAGAACTATAATTAAGATCATTAAAACGTGTGATACGTGCCAACGCGTAAAACATAATTCTACCCTATTGTACCAACAATCGATCCCTGTAACACCATAAAGACCCCGTAACATATTCGCAATAGATTTTTACGGAGTGTCACCAGTCAGTAAACGTGGGAATCGTTTAGTTCTAGTTGTTCTTGATATCATGTCATAATTCGTGTCCTTACAACCCATCAGAAAAGCGAATTCTTAAGTTATCATTAGAAGTCTAGAGAGATATGTTATACCTCAGATGGCAAACCGAACTGTATTCTAACTGAACACAGAACTCAATTCACATCGGCAGAATTTTCATAGGCATTAAAAACAATTGGAATACATCACAGGTTCAGTTCAATACGTCATCCGGAATCAAATGCTTCCGAAAGAATTATACAAGAATTGTCGAAGTATTGCAGAGTCTTCTGCTCTGAACGTCATTGGACATCGGCCACATTCTTGCCAACGACTACTGAATGCTTAAATAATACCTGGCATGAGTTGATAGATAACATTCCCAGTGGTGTTCACATGAATAAGTATTCGAAGCGTCCGTGGAATGGCATCATAAGTAAGCCTATAGAAGAGTTACCCGATGCTGAGGAGAATGTTCGACAAGCTTGACTGCGTATGGAGAAGCAGGCCGAAGAAACGACTCAAAAAGTTGAGGCACAAGAAGTTTCGGAAACCATTAGAATTTGGAACTTTCGTGTTAGTAAAGAAACCGGCGACATCAAACCCTGTAGTTAGATTTTACTCAAAATTCGCTCATCTGTACATTGGGCCATTTAAGGTTATTGAAGTCTTGGATAATAACGCCTACAAAATCCAAAGCCTAGACTCCGGCAATATCTCCGTATTCAACGCCTCAAATACGAAGCAATACCACGTTCTCACCACTAGTGAGTGGGAAGTAAATGCTATTTACAGAGATAATGACACAGAAGATGATTTAGTGAATATACGTCCACGGAGGAATGAAGATCAACACATGTTGGATGTATTACGAGGAATATCTAAGATAAGGAGAACGTTAGAATGTATTTCAGAACATGCTGTAATGAGAAATAATAATTCAGCTGACACTGGATCGCGAGTTATCCGGAAATTTAATGTCGAACCCATAGACTGAGAGCTACAGTAAGAACGGAAAGTTATAATTAAGAGATGCATAAGGAGAAATTTGTCACTTTCGTTCGAAATTTTTTCCAAGCAAGGGGGAATATAACCGTCCAATGGCATCCAGTTCAGTTATAGAGCCATTAAAGTTTATGTTAAATAAGAGGTTATCGAAAATTACACGGAAATATACGTCCAGCCGTTAAACGTCCAGTTGTTATACGTCCAACTGTATCTGTCAGCCGAGATAATTCGCTCAGTTGAATAAGAAATTGGATGGAGATATAATGAGGACGGCAATTCATAAGCTCAGAATCCCTTGGTCATCGGATACTTACATTTAGAAAAGATCACTTAATGTGTAGGCGAAAACCAGTAAATGAAGTTTACATTCCAGTGGCAGGATAAAGCAAGTCTTATAAGTGCCATTCAGGTGCAGCAATGATATGCAGCGGAGGCCATGGTTTGAACGATGCAAGTTCAGAGATCAAGAAGGCGCTGATGAGACATTCGATTGTATACGTCAAGAAGATATGAGTGAATGGTGAAGTGTGTTCCTTTGCACAACTTCCTAATTAAGAGAGTGACATTATCATAGAAATTCCTCAAATGTCAGAACATAAGAGAAAAAATTATAAACTAACTAACGATCTTGTCAGAAATTATTAAATTCGAACCAATATTGTTAATGTAATAGTTTAAATAGGATTTTGATTCATGAACAATGTATTGTAAAAACTGTGATTGAAGGTCGAGAAAAAATGGTTAACACGTACTAAGAAAGAGCTAGTCTGAAGTGTGGATTTTGAAGTCATAATCAAGAGAAATATTGGGAGGATATAGTAGTAATAAGAATAATAAGATCCAATATTTATTATCAGAAACAAAGCGAGAGTTTTAGGTTAATATTGAGATATTGTATGACGTATATATCATTGTACTAATTCCACCTATACAAGTTTCAGGTCCAAATGCTCACGATGGTTGAAGATTGTCTCTGTAATGTCGTGATCAGATCCAGTGTGAGGGCGTGAACGGGATTAGTGTCCTGACAGGCCTGGATCAATCGAAAAATGAGTAAAAAATTTAAGACCAACGAAATGGAAGGACGGAGAACGACTTCATGAAGCAATCAACGAGTACCCAGGATATTGTCTTTCTCTATTCTATCATGTATAATGCATAGCAGGAGTTTAGATTTCACTTTTATTTGTCATGAGGTGACATAATTAAGACAACTTGAATAATCTAATGTGATCGTCGCAAAATTCAGTGATATCCGAAATTGCAGTTAAGTTTTAATAAGGAGATATTGGCGTTATTTGTCCCGTGCAGTGTTCAACTTGTAAAACACGCATTTCGTCGTAAATTGTCGTAGATCTTCGACAATAAATAACATTGATATGAATGTAGTGAGGGATATCATGCTTAAGCAAAGTTGTTGTCACCTGAAGCAGTGTATGACTTGTATTCATTTGAGTAGTTGATTTATAGTATGGATTTTTCGTAAGTAATAGTAGATCTTCACAATTTTCAGGAGGATAATTCCGGCGAAGCCAGATGCTTTTGAATCATTTCCTGATATTCTTATTTATTTTTGATGGTATCGGCTAGATGTTGTACATTTTAGGTCTGGCGG
The DNA here is from genome assembly GCF_040414725.1 of Anabrus simplex. NCBI lineage: Eukaryota > Metazoa > Arthropoda > Insecta > Orthoptera > Tettigoniidae > Anabrus > Anabrus simplex. Next base: position 165,626,051 of record NC_090265.1, on the reverse strand, counting down.
ATATGAGTTTCCAGGAGATGGTGTTCCTGTTTTGACTGAATTTGTCATTAGATCTAGTTGCACTGTATTCACATGATATATGATCACTTGTGAAAGAAACGTCAACGTTGGACATAGGTTATTAGGAAACTCAAGTTGATTGGTAATTAGTTCATTCATGCGAGAGACGATAATAGTAATGGAATATAGAAAGATGAAATCTTGGATCAGCGAGTGGTAAAGACGAGTGAAATGATTGAACTTCTTTTCGTTTTAATTCTATGATTGGCATACAATTAATAATAACAGAGTAATTTTATGGATTGTGATACTAAGACTTCAGCAAGTTCCATGTTAGATTTTATTACAGTCAATTTTGAATTTAAATTATCGCAGCTTCAAAAGAAATAAAAACGCGAGTTATATGACTTGTAGGTTACAGGAAATTCAGTAATTTAAGAATATCTTGTTATACACCTAGACTTATGTTCTATTGGAGATTATATATTAACTCGTCTTAAATGATGATAATGCTACCCAGAGAAGATTCTTCATTACAGTATTCTTTCACAAAATGTCCGCATATCTGTTCTGGTTCGTCTAATCTTAATGCATGTTTTTCTACTCACATACAGCGGTATTACTTTGTTGTGAATTTCAGGAAATTATTTGGACCTAAAATCACGTCATCAGATGAATCATAACAGACTACCATCTATAACCATTTCGTCGAAGTTGGTAACTGCTACCTTCTCTAAGTGCTATCTGCCTTTAGCCTTAATAAGATCGAGTATCTCTGGCAGAATTCCAGGTTTACACTATTACACTTAAAATGCTTGGCCCAATTTTGAAGGGTTTGGCGATACGGTAGATGATATACCTGTTTTCGTAAATAAACATATGCCTAAGGAGAGAGAGCTCTTAAGGTAAAGACATTTGCAATGTCCCGGAGGCCCCACTTCACTCTCTTGTATTTGCTCAGAAGGGATCGAATTTGTCACGGACAGAAACATTGAGACCAAACACGCTTCAGTTCACTATGCGATTCTCGTTTTGAATTGTGCGGAGATCGTTTCGTAAAAGGTACTGCATATCTTGTAAAAGCGGGACCTGTTCAGGGCCATAAAAGTATTTCCTTAATGACTAATTTTCTGTCTTCAGTCTCTGTATTTCTGTTTCTAGCCGATTGATTTCTTCTTTGGTATTGTTAGCTACCTCGAGAATCGTGTCTGTACTCGTTGACTGGTGAAGTTCTGTAGAATCTAATGCAATATTTTCTGTGTGCGAGTAGAAAATCATAGAGAGAAGGAAATATAGTTACAAAAATAGCCTATTCACAATAATATCAGAATTTTTCCATTCATAATATCAGTATAGTAGTTATTTTAACACCACTGATGGCGAAAATGTTGTCAGCTGATCGTCGTCATTTCTTGTACTTGTAGCATCAATGCCATTTCCAAACCGGTTAGGAATATTTTGGAAGGATACAGCAACTACCTCCAATCTTCTCTTTTAACGGGAAGCCCAGTAGTTCGTTTTTTAAGTCCCGTTCATACTTGAAGGGGGAAATATGCGGGAACAATTCCAGCAGCGTTAGGGTTGATTTTATCAGCTCTTTGACACCATAACATCCATTTAACCTATAAGTAATATATTTTGGAAAGGCGTGATAAATTATATTCTCAGTTTTATAGGCCATAATTTTACACTCTGCAACAGCGCCGTTATTCCTGCTTTTACCTACCTCCGTGCACTAAATAACAGCACGTATTCTAAACGCCCCTCACATATTGTACTAATTCACTTAATAAACACGCAATGTACAATTTAACAGCTGACCGGAGACCGCTTACTAATGGAACACGCTGTAGAAATGTCCTCACAGTGACGTCACAATCTACGAGAGCAGTTAGCGCGGGAAAGCGATTCTGGCACCCCCTGGTTAGTCCGATACATGGCTATATTTCAAAATGTCCTTTAAGACACTTAGATTAAATTACTCAGTGTAGAGTTATTACATGAAATCTGTATGCTCTGCCATGCACGACATTCAGCTGCGGAAATGGTAGGTAAATGGACATTTTAATTCATGTTGCCACAAAGGTTTGGTTCTTTTTCCACAACCTCAAGTAAACGACTTACTTAAATGTATGATGCTACATGAAAGTTTTGAAATATGGTTGTGGAGATGAATACAAAAAGTGAAGTGGACAGATAAAGTAGAAATTGTGATGTGCTAAAGAAAGTGGGAAAGAAGAGACACCTGATGAAAACGATAAGGGAAAGTAAACTACTCTGGTTGTGTCACATTCTACGTAGAAATTATCTTCAACAGAGGGTGATGGAGGGGAAAATGGATGAAAGTAAAGGAAGAGGAAGAAGGTTTAGAATGTTAACAGATGTCAAACAAGGGAGAAGGTATGAACAACTGAAACAAAATGCTCAGGACAGAGAATCCTGGAGAATGTCCAGTTTATACCAGTCTCAAGAGAGATTCAGAGAAGAAGATGACATGATAATGATTTCATGAACCATGTGAGGCAGTACAACAGCATCCTGCTCTGCGAACCGTAGCCACATAGGTTTTTAACGTTTTAAGATTCAGGGGATGATTCATAGGTACATTTCAGATTTACTGCCGACTGAAAATTGCCGAGCATTATACGGCCAGCTTTATGAGATCAATTCAAGTCTTGCGAACTGAGTTCGTTGTAAAAGTTCTGTAAATTGCCAGGGTTCAAAGAATTCCATAAGTATAGTCACAACGGAAGTGAAAGTTTAAAGGGATATAAATGGTCTTCCATCGCCTCCATAACACCTATCTGTGTCAGTGCGACGTAAAGCAAATTGTAAAAAAAACTAAAAATTGGTCTGTAAGAGTTCAGTATATTTTTCACGCTTCCTGTATCATCAGTCTTTGTTTGCATCTATTGCTGCTAAAGGCCACTAGTTAAGACATGCATTGTGAGTTTGTGGCTATGCAGTGGATGATTTCAGAAACAATGGACCGATTTTGACATTTCTTTCACTATTTTAAATATATCATAATTCCGGGTAATATAGGCTATGCTTAATCCCGGAGTGTGAAAGGATTCCCGTTAGAACCGTAATGTGGGCTATATGGTCAGCGATGAGCACTTCGAGGGTCTTGGGTTCGATTTCCGGTCTGCTCAGGGATTTTAATTGCAAATGATTAATTATTCTGGCTCGAGAACTGGTTTTTAGTGTTTGTCCCAATACTCTCCTCTTCATATTCAGACAACACTACACACTACAAACCACTACAGAAACATCCGATAGTGATTACATCCCTCCATATAGGGTTGGCATCAGGAAGGGTATCGGGCCGTAAAACCTACATGTGCAATGTAGTTCGCTCCCGCGAGTCCATAGGTGTGGGGAAAGCGGTAGAATAAAAATTATAATTCGATTCGGGATATGATTGTTTCGAACCACAATATCAGCAGCCTTAAATAATTTCTGCCGGTTTTCCATGGTTATACTCCGTACATCTAAAATAATCATCTTACAAGGGGGCATTCCCTACTCGTCACCACCGATTTCGCTCAAATTTATAGAACATGCAGGGCTTGGCTATAAATGAAGGTACCCAAAGTGGGAACTCCAGATGGCCAAGCGTATAGAAAATAAAAATAAAAATAATGATGTTGACGCGGCTCTCGCACCGTATAAGCCACTTACGTTAGCGCACACGCCGGGCAGCAGTTGGCGTAGCGGTAAGAGCGAGGACTGGTAATTCGATGGTCGTGGGTTCGACTCCCCGTGTGGAGCACATTTTCTCCAATTTTTATATTATTCATTTATTTTAATTTATTTCATTTATTTGTATGCAAAAGGCATATAGGATGTCATTTTTGTAATGAGCTCACAATTGTAGAAAATATGGAGTTGCGAAATTTCCCGACGGGTTCAAACAGAAATTATTCTTTTTTCCCTTAATTGGTTATCTCCCTCCTTGGGGAATGTGCCAAAAACGTAAATAGTCGTTTCGCTGTAAGATTTCACGTGACAAGTGAAGGTTGCTCCTGGTAACTCTACACAAACAATAGATTCTTGGCGCAGGTAAAAAAAAAAATCTGACAATTAAATCCCTATTTTTGACCCTTTCTGTGCCTTCTGCGTGTAAATACATAGTCCGCCTCTGTGGTGTAGTGGTTAGCGTGATTAGCTGCCACCCCCAGAGGTCCGGGTTCGATTCCCGGCTCTGCCACGAAATTTGAAAAGTGGTACGAGGGCTGGAATGGGGTCCACTCAGCCTCGAGAGGTCAACTGAGTAGAGGTGGGTTCGATTCCCACCTCAGCCATCCTGGAAGTGGTTTTCCGTGGTTTCCCACTTCTCTTCCAGGCGAATGCCGGGATGGTACCTAACTTAAGGCCACGGCCGCTTCCTTCCCTCTTCCTTGCCTATCCCATCCGATCTTCCCATCCCTCCACAAGGCCCCTGTTCAGCATAGCAGGTGAGGCCACCTGGGCGAGGTACTGGTCATTCTCCCCAGTTGTATCCCACGAACAAGAGTCTGAAGCTCCAGGACACTGTCCTTGAGGCGGTAGAGGTGGGTTCCCTCGCTGAGTCCGAGGGAAAAACCGAACCTGGAGGGTAAACAGATGATGATGATGATTGTACCGGGCGGTACACCTCCACGCCGCTAATTTAAAATGTGCGCCAATTGAAACTCCTCTGCTGGAGGAAGTCTGAACTTTATTGACGGTATTAATTTTCAAGTTTCTCAGAAGATGTCACTACGTGGAAAGTTTGGAGTTTTTGAACTGTGCCACTTTCGATGTATTTTTGTTTTACCGGTAGTAAGAAGTGTGAACCTTCTCTTCTAGAGGACACTACTGAAAAACTACAATGGTGCACTCTAGTGCGATGTGAAAGAACTGTTTTTTTTGGAGAAATGTTTATTTCAAAAGTTGGTTTCTTGTTAAATTTCTTTCTGTTATTGTTTAAGTTGGCTGTATTCCCCTCTCTTTCCCCTTGTTTTGTATTTAGCCAATCCCGAATTTCGTTAATATTAATTTCTGGCCAATCTGATGTATCTTCCCCCAACTTGAATATGCTGCTTATCCCTAACCAATAAAGTGATTGTGGGCGGGTGTTTTCTTCCCTAAAACGCCTCGAACTTTCCGCGAGAGTATATAAACTGCTGATTTTTGGGTCTCTGCGCCACTTCTGTTCCATCTTTCAGTGTGTAAAGTACATAGCAGGGGGCGGGAAGCGCCTCTTTCTTCGGCAGCGGTCAACAACAAGGTAACGGCCGATTAATAACTTCTTCCTTTGCTAGCTCAGCAGTTTAACTCTCGGGGCGGGTCCGAAGTTTTTCCATAATGTAACCTTCCTTAAAATGTAAAGACCCTTGGTATCTATTCTATCTTTAAACTGCATATCGGGATAGAGAGTGCTTAACCCTCTCGAGCTCCCAATCATATTGTTTTGAGGTGAACTTATTTTTCTCAACCTATTCTTCGTTAACGTAAAGCAAATTGTTCTTTTCTAAAGTCACCTCTGTAGTATGGGATTAGCCCTTGCATTAGTGGCCTAGAGCCAGATTAGGTTTTAAAACAAATGCATTAGGAGTGCAGATCGCCTCCTCTCAAATTGTTATTTTAGAGGTCATGTAATTAACCTTCTTCTCATTTAATAGACCTCAGTAGGTTGGGTATTTTACCCCTGTGTATATGTCCTTAGAGGACAGCTTGAAAGTGGAATTAGGTGTGGCCTTTGACAGGCCTGAATTTTGAGAGCAAGTTGCTCTTTTCCCGAAAATTTTGTTTTCTGCGCGCCTCAAGGAGGCCTTACTGTGTATTTTGGAGCAAGTGCTCCTAGGCATGAATGGGGTTTTCTGCCCCTCTGTTGAAACTTGTGTTTGGGGTAAAACTGGGCTAATTGCTCAAGAATTGTGAGGCTGGGGCTCGAAGCCCAAATCCTGTAAATATTGTAATTGTATTTTTATTGCCTTGCTACTCTGTACCTGTCTCTCGTGTTATTTCTGAATTTTGGAAAGAGAATATAACCTTGTTAAATTTTACAGTAACTTTAATTTCGTAGTTTGAGACCCGTTCACACCCGCACCTTCTTTCACCTCTAACTACCGCAAAAACACGGTAACAAGTGGTAGCAGAGCGTGGTTGAATGGGTCTTAATTTAGCCCCTTTTGACGGCTAAACATTGCTTTGATTCAAACTCTAACAATTTTCTCAGTTGCTGGAATTTTTGATCATTCCTGTTTCAAAATTGTTCTGTCATCATGCCCGGCCCTCGCAATGTTCTCCATCTTAACTATTTGCGCAAGGAGGAGTTGATCTATGAGTTAACGATCAGAAATGTGCAATCTGGAGGCACGGTTGCGATAGACACCAACAAGCTTAGAGAGTCCCTTGATTTGCCCATTTCCATCCCCAATTTGGGAGAGAAAGCAATTGACGACTCTCTTTCCACGATCACCGAGAATACTACTGGGCTAGCATCGGTAGTTAGTTTTTTGACGAAAATGATCCTTCTCCTAATCAAATTAAGCGTGTGCAAGCCAGGCTATATCATTTTTCAAATAGAGTTAACGATCTGTTGTCTCTGAAGTTGAATGACGTTCAGAGGAAGGAAGCTAGTACGTTGATTGAAAGTATTTCTGAATTATCTAGCAAGGTCACTCAATTGTTAACTGGGGAAGTTCCTCCCAAAATTGATCAACCCACCACGATGAAAGTAGGTAGCGAGGAAGAGCCTCCTAAGGAAGAAGCCAATAGGATAACCGTTGTCGCTCAAACTATCTCTGCCCCATTGGACAACGAGTCTGAACGCCGTGCATCGTTGAATAATATACGTTCTGAATTAACTTCCTTGCCATTGAAACCTTTACCTACTATGTCACCCGGGTTTAGCAGCTTGCCTCATCCATTGGCAATGTTGCTCAGAGGTATCTCTAAGTTTTCGGTTAATACCACCAGTGACGTAATTTCATTTTTAAGATTTTTGGTTGAATTTCAGGATCATGCCCTTGTGTTTTCTCTTTCCCCATGTCAGATTTTGCAAATCATCTATCCCTATGCAATTGGTATTCTCTCAGACAAAATAGTAAGAGCCATTGCCGAGCAATCATCTGTTGAGGATTTCCACGCCCACTTGCTAGCTAACTTCATCCCGGCTAGGGCCAGGCCCTCCCTTATTCAGAAGTACTATTATCGTGTACAGCGTTTGGATGAAAACTTAGCAGACTTCATCCAAGATATTAAATTCTATACTAGGGTGTTTGCCCTTCATTTTCCTGAAGATCAGATTGTACAGGCTATTGTAGAAGGAATTTCACCATCCTATAGGTCATATGTGTGTTTCGCGGCGTGCCCGCAAACCTTCTCTGAACTTGAAGCATTGGCCGTCTCAGCGGAAGGAGTTAGATACGCAGACTCTTTGCGTGTCGCGAAAGAACCCCCTCCCTCTTTTAGTAATCTTCGGCCTCCACCTCGCCGACCAGTCACACCCCGTAAATGTTATGCTTGCGGGTCGCCCGACCATCTGCGCAATAAGTGTCCACTGATCAAGTCGAGTGGGACAAGGAATGGGGCTGGTTCATCACAAGGCTGTTTTAAATGTGGGGCTTTCTCACATATCGCCAAAAATTGCCCAAATTCAAATAGCACCCCCTCCTGCTCAACTTCGGGTGCAAACTCCACCAATGCCAATAATAAAAAATGACTAGTGGCTTCGGCTGAGTCGACTAATCCCTCTTCCCGAGGCTCAGCCCCTGGTAAACAGGTCGAAAATTCAGGGAATGTTCTATCTTCAAATTCATCTTTCGAATGCCCCAAAGAATGTCTTAGGATTGCGGCGGATACCCACACACCTGTTCCTTTTCTTAAGATTGAGTTAAATAACGAGCCTATAACAGCTCTATTAGATTCAGGCAGTGTTTGTTCAATTATTTCGGACCAATGGTATTCAAAATTGAAATCTGTTTGTAAACTACCTGACTATGTCTCATCTCCTGTTCAATATGTTTCGGCTAATTCATCTCCATTGGAAATCCTAGGTTCTGTAAATGTCAAAATTCGTATTTTTAAATTTACATGGAAAATCAAATTGTTTGTGGCTAAGCACTTGTCTTGCCCCATTATATTGGGAGCTGACTTCATTTCTTACACTGGTCTTGTGCTCGATCTCCAGAGAGGTCGTGCACATTCAAATTTGCGTCCAATTGTAAAATTCCCTTGTTAAAGTGTAATTCTGTATCATGTTCATCTATTTCGCCTACCCAGGATGAGATGTTGTTAGACCTTAGACATCTACCTGAGGAGCAGGCTGATAGTATTCGTAAATTATGTCAGTCATTTCCAGAGGTGTTCTCTGATACTCTTGGTGTTACTGACCTTATTGAATACAAAATTGAGGTCACGGATTCGATTCCTGTCCGTTCTCCACCATATAGGCTATCTCCACCTAAAATGAAGGCATTGAAAGAAATCATCGATCAAATGTTGAAGGATGGTATTATTAGGCCCTCTAAGTCGGCGTATTCTTCGCCTATTTTTCTAGTCCCGAAACCCCAAGGAGGCTTCAGGCCTGTCATTGATTATAGGGCTCTCAATCGGAAGGTGGTGTTGCAATCTGTGCCCCTTCCTGACCTTCATTCTTGTTTTTCATGGTTTCGTAAGGCCAAGTTCTTTACTATCTTGGACTTGAATCAGGCCTATAATCAAATTCCCCTTGCCGAAGAGTCTAAACATCTTACAGCGTTTGCCACGGACTGGAACTTATACGAATACAACCGCGTGCCTTTCGGGCTCCCCACGGGAGCAGCTGTACTCACTAGGCTGCTAGATAGGGTCTTCTCCGACATCAAATTTGAGTACTTGTATCACTACTTGTATGATGTCGTCGTATTTTCGGAGACCTTTGAAGAACATCTAGATCATCTGCGAGAAGTTCTCAATCGCCTTCGTAAGGCTGGGTTAACTGTCAAGTTGTCCAAGGTTGCCTTTGCTAAGCCCTCTATGTCATTCCTAGGGCATATTGTGTCACCTGATGGTGTTGCCGTCGATCATTGCAGAACACAGGCCATCCGTGATTTTAAACCTCCCAAGGACGTTAAAGGTATCGCCAGGTTCATTGGTATGGTGAATTTCTTCAGGAAGTTTATTCCTAACTTCGCTAATAGAGCGGCGCCCTTAAACCTTCTTCGTAGGAAAGGCATCAAATTCGAGTGGGGACCTTCTCAACAAGCCGCTTTTGAAGATCTTAAATTAGCTCTCTGTAATGCCCCTGTCCTTGCTATGCCTGATTTCTCAATGAAATTCATCGTCCAAACTGACGCGTCGTCGTCAGCAGTAGCTGCAGTCCTTCTTCAAGAGACTGAACTAGGGAGGCGACCCATCGCCTATGCATCTAGGACTCTATCGGCTCAAGAAGCCAAGTATTCTATCTATGAGCTCGAAGGGTTGGCAGTCTTATTTGCCTTAGAGAAGTTCCGTCTCTATCTGGAACATGTCAAATTCGACCTGGAGACAGATAATCAAGCCTTAAGCTGGGTCTTAGGTAGGCCGCGTCGTACTGGTCGTATAGCCCGTTGGGCCATCCGTATTTCTGCCTTCCAATTCGATGTCCGGCATATCAGAGGTACCGAAAATGTTGTTGCTGATGGACTCAGCCGTATGTTTTCCAACGACGTTGAGAACCATGAACCGGTCGATAGTTCATCTCCTCCCGAGTCCATGCTATCTGATGTTAATGCCATCTTAACAGATGCTCCCATGCTCTTTAGGGATATCGAGAAATACCAACGTGAAGATCCGACGCTGGCTCCGATAATGGAAACCCTTTCTTCTGGGGAACATGTTGTCCCTTATGTTCTGAGGCATGATAAGATGATGAAGGTTGTCGTTCCAGCTGTTCTTGTGCCTATGATCTTCAAATACTATCATGAGACCCCATTAAGGGGGCATCTTGGAATCTTTAAAATTCGTGAAAAGATTCGTGAAAGGTTCATCTGGAAGGGTATGGACGGTGAAATCCGTGAACTAGTAAAAGCTTGTAAATCTTGTTTGCTCAGTAAACCCACCATGTCCACCAAGGTAGGCCTTTTGTCTTCTCATCAAGCGTCGCGCCCCATGGAACGCCTGTATATTGATTATGTAGGACCCTTCCCCCAGTCAAAGGGAAATGCCAACAAGTTCATCTTTGTATGCGTAGATGGTTTCACAAGATTTTCCTGGTTAATTCCGACTAAGCTGGCTACCGCTCAGTCCACCATTACTTGCTTAAATTCTATTTTTGCCTCTTTTGGTCCGTGCCAATATATTGTGTCTGATAATGCTAAGGCGTTCACATCAAATCTTTTTCGTAAATTCTGTTTTGACTTGTCCATCTCTCATGTAACTACTTCTGCTTATTACCCTCAACCATCTCTGGCTGAACGGGTTAACCGTAATCTCAGGTCCGCGCTTATTGCCTATCATCATGAAGATCATTCCAGGTGGGACACGTCCCTGCATTGGTTAGCTTTTGCTTTGAATTCGGCGGTTCATGAATCACATAAATTTACTCCAGCCTCTTTGATGTTCAAGTTTGTTCCCAACACGCCGCTCGCTAACCTCTGGTCCCTGAGTGACATTCTACCTGAGACAATATATCCGGACAACATTAAAGATCTTTGGAAGAAGGCTAAAGCCAATCTTAAAGTGTCTCATGAAAAGGTTAGGGAAAGGTATGATCGTGGACGGAGACCCACCCCTTTGAAGGTAGGTGACCAAGTAATGGTCAAGAATTTTGTTCCCGCGGGCAAGCTTGCCCCCAGATTCCATGGGCCGTGTGTCATTCTCGATTTCCTTACGTCGGTTACGTTGTTATTAAGCAATCCAGCCACCGAGAGGATATTTAGGGTTCACTTGTCGCAGGTGAAACCTGTATAATTTCTGTGCTAACTTGCCTCATATTATCTTGAAAGGAATATGAAGGTTATATTTTTTTTGAGTTTCACTTTTAAGGCTTTCTGCCCCTTCTATAGTATTTTGTTTTATATGTAAGCATTTTTGTAAAACCTGCCCCGAACCGTTAAACTGCCATCCTGTCCTTGCCACGGCCATTACCACGCTCCCGTCTCCTGCTCCACTCTACACAGTGGCTTAATTAATGCCATGGATATCTGCACGCCGCTGGCCCCTCAACCTCTCCACAAGCCTGTGCCCTCAAAAAAAGATGATGGTCCAACAAATTCTGCCGCCTAGCTTTAATGTTTCAGTGCCCCCGCAGCCGCGCGGCGCCGTGCCGCGACTGGGATAGAGGAAGGGCCCCCTCGATCCCAGTGAGGACGACATGTGCACGGCGAGCCGGAGCTCTCCTCCTGGCCAAGGCTGATGTGCGGCGCACGACCTGCTACTGGCCCGCAGCCTGTATATGTTCACCGCGGGCGCGGCATGCTTCTACACCTCTGCTCCCCTCATAGTGCGGGCGAGCGGTATCTCAGGGTACTTGAGGGGCACGGGCGGCCTACTCTGAACGCAAGCAGTGGCGGCTGGTCTGGCCGTTAAAATCATCAACGTTGGAAGTACATATCCAGCTATATGGACATTCCAGTTCAACTTTACTACCTTTTCTTGGGTATTCTACTGCAATATTTGGTGGACTTAGAAAATTTTCCTCAACTTTAAAAACTAAAGTTTTCCTTCTGAATTCAACTTCTTCAAACATAAAGACTTTACTTCACCAGTTACAACAAAAATTTTGAAACTGAATCAAAACAAATTAAGAAAATCTTATAAATACTTCTGCAATTAATCTCCATATCAACATCAAAACTTGGACCTTGTTTCCAAACAAATTGCATGTGTCACCCCTGGAGGAACTTTGGGGGGGGGGGGGAGGTCTGTACCGGGCGGTACACCTCCACGCCGCTAATTTAAAATGTGCGCCAATTGAAACTCCTCTGCTGGAGGAAGTCTGAACTTTATTGACGGTATTAATTTTCAAGTTTCTCAGAAGATGTCACTACGTGGAAAGTTTGGAGTTTTTGAACTGTGCCACTTTCGATGTATTTTTGTTTTACCGGTAGTAAGAAGTGTGAACCTTCTCTTCTAGAGGACACTACTGAAAAACTACAATGGTACACCCTAGTGCGATGTGAAAGAACTGTTTTTTCGGAGAAATGTTTATTTCAAAAGTTGATTTCTTGTTAAATTTCTTTCTGTTATTGTTTAAGTTGGCTGTATTCCCCTCTCCTTCCCCTTGTTTTGTATTTAGCCAATCCCGAATTTCGTTAATTAATTTCTGACCAATCTGATGTATCTTCCCCCAACTTGAATATGCTGCTTATCCCTAACCAATAAAGTGATTGTGGGCGGGTGTTTTCTTCCCTAAAACGCCTCGAACTTTCCGCGAGAGTATGTAAACTGCTGATTTTTGGGTCTCTGCGCCACTTCTGTTCCATCTTTCAGTGTGTAAAGTAAATAGCAGGGGGCGGGAAGCGCCTCTTTCTTCGGCAGCGGTCAACAACAAGGTAATGGCCGATTAATAACTTCTTTCTTTGCTAGCTCAGCAGTTTAACTCTCGGGGCGGGTCCGAAGTTTTTCCATAATGTAACCTTCCTTAAAATGTAAAGACCCTTGGTATCTATTCTATCTTTAAACTGCATATCGGGATAGAGAGTGCTTAACCCTCTCGAGCTCCCAATCATATTGTTTTGAGGTGAAATTTTTCTCAACCTATTCTTCGTTAACGTAAAGCAAATTGTTATTTTCTAAAGTCACCTCTGTAGTATGGGATTAGCCCTTGCATTAGTGGCCTAGAGCCAGATTAGGTTTTAAAACAAATGCATTAGGAGTGCAGATCGCCTCCTCTCAAATTGTTATTTTAGTGGTCATGTAATTAACCTTCTTCTCATTTAATAGACCTCAGTAGGTTGGGTATTTTACCCCTGTGTATATGTCCTTAGAGGACAGCTTGAAAGTGGAATTAGGTGTGGCCTTTGACAGGCCTGAATTTTGAGAGCAAGTTGCTCTTTTCCCGAAAATTTTGTTTTCTGCGCGCCTCAAGGAGGCCTTACTGTGTATTTTGGAGCAAGTGCTCCTAGGCATGAATGGGGTTTTCTGCCCCTCTGTTGAAACTTGTGTTTGGGGTAAAACTGGACTAATTGCTTAAGAATTGTGAGGCTGGGGCTCGAAGCCCAAATCCTGTAAATATTGTAATTGTATTTTTATTGCCTTGCTACTATGTACCTGTCTTTCGTGTTATTTCTGAATTTTGGAAAGAGAATATAACCTTGTTAAATTTTACAGTAACTTTAATTTCGTAGTTTGAGACCCGTTCACACCCGCACCTTCTTTCACCTCTAAGTACCGCAAAAACACGGTAACAATGATGATGAAATAAATAAATAAATAAATAAATAAATAAATAAATAAATAAATAAATAAATAAATAAATAAATAAATAAATAAATAAATAAATTAAATAAAATGAATTATTCACCTCTTTTCTTAATTGGAAAATGAATAATATAAAAGTTGACAGAAAAAAACAGGCCGCGTCAACATTATTATTTTTATTTTTATTTTCTAAACCCTTGGCCATCTGGAGTTCCCACTTCGGGTAATTTCATTTCTAGCCAATTCCCGCATATTCTATTAATTTGAGCGAAATCGGTGTTGACGAGTAGGGAATGCCCCCTTGTTAGTTATGTCCGACTCGTTGGCTGAATGGTCAGCGTACTGGACTTCGGTTCAGAGGGTCCCGGGTTCGATTCCCGGCCGGGTCGGGGATTTTAACCTTCATTGGTTAATTCCAATGGCCCGGGGGCTGGGTATTTGTGCTGTCCCCAACATTCCTGCAACTCACACACCACGCATAACGCTACCCTCAACCACAATAACACGCAGTTACCTACACATGGCATGATGCCGCCCACTCTTATCGGAGGGTCTGCCTTACAAGGGCTGCACTCGGCTAGAAATAGCCACACGAAATTATAATTATTATTATCTTAGTTATGGATATGAAGTAATTTCAAATCTTCAGATGTTCATATCTTCTAAATTTTGTGGTGATTTTGAAAATTCTAGTTGCAAACTGATTAGTTACGATATTGTTCCCTCTTCAATCACAATCAATCACTACTGATCTGCATTTACGGCAGTCGCCCAGGTGGCAGATTCCCTATCTCTTGCTTTCCCAGCCTTTTCTTAAATGATTGCAAAGAAATTGAAAATTTATTGAACATCTCCCTTGGTATGTTATTCCAATCCCTAACTCTCCTTCCTTTGCGGAAATCTCTGAACTCTTACGTCCCTGGAGTTCATAAGAAAATAAGTCATATTCGCTTCGAAAAATATGGAACCTTATGAAGAATTCAGAATACAGATAACAACCACGAAGGTGAGAAATATTTCCTTACAGATATACTTGTTATAAATTCCACGTGGGTGACAAATAATGCGAGTATACTTTGTTACTTGTTGACAAGGTTCCAGAAATAGATAACAATGTATGGTATTTGTGCCTGTCTCCTTAGAATTATGAAAGATGTTGTCTGCAAACGACATCCGTGCCAGGATACGGATGCTGTTAAAATTGCTATCAATTTATTTCTCGTGTGGATCCAATTTTACCATACATTTTACTTCAGAATGCACACGTGCCTGCTTCCTGAGCAATGGAAATGATTGGTTCCAGGTGCGCGTAACAAGTGTGAAACCGTAAATAACGAGCACATGCTTGTTGACAGAGGTGTTCTACTAGAGGAAGATGCCTACCTCGTTAGTATGTGGGTGAAGGATGTTCCGTAAAGGAGATTTAAATATGTCGCGCTCAGAAAATTCTCAATGACTTTTTTCATTTGATTTCTTCATTTATTCAAAGTTAATTGTTCTAATGTCGTTTCCTCTGACAATAATAAGTGTTAATACCCGTTCTGATTCATGTGTGTTCTTCACCTCACTCATTGCTGCAAGATTAGGACAAAGTAGAAGGGACCGCCTAATTTTCCACCAGATTTTGTGTACCCACGGAAGTAAATTTATTCGAATCCCATTGTCGTCAGCCCTGAAGATGGTTTTCCGTGGTTTCCCATTTTCACACCAAGCAAATGCTGGGGCTATACTTTAATTGAGGCCACCGCCGCTTCCTTCCAACTCCTAGACCTTTCATATCCTATTGTCGCCAAATGACCTATCTGTGTCGGTGCGACGTAAAGCCACTAGCAGAAAAAAAGAAGTAATTTATTAAGGCATGACAAATGTTTTCCCTCAGAAAAAACAAACAAATATCAAGTACGAAATCACTGAGGAAAGTGAATGTTACCAGATATTGGCTGCACGGTCAATTATAGAATTCAGAATTTAAAAATATATTACACAAGGTGGACAAAAAATGCCGCACTTGGAGATCAGCATGCGATTCCTCATCCCACTGCAAGACAAAACTTTCTAGAGCCAAATCCGATCTGGTGAAGTGAAATGTCGTGTGGCAGTTAGTGCCGGGAGATCCCAGGACGTGTTCGGCTCGCCAGGTGCAGGTCTTTTGATTTGACGCCTTAGGCGACCTGCACGTAGTGATGAGGATGAAATGATGATGAAGACAAAATTTACACCCAGCTCCCGTGCCAGCGAAATGAACCAATGATGGTTAAAATTCCAGACCCTACCGGGAATCGAACCCGGGACGCCTGTGACCAAAGGACAGCACGCTAACCATTTAGCCATGGAGCCGGACATCGGATCTGGTGCTGTTGGAAAACAAGTCGAAAACGAGAAGCTGGCAACACTGTCACATCCTGCAGCGCATCGGAATGTAATAGAGGAACGTGCATCATCCCGCTCTGCCGTACCCGCCGTCGCAGCTCACTGAGTAGACGGCTGGGTTATCAAACCCACATGCACCATGGAGTTACGGCTCGAATCTACGTCAGGTTTTGTGTGTGTGTGTGTGTAACGTCAGGTCCCTAGTTTCCGTCGTGTAACTGCGTTTGTAAGCATAACATCCTGTTGTCACATGACAATAGTCGAACACATGACAGTGTGATCCATTCAACTAAATGCATGAGTCGACTAACCACGCAGTGCACAACAATAACTGGTCCTGTCAAGTGCATGTAGGGCGGCTTCCTGATGGAGTACACAAACGGCGAATACGTCGGTATGCTTTTAGTGTTGGGTGCATCCTATAACCAAGCTTCTGCTGCTGCTCGTGAGTATGCAGCACGGTACCGTCAAAGGAGCCATCCCGATAAGAATGTTTTTCGTCGCCTTGAGCAATGCCTGCGAGAAACCGGTAATCTTCGTCCACAAATGATGGACAGAGGTCGTCCGAGGACTAGACGTACTCTACAAACAGAGGACGGCATTCTTGAAGCCGTACACCAATCACCCTGGTGAAGTACCCGTGATATTGCAAGCCAGTTCCAGGTATCTCAAACACTGATTGTTGATGTGTTGCACGACGAAAACCTACATCCATATCATTACACGTTAACTCAACACCAGCGGCCAGAAGACCGCATTCAACTAGTACACTTCTGTGAATGGCTTTTGCAACAAGTTGAAGATAACGAACATTTTATAGAGAATGTGATATGGAGTGATGAAGGTAGCTTCACTCGGGAAGGTATTTTCAACCATCACAACAGCTATTATTGATCTGACGTCCGACTCGTTGGCTGAATGGTCAGCGTACTGGCCTTGGTTCAGAGGGTCCCGGGTTCGATTCCCGGCCGGGTCGGGGGATTTTAACCTTCATTGGTTAATTGCAATGGCCCGGGGGCTGGGTGTTTGTGATGTCCCCAACATCCCTGCAACTCACATACCACACATAACACTATCCTCCACCACAATAACGCGCAGTTACCTACACATGGCAGATGCCGCCCACCCTCATCGGAGGGTCTGCCTTACAAGGGCTGCACTCGGCTAGAAATAGCCACACGAAATTATTATTATTGATCTGACCATAACCTACCTTTCACCCGTGAACGTGGCTTTTACGCACGCTTTGGCATAAACCTGTGGGCTGGAATCGTCGGAGGAGTGCTTTTAGGCCCTTACGTATTGCCGGACAAGTTGAATGCGTAGTTCAAGAAAATAACACAGCAAAATGCGTAATATCTAATAAAATATGGAATCAAATTTAAAAAACATTAAAAGAATATTAAGAGGTTTTAATGTCACTATGAGAGTAGGTTTCACGATATTCAGGCGTTAGAAAAGGATCTGCAGGTGTTCGGTATTCCCTTCTCAGTAGATGTGAAAACTATTTGACCAGAACTGCAGCTAGAACTGATTGACTTCAGTAAAGCAAAGCAAAGTCACCTCCGCACAGGCCACGAAGACCCTTGGAGGAGTGGAAGGTAAAGGCTTCCACCATTGTTAACCTCGGCACGTGATGTGATAGAGTGGTTTAGCTCTACGCCCGGCCGCCTTTGCCCCCAGGAATTAACCTGGTACTCATTTTTGGTGTAGGCTGAGTGAACCTCAGGGCCATATGCAACTCCGGAAGTGGAAATCTCGTTTCTTAAATTTTACGACTTCCTGACGGGGATTCGAACCCACGTCCTTCCGGGCAGACCGAGTACGCCTTTACCGCCTCGGCCAGGCAGCCCCTGATTGACTTCCAGTGCGATACTCAAATGAGAGATAGCTTTGCAAACACAAACAGTTTGACTGAATTTTATTTTATGTTCGTTTTCCACGGGAGAGATTTCATAGGTTGTACACATTAAATGCTCATATTGTAAGTATATTCGGATCAACTTATTTATGTGAACATATGTTTTCATTAATGAAGATTTGTAAATCTAGACACAGAAGTAGGCTCGGCGACGAAAACTTGAAATGTGTTTTGCGACTTGCCAGTACGCAAACGATAGTACCAAACATTGACACACTTTTGTCTAAACGAGCCAAAATGTCCCGTGAATGAGGAGTACACCATTGATATGTTTCAGTTCGTGTGTTTAATTTGTTGTCATAGTCATAAATCATCATCATCATCATCATCATCTGTTTACCCTCCAGGGTCGGTTGTTCCCTCGGACACAGCGAGGGATCCCACCTCTACCGCCTCAAGGGCAGTGTCCTGGAGCTTCAGACTCTTGGTCGGGGATACAACTGGGGAGAATGACCAGTACTT
Organism: Anabrus simplex; assembly: GCF_040414725.1. Taxonomy (NCBI): domain Eukaryota; kingdom Metazoa; phylum Arthropoda; class Insecta; order Orthoptera; family Tettigoniidae; genus Anabrus; species Anabrus simplex. The sequence goes on along the minus strand of NC_090265.1, from coordinate 165,607,945 downwards.
CGCCCAGGCTGCCTCACCTGCTATGCTGAACAGGGGCCTTGTGGAGGGATGGGAAGATTGGAAGGGATAGGCAAGGAAGAGGGAAGGAAGCGGCCGTGGCCTTATGTTAGGTACCATCCCGGCATTCGCCTGGAGGAGAAGTGGGAAACCACGGAAAACCACTTCCAGGATGGCTGAGGTGGGAATCGAACCCACCTCTACTCAGTTGACCTCCCGAGGCTGAGTGGACCCCGTTCCAGCCCTCATACCACTTTTCAAATTTCGTGGCAGAGCCGGGAATCGAACCCGGGCCTCCGGGGGTGGCAGCTAATCACGCTAACCACTACACCACAGAGGCGGACATAGTCATAAATGCCATACGAATATTGAAATGCATGTTAATGAGAGTGCAAAGAATTTGTACAAATCACATACATTATATTTTCTTTCTGTAAATATACGTGTCCGAAAGCTTAAGTTAATCGTGAAAATGTATTTATTCAGGAACTATTGCACACTGCTGTATATTTCCTTTGTAAATTAATAATTTTCTTGTCCTGTTATAATCCGTCATCTGTGTCATGTTCGACTCATATGATTCATGCTGCAAATTATTATTATTATTATTGTACCGGGCGGTACACCTCTACGAAGCAAGTTCAAATCTTGCGCCAATTGAAACTCCTCTACAGGAGAAACCCGGAACTTTAACAACTGAACTAACTCTACGTTTATCAGAAGATGTCACTGAGTGTTTTAGATTTGCTTTTGTTTTTCATCGATCAAGAAGTGTGGACATTCTCTAACAGATGTCACTACCAAAAACTATGATAACGCACTCTGGTGCAATGGAATGAACTCTCTTGAAGAAATTTTGTATTCATAAGTTTTGTCTTTACTAAATTTTGTTCTGTGGTTTGTGGGTTGGTAATATTAACCCTTTCTTTCCGCCTGTTTTGAATTTAACCAATCAGTAATTTCTGTGATTAATTTTCCTCCAATCATAGCTTTCTTCTTCAAATTTCCATGTGTAATTCATAGTCTACCAATAAAAATTGAGGGGGTGTGTCTACTCATTCTTGAAAGGTCTCGAATTGTCCACGAGGGTATAAAAACTGCTGATTTTCTTGTCTTCGGGCCACTTCAGTAACATCTAGCTTAGTGTGTGGATATGTAGCAGGGAGCGGGAAGCGCCTCGTTCTTCAGACAGCAGATCTACAACAAGGTAAAGGCCTTTTAACATCTTTATTTCTTGCTAGCTCAGCAGTCTAACTCTCGGGGAGGGTTCGAAACCTTTAATATGTAACCCATCTCTTTAAAATGTAAATTCCTTTTCAGTCTACGTAAAAACTACAAATCTCTTTTACTGTAAAGCGGGGATGGAGAGTGCTTTACCCTCTCGAGCTCCCCTTCATTTTGAAATTGAGGTGACTACGTTTTCATAACCGTTTCTTCTCTTCCTTAATGTATTAAAGTTTTTTCATACGAGTCACCTCCCTAGCTTGGGATTAGCCCCTGTGTATCGGCCTAGAGCCACTTGGGTTTTAAAATTGTGTATTTAGGAGTGCAAGTTCACGCCTCCAGTCCCTTCTGTACTTTGGGCCATTAACTTAACCTGATGTTTTGTTTTCTTCATGCGAAGGCCCTGTAGGTTGGGTATTAAATACCCCTGTTTCCTTGTGTGCCTTGAGGGCAGTTAGTACAAAGTCAGTTTATGGCCTCTTAAATAGGCTTGAAAAATTGAGAGCAGGTCAGCTCTTTCTTGTGTGTGAAAGGTGCCTCTGGGAGGCTTGAGGTTAAAAGTTGGGAGCAAGTGCTCCATGCAATTAGGGGTTTTCTGCCCTTTTGTAAATTGTGGTTATGAGCCGAGGACTCAGGAATTGTAACTTGGGGCACGAAGCCCAGAACTTGCAAGAACCCGAAACTCGGGCTTTTCTTGTAAATCTACTCTGGTACCTGATTTTGTTACTTCCCCTAGTGGAATCTGGTTTAAGTTTGGACTTCTTGATTGTGTACCTGATTTAACTTGTTGTTATTTGTTGGACGCTCAAAATTCTATGTCACCATTGTTAAGTTTTGAAAATATAACCTTTATTGAAATTTTAATTCATCTTTCGGACTTGTAGTTAGACCCATTCCAGCCCGCAACTTCTTTCACCTCTGACCTCCACAGATAACTCTGTAACAATTATTATTATTATTATTATTATTATTATTATTATTATTATTTTCTTTCTTTCTTAATCTGTTTATTGTCCAGGGTTGGCCTTTTCCCTCGGACTTAGCGAGGGATCCCACCTCTACCGCCTCAAGTGCAGTGTCCTGGAGCTTCAGACATCGGATCGGGGGATACAACTGGGGAGAATGATCAGTACCTCGCCCAGGCGGCCTCACCTGCTATACTGAACAGGGGCCTTGGTGGGGGATGGGAAGATTGGAAGGGATAGCCGAGGAAGAGGGAAGGAAGCGGCTGTGGCCTTAAGTTAGGTACCATCCCGGCATTTGCCTGGAGGAGAAGTGGGAAACCACAGAAAACCACTTCCAGGATGGCTGAGGTGGGAATGGAACCAACCTCTACTCCCGTTCCAGCCCTCGTACCACTTTTTAAATTTCGTGGCAGAGCCGGGAATCGAACCCGGGCCTCCGGGGGCGGCAGCTAATCACACTAACCACCACACCACAGAGGCGGGCATTATTATTATTATTATTATTATTATTATTATTATTATTATTATTATTATTATTATTATTATTATTATTATAAAAAGCTGTTGTTCATATGGTAACATTGCCGAGCGGCAAGTGCAGTACGGTCACGGTATGCAACTCGCCTGTCCGCTGCTCGCTTGTCACGTGATAGACAGCCGTCCAACTATGTGATGGCGTCTGTTTTAGAAAACGTTCCACTTGGTGTTCGGCCCAATGTTCTGGCCTCCACGTTCCCCGGACCTTAATCCACTAGATTTTTATTTGTGGGGACACTTAAAGGAACATGTTTATAGTACTCCACCCATGGATCTACAAGACCTAATAGCTCGTGTGCATGCTGCATCGGCAATGGTGGATGCAGGTGTTAGCGTAGGGTCCGGCAAAGTATGCTTCAGCGAGTGACGAAGTGTTTGCAAATGCAAGGTGGTCGCTTTGAACGTCTGCTGTGAAGTGAACGTTGTTCGTAAGTGTACGTACCGGCTCTGTGATAAGACTGGACGTCACACGTACACCATGGAGTTATTGTGCGTAGCATAATGGGCAATTCAGTGTAGCCTACCAACTGTACTGTATTGTGTTTCCTTGTACCGCATTGAATACAGACGATCTTGTATCCACTATTATGTTCTATGTATTGGCTTTATTTGCGCCATGGACGGAACAAAGTGGTCATTTACGTCTGAAAGAATTTCATATTATGTTTGAATGTTTAAATAAAGGTAACTGTAACGGTAAGTCTGTGGTGTAGTGGTTAGTGTGATTAGCTGCCTCCCCCGGATGTCCGGGTTCGATTCCCGGCTCCGCCACGAAATTTGAAAAATGGTACGAGGGCTGGAACGGGGTCCACTCAGCTTCGGGAGGTCAAGTGAGTAGAGGTGGGTTCTATTCACACATCAGCCATCCTGGAAGTGGTTTCCCACTTCTCCTCCAGAAGGCAAATGCCGGGATGGTACCTAACTTGAGGCCACGCCCGCTTCCTTCCCTCTTCCTTGTCTATCACTTCCAATCTTCCCATCCCCCCGCACGGCTCCTGTTCAGTATAGCAGCTGGGGCCTCCTGGGCGAGGTACTGGTCATCCTCCCCAGTTGTATCCCCAACCCAATGTCTCCCACTTCAGGACACTGCCCTTGAGGCAGTAGAGGTGGGATCCCTCGCTGAGTCTGAGGGAAAACCAACTCTGGGTAAAGAGATTAAGAAGAAGAATAAGTCGATCGGACCACTTCATGCTGGGGTAAAGCCTTAGTAAACCTACGTTTCATGTACTGAGAAATTCGCTGCAATAAGGATTTCGCTGAGCCTCCTCAACAAACAAACGATTGATTGCGCACCGGCACATACGGGCCTTATGGCGATGACGGGGAAGGATCGGTTAGGATGGAAGTGACCGTGGCTTTAATTAAGGTACAGTCCCATCATTTGCTTGGTGTGAAAATGGGAAACCATCTTCTGAACTGCAGACAGTGTGGTTTGAACCCACTATATCCCGAATACAACCTGATACCTACGTGACCAAACCACGCGGCCTCTTCTTCGGTCTTCATAATTTTGTTCATTTTCTGAATTTAAATGCTTAGTGTGATAGCATATACCAAAAAATATGTTAACAAAAGGATAAACCTAGTTATAGCTTATTTTGTTAAAGGGCCTTAATTTTTTTTTCCCCAAGTTGTTTTACAACGCACCGACGCACATAGGTCTTATTACGACGATGGATTATGAAAGGGTTAGGAGTGGGAAGGAAGCGGCCCTGGTCTTAATTAAGGTACAGTCCCAGCATTTGCCTGGTGTGAAAATGGGAAACCAGAGGAAACCATCATCAGGGCTGCCGACAGTGGGGTTCGAAAACACTATCTCCCGGATGCAAGCTCACAACTGTGCGCCCTTAGCCGCACGGCCAACTCGCTCGGTGGCCTAAATAAAGCCAGTGAGATATGTATAAATTTATTCCCTGGTCACTTTGAATGTTCTATACGTTGTACTTGGGTGATTTCAAATAATCGTGACAGCCGGGCTGAGTAGCTCAGTCGGCAGTGTGCTAGTCTTCTGAGCTCAAGCTGCAGGTTTGAACCTGGCTCCGTCCAGTGAAATATAAATGTGCTCAAATATGTCAGCCTCGTCCCAGAAGATTTACTGGAAAGTAAAAGAAATTCCTTGAGACAAAATTCCGGCACCTCGGCGTCTCCAAAAACTGTAAACAGTAGTTAGTTGGACGTAAAACCATTAACTTTATAATTATCGCTAATCGTGATATTATATAATTGGCAGCAATGTATATCAATTAATCTGGATTAGTAATGGTATTCTGCGTAATGGATTTGTAGCTGGCCTCCTGATCTCCATTAGCCGGGCTAAGTGGCTCAGACGGTTAAGGCGCTGGCCTTCTAACCCCAACTTGGCAGGTTCGATCCTGGGTCAGTCCAGTTGTATTTGAAGGTGAATACGACAGCCTCGTGTCGGTAGATTTACTGGTACCTGAAAGAACTCCTGCGGGACTAAATTCCGGCACCTCGACGTCTCCGAGTGCCGTAAAAGTAGTTAGTGGGACGTAAAGCAAATAACATTTTTATTATTATTATTATTATTATTATTATTATTATTATTATTATTACTGATCTCCATTCAGCCACAGAGGTTCCTTGAATTGAGCTCTTTGATCATGCGTCCTTACCTGCTTAATACATTGACAGTCTCCTTTCAGCTTTTCTCAGAAGTTGTCCCAAAAATTTATTTGTACTGTACTTCGAAGAATCTTTTAAACTCTGTGAAACTTTAGGTCGTTGCATTGGAAATTTTTTTTTTCTCGGTGAAAATTTATTTACACTTCCGTACTCATGGTTTTTCCCTTTTGCATCCCAATTCTGAACCCCGATCACATCTTGGCTAGCTTAAGGTATTTGGGTAATTTACGATGTTAACAGACGTCTACTGGGTATAAGCTTGTCTAGTGCTAAGTTTTTAATTTAAGAATATCTGGCAGTACCTCATTATTTCATATTTATTTTCATATATCTACCTTTAGACGTCGCTGTACTTCACGTCCTTAGCACAGATTCCTCGGGGTGATCATTATACAACAAGGATGGAAGGCAACACAGGACTGAAATAGTGTTTTGAATCCGTGATTGTGTAGGTGGACGTCTGTCTTTGACCAAAATAATTTCTTTGAAATCTGGTATTAATTAGTATCTCAGGAACAGATGTTCTCATTGCAATGAAATATGAGAACACATTCAGTAGCACACTACTACGAACTGTAATTTGCACGTTCCATAGTGGTGAGTCACAATAAGAAGCTTCATACATCTTCTCCTTTACACTTGAACACCACATCAAAGAGAAGACTTATGACTTTATCTGGCATAGGTTTCATCTTCGCGGTGTACATATATTTTCTTTCAGCACAAAAAAGAGAAAAGAGAGAGAAAGAGAGACTAAAGATATGCAAAGCAAAGAAGAAGCAAGTCATCCGTCTGCCATCAAAGATCTTTATCTCTCTCTGTCTAATGAAAAGTTGGGCGACCCCTACAGTACGTTCGTCCGTCACTGAGCAATTAATATTAAAATATACTGCACAAGCGAAACGAAATACGAAAGGAAGAGAAGTTGCGTTTCTTCAAATGTATTTCATAAATTCCCAAAGGAGAATTCACAGGACTGCTAGGAGGAGAACGTTGCTTAAAAGGCATGGAATTTTGAAGACAGTGGTACGAAATGCCAGCAGTCAGCTAGACAGGTTTTAACTTTATTTCTCAGTCGTACAAAGATAAAGTTCTGTCGTGGCAAACTCCAATCAACGATTAAGAAAGGAGAACCCTGAATTTTTAACCAGAAAGTAAACAGTCTATTATACATATCATCGCAGACATGAGGATAAAGTTTCCCTCTGGATTCTTTTCAACAGTTCATTTTTTCCCCTAGCGCACCAGTTTATAAAGCAAAGAATTTCATTGTACCGAATAAATTGCCAAGTATATCTTATATTGAGTTTCGTAAAGTTGGTAGTGGAAGGTAAACACGGCTTTGGCAGTCTATACAGAGGTCTCTTGATAATTTATGACTCATGCATAACGTGCCCATAATAAGCTACACTCTATCAAAACTTTTTAAGCCAATGTGATCAAGGGAGCTTTGGAATAACAATTGAGAGTAGGTGGTACTTAGTAGGAAAGAATGACATATTTATCGGGCGAGTAATAGAGAGGAGTAGCAGTGTTTAATTATGTGTTCCCGAGAAAGAAACTTGAGTTTACAACAATTGATATGCTGTAGTAGAGGTGTACTAGGATGAACGTGAGTAGGAGTTTAAGTACTATCTCCTGAAATATAAGCTGCTTCACATTTATTAGAACAAGGATGTATCGCATACGTTTAAGACATTATTTGATATAATCCCACATCCATCACGCAGAAATGAACTGGGATGGTATGTTTATGGTTTATTCGAGGTCATTTAGTTAAACTGACACGGTATGGTCATGGTGTTCATTATAGGGCGTACATAATTAAACTGACGCGGTGTATGCATGATTCGTTAGAGGTAGTGCAGAGTTAAACGGACATGTTATGTGCAGAAGCTCAAAAATAGAATGAGCGCATGCTATTGTATATGTTTCTCACAGGCAATCAATCAATCAATCAATCAATCAATCAATCAATCAATCAATCAATCAATCAATCAATCAATCAATCAATCAATCAATCAATCAATCAATCAATCAATCAATCAATCAATCGATAAATCAATCAATTAATCAATCAATCAGTCAATGAATCAATCAATTTGGGGCTGTCGCCCTCCAATCCCTTACTCCTTGTCCTTCGTCCCAATTTTCCTCTTGAATTCAAACTTTATCTTCATAACTTTACTACTTTTAAAATCTCCATCAAGATTATTCATCTACATATGTCGTTTCACGCAAACTCTCCACTGATAGCTCGAAACATACCACGTAGTCGAACATCTCTTCTCCTTACTCCCAAGTCTTCCCAGTCGAAAGTGTGCAACATTTACGTAGCACTACTCCTTTGTCGGAATTCACCCAGAGCAAACCGTGCTCCTTTCCTTGGAACTTATTTCGGTTCTCGAATCAAGTCATCCTGGTGAGGGAGCCATACCCTAACTGCGGTCTTACCAGAGACTTATACGCCCACTCCTTTACATCCTTACTACAACCCGTAAATACTCTCATAACCATGTGAAGAGATATTAATCAACCTCGTCAATATGATTACCCCAATGAAGATCATTCCTTATATTAACACCCAGGTACATAGAGTGTTCCCCATGAGCTACTATCACCCCATCAACACAATAATTAAACCTGAGAGGACTTCTCCTCTTGGTGAAACTTAACATTTGATTTTTCATCCCATTTACAGCACATTCTTATCTTGGTCTGCTGTCCATCTCACAACAATGTATATCCCTCTGCAGTCGCTTACAATCCTGCAACTCGTTTTCTACTCTCTACAGAATAACATTATACACAAATAGTCTTATCTGTGTTTCGAGTTCTTTACTCGTAGCATTCATATATATCAGAAAAAATCCTCAGAAAGAACTAAATCTATTAATATGTTGGTATATTGATAAATTAGTTATGGATTTGACCCTGTACAAAGACCATGCACATTGAAGGATTTAATAGTTCTATTTCTTCTAATGCTTTCCCCCACCTGTGGGGTCGCTGGTTTCAACTGTGAAGCACATGTTGAATTCACCCTGTTTTACGACCGGATGCCTTTCCTGACACAACACTATGTGGAGGGATGTAACCGCTATTACGTGTTTCGGAGGTGGCTGGTAGTGCGATGTGTCGTGATTTGTTGTGGGTATCCACGGGGTTTGCATCTACATGGGAGGTGAATTATAATTTGATATGTAGTAATTAAATCTGAGTGTGATAAAATATAAAATGCTAGAAACATACACTACGATGTTGTGCTCATTCTCTTTTTGAGTGATTAGACATGGTTCGTTAGAGGTTGTGTAGGGATAATTTGATAATCAATGTAAACAATGTATTAGACGTCGGAGAGAGCTAATATGAACGGTATGCCCAGGGTTCATTGGAGGTAGGGAGGAACTAATTTCACACGGTATGTACAGTACATGTCTTATTAGGTGTAGTACATGACTAAACTGGCACGGCATGTCTATGATTCGTTAGAGATCGGGGAGAATGTAATTGGCACGGTGAGCACACATTTCATTAGAGATCATTTCCAGATAAATAAACATGGTATGTACATCTTTCCATGAAGCCATGTCATAATATTATTAGCTCTGTAATAAACAGCTGTGTTGCAATTACTACATGTACAATGAAATATTTAATAGTTCTACTTATTCTACTGTTTTTCCCCGCATGTGGTGTCGCGGGTTCTAAATGTGAAGCACGTGAGGATTTGACCCTTTTTACGACCGGATGCCCTTGCTGACCCCAACTCTATGTGGAAGGATGTAACTGCTATTGCGTGTTTGTGTGGTGGTTGGTAGTGTGATGTGCTGTCTGAATATGAAGAGTAGAGTTTTGGGACATACACAAACACCCAATCCCCGAGCCAGAAGAATTAATCGCACGAGATTAAAATCCCCGCCCCGACTGGGAATTGAACCAGAGATCCTCCGAATCGAAGGCCTTAACGCTGGCCATTCAGACAAGAGTCAGATATATGATAGTTATTTAACTTAACATTAATTTAGACAATATTCTGTTTAACATTTACATGCTTAGGCTACGCAAAGGTAGCAAAGTAAATGACAATTTACATCAATCTTTCTTTATTAATCCGTCTAACGTCCAGCTCTACTGCCTCATGGGCAGTGTCCTGGAGCGTGAGACTTTGGGTCGGGGACGGAGGACCAGTATCTTGTCCAAGCGGCCTCCCTCATCTGCTATGCTGAAGTGGGGCCTTGTGGGGGGATGGGAAATGAAATGAAATGGAGTATGGCTTTTAGTGCCGGGAGTGTCCGAGGACATGTTCGGCTCGCCAGGCGTACGTCTTTTGCTATGACGCCCGTAGGCAATCTGCGCGTCGTGATGAGGATGAAATTAAGATGAAGACAGCACATACACCCAGTCCCCGTGCCAGGGGAATTAACCAATTATGGTTAAAATTCCCGACCCTGTCGGGAATCGAATCTGGGACCCCTGTGACCAAAGGCCAGCACGCTAACCACTTAGCCATGGAACCGGACGAGGGATGGGAAGATTGGAAGAGACAGACAATGAAGAGGGAAGGAAGCGGCCGTGGAGGAGAAGAGGGAAACCACAGAAAACCACTTCGAGGATGTCTCCTATGGGAATCGAACCCCCCTCTACTTAGTTGACCTCCCGAGACTGAGTGCACCACGTACCAGTCCTCGTACCACGCTTCAAATTTCGTGGCATAGCGAGGAATCGAACCCGAGTCTCCGGGGGTGGCAGCTATTCACACTATCCACCTAATCACTACATCACAGAGGAGGACTTACGTCACTATGTTTTGAAAGTTATTTCTTCCCTCTGAGCTGCAAAACTGGTGAGTAGTGGCGTACGTGACGAATATATTATTATTGCATTGGGTATTTCTTCCAAATCTTGACATATGATTCCCTCTTTCGTCTTTCCTTTCTGGTATCTCTTAGTGACTTCCTAGCATTTTCTATTCCTTACCATGACTTTTTTTTCAAGTTGATTTACGTCGCACGGTCACAAACAGGTCTGATGGTGACGATGGGAAAGGAAAGGGCTAGGAGAGGGAAGGAAGCAGCCGTGGACTTACTTAAGGTACAGCCGCAGCATTTGCCTGGTGAAAAAATGGGAAACCACGGGAAACCGTCTTCAGGGCAGCCGGCAATGGGGTTCGAATCCACTATCTCACGAATACTGCTCTAGCATGATGATATGGGGGGCGACAATGCTTTACCTTGATAGCCTATGTTACTTGATTCATTGGGCACACGCCTTCTAGGCTCAACGTTGAGTTATCGAATCCTGATGCTGTCGTTTTAAGAGTCAATAGTACATCAGACCTTCGCAAGAATTTTTTGCTAGTGTGACAAGTATTATTAATGCTATCAGAATGAATATAGTTGCTATGTAAGAACATATTGGTGATGATGATGCTTGTTGTTTAAAGGGGCCTAACATCGAAGGTCATCGGCCCTAAGAATAGATTAGCCGGCAGCGCGATGTACGGGTTGGATTCCCGGCCAGGTCTGGGATTTTACCACGAAATGCGGGCTTGTTCGAGGTCCACTCAGCCAACGTGATTACAGTGGAGATGCTGTCTGACTGTGATATAGTGAGTCCGGTCTAGAAAGCCAAGAACAGAACAACGGCCGAGATGATTCGTCGTGCCAATCACAAGATACCTCCTAATCTGCAGACATTCGGGCCAAGCAGTGGTCGCTTAGCAGGCGGTCTGGAGCTGCTGCGCCATGTGTGGTGGGTAGGGAATATAAGAACGCATTGACATTTGTTTGGCCTCTACATATTCCACTGACCTCTTTATCATTAAAGAGATTATTGCAAAATGAGGGAGAACAATAACATTCGCGTACAGAAGAACTGCCATATTAACAGCTTACAAAAGAGGTGGACAAAACTTGGCTCTGCGAGCAACAGCACGAGTTGAAACTCTTTCTTGCCTCCACCACTCTCCTCGCTCCTAGCTGATCACAATTTGTTTGTTGCTGTAACCCTAGCATTTAAAAATCTGTTTTCTCTAATGCAACTTAAATTATGAAGCCAGTACGAACAAATCACTCTTACACAAATGTGCTCAAATTCTCTCGATTCAGATGTTGAGTCATTAGCGAAAGGAAATACACAAAATGCCGTTAAAATTTAAACCCAGGTTACGCTAGTTCTTGTTCTGCCATTATTATTATTATTATTATTATTATTATTATTATTATTATTATTATTACTATTATTGCTTCCTATTTATTTATTTCTTAATCGGTTTACCCTCCAGGGTTGGTTTTTCCCTCGGACTCAGCGAGGGATCCCACCTCTACCGTCCTGGAGCGTGAGACATTGGGTCGGGGGATACAACTGGGGAGGATGATCAGAACCTCGCCCAGGTGACCTCACCTGCTATGCTGAACAGGGGCCTTCTTGGGGGATGGGAATATTGGAAGGGATGGGCAAGTAAGAGGGAAGGAAGCGGCCGTGGCCTTATGTTAGGTACCATCCCGGCATTTGCCTGGAGGAGAAATGGGAAATCACGGAAAACTACTTCGGGGATGTCTGAGGTAGGAATCGAACCCACCTCTACTCACTTGACCTCTCGACGCTGAGTGGACCCGGTTCCAACCCTCGTACCACTTTTCAAATTTCATGGCAGAGCCGGGATTCGAACCCGGTCCTCCGGGGGTGGCAGTTAATCACACTAACCACTACACCAGAGAGGCGGACTTTCTCTTTCTTCTTCTTCTTCTTCTTCTTCTACTTATTATTATTATTATTATTATTATTATTATTATTATTATTATTATTATTATTACAGTATTAATACTTTATCTTTTTTCATTTCCTTTTCGCTACTTAGTTGTCACTGCACTTTGATGATATCTCTCACACTTACCTTATTTTCATTTTAGGATGATCATAATGTACCTACAACTGAATATTATGCAAAGTGATATGAACGTACAAATATAAGAGCTTTGCGTTATATTATTAGGCTCGACCACATGTTACACCTACGTACATTTACAAACACCTCGCAATGCCAGGGCCCATTACGCAGATGGGAGAGGTGTTTAACCTGCTCCGTACCTCATGGTGACTCCAAGCGTCCAGCAAATGCTGCGTCAGTGTGTCTACTTATTGTCTACTTATGTGGCCCTGTAGATCACCTAAACAGAGTCACAAAGGACTTTTGTTTTAATTATACTCATTATGTAGTTTATGAAACTAATATATTCGACGAACCATGCGTGTTGTAATAGTCCAGCTCCTTAGCTGAATGGTCAGCGTTGAGGTCTTCGGTTTAGTGTGTCCCAAGATTGATTCCCGGTCGGACCGGTGATTTTAATCGCGTCTCGTTAATTCTTCTGACTCGTCCCAAATACACCCTCTTTATATTCATATCACACTACCAAACACTACAGAAACAGAAACAGAATATATCCCGCCACATAAGCTTGGCGTCAGGAAGAACATACGACATTAAAACAAGGCCAAATCTACATGTGCGACACACTGTGCACCCGCGACTCCACCAACAAATGGTAAAATAGGTAGCAGAAGAAATAAATGTACGGGAAACAACGTGAATAGGACCGACATTTTTGATATGGACATATGGAAAGGATGAACAAAATTCGGATATCAAGTACTGAACGGATAGAAAGTTGAAAGGACGAAAAAGGACGACTATTCCTATTCAGCCAATAGCATATAGTGGAACGTTTTGCAATTTAAAAAACGAAGTCAAAAATCAAGGACTTCATAGGACAAACATCACAGTTGGTATGAACATACGTGACAGCGAGTGTTTTACTCCTTAGATTCTACGAAAAACCTCAGAGAAGTATTGCCATGAAAATAAAGGAAATAACTAGTACAAAGTCTTATAACGTCCGTCTTGGAATACCATGACGTAGTTTACACTAACATTAGCACATCGTTCTCCAGCAAATTTCAACGAGCCTATAATGCATGTGTTATTATCGGCACCCTATTGCTGAATCGGTCGACCTCGGCAATCTTCGAGATTCGTACTGGCAACCTTTGAAACACAAACTATGAATCGCTTATGCATCGCTGTTCGACATCTGGCGTACACTTTACATACTAGTACTGTTGTTGTTTACACAGCAAAGCGAAACTATAGAATTCATGCTAGGAACAAGATTCGCACCGAGAAATGTTATATAATGTGTGTGTGACACAGTTGTTGGCTTAAGATAATAAAGGTTTAGAAAATTCATATCGACCGAACATATTATCGATTCAATTCAGATTTCATTTCCATTCAGTTGGCAGTACTACCGGGACCGGGAGAGCTCCCTCCTTACTCCTCAACCCCGTACACAAATTTATCGATAAAAAGTGTGCCGATAATAGATTTATCCTCCAAACTCGAATGGTTATGTTTGATAGAGGGACGGAACCTTCACTCTATCCTACATTACATACTGACCCTAAAACCCCCAGTTTAATTAAATATCTTCTTCTACAAGCCCAAAAACGAGATCCTTATCTGGATGCGTGCTACGTACGCACATTCATCGATCACCTGGCTACAGTATATCATGCGGTGTCTCTACGATACGGGTCCGGAATTCCTTACTTCTGAAATTAGGAACATGTCAGATGTATTGTACTATAAGAAGCAATGCAGGAAATGGATGCACAAAGTACAAAGCCTGCTCTGGAATATATATCTACAGGGTCTTTATTTATGCTTGGCAAGGACTTTCTCGCTCGACCGTGGTCGCCGATGATAGGCCGCTGCCGGCCGCTGGCGCTTGGTTTCCGGCACTTACTGCAGTTGCTGAGAGCTGAGCTCCTAGATAGTAGGGTGTTCAATGTAGCTACTGCGTACTGTATGTCGTATTGTATAGCGTTTTATTGTGATTGTGTATAGTGCTGTAATGTATGTGAAATATTCGTTATGTGAACGTGTATATCTGCACAATAGTTAAGTGCAGAAAATAGTGCGCTAGGACAAGACAAAAGTTTCGACCGAAATTTCCAGGGAGATCCATTCCTATCAATCGGACAATAAAACGACTGGCCAAGAGATTCAAACGTACAGGTTCTGTAAACAAAAACATAGACGTAAAGGTCATTATCTCCTTACTGAAGCGTGTTTGGTACGAGGATCATAAGTAAAAATCTGTGGCCCCCTCGTAGCCCAGATTTAACGGCATGTGATTTTTATTTATGGGGAATATTAAAAATTGTAGTTTATGGGAACAACCCTCACACACTAGATGAACTTAAAGACAATATAAGAGCTGCAATTGCATCCATCAGTGCTGAAGAACTTGGTAGAGTAACCGAAAACTTCATTAGGAGATGCCGATTATGTTTGGCAGTGCATGGGGAACATTTTCAGCATAAACTGTAAAAATGGTGAGTAAAATGCATGATAAATGCATGATAATGATTTTGAGCATAAACTGTAAACTTGATGAATAAAAGGCATGATAATGATTTTGAGCACCGTATTCTGCCGTACATACGCACGCGCGGTAGCCGGCAGCTTAACCGTCACTGGCGGCCAAGTTGAGCGAGAAAGTCCTTGTCAAGCATAAATAAAGACCCTGTATATAAATAATGTTGTAGGGTGTCCGCTGGCTGTAATTTCGTTTGTTTTGACAATTTTTCAGATATTTACCCGTTTTAGGTCAACTAAAGGCTGAATCAGTGGTTTTTATTTTTCGTGTCTGTTTGTTCGTTTGTCTCTTTGTTTGTTCCACCATCACGGCGGAACGTCTGGCTAGATCTCGACCAAACGTCATATTTAGTGTATACTCACCCCGGGGAATGTTTTTATATACATATCATTTTACGATTTGAATAGACGGGGAAGTTTATAGGAAAACCAGAACGGTTTTCCTCCATTTTCTCTTATATTATTGCCCCAGGGACTCTGAACTTTGGAGCGTGGGTTGGCGACCACGGGGCCCTTAGCTGAGTCCTGGCATTGCTTCAACTTTCTTGTGCCAGGCTCCTCACTTTCGTCTATCCTATCCGACCTCTCTTGGTCAACTCTTGTTATTTTCTGACCCCGACGCTATCAGATTTGCGAGGGCTAGGGAGTCTTTCATTTTCACGCCCTTCGTGGCCCTTGTCTTCCTTTGACCGATATCTTCATTTTTCGAAGTGTCGGACCCCTTCCACATTTTCTCTCTGATTAGTGTTATATAGAGGATGGTTGCCTCGTTGTACTTCCTCTTAAAACAATAATCACCACCACCACCACTCTTATATTATTGATTTAATGTAAACTCCGTGGACAGTATGTGAAAAGTCTCTTCATTATAAACAACTTTTGTTATGTTCATAATTTACCTTCCCCTTCAAATGACGCAGAAAATTACTATTTTCTGCGTGTATCATGCTCTGTATTGAGTGACCGACAGACCGACAACGAACCTGTAGGTTACCATGGCAACGTCCCTGACTGCTTGCCAGCAGCGAAGTAACGCATTGCCATTTTCGTCATCATTCCGGTAAATTCGTGGTTGTTCCTTGGGTAGAAAGCAAGAAAGACGTCAATCGGTCATTCTGCGGGATATTGGCGGAATATCGTTGGAGCTTATAACCGTCCTCGAATAGCTTAAGTAATAACACCGTTAGCCATCTTCTTATCTGTTTGCCTAAGAATCACTGCTCCTAAATTGCTCCTCTGTTACGGCTTTCTTATACCCATATCATTCATGCCGTCATAGTTTATTGAGGGACATTTGATTTGCCGATACATTCACTTGGTATTTACGTATTTGTCATATCCGTCTGTCCTCAGTTATAATCCTATTTTCTATTAATTTTAGCTTTCTCAACTGTATTACTTTCTTTCTTAATTGCTCCGCATGTTTGCGAGTGCTAATCCCGAAACCTTGCCAATCTTTTCTTTGAGGAAATGCAACTTCCAAGCTATGCAAATATATAACTTTTGGCTCCGAAAAATATCGCTATATGGATGCATTTTTAACGACGGTGCAGACCTTCCTTTCGGAATAATTGGTGGCTAAACCGTAACTCGTGTCCCAAAAGATCGCGTTTCAGTTTGGAGAGATCTACAACTTTTGGGCCTGTGACTTTTGTCGTATATCCCTTATTTGTTAAGTAGAACTGCATTTCTCGAGTTCAGGTTAATTTTGTACTTTTTACACGTATATGTTATCGTTTGACACACTTACAGGAAAGATGCAATCATGACATTGGATACGCACATTGACATGTCCAGTGGCCATATGTTTGCCAAATTTTATGATTCTGGCTGTCACATGAGTATCAAAAAAATAAAGTATTATGTGAAAACTGTACCAAATTTCACTCTATTCAATGACTAACTGAATCTTACCCATAAATGTAGGATATACGAGAAAATGTCATAAGACCAACCATGTAGAACACTGAACAAGGCGTCTGATGGTGAAGTCCGTTTGAAGGTGCAATTTAATATAGTCTTACTCACTGACTTTAGAGTAATTTACGGAGAAATCCGTATACAATGTAGAATACCGTAGCGAAGCACGGGTACATTTGCTAGTTCACCAATAAAATGAGCCTCTTCCATTGAGGAAATGCTAAACAATAATCAAAGAGAAAACTAAAATCCTAATGTATATCAGCTACAGTTTTTAACTTACAAATTAGTGTATCTCTAATAATAATAAGTAATAATAATAATAATAATATCTTGTAAGTACCAGAAATAACGTTTTGTACAAATTTTTTAACTGACATAAACAACTAAACTTTCAAAAATTCATGCCAGTACAGAAAACAGCTTGCTGTAAATATAGGGACAATCATAGTTGGATTTTAAGGGGTAAGACAATGAGATAATCTATCTGAGGACGAATGCTACGAGTAGTTGGAGATGAAACTCGCATCTAGTTGGGAGGTGAAGGCGAGCGTTACATTAGAACGCTCCGCAAACACGAGTGAGTTCTCTTTGCCTCCTATTTTAGTAAATTATTAATATTTGAACGGTAAACAATGGTAGTCAGAGTGGACGAAGACCTCATCACCAATAAAATCCCAGTTGGCAAAGGAGTTCGACAAGGTGACACAATCTCTCCAAAGCTGTTTACCCTTGCCTTGGAAGATGTATTCAAAACCCTTCATTGGGATAATAAAGGAATAAAAATCAACGGGTTATATTTGAACCACCTGCGTTTTGCCGATGACATTGTGCTTATAAGTGAAAATCTAGATGAGCTAGAAAGCATGATCCAAGAATTAAAAACTGCTTCTGCTAAGATTGGTTTGGAAATGAACATTAATAAAACGAAAATACTAAGCCCAGAGAGTCGACCACTTAAAACGGGAAACCAATATATAGAAGCTGTCGATGAGTACATCTATCTTGGACACAAGATAAAACTTGGAAAAGACAACCAACGTGCAGAAATTCCTCGCAGAATAGGTATGAGTTGGACTGCATTCCGAAAACTAAGATTCATCCTCACTAACAAGGATGTTCCAATTAACCTGAAGACCAAGGTTTATAATACGTGCGTGCTGCCAGTTACAACTTACGGTCTGGAGACGATGACTCTGACGAAGGAAAGTGCTCGCAAGCTTCAGCGAACACAACGAGCCATGGAGCGACAGATGCTAGGGATCAGCCTTAGGGATAAGATCCGTTCAGAGGACATCAGGAGAAGAACTAATGTAACAGACATCCTAGAGATAGTAGCAAAACTAAAATGGCAATGGGTAGGACACGTAGCTCGACAAGACTACAACAGGTGGACCTCTAGGATTGTTCACTGGAGACCATGGGGACACAAGAGAGGCATTGGAAGACCCCTGAAGAGATGGCTCGGCGACATAAAGCTGTTGGCTGGAACACGCTGGTTCCAAGTGGCTCAAGACCGAAGACGATGGAAGCACATGGAAGAGGCCTATATCCAGCAGTGGATTGAAATAGGCTAGAAAAGAAGAAAGAAGAAGAAGAAACTCTGGAGTACTCCTATTTCTCAACATTCTGTTGACGTTTGTCGATAATATTTAGGGAGAAAGCGAAAATCATCACCATCACAACACCCGCTCATTAATGTTGTCCTTGAAAATCATGTCGCCGCGCATATAGGCGCTATCAGTGGCATAGCATCTTCGAGTTCTTGTTTAAGAAACTCACATTTGGTACCTACGTTTCCTCGGACGTAGCTGGTAGGAATTTCAAGCGGTATTAAGCTGCACCGCAAATAAAAATTAATAAGCCTTGTTCGAAAGGTGGAAATCCCAGGAGAAAGTGCTTCCCATACTTACAAAATTAGCCAAAACATCTGTGAGTTCCTGAACATTATGAAGCATCGGAGCGAGTGTTTTAACGAGAAGACAATGTGTTAAATCAGCTTAACTGTTTTTCGGCGGAAACTATTTCCACAAACGTATTCTTATTTCAGGATAGGTTTTTAATGAAGAAGTGATCCTAGGTTATATACGCTTACGTCGAATCTACTGAAATCACAGGGATCAATCCAGCGTACAGTTATTTCTGTCCTTTGCTTTTAAGTAAATTGTCACAATGTCATATTTTACGTAAACATTCGACATGAAAGTGCTTTTTCTTTCTGTCAAGTCGAACATATTTGTGATTATTGAGTTTTTGTATTACTGTAATGTTTACGAAATGCAAAGGACGCTGACAAACAATGTGAATAAATATGTTAAAGAAACATGAATAATAAAACCGCTTCATTTTTGCATAATTTGTTTCAAGAGTGTTCTATTCCCAGTTATAAAACGCTCTGTTTGTTTGTGAACCACTGTATTTAGAAACAGCTGTTCTTAGCCACATTTATAAATATTACATTGAGGAGGGTTTGCTTTCCATTAACAACTCTGTTTGGTTCTGCATATTTGTTCAGCCTACTTTCTTTTATCAAGCATACTTTTGCTTAATAAGACCAAATCACTCAGGTTACCTTTTCAGTGTTTTCTCCGATAGTAACTGAAGTATCGTTTTACTGCTAGCGCCACAATTCTCCTCGAATTATGTTCCCAATTTTCATTGCATTCGGTCGAGACAATAATTTTGTGTGAAGAAAGTTCTTTACTTAAAGATTACGGGTTAGCGAACAGAAAGGGCTTTCAAAAGCTCAAAATGTGCAACATTAATGAATCAAACACTGATTCATTGATCGAAGCGTGGTCGTTGCAATGCAGAAACTTCGGAACTCCTATAGGCCTATTCGAATTCATTTTGAAGTTCATATATCAACAACCATAGTTCGAACACTACAGGCAACGATGACAACCTAGGTCCAGGCGCTGGCGGAGTACTGCAATGCCCGTAATGGCATGCCTGACGCCAAACTTAATCCTATATGTGAACTAATCCCCCCCTTGTATCTAATAACTAAATCAGGCGTAGCTCGTATATACCGAGCGTAGGGCAAATTGTTATAGGGACCTTTTGTGTTGTCCAGGGCTCTACTATCCATCCCGATTACTTTACACATGTTTGAGGACACTCTGAACAATGACGACCTCAAGTAGTCGGAAAAAATGCCAATTAGAAGAAGAAAAAGATTAAGAACATTAACAACGTGATTATAGTGAACAATCGCTAGACTATGAACGAAATATCACTCCAGCTATAATTTGGAAGTGCAAATGTGCACGAAATATTGTGGCAACTGGATGGGTTCCGCGGATCATGACAGAACCAAGTGTGAGGACGCAGCCGTTACAGCATGGTAGTTTATGGCGCCGCCACTGCAAGCACTGCAAGTGATTCTGTCCAACACGTGCTCCAGTAATTCGGGCAAGCCGGGTGTAGGAAAATGCGGGAGACGTTGCTGTGCGAGATATTTCAGTCAATAAGTTGAATTTTCTTTGCTTTCAGTTCCTAAACTCAGTTAATTGTGTGTTGTGTACTTAAAGCAAGTATCTTATGTGGCTTGATTAAATTAATACAGTAGTTCAACATGCCGTACTGTTTTGTGCTTTGGCTGTAAGTCAGGCTATGGTAGAGTAGCTAATGATATGCGATTCTTTTCACCACGGAAGGATAGAAATAAATATGAAAAATGAGTCAGAGCTATTCTACGAAAGGATACTGAGTTAACGCTTAATAGTTGAATTTGTCAAGTTCATTTCTCTGATGAGTCGATAGTGAATGGTGAAAAAGAGGCTATCTCTCGTGTGAGATAGAAATTACGTCTAGGAGCAGTGTACCATTTGGCTGGGTACGTTGTTAATCACTCTTCTAAATTTATTAAGTGTTCGCCCTGTGCCTATTCTCTTAGTGACAATAATCAAAGTACATTTTCAGTTCTCACCGAAATAAAAGACTACGGTTCAAGCAGCAATGACGTGTATTTAACACGCCCTTCGAAAAGTATATGTGACATTCTTTTCCAGACCGAGAAAGTAATTAGTGGAAGACTGAACTCAAAATCGATGTGGGACGAAATAATTTTTAATTGTATCGATTCCATAGACAAAATTTCAGTTGATCCTTCAGGGGCTGGCTGTTGTCTTCAACATGTTGTGGATATAATCCCCAGACTTGTTTATCATTATCTGAATTTTCTTCAGAATGAAATAAATCCGGCGAGATATAGAATCTTGAACATCCGGCAAATCTTCTCGCAAGCTTTCGAAAATCCAGTAACCGACAAACTGAGTTAGTAGGCCTAAGTACTTCATGTTTTTTTTTTTACAATTGGCTTTACGTCGCACCGACACAGATAAGTTTTATGGCGACGAAAGCATAGGAAAGGCCTAGGAATGGGAAGGAAGCGGCCGTGGCCTCAATAATTAAGGTACAGCCCCAGCATTTGTCTGGTGTGAAAATGGGAAACCACGGAAAACCATCTTCAGGGCTGCCGACAGTAGGGTTCGAACCCACTATCTCCCGGATGCAAGTTCACAGCCGCACGCTCTTAACCGCACGGCCAACTCGCCCGGTGGTTGGTTGTTTTTTAATATGCTGGGAGTTATCTGTTATTTATCTGTATATGCACCCTCGAGTAACCTGTACTTTTCGCAACATGTGATGAAGGTGTAGCCTCTTATTTCCGTGTATGAGTTTTTCCATTGTACCCTGCCGTGGTATTGCAATTGTAATTAATATCTCATTGTTTAAAAAAAAAGACAGTGTAGATACTTATCCGTTACAGAGTAATATGTTTCCTCTGGCACCATTCCTAAGACCAGCTGATCGGTACTGTGGACATAGCTCACTCTAGCGCTGCCTGGCGGGGCGCGCTTGAACTCGATGAGTCCTCACACTTGTTCTTATTTTCGTCATGACAGAACTCATAAAGAAACTAGGGAGACCATACATAGTAAGCTCTAGGCGCCATACGGGAATAATCTTGGTTGCTTACTTGGAACAATTATGGTGTGATCATGCGACAGTCAGAAAAGCAAGGGCGCTATCCACATTTCGGCATGGACAGCATGACCACAACCATTTTACAGGTCTGGTTTGGCATCGTAAGATTATTGTCACTTTGGAAACCTGTAGAACTCCCTACACTGAAAGTAGTTTGAGGTACGACTTCCTCTAGGTGGCTGCTACAGAGTGGCTTAGACGTACTGGCATAGTTCCAATTAAGGCCTCACACCGCTGACTGGGCAGTAGCGTGTGACTGCGGAAGATAATATTATGTCCATGCGCGTACCGCCATGTTGTGACCGCTCTTCAGCTTGACGAGGAGATCGTAGTATGGAATTCATGCATTAACTTACATTACGCACACATCATGAAAACATCCGTAGACAGGTTATTTTTACTCCTACGACACGGGTTAACACAGTAAGAACAAATACAAATAAAAATACAAATAATAATAATAATAATAATAATAATAATAATAATAATAATAATAATAATAACAATAATGGCGTGTGGCCTTTGAGAGGCCTGGTGCAGATCTTTCGAGTTGACACGGTATAGGCGACCTGCGCTTCTATGAGGATGGGGTCCTATCTGTGATGAATTTTAATGGTGAAGAAGTCACATACACCCAGGCTCCGAGCCATCGGTAATGAACCAATGAAGGTTAAAATCGCCAACATGGCCAGGAATAGAACCCGGGAACGTCTGGACCAAAATCTTGCACGCTAACCAATGAAGGTTAAAATCGCCGACACGGCCAGGAATCGAACCCGGGAACGTCTGGACAAAATCTTGCACGCTAGCCGGACAGTAAGGAAGTATGTTAATTGAATACATAGAAAATCCTTTTTTTTTAAGTTGAGGCAATAAGAAGCGGAAGATACGTACGGAAATTCTCGTCATTTTGCAAAATGTGTTACCAATTTTAAATAAATACCACGCAGAAATTATAGAGGATAATAATTCCAAAGTCTTGGTAGGCCATGGCTTATTCGGTTCTCTTACGCCATGGGGTTTGGTTTGGGTACAAAATAACGTAACTGGATGAATATAATTTAATTATTATTCCTTTGCGTTTACGGTTTAATGAAATGCTGCCTGATAACCTTCACGCTGGTGCTAGTCTACCTCTGTTGTAAGTGCGTTTCTTAAAATGAAATGAAAGTAAGTTATAGCTTAATTTGAGATTCTCTGAGTGGTTTAGGCTTAAGTAAAAATGATATAATTTAAGATGTAAAACCCTCCTCATAATATTCTCTTCATAAATACGAATACTACTGCGTTTACAAACTCAAACTGAATTAACATTATCTGAGCACAAGTAAAAATTAACAGTGTGTTCTATTTTTAATATAATATGAGCACCATGCTTTACATCAGAAAATAAATTATGTTGAATTAAAGCACTTGCCAAAAGATAGTTAAACAGGTAGTTTGATTAGCGTTTTCTAGTGCAGAGTAGGATTCACAGGATTTTAATCTTTATATAGACTGAGCACTAGCATGATTTTTCTGGAAGAGCGTATTGACAATTGTAATTTTTTATTATAAAGCAATTTTTCAAAAATGGAGAACTTAAGACACATGGTACCAATAAATAAGTTTTCATAAAATTCATAATAATTTGAAGCAATACTTTACCCTAATAGTAGGGTTTTATCAAGCTTTATCAATCATATTTGACGGATTCTGGGCCCAAGTTTAATCAAAATTGTAATACCGTATGAAAAATATGCATGCTTTTTGAGAACAGCTGTTTAGTTCTAAAGAATTATCACGAATGAATTGGAAACATCCAACAAGGAAAATAAGATAGCTTGTCCCACAAACTCATTTTTCGGTTTTTGGAGACCCTGGAAATGCCTGAATTTACTCCTGCAGGAGTTCTTTTACGTGTCAGTAAATCTACTGACACGAATCTGACGTATTTGAGCACCTTCAATTATTATCGGACTGAGCAAAGTTCGAACCAGCCAATTTGGGGTCAGAAGGCCAGTGCCTCAACCGTCTGAGCCACTCAGTCCGGCACAAGAAGAAGAAGAAGCCTAAACATACTAAATGTCATGTCCATACGTTCTCTGAATCAACCACCCTATAACCTGTTTAGTTCTCGATTATGGTATTTGAAAGTAATTTTATAACAGTTCAATTTCTACTCGCATGTGAAAAGAAATATCAGATCCCTTCTGATAGCGATCTCTACAAATAAAGACTGCACACGAATTCACTCCCGTGAGTACCTTTCAATTCCACACGTAAGGCCTAACCTACAGCCCTTTAACATAGCCGATCAATTTAAATACCGTATTGTATAAGCTCCCACATTCCTTGAAAATATTTGACAATATATTATCACTCCGTCACATAAAATACTACAACAAATCCACCAGCAGACATGATTTAATTCGAAAACATGCAAGAAACTGTAAACATTACCACGTGCTAGTAGTCATGTATTCGAAGCTGAAACGCCCACAACATGGCGTGAAAGTGTTCAATATTTCGTTCAATATTTGGCGTAAGGCAACCGAATGGGATAGATTCTTTTTTTTTTTTTTTTTTTTTTTTTTTTTTTTTTTTGCTATTGGCTTTACGTCGCACCGACACAGATAAGTCTTACGGCGAACATGGGACAGGAAAAGGCTAGGACTGGGAAGGAAGCGGCCGTGGCCTTTATTAAGGTACAGCCCCAGCATTTGCCTGGTGTGAAAATGTATGTTATGTAGAAGTGACGTTTTGTGCCTAAATAATGTGGCAATATACTGTACAAAACACAAACTTGTAGAATCAAAGTGACTTTTTTAAACTGTACGATGAATTAGTTTCGAAGTAGTACTCGTAAATTATAGTCAACATTATTCCTTCTTCCACCTACAGCCGGTGGTATGTGTTTAAAATATACACCACAACCGCGTAGCAAACTACAGTAAAAGGGAGTCTAGCGGGCGGCAATTAAGTCAATATCAAAGATGTATGGAATTCATAAGACATGAATTAATACTGAGTATATTATGGATATACACAGTACAAATGTATGTAACATATATAAAGACTGTATTATGGTATCAATTATACTTGAAATTTTGTATTAATATCTGTTATCTTTCCTGAACCGTGCTCACAGAAATAATACACGCGATATAAAACGCTCCATATCTGTAGTGTATTCAGTAAAACATATACTGTATATTATATGTATATAATTCTGCCGGTCGGAGTACATATCAACACAGTAATAACACGGAGATCAAAGAGATTTAAATATTCAAAACATTTCTGCCATCGTATGATGTTTTGAATAAAAGTGATTATCAAGGGATTCTCATAATGATTTAACGTGTGTTGATATAGATTACATATGAATGAAAAAATACAGTAAACGTGTAGCTAACAAAGCCCACTAGTTAATAATTTTTTATTCTTTCAAATCAAGGTATTATCAGGTGGCTGGTGTATGCACTATTGATAACTGCTAACACTTGTGTTTTTAGTTGCTACTCGTATTGGCTAGGAATATGGTAGACTTTGACCACGTGAGTGTGTACCTAGCTGGTTGAGGATGGATGTTGGTGATAACAAGATTACCAGTTCATGAAGTCAGATTTTTTCATCTTCAAATTCACTGTAAGACAGTGCAAAGCATGGGGCGAAAATTAATTTCCGATTTGGTGTATTCCTGCACTAGGTGTAGTTCGTACCTAACCGGATACTTGATTTGGCTGTGTGGCTACGTAGTCAGTATGTTAGCCTCGGTACCCTGGATTCAATTCCCGTCTGGGTCGTAGGTGGTTAACACCCTGGGTATCTGTGCTCTCCTCGACATTCGTGCAACTCGTACACGACTTACAACACTATTCCCCTCCACAATAACACATGGTTTCCTGTACACGACACATGTCACCTACCCTCATCGGAGGACCTGCCTGACAAGGGATGCATCCGGCTGTAATACTAAAAGACGCTCGAATTCTGATCATGTTTGTAGTTAAGTGCAGAGCCCTGCACGGATGCGGATATCCGTGAATTTAGTGTCTTGCCGGATGCATACTGTATGGCAGTGAGGATAATTTTGCTGATAATTCATATAATAATTGTTATCTATTTACGTTTATTGATTTTCACTCAAGTATACTCTAGAAGTTTGGAAAAGTTTGTCTTTCACACATTTCATGCAGATATTTTTGCTTCTGGACAGGCGATCTATGACAGTAGTATGAGAAAATGGTCATATATGAAGGGCTTTAAGTCCGTAAAGCCGTAAATCTGACCTAAGCCCAACTGGCTAAAGCAATTAATGAAAGGAAAGAACAAGAGTTCCGAAAAAGAACCGGTAGGAAACCCCTCATAAACGTGTCACTCTAGGGGTTGTTGCCACGTATCAGGCCTATTGTATTATGTTAGTAAATCTGTCCATCTCAATACCTTGGATATAATATAGTCAAATATTTGCAACATCCGACGATAAAAATTCGTGAATGCGGATGCGGGTGCGGATGAAGGAAGTGAGGATGTGGATAATGTTTTGAACATTCGCTCAGGGCTCTAGTTAACTGTGTTCCATTACTGATACGAACAATGGGGTTTTAAAGCCAGTATTTTGCTCCTAGTAAATGATTTATTATGTTCGACATGATAGACAGTTCATGATCTTAATATGAGTAAAGTATTCCATACAAGCATTTATATATTAATAATGGTCTGTTACGCCTTTGAACAGTCAGTCTGAGAGCCTCTGTGAATCAATGCAATGTCCTTTTTAAAATCATTAAAATCTGAGGCTAACTCCCGTCTTCTTACCATCCCTATGCTTCTATGGCTAGGTCCATCATTATCCTAAGTTAATTACCCTCTCCGTTCCCCATAAGTGACCCCACAACGGAAGGAGCTGTATACTCACTGCTGCATTCATTCCCATTTTAGATTTTTGGTGTGGGTTTTTTTTTTTTTTTTTTTTTTTTTTTACAATTTGCTTTACGTTGCACCTACACTGATAGGTCTTAATGGCGACGATGGGATAGGAAACGGCTAAGAGTAGAAAGGAAGCAGCCGTGGCCATATATAAGGTACAGCCCCAGCATTTGCCTGGTGTGAGAATGGGAAACCAAGGTAAACCATCTTCAGGGGTGTCGACAATGGGGTTCAAACCCACTATCCTCCGAATGCAAGCTCACAGCTCGATCCGATCACCCAAAGGCCATTTTTACACTTGTTTATATCAGCCATCACTTTGGTTACTTTCAGTCATCTTCAATGTTTTCCCTACGGTATTGAAAAAAAATTGTTGAAGGGGCAATTTTTATAGCGTACTCACTGCGCCACTTTTCAAGTTCCAAGGCATAAGTATGCAGCGTTGTTAAATTTCAGCTCATTGAGTCCAGTAGTTGTGGCGTCATTAAGGAGAAAATGAAGAGACTCCATCTCATTTGAAACTATTACGCGATTTTAAAAAGTAGTTTCTCAATAATAATATCTTCACGTAAATATCTTGAAAGAAAATATATCATTTTTAATCTGCCGTTTAGTTCCACAACTGTTAAAATTAAATCACTAAAAAGTGAATGTAACCTTCATCGTATTGGTCTTCCTCCACTTCTCTTACACTTTAAGGCCATTATTCTCATAGGTCGCGTATCATACTTCTCCATTCAACTTGCATGATCGGAGGCCGGTTGGTGCGGATAGCTTCATCATCGAATTTATTTCTAACATAGCTTTATCTTCTCGTTCCGAGTACCCTCCTGACATTATTCCCACCAATTGTTACCAATAATCATATTGCTACTTTCGTATCAATTACCTTTAACAAATGAATAAGATATCGAGAGTCCACCTATCTTTCACTCCCGTATAGCAAAGGTCGGTTTGAAAACAAACCTATGTAAACCTACTCAGTTTCACCCAATAGTCCGACAGCCGCTTGTTTTCCATATGTATATATAAAAATATAACCAACTTCTCTACCGTTTTATACCGGGTGTTTCAAAAATTGGTTGGCATAATTTCAGGTATATATTTGTTATATGTAGACAATCAAAATAGTTTATTACAACATGTGTCCGGAAATGCTTCATTTCCTAGTTATGGCCTTCACAACACTGAACTTCACCGGAACGTTTTTCTTCCGCAGGTCATTGTCATTACAGAAGATGTTCAAAATGTCCACCTCCTGCTTGAATACAGACCTCACATCGATGTCTCATTGACATGGATCGAATGTTTCCTGATCGATGGATAGGTAGAGGTGGCGCGATTGCTTGGTCTCCAGGCTCACCTGATCTGAACCCTCTCGTTTTCTACTTGTGGGGCCATTCAAAATCATCGGTGTATTCGTCTCCGGTGCCTGCTGTGGAAACCCATCGGAATCGAATTGTGGCTTCGTGTGAGGACATACGCAATACTCCTGGAGTTTGGGATCGTGTTCGCAGGTCAATGAGACATCGATGTGAGGTCTGTATTCAAGCAGGAGGTGGGCATTTTGAACTTCTTCTGGAATGACAATAACTTGCGGAAGAAAAACGTTCCGGTGAAGTTCAGTGTTGTGAACTCCATAACTCGGAAATGAAGCATTTCCGGACACATGTTGTAATGCACTATTTTGATTGTCTACATGTAACAAATACATACCTGAAATTATGCCCCCTATTTTTAAACACCCTGTATAACGTAATTTCAATGCTCGAAACATGGTAATTTTAAATCCTAGAGGCGTGTGCTTGTTATGCACTAGACTACCTGAAAAAAAGGGGAAACATTATGGTAAGAGAATTATACCTGATAATGTAAAGAGTTTAATTAAAACAGAAATGCATGTTTCGTTCTGAAAGAACATCATCAAATTCTATGGAATCACACGCAAAATATTTAGAAATGTATAAACATTTAAGTTGATTTACCTTATAAATCATTAAAAATTTGAAATGTGTAACTTATCTTAATGGAGTCCCCACTTCTCTCCACTCTGGCAATTAAACAGGAGTTTATACATTTCTAAATATTTAGAGTGTTTTGATAAAATGTGATGACGTTCTTTTGAGAACGGAACATTCCATTCTATTTTCATTAAGTTGTTCCTTTTACAGTTATAATTCTGTTACCATACGTTTTATTTTTCAGGTAGTTTAGAAATTTGTTATACAAAATTAGTTTCAGCAGACAGAAGAACATAACACTTATAAATTAACGGAGGCAAAAAAAAAAAAAACTACAAAAAGCTTCAGATATCACAAAATACGCTCTGTATAGTTGTTTTACAAATCGACCCAAGTTTATTGTTCCTTGTTACTTAAAGAGGCGTAACATCTAAGGTCATCAGTCCCTTACCCATATTTAATGTACTATGGTTTCAAATTCAAATTCCTATTACGTTTTTTAAAATGATAATATAAAATATGACGGAAGTCGTACTTTTTAATTCAATTTGTCCCAAAACTTTCTGTAGCATTGGAATTGTCAGCACTGTTGAAATCTTTCTTTTCTTTTTTTTGCAAGTTGCTTTACGTCGCGCCGACACAGATAGGTCTTTTGGCGACGATGGGACAGGAAAGGGCTGGAAGTGGGAAGGAAGCGGCCGTGGCCTTATTTAACGTGCAGACACAGCATTTACCTGGTATGAAAATGGGAAACCACGGAGAACCATTTTCAGGGCTGCCGACAGTGGGGCTCGAACCCACTATCTTCCGAATAGTGGATACTGGCCGCACTTAAGCGACTGCAGCTATCAAGCTCGGTACTGTTGAAATCGCCTTGTTAGAAATCCGAAGTCAAAAACATTCAAACGCTCGTAATTTTACAATTGAAAAGGTCTAAATTAATGGTTTTTAACATTTAATAATAACCATAATAATATTTTGCTTTACGTCCCACTAACTACTTTTACGGTTTTCGGAGACTCCAAGGTTCCGGAAGTTTTCCCCGCAGGAGTTATTTTATGTGCCAATAAATCTACCGACACGAGGCTGTTGTAATTGAGCACCTTCAAATACCACCGGAGTGAGCCAGGATCGAACCTGCCAAGTTGGGGTCAGAAGGCCAGCGCATCAACAGTCTGAGCCACTCAGCCCGGCTTTTTAACATTTAAAATCAATTCAACTGAATTATGGTTTCCGTATGGAAACTTAAGTTTTGACAATCTGAAGCCAATTAGGAAAGGTAATTTACTGAGAATTATTATTTTTTGTGTACGAAACCTACAAAGAATTCAAAGCACATTCATCACTCTCAGAAAACAATACAGACTACCAAAACACAAATAAGTCGGTTATCATCTTCATATTACTAATGTTATGTAATTGGTAAGCTGACGTAATCATATTACCCGACCTGAGAGTACGCTATTTCGCATGTTTTCGCAAAAAATAGCGAATTTTATATTTTCAACTATATACTTTCGTAATGAAACATAGTTAGTCATATGATAGAACCCCCTGAGAATGTTCGTGCAAAATGACATGAAAATATTATATTATTTCGGATAGCAGACAGACAGATGGACACAGATCGTTTATTTTTTATAAATAGAGATTACATAGTATTTCAAATGTTTGTGTATTAATTTATTTACTGGAAACGTAAATATAGCAGTTATTTGACACGAATTATGCGAACACATTTCTCGAGGTTGAAAGGAATTTTTAAAATTCGCTTTACGTTGTGCCAACGTGTAGCTCTTACAAACGAATGTTTGTCTAAGAAAGGGCTAGTAGTGGGAATGCAGTGGCCGTGGCCTTAATTAAAGCACAGCCCCAGTAGCTCGATTGCTGCCCACTGTCTGCTGTCTGTTACGTGATCAAAACCGCGTTTCCAGTCGCTTAGACATATTATTTACAAAAGTGTTCATAAAATAGTGTTATATTGTTTTTATTGTTTGCCACACACTGAGACGACGGAAACCTGTGGTAATTGGAGGAAACAGCAGAGAGATGTTGTATAAACCTCAGGGCCACGTGTTCCGCTTGCAGTGGAATTCTCATTCTAAATTTCTTGAATTTCTGACGGTAAGACTTCGAATTAAACGTACGTTGAACCAGCGTGGGCTTCAAAAGACAGCGAATGACAATAATTTTGTCGCTAAAAGCGATTTTTTGACGTACGAAGGATTAATGTCAAAGATAACGGGTGACCATGGAATGTTTATAGTTGTGATTTATTGTAGTGTGTTTCCTAGTGAGGAATATTGTTTTCATTTTGTAGTTAGGTAGTTAAAATTACAGTAGTACTGATTCAATTTCAAAATATACAGAATTTCGGCACTCTCATAGTGCTCCAGGATAGTAGACTGCAAACTTCCAGCGCTGCCTGCCATTAAGAGCACATCTTCAGTATACTGTAGGCCAAACCACTTAATAGATTTCCACCCGACTAAATCCCTCCTTGTCAATTGATACCTTTCAGTATAATGATCCATGTAAACTATGAACTGTGTTGAACCAAGAACTCACTTTACCGTCAATTCTTGTTCCTCCTGAGGAATCAATTTCTGATCCACCTGTCATGGAAAACTCAGGTTAGTATTGTTTCCTCATTTTTGTGGAGTTGGCCTGGGAATGTATCAGAATATTAGAGGAGTGGACTTAGTCACTCAACTTCCACTCTTGAATCACGGAGATACCAGGTATAATTTTTACTAGGAACGACGAGTGCTGGATGGTTCTAAAACGAGCATGACAGTTCCACCGGCAAAATGCAACACACTTGTGGAAAAGTGAGGTATGAAGGAAATGAAACAACAAGTATTGCCAATGTAGGAACGATAGGAGCTAGATGATACATTATAAGGGAAGTGACTGCCTCGCTATTTCTCTTAAATTGAATATTAAAGGGGATTCTACTGAAATATTGGCCCAAAAATGACCTAAAACCGAAATATAAATTTTGGGGTCAGTAGATATACAGGGTGGTATCTTTCTTAGAGGTCCCATGGAGAGACACGTCATATCTATGCATTCCTTTGACTAGGTACGCCTATTTTACCTAAGAAATATTTCAGACTATTCAATCTTTTGGTTGTTGTTATTCTGAAACTTGGTGGTACATATTTCGGACTAAATTGACACATATTGAAAACTTTACGAAGAGGGTATAGCCTATGCTGCCATGGGCTTAATTTCCGTAACAACACGTTTTTACATGGTTATACCTCTTATACAGATGGATGAAACTTCTATACAGGCCCTACTTCCTGGTAGGAATATCCATGGAATCTTTTCGGGAATTAACGACCAGAGACTTCTTTGAATTAAAGGTACAGTATTTGCCAGTAAGTAAGCGAATAATGCCAATACAAATATGTGGACTTTACAGATTGATATTCGGCAGTGAAATGTGCAAGAGTTGTTGACTTCTCTCCGCTTGGTGGTTCTTGGAAATCAAACATAGATGTCAAAATATTCAGTTCAACAATTCCAACAGATGTTCATTGCACTTCGAAGCTTATTCCATGAAAATATACCGACGTTCATTAATTTTAGCCTTTCAATAGAATAGTGATATGTATTAACGTGCATTATGCTTGGCAAAGATATCAACTAGGTAAAAACAGTTTTAAAATCCACAGCCTATTTCCAGTCATTCGACCGGGTCATGAGTGGAATGGATGAAACCCCCATCTAGCGGCGAGGATAGGAATTGTGCCGGCTGCCGAAGCCAGTCGCACTCCTCTGGGGCAATGATTAATGAATGATAGATGAAATGAAATGATATTGGGGAGTGTTACTAGAATGAAAGATGGCAGGGAAAACCGAGGGCACCCGAAGGAAAACCTATCCCGCCTCCGCTTTGTCCAGGACAACTCCCACATGGAGTGACCGGGATTTGAACCACGGTACCCAGCGGTGAGAGGCCGGCGCACTGCCGCGTTAGCCACGGAGGCTTTAGGTATCAACTATACAAACTGAAATTTAATTTTTGCATTTACGATCGAACGTCCACTTTGACATTTCGGTGTTAAGATTCCAAAACGTGATTCAGCATTCTTTCTACGAAAGTTGTTATTGTTTGGAATAGCGTACGTAATTCAGAACATTTTCACGGCATATCTTCGGATATTATTTTTTTCGAATCATGTAAACTAGAATCCTGTTCTACAATAGCATTACTGAAGTGTGCTAACTGTGAAAAATGTTATGGTTTAAACATCGCTTGCTTGATTGTCCAGCTACGAAAACCAAACCCCGTGGCACAACAGGCCCGAAGGCCCATGGCGAACCAAGCGACCGCTCTTCAGCTCGAGAGGCTCCATATTACGAGGCATCGTGTGGTCGGCGCGACGAGTCCTCTCGGCAATTTTTCTGGGGTTTCTAAACAGAGGCCGCTATCTCATCGTCAATCAAGTAGGCTGATTGGACCTCGATCAAGTCCTCAGATCAAGGTAAAATCACTGACCTGGCCCGGAATCGAACCCGGGAACTCCGAGTAAGAAGCAAGCATGTTTCCCCTATAACGCGGTTCCGAGACGTCCAATTACACACAGTCTGTGCTTGTCGTGTTTCATTTCCTAGAACTTTAAATACTATTTCATTATACTCCATCCATGATGGCTTCTAAAAATTAAATAAAAACATCATTCTATCTGCTGCCCTAGGCTGACCAGGTTTGATTGCGTTCCCAGCGACCTTTCCTTGTAAGGACTCTAGATATGCAAGAACATCAATGAGATGTTGCCTCACAACATATCCTTTCTCTAACACTGTTTTAGCACTACCTGTTTATTTGACTACGAAAAAGGGCTCACTTCCGGCTAAAATATTACGTAGGCAAGTCAATAAGTGTCTGCAACTTTGCTCTAATTGTCTTTAGGTTGGCTCCATGACATTGTGTGCTCACCGGCCTCTAGATGGCACCGTTGTCTACGTCTGAGGTAGGTTTCAGCGTTATCAGATGAGTACAGCTTGCGCTATTGTGACGTAAAGATGATCGCACCAATCTCTGTTTGTACCAAGGAAGAACAACGTTCCGTAGTCCGTTTTTTGTGGTCTGAGGGTGTATCGGTTGCAAAAATTCATAGAAGACTTTCAGGACAATACGTGGACAATGTTTTGCCACAGCGAAGTGTTGACAGTGGAGTGAACAGTTCAAGAGGGCGTTAAGAATGAGGAGAGATCCGGGCGTCCATCTGCAGTCTTAACTGATGACAATATTGAACAAGTGTGTGATATGATTCTGAATAACAGACGAGTGACTGTTCTATGCATTTCCGCTTCTGGTACACCCTCAGACCATAAAAAAAGGGTTACGGAACGCTATTCTTCCTTACTGCAAACAGAGATTGGCACGGTCGCCTTTATGTCACAACAGTGCAAGCTGAACTGATCTGATAACGCTGAAACCACTAATGACATAGTCAACGGTGCCATCTACAGTAGCTGCTAGTGACCACACAACGCCATAGAGCCAACCTAAGGACAAGTAGAGCAACATTGCAGATACTTATTGACTTGCCCTCGTATTTTCTAGTCTTTTGTGAAGTAGCATATTGCGGAATACTACCAACTGCTGGCCATTAAAATATATAACATTAGTGGCACAGAGCCAGCTAACTTGTGCCATTGTAGGCCTTGTACCTTCCGTAATTCTAGAGTAGCAAATTATGTTTTTCTCTGCAACGTTGACCACCCGATAGCTTTCGTCATCCACTCTTAGCGCATATATTCTGAAGTATGAGAATCCGTATAAAGGCACTTGCGATTTTGTCCCAGTTGACATAGGATTATACTTCCTTAGGCAGTTATCAATAACATAACAATTTGAAGTTTGTTTCTCGCGGATTGGTCGACGCATTCACACGCTATCAGTTTCTGGATTCTGTAGGACGCACAGGTCTGTAAACCTTGATTCGATCGGCAATGTACAGTTCACGCGGGATAGATGGAAAGGATGGATTACAGATTACAACTATCAATCTATATAAATACAACTGTAACGACCGTGTGTCTGTACATTCACTATTTTGGCGAATTTTTTTCAGTTATCCGTTTCAGGTGGAATAATGACCATCTGCATATTTTTAGCCTTTTGGTGTTTGTTTCTTCGTTTGTCCGTTTATTTGTCTGTTTGTCTGAGTTACTATAACTTGAAATCTACTGGATATATTTCTACCAATTTCATATTTAAAACCTACCTGTCCTTGGGTAAGTTTTAGGGCCAGTATTATTTCTAAATCCCTGAGCTAACTGCAGGTTTATACGAAACCGAAACAGTGATTTTGCAGTCTCACAAAATATACACAACCAAACTTAATGGAAATCTACCTACCTTAATTGAAATTAATTTCTAAATCTATTTTCACATGTGCATTATTTCGATACGAGGATTATTTATTTATTTTTATTTATTTATTCTGATCCAGGACACCCTAGATTTGCCATAAGACACAGAATAATACACAATAACAATTTTGATGGAAGATAAAAAAGATTAATGTTTAAAAAATGATAGGTTACAATATTAACCATGTTAAATGGCATGAACTCCATATAAATGGTGATGAAGAATCGAAACGGAGTATTTGATGAGTGAGACGACTATCTCATGTTGTAGGCTTCTCGCTAGTTTATATTTTTGTCGCCATGTGACGAAAGATTTGGGAATTGTTCCCCTCGCGTCAAAGAAAAGTCCAGTCACCGTAATTTTTTAAGGTTATACGACTCAAGAAAGAAAGGGATGGTTGGATTATAGATATCCTTTTTCTCATTGTCTACGTCAGTCGGCTGAGAGGCTGAAGATTCAAAGCGTACCGTAAGATCAATAATTTCTGCTTCGTTCCTCCGTCTGTCAATCGCTATAATATCAATCCTGCGAGTGCTGCCTCCTTCGGCGAGGCAGTGGACTTCTTCGTACACTTCTAGATTTTTGAGACGAAGAGCGTTAGCAATCAGGTTTCTGATGATGTTATGGCGTTTGATCCTAAGCTGTTCTCCTTGAGGGCAACTCCCCAGCACATGTGGTAAGGTTTCATACTCACTGCAGTGTCTGCAGTGGCCTGTGCTGGTAGAACGTCCCGGCAGAGTACGTACTGGTGCAACAATCGCGGTCATCTTCAACATCTCCGTCCATTCCGAACAAGTTAAACTATCTCTTCTGGTAACCCAAGAATTAGCAGCAGGAACTTGAGCAAATAACTCAACACCTCTTCCTTTTTGTGGATATGCACACCAAGCTTCAAATTCGCGTGTTCTAAGTATATCGCGCAGTTGTCTAACAGATTTCGTTGATGTCTCTTCATTGAGTTGAAGTTCAGATAGAGATATCATTAACGGACCGTTTTTCACTCTAAGTTCGAGCGGACTTTTTAGTTTTTTTTGTCAATTGGTCTGTTCGTCCGTTTGTTGTTTTCTTATAACTGAGAAACTACTCTATATATTGCTACCAAACTTTATATATGTCCTTGTTTAGGTATTAGGGTCAATACTATTTCTAAATCTCGGATTGGTTTGGGGGTTTATAGGAAGTCGAAGCGGTGATTTTACCCTCCCAAAAATATGCATCACCAACCTTAGTGGAAAACTATCAGCCTTAATGGAAATCGGTTTCTAAATATGTTTCTCTCATATGCACCTTTTACAGGTTGTCACGTCAAATGGTTTAACTAAAAAGCCATTTTACTCGTTTCGGTAAAGGTGGTGGTGGTGATTATTGTTTTAAGAGGACGTACAACAAGGCAACCATCCTCTATTGAACACTAATCAGAAGGAAAACACGGAAGGGATCCGATACTTCGAAAAATGAAGATATCAGCCAAAGGAAGATAAGGGCCACGAAGGGCGTGAAAATGAAAGACTCCCTAGCCCTCGCAAACCTAATAGCGTCGGGGTTGGAAAAGAACAAGAGTTGACCAAGGGAGGTCGGATAGGATAGATGAAAGTGAGGAGCCTGGCACAAATAAGTGGAAGCAATGCCAGACTAGCTGAGGGCCCCGTGGTCGCCAACCCACACTCCAAAGTTCAGAGCCTCTGAGGACCTTTTTAGTCGCCTCTTACGACAGGCAGCGGATACCGTGGGTGTTGTTTCGGTAAAACAGAGGTTGTTTTCAACGGTGGGTTTCATGAGTCTTCAGCCACTGCACCTCTCCAGTGGTCAGAGAAACAACAATATGTAACCGAGAAGCAAGGATAATTTCGTACAACTTTGGACCAGGAACTTCACTGTACAATAAACTCTGTAATCGTCCTCATTCTTTCACGACTTCGTTCATCTTTATCGTAATTCACGTTACGTTCACATTTATCACGCCGTGTAAAACGTTTGAATACTGGCATGTAAATTCGCATAAATTCATGAAGAAAATCTGTATTCTGTTACAAATTCCCGTGCGAAGAACGGGTACAAATGCTAATCTCTCATAATTATCATACCCCTCTATATACGTTATAATTATCTGGAACCCTAAGCTTACGTTTTCAAACATAAGTTTGACCATTTTCAAGTAACTCGATATCCCTTTGCATGAGTTTACAGGAGTATCAATTTTAAGATATACGCGTATATTTACCAATTCAGGGTACGGCAATCCAGCTAGTGAATTGGTGAAGTGGAGATACTTATTATAAACACATATAAAGCATTTATATAATTATATGAAACTGGAAGGTCACGGCTTCCAAACTTAAGACGATTCAAGAGACTGTAGATTCTAAATGCCATGCATCTCTTTTATTAAGTTTTAAGGAATTCTTGTTCAACGCAGCTTATTTACCATGCAGACGACACGTCATTAATGTTATCAGAGAGGCTGTGATTGCCATGCTTCTAACGAAATTTGTCACGATTTAAATTTAAGGTCGATGAATAAGGACTTTTAAAATTAAAAGTCAAACCCCCATGATTCGAATTCCAAGTATAACTGGAGCTTCATAACAACTTTCTCGTAAACCTACCTTTGCCTGCTTTTAGTTGGATTGGGATTAGTCGAAATAAAGTTGAAGAATAAGAAAACATGTAAAAGGAGGAGAAATACAAGAAGGTGATGGCAAATAAACTCTTCTGTACTATTAGGGCGTTGCATGGCGAGCGCTACTTAAGCCGCGTCACGACAAGTGCGTCACTGAGGAAATGATCGTTCACTGCACTCAAGATAATTGAGAACACTCGTTTCTGCTGCTGTATTGGAGTTGACAACCATCAATCTGACACTTCCTGTGGAACTGGGAGCCCTCAATTGAGAATTACCTCCCTTTTCTGGTGGCACGCAAATCACAGGTCGTTTTCTTCCACCTTTCTCACGGAACGACAAGGAAATTATTACTGGTAAACAAGGTGTATCGTGTATCCTGACTCTCTCTTTATTTATCCCCCTTAGTAACTGTCGTTAAATAATGGAAATGGTTGTAAAACACTGTCTATAGTAACAAAGAATATAAAAACAACGCACAGGAGGTGTCAATATCTAGAGCTGAAACTCTCCTTCCTCTTTCTGATATACAGAGTGTTTCATTATTTGCGTAGATCTTCTGTATCCTCAGAAATTATATCGGAGATTTTGTCCTATAAATGTTCTTCAAGAGCGAAAACATAGCACAACACATTTTATATTTATGTCTTTAAGTGGAATATAAAGGATTATTCTTAAGCATTCTTTCCTATTCAGTCCGTTTCTATTTAAAATTATTTCCTGTCACGCCCAGACGTCTTCCAATTTATATTTTATAATTCCATGTAATCAATATTAAAACAAGGCTTACATATTCTCTATACTGGCCTAAAAATGATATTCTTCATTCTTTGGTGAATTTAGCTTGATAACATGTTTTCTTACTGGCCCAG
Source organism: Anabrus simplex (assembly GCF_040414725.1). Lineage (NCBI taxonomy): Eukaryota > Metazoa > Arthropoda > Insecta > Orthoptera > Tettigoniidae > Anabrus > Anabrus simplex. The sequence goes on along the minus strand of NC_090265.1, from coordinate 165,569,464 downwards.
GAATTATTGACATACATTCGTGGATTCCTTCTCCCTCATAAACATTATTCTGATATATGTTGTCCATGATCGTTACCTGCATTGCTAAGACTGGAGGGGAAGAGTTCGAAATATAAATCCTAGTTCTCAAAAAACTTACTTGCCAATTCTATAGAAGTTGTTGTAGTTTTTATTTATGTAGATGCCCGATTTCCCAGGAAGTTCTTTACAACTTCTCGAAGGAACTCGTGCAGTCGTTTCAGCTTGATTCACAGACGTCTGTCAAATGGAAAATTATTCATCACTTCCCGTATTTCCTAATTAACTGGTTATCTTTCTTCTTAGTGATTAGAAAATAAAATAGTCATGACCTAAAACATGTTAGAATAGTTATTTCCGTTCATGCAAATAAAGTATGTCGTACATCTGTAACAGAGTAGATATAGACCTAAAGTCAAGAAATAAATAGCCACTCATATAATATGTAATGTTCGCACCTCTCTTACTTTTGCTAAATAAGTGCAATTATAGTTAAATTGTAGATCACAAACGAATCTCAGTGTACTGATTAAAGTATTATTATATACAGTAAAGCCGGCCCGCGATGTAGGAGTAGCGTGCCTGCCTGTTACCCAGAGGCCCCGGGTTGAATTCCCGGCCAGGTCAGGGATATTTACCTGGATCTGAGTGCTGGTTCGAGGTCCACTCAGCTACGTTATTACACTTGAGGAACTATCTGACGAAGAGGTAGCGGCTCCACTCTAGAAAGCCAAGACTAACAACTGGGATGATTCGTAGTGCTGACCATGAAACACCTCGTAATCTGCAGGATTTCGGGCTGAGCAGCGCTCGCTTGGTAGGCCATGGCCCTTCGGGGCTGTTACGCCATGTTTTTTATGTACAGTAAACTGTATGTATGTGCACTGAAGTGCCGGAAGTCATGGGATAGCAGTATTGAAAGGTAATAGTCGATAGTACCACCGTACCCTAACGCCTTGGAAGTGTATCAGCTGCGATTTGACATCTCGAGAGTGATTGTAGACACTTTCTGTACTGGCCGTGGCAAGCCTACGTAAATTATCGTCCTTAGAAAGGGTCGTGATAGTGGGAGCCAGATGGATGGAACATTCCATTTTCGAAGTTGCATCGATATTTAACATTCCTCGAGTCGTAGCGTCACATGTGTACCGAGAATACCTCATGGATGGCATTTCCGCCCACAGTGGCCGACCACGGATTCTTAATGATCGCAATTAGCGACGTCTGGCTGCATTTGTCCGTGATAGCAGGAAGGCCACATTGGCTCAAGTCACATCCACATTCAATGCGGGAGGTCATCACAGCATATCCAGCAAGTCAGCACAGCGTTCCTTAACGTCAGTGGGACATGGTTACCAGAGTGACCTTTTTAACACCACGACACGTGGCACAGGGCCTCACTCGGAAGTGTTTCATTGCTTATTGGACCCTGCAGAGCTGGCGACATGTAACTTGCTCCGATGAGTCACTGTTCCGGTTGTTTCAAGCTGATGGTGTGATCTGAATATGGCCTAGGTCCCATGAAGCCATGGACCCCAGTAGTCAACAGGGCACCATATACAGTAGGCAGGTGGTAGCTTCATAATGGTATGGGGTGTGTTCTCGTGGTAGGGGCTGGATCCGCACATCTATGTTAACAGATCCTTGACCAATGACAGCAACGTTGAACAATGCAGAACAACCACAATTTTCTTGAGAATTATTAAAGCTACAACACGAACCTTACCATTCTTTATTTCTCTTACCAATATTTTATTCTGTCGGTAGAGGTACCTTCCACTCTGAACGTGGATTTCTCAGTTTCAGTTATCCATTCATATTTTGAACACACTGTTACTTACAAAGCAGTATAATTTATATTTAGAAGTCACATAAATATAAACTTTAAGAGGTAATTACTTATTTGTGTAATATCGAAATGGAATCAGTTACAAATGTCATAAACGTTATTTTGTTTTCCTTGTAAAGGAATTGGGAGTTTGTATTCAACAGCGCCGCTTATTTTATGCGTTTGCATTCAGTTTGATAAACTGTAAAGTGGGGATGTCCGTACTTTACTGTGAAATCGCGGAAAATGATGGGAAAACTAATCATCTTGTTCAACACTAATCAAAACAAAGTAGGATTATCAGCGAAAAATTCGAAATGCATAGACAATAAGAAAATTATGTTTAGAGAGACATAAATAGATTAGTTAGATAGATCGATATATAGATAAAGAGATAGAAAGATTGATGTCAAGGAGAATTACTATGCACCTGTGAAGACGTAGCGTTTATGATATGGAAGGCATCAGTAAGAGAAGACATGAACTCGTGAAGGTGGAGATGAAAAACAAAAGGCGGCGAAGAATAACACGGAGAACGGAGAGGGGAATCTCCGAGTATTTGATGGAAAACCAATATTTGGCTTTTTAACTTGCTCCAATTACTGGTAAACCTGCCACGTACAATAAACATGGTCGGAGCCTAAAAGCTGCACCGCTCGAACCTAGTCGTTTAACGATGGTGGGGCCTTCTGGGAGCTCCTTCGTTCTCCACCTCTTCCCCGTTACCACCTCCAATTTTATTTGTTTACTCAACCAATTACATGAACCTTCACAGTCTGCTTGTCTCCTACTCTGCTTTCTCTTTTATCTTTTAATATGATTATAGTGACATCTTTGATCCTTTTTTAACAGAAGTTCTTTCATTATCGCTTTAAAACCATGCTTAATAATAGCTCTCATATCCTTTATTCCACAGAGTAAGAATCCGTGACGAATTTCATCAAGAATATAAATAAACATTTCTATCAGTGTCATATTCTCATGACTGTCAAAACAGTACTCTAAATTAGTCTGCTACATGCTTGAAGAGGCAATGTTCGTGTCTTTGTCTTCGAGGTTATTTCACAATCAGCATGTTCGTTTAGAAACAATGTCTCGTCGTTCACTTGGACTTAATTGTAATACTCATCATTGAATATATCATTAACATTGTCTTCTGGAGTGCATTGTTTTTCTAAAGGTACATAATAATTTGAAAAATATTCTGAAAGTAATTAACGACTTGAGCCTCTTTTAGATCAAGTCCTATAAAGCCATGAGGACTAGTAGTCCGCACTCGGCAGACATGTACACTATGTTTCTCCAGTCATTATTAGAAATCAATAATATTGAAATTATTCCCATATCTTCGTTCAGATTTGCTAGTAGTACCGCCTACAATGAGTTTGTTAGCAGAAAAAATGCACAAAAAATTTGTTTTTGAATCTGTCTTTCTGATTTATGGCTGGCTACGTGTCTAACATTCTATAATTAGTACAAGTAACGACTGAAAAAGGAACTCTGGTAGTCTCACTGGGATTTACATAGGCCCTCGCCTATTATTTGAAGTCACATTACAGTACACCTTGTTCATGAATGAGTAGATTTCGTACATTTAGATGCGGAAGCCCATGGCTGGGATTAATGCAAGAATAATGTACATTATAATATCATGTTTTGGCTTACCTTAAGATAATTAATATTATAAAAAAAAATGAGCAGTTACATGCCACCGTTTTGAAACTAACTTTGAATTAATAACCCATTTTTAGCAGGGATGCAAGGAGTTGTTCAATTGACTTTCTTGCTTTTGGATAGTACATCATTAAAGAGGATGAATCTGAAATATATTTACTACTGTTGACGTATTTGGAAACAATATTCCTTTAAAATATATAAAGGTATTTCTCTATTTGAGTAATTGTTATCAGAAAATACAATTTGGTTTACTTTTGAAATTTCATTTTACCGAGGTGGTGGAAAATTCGTTTCCCTGCCTTCACATTATAAAGCGTTTAAAATAACTGACACGACTTGGATAATTAGAGGAAATTTAAACATATTGGAAGATACATAACTAAAAAGCTGAAAAGTGAAATAGTGACAGAAACCTCTCATTCAAAATAAGAATTTCGTTGTTCCATCGTTCATGACTCAGTGAGTGCCTCCTAGCAATAATTCACAAGTATGGACGATAGTGCCTAGTCAAGAACTTTCAAGAAATGTAGGATTTACGCGCCCCCGGTGAAGTCAGAGAAAACTTGCTCTTGCGCGGGTTATGAAAGCAGCGGATGACCATCTACCAGGTGTTTTTGAATGTGGATCTTCTTCTATACAGTATAAATAAAATCGTACCCATCATTGAATATTCTGGAGGAATTCTCGTAGAGTTATCCGTTTCAAGTGTAATAATGACTAACTGCAAATTTTTTAGCTTTGCTGTGTGTCTGTCTGTCAGTTTGTCTGTTTGAATTCTTATAACTGGAAAACTACTGGATATACTTCTACCACACTTAATATTTAGAATCCACCTGCTCTTGGATAGGTTTTAGGGTCAATATTATTTCTAAATCCCTGAATGTTCTGGGAGTTTATAGGAACATCGAAAGAGTGATTTCACACTCCCACAAAATGTGCATGATCAAACTTAATGGAAATCTGCCAGCCTTAATGGAAATTAATTTCTAAAACTTTGTTCTCATGTGCACCTTTTCGATAGGAGGACTAATAAGGGAGATATCATTAACTTACGGTTTGTAGTCTAAGTCCCATTGGACTTAGCCCAAAAGCTAGTGGAATTTGTAATCTACTAATTCAGGATTGTGTTATCAGATGTATATGACATCATAGTATCACTTGGAGTTGGCGTTTATAGAAACGATTTTTCCCTATATATATTCGTGAAATCAGGTCTGTCAAACGACTTCATACAACAAACTCTTACGAATATGATATTTCCGCTATCTTATACCGTACAATTATTTATCGTATGACGGATAATAACGGAGATGCTTAGGAAAAATTTGGAGTTTTAGTTCAAGTACCGTGGAACACTCGGTGCACATTAGTTCAAGGTGGGTTAACGGTAAGAACTAAAGAGCCATTTACTCTTTGCAAAAGAACAGATAATAAGGGCGGATAACATCAACAATGGTATTCATGAGTCTTCAATCTCAGCGCCACTTCAGTGGTCAGAGAGACTACAATATATAACTGAGAAGCAGAAGGAATTTCACGCAACTTCAGACCAGGAACTGTACCGTACTATAAACTCTGTAATCCTCCTCATTTTCCCTTAACTTTATTCAGCTTTATTGTGCGTCAAGTAACTGACAGATTCTTTCATTTTAACATGCCGTTTTAAACGTTTAAGTACAGGAATGTAACTTCGCATAAATTCACGAAGTAAATATGTAATCCATTACAAATTCCAGTGCGAAGAACGGATACGAATGCTAGTATAGGAATATGATACACAGACACTACTTATGTCGAAGTGGACGGCCGCCACTTCGAGGCCTTATTCTAAGTGGACGCATAAGCACTGCTACAACAACGTATTTACTTCAGTCCACTCACTGATGCAGCAGAGGCGGGACTTTTAAACGCGTGGTGGTGCTTTCTTTGTAGTGAGGAAACAGTAGGCTCTCGGATATGGGTCTCAATGCCAAATGTTATCTGCGTAGTCCCCTATACAATCCCTCAAAATGTGTAATAGTAATTTATGTACACCATGTACACGGAGGGTGACAGCATTAGTAGATTCAAGGTGAGAGAAACGAAATACTCGTGATGGAACATGCGCAAGCTAGTGGTTTTACGTAACGGCTGCTGTTAACGTTAACATATCTCCAGTTATGTGTGAAATCTGAACCACAGGGATGTGTCATTTAATTTCAACCTCTCAACAAACATTACTTGTGATTTCATATTAATGCCAATAACTTCCGGTTGATCCCGTATGCCCCCTGACTCGGTCCCTCACCAGTACGTCATTGGACTTGATTGCGGTAAATGTTTGCGATGAACAAATTCTTCTTCGCCTTCTTCTTCATCATCACGGAAGGGGTCGGCAGTATATGTGTATATAATCCAGTTATACGGCCGTAAACGCTTCCTCAGGTAATCCCTACCTGAAGAGGTACATTCGCTACTGCGTGTCGGTCTCATGGTTGGTAGTGTGGAGTGATGTGTATATATGAAACGCTGCGTAATAATATTAACACAAACACTAATTTCTCGATCAGGAGTAATTAATTGGACGTCGCCAAAATGTCCGCTCGATCGGGAATCGAACCGAGGAACATCTGAACCGAAGGCTAAAGCAGTCGGACAGACATGCAGTCATATTGCATTTAGTAGTGCATAAGTACCAGTAACCCGCGTCAATATATATACACACACTCTGAAGATCTTTCTTTCCGGTCTAAATATGGCTGTTAAAACATCGCGGTCAAATACAACTAACAATAAAATTACTCATCAGCACCCGCCGTTGTTTTACATTCACGCGATTTCATTCTGTTTATGAAGGGGAGGGAGAGTTCGAAACAGTCCATACAACACTATTTTAACTACGTCCTCTTGGTTCGCTGGGTTCATGCACTCCTCGAAATTTTGAATCCTACCTTGTATGATTAATTCTTCTCTCAGAACTGCAAATACTGTCATATGTTTAACCCACCCGTCTCGATTAACTTACGCTCCAAAAATAAGGTAGGAAAGCTGTATGGATTAGAAACATGAGGTTCAAATATGTGTTTTGCTATGTTCCTACTCCCTGGTGGGGTCAAAAGTGTGAACTGTAGTCTACCGAAAATGGTAGGTTAGCCATCGTTTACGGACAGATGCCCTTCATGGTGCCAAATATTCTTTGTTTATGTGGCGGTTAGCGGCGTGGTGATTTATGTGTATGTGGAGCGATGTATATGAAGAAAAGCACAAGAACTCAGATTCAGAGCCACATTAATTAAATAGACGTGCCTAAATACCCCGCCACACCCGGGAATCGAAACGAAGACTGAAATGATTACGATTCAGCCGAGGAACTGGGCCTCAAAATCCATATTAATATTTCTTAAATAACACAGTTTAATTTTACTAAAAAAATAGTTCATTCACAAAGAATTAGAAATGGGAAGTATAAATTCTTCAGCACCGTACTTTTCAATATCCTGAAGCACTAGCATATATTGTTCACGAGTAATATCCTCCCTATTCTCTCTTCCATTGTCCATAATTTTCCGTTGTTATACCCTACAATGGTGCGAAAGAATTCATCTCATACTAAATATAACACAAATCCTTCGCAATCTACAGCGGGGAAAAGTTACATCCGTGTAGAATTAATTAGAGGAGACTAAGGGTCACTGTTCGAAGAATGTGTTTAGAGTTTGGTAGCCTTTATGTGTATTGAACAATGGGAATAATATAATATCTGTCTATGACAGGAACATAACACACTTCCAACAGATGCTCAGCTCATATAAAACAATAGAATGTACAATACGACAAGCGCCCCTCATGCACTTGAAATGAAAGTTGGCCATTACATTACCATATTAGAGATTTAGACGATAGCCCAAAAGTAATTTTGCACTTCTGATGTAGAGCATAAAAGAAAATAAATTTTCTGGCCTTTATTAAAGTTTTATGTATTTTTTTAATTTATGCGTAACACAAGCATAAATTTATATTGGATTAGACTAGACATTGCTCCCCTAGCAAGATAGTCTAACAGTAACTAGTTCTAAAGATACACAGATCAGAATGTTAAAAAAACGTTACTTAAAAGTATTTCTAAAGTTAAATTTTACTTTACGAAGAACGTGAATAGCTCTAATGTACGGATTTTAATAAATGCTATTCAGGTTGCACGTATAGTTTAAGTTACAAGCATTTACAAAAAATCAGAATAGCATGAGCTCACTTCAGAGTCATTATTTAAAACATAAATAGTCTTCTACTATATCACAATCAATATTTCTTATTAGTATTTTCACTTCGGGCTATGTAGCCTATGAGTATCTGAAACCTGGTGCTGAAAATCGGAAGTCACCCTAAAAGTTCGAGTATGCCTATATCAGGGACTAATAATCAAAACCCTTCTAAAATAATGTCAAGAAACAGAAAGACTAGTGTCTGAACCTTTACAGTTGAAGTCTGTCAAGATCAATGTGGTAACAGTAGCGAATGGATCCGGAATGTTCCGTTCAAACGACGGAAATGCTGATTACGAACCTAAGAAGTCCTACAGAGGATTACTTACGACTTGAAATAATCATCGATTAACAGACTTCTTCAAGCCCGGTCAATTATGATATCGAATAAAGCTAGCCAAAATCAGTGAACAATGCTAGACAGTTGCAGAAATTCGGGGTAGGGGAGCCAGTCGCTCGTAACTTTGTGGAGAAAACATTATATATTAATTCCATTTCAACCGGCTGAAACTAACGATTATAGGAATTATTAAAAGAAGCTATTTGTACAAGCCCTGTTGTCTTATCAGCTAATTATTTCGTATATTTTCTTTAAGTATTAATAAAACTATTAGCGTAAATACGCAAACAAGTCGTTCATCGCGGCTAACCGATTTGTATAGCGCCACAGCAAGTAGTGGGCACTTTGCAAGTGCTGTGAGGAAGGGTAGCAGGGGTATAATTTGTTGTCAAAGTTATGGACATTGAGGTATGATTCACATGCTTTCTGCGCGCATTCGTCAGTTTAACAGTCTCCTTAGTGTCCGTTAGTTTCATAGTCTGTAGACAAATACTAAATTATTTTTATATTATATAATCACGCCCTACTTTCAGTTAATTGTAATACGTGTGTATTATTGTTACTTTGGTGAACGTTTTCTTGTATACTATTGAATAAATATCTATAAAACTATTATTACCGCAAAAAAGTTTGTAAACTTGTAAACTGCTCTCATTCAGAGAGCATAAAACTTAGCATTTTGCAGCTTTGTTTTCCTTGTTTCATTATATCCTGATTGTTGCGTAGTTTCCAGGTATTTTTTTCCTTTTAGAGATCTTAAGATTTTCCTTAATTGTTTTCAAACGTATTGAAGGTTCGGCAGCTTTTATTTGTATATGAGCTACGCTGAGCATTTCACACTTGTAATGATTAAGTCACGCGTGTTCATATTCATCATCCCAATTTTGATTTCTTCTTGATACAATTGACACCCTGTTATTTTCACACCAAGGTACTGTATGTGGAATCTTGAATCCTTTCAAATGATTTTGTACTCTGGGAGCATTGCTTCTTGTTGTCCCTTTGCCAGGAATGTGTAAAATTAATTTCTTCCACCTTACTCACATCTCCATGGTTTCCTTCATCAATTTATAAGCCATGCATACGAAATTATTTTACCGTGTGCTAGTAATGATATGTCATCAGCATGTGCTATGATGTTAAATTCTGCACCTAACGAGACAACATAATACGAGTATATTATCAACTTAACTGTGTGGCACTCATATTCAGTTATATTTGATTACCGGTAGCTCTGTACTTGCTTCCCTGTAGGTATTGCACCGTTTGGACACTGAAAGAGGCTGATCTACGGGTATTCTCAGTTCATGTTATGTGGCATAAGTAGAGGGAAAGCAATATACAAAAGAAATGTGAGCAAGTTCGTCGGCAAAAATGAAAAGAATACTGGTAGTTAGAAACTCTACTCCTAACTAGCTGTTAGCAATGATGAGGAATGTTTCTCCTTTACTCCCTAGATACAACGAAGGAGAATCAGAGTCTAACGGTTTTACAAACAATGCATATGAAGCAGATGAGGTGGTGTAAATACCAGGCGCCTCGTGAGCGCCGTACTTTCTACTAATGTCTGCATGCACAAATGATGAATGGGATGTCTGCTAACTGATTTTCACAGGGTCACTACTACCAGCAGGCAGGTTACTCCAGAATATGAAGAGGTAACAACCGAGCGGTCGCTCGCAGCACGTTCCTCAGCGATACCCGTCTAATGCAACCCCTTGGATTACTAAACCTCGTTTACGACCGCATAGTACTGGGCTGGTGTATGTACTAGTGTACAGCAGCACTGCATTTGCTGTCTGCATAGCGGCAATGGCTAGTGCGTTCAACAACGAGTAATTCACAGACATTATATTAATCTGTGGAAAATCTGGTGAGAATGCAGGAAAAGCTCTGTCCCCGTTTTTACCATCAAGGTAATTTGCTCCAGACTAGTCAGCTGATCTCAGGCGTGCTCAGTCCAAACTATGATAAAATAATGCCCTAAAATACATACACCCAGGACCTTGATAGGGAACATGTAACTAAATACAGACACGGTGAGGTCAATTAAAACTACAAATAAAGCAAGGCGAAGCGTAACGTCAGTTTTGGAGGAAAATCTGTTTATTATAGTAAACAAGATAAATATATTAAAAATAGGAAAAGCAACAAATGTTCCAGATTTTACATGACTCTGATTGTTTTTTTTCTCCCAGCTTTATAAAGTCCATTTTGAGAATCAGAATGTATTACAAGTTTACAATGTATGCCGACACACATACTTAACATATCAACTAAAATCTTGAAGTTTCACTAATTTTAACACATGGGCTTGCGTGCTCGCACCACGCTCCTGGCTTTACTTTTTGTTAACACTATTGACTGTAGATGAGTACGCTCCCCATTTCTGCACACTTGACATTGCAGTGGGGTCCGTAATCTTAAGAACCGATGTGATTAAATGCAAAAACGAGGGGACAAGACTAACCTTACTGTATAATATATATAACACGCTGAGTGGTAAAACATCCTACGCACAAAATATATACAACTCGAGCCATGAGCAATCTCATGAGCATAACAACAACAAATTCAAAATCATATAAATGGCAATACATATATTCAAAGAAACAAAAACATATCACATTTTCCAGGGCTCGCCAAGAAAACCATGCGACATTCAAGCAAGTCGCATCCAGTCAAAGCCTCAATGGAAATAAAAGGAAACATAATTACACTTTAAGCAACATTTCCTATTCAATTCAGGTTCCTGAAAAATAATTACATGACACAAAATCAATAAACTGGTGGACTTTACAATATCACGCACAAATCAACGTGGATTCCTTTCAACACTTAATTCAACGTTGTATCCTCGAAGAGATTACATGACACAAAATATTCCTCAGCGCGGTTATATCGTAAAAGAAAATCAGAAACAAACGTTGCGATATAAAACTCTCGTCAACTGAAACAACCTTAGAGACATGGGCAGAAACAGTAAAATCACGAAGTATAGGGCGCTGAAATAAAACTCTCCTCGGTAGACTACACATCACCCTCGCCAACACACGGCAGAATGACTCAAAGTGGAGATCCACGTCTCCAAAAATAATGCAGCAAACATCAAAACCACAGGGTTCAAACCTTTACACACGCTGCTCAACAGTCTACTCGAGGCAAGTCACATAAACAAGAAAATGCAGGCCTTTCGTATTAGGAACGCGTCCTCATACTCAAAATCACACAAATAACATCTCCTGTCCAAAGTTGCATAAAACTGAAGAAATATGAAGGACGTCGTCTAACATTCGCTTGCATGAAAGAAACACGACCGCGCTGGTCACAAATCAAAGCACATGCGCTCAAAGTAAACATGAATAATAAAGTGGCCAACTCTGCAATAAACATGATAAACTGAAATTAAGAATATTCATGAGTTGTATTTTTGGGATTATGCCGTGTAAATAATTATAAACACACTCAACGTTTCAAAAGAAACCTTGCCTTTTTTCATCAGGAGACAAAAGAGAAAAGAAACGACGTATTGATTGTTGCTAGGAGAAAGCAACAAGGAAGCTTCAAATGGTACCCAAAGATGTAAAGGGGGCGCCATTTTAGCCCAATACTAGAGACAATGAATAGTAATAGCAAAGCATTACTCTCTAATGGTTCTGATTATAGGTAGCCATGATTCACTGAGGTTGTAACCTGTATCGCGGTTGAAATTATCTGGATGTTTACGTATTTCAACCGCCTCCCTGATAATTCTTGGGCGATATTGCTTTATACGGGCAAGAACATCCACTTCTTGGAACAATTCATCATGACCAAGTGTTAGGGCATGATCAGCAACAGCTGATTTATCAGGTTGGTTGAGTCTGATACATCTGGTAGGTTCTTTGATGCGAGTACACACCGTTCTCGAAGTCTGCCCAATATAAACCTTGCCACAAGTACAGGGAACTCTGTAGATACCACGTTGTTGTAATTTAGGCAAACTATCCTTAGTTGGTCGCAGGAGTTGCCTAATCTTAACCGTAGTGAATCATGGCTACCTATAATCATAACCATTAGAGAGTAATGCTTTGCTGTTACTATTCATTGTCTCTAGCATTGGGCTAAAATGGCGCCCCCTTTACATCTTTGGGTACCATTTGAAGCTTCCTTGTTGCTTTCTCCTAGCAACCATCAATACGTCATTTCTTTTCTCTTTTGTCTCCTGATGAAGAAAGGCAAGGTTCCTTTTGAAACGTTGAGTGTGTTTATATTATTTACACGGCATAAGCCCAAAAATACAACTCATGAATATTTACACAGGCCGTGAAAATAAATAATAATATTGAAATTAAGAAATTGCCACATTGACAATCGATCATGTCTGAACATCGAAAAGTTGCTGAAAGATCTCAATCCTACATCGCGAGAAACTCGCATTGAAAATAATAATAAATAAAGAAATAATAATAATAATAATAATAATAATAATAATAATAATAATAATAATAATAATAATAATAATACATTTTACAGAAATTTTATTCTAATATTCGGAACTCGAAATATGAAACAGCGTTCGCGGAACTCGTGAATCAATTACTAATTTACCACCTAGGTATACAAAATAGTTGTGAAGATTACGCTAACAACTTCGTGGATCCTCACTTCACCGTCTTACACACTGTCATTCACACATCATGCAATAAATCCCAGAAAACTTGGCGGAATATTTCCGCACATTTTGAGCTCCCATTAATAATACTTTAATCTAGTCCTTCGTGACTTTAATTTGAATCCGTATTTACAATTACAATTAAGCCCCGAGACGTACACTGCGTCTCAAACATCAAAGCAAAACAAATAAAAAATATGAGGCTAAAATAAGAAACGGACTCGTAAAAGAAATGACGCTAACCACTCAACTAAATAAATCAGAATAAAATGTAAGAAAGCAAGTTGCGACCTCACGCAAACAGTCCACATTTACGTTACAATTATATTTACATTAACAAGCTTCCTATCATGAATTTACCGAGCTCAGAACATTTTAAGCAAGCCTTCTGACCTATGGGAGTAATGGGGTCCCACTCCCATTTGACAGGCGAGGGACTCCTTGGAAACAACTTGGCGAACGAAACGGAATTCGATGGGGAGATATCAATATTAATGGGGCTTATGGAAGAAAGAAGGTAGGACTGGCTGAGTCAGCAAAGAGGATGCATCTGGATGTGCTACGAGTAAGTGATATTCGGGTAAGGGGAGATAAATGAGGAAGCGATAGGAGATTATAAAGTGTACTTGACGGGTGTTAGAAAGGGAAGGGCAGAGCCTGGATTAGGGCTCTTTATCAGGAATACCATTGCACGCAACATAATTTCTGTTAGGCACGTAAATGAGGGTAGATTTGTCAGTTGGAGGAATTAGGACAAGAATTGTGTCCGTGTATTCACCATGTGAGGGTGCAGATGAGGATGAAGTTGACAAGTTTTATCATGAATTTACCGAGCTCAGAACATTTTAAGCAAGCCTCTGACCTATGGGAGTAATGGGGTCCCACTCCCATTTGACAGGCGAGGGACTCCTTGGAAACAACTTGGCGAACGAAACGGAATTCGATGGGGAGATATCAATATTAATGGGGCTTATGGAAGAAAGAAGGTAGGACTGGCTGAGTCAGCAAAGAGGATGCATCTGGATGTGCTACGAGTAAGTGATATTCGGGTAAGGGGAGATAAATGAGGAAGCGATAGGAGATTATAAAGTGTACTTGACGGGTGTTAGAAAGGGAAGGGCAGAGCCTGGGGTAGGGCTCTTTATCAGGAATACCATTGCACGCAACATAATTTCTGTTAGGCACGTAAATGAGGGTAGATTTGTCAGTTGGAGGAATTAGGACAAGAATTGTGTCCGTGTATTCACCATGTGAGGGTGCAGATGAGGATGAAGTTGACAAGTTTTATGAAGCATTGAGTGACATCGTAGTCAGGGTCAACAGCAAGGATAGAACAGTGCTAATGGATGATTTCAATGCGAGAGTTGGGAACAGAACTGAAGGATACGAAAGGGTGATTGGTAAATGTGGGGAAGATATGGAAGCTAATGGGAATGGGAAGCGTTTGCTGGAATTCTGCGCTAGTGTGGGTTTAGCTATTACGAATACATTCTTCAAGCATAAGTCTATTCACCGATACACATGGGAGGCTAGGGGTGCCAGATCCATAATAGACTATATCTTATCAGACTTTGAATTCAGGAAATCTGTTAGGAATGTACGAGGTTTCCGGGGATTTTTCGATGATACAGACCACTATCAGATCTGTAGTGCCCTGAAGATGGTTTTTCGTGGTTTCCCATTTTCACACCAGGCAAATGCTGGGGCTGTACCTTAATTAAGGCCAAGGCCACTTCCTTCCCAGTCCTAGCCCTTCCCTGTCCCATCGTCGCCATAAGACCTACCTGTGTCGGTGCGACGTAAAGCAACTAGCAAAAAAAATCAGTAGTGAACTAAGTATCTCTAGGCCTAGGGTAGAGAAAGTGAAATATGTCTGCAAACGAATAAGGGTAGAAAATCTCCAGGGCGAGGAAATTAGACAGAAGTACATGGGTATGATTAGTGAGAAGTTTCGAACAGTAGACAGTAAGCAGGTTCAAGATATAGAAAGTGAATGGGTGGCATACAGGGATGCTGTAGTAGAAACAGCAAGGAATGTCTAGGAACAACTGTGTGTAAAGAGGGAAAAGGCGAACATCTTGGTGGAATGATGAAGTGAGAGCAGCTTGTAAACGTAAAAAGAAGGCTTATCAGAAATGGTTCCAAACAAGGGCCGAGGCAGACAGGGAGTTGTACGTATATGAAAGATACAGAGCGAAACAAATAGTTGTTGAATCCAAAAAGAAGTCCTGGGAAGATTTTGGTAACAGCCTGGAAAGGCTAGGTCAAGCAGCAGGGAAACTTTCTGAACAGTAATGAAGAATCTTAGGAAGGGAGGGAAAAAGGAAATGAACAGTATTTTGAGTAAGCATTTTAAGTAATTCAGGTGAACTCATAATAGATCCCAGGGAATCACTGGAGAGGTGGACGGAATATTTTGAACACCTTCTCAACGTAAAAGGAAATCATCTTGGTGGTGTTGCAAACAGCCAAGCTCATGGGGAGGAGGAAAATGATGTTGGTGAAATTATGCTTGAGGAAGTGGGAAGGATGGTAAATAAACTCCATTGTCATAAGGCAACAGGGATAGATTAAATTAGACCTGAAATGGTGAAGTATAGTGGAAAGGGAGGGATGAAATGGCTTCATAGAATAGCATAGAGTGTTGGTGAGGTACCTTTAACTTGGACAAAAGCAGTAATTGCACCTATCTATAAGCAAGAGAACAGGAAGGATTGCAACAACTATCGAGGTATCTCATTGATGAGTATACCAGGCAAAGTGTTCACTGGCATCTTGGAAGGGAGGGTGCGATCAGTCGTTGGGAGGAAGTTGGATGAAAACCAGTGTGGTTTCAGACCACAGAGAGGCTGTCAGAATCATATTTTCAGTATGTGCCAGGTAATCGAAAACTGCTACGAGAGGAATAGGCAGTTGTGTTTATGTTTCGTAGATCTAGAGAAAGCATATGACAGGATACCGAGGGAAAAGATGTTCACCATACTGGGGGACTATGGAATTAAAGGTAGATTATTAAAATAATTCAAAGGCATTTATGTTGACAATTGGGCTTCAGTAAGAATTGATGGTAGAATGAGTTCTTGGTTCAGGGTACTTACAGGGGTTAGACAAGGCTGTAATCTTTCACCTTTGCTGTTCGTAGTTTACATGGATCATCTGCTGAGAGGTATAAAATAGCAGGGAGGGGTTCAGTTAGGTAGAAATGTAGTAAGCAGTTTGGCCTATGATGACGACTTGGTCTTAATGGCAGACTGTGCCGAAAGCCTGCAGTCTAATATTTTGGAACTTGAAAATAGGTGCAATGAATATGGTATGAAAATTAGCCATTCGAATACTAAATTGATGTCAGTAGGTAAGAAATGCAACAGAATTTAATGTCAGATTGGTGATACAAAGCTCAAACAGGTCGATAATTTCAAGTATTTAGGTTGTGTGTTCTCCCAGGATGGCAATATAGTAAGTGAGATTGAATCAAGTTGTAGTAAAGCTAATGCAGTGAGCTCGCAGTTGCGATCAGCAGTATTCTGTAAGAAGGAAGTCAGCTCCCAGATGAAACTATCTTTACATCGGTCTGTTTTCAGACCAACTTTGCTTTATGGGAGCGAAAGTTGGATGGACTCAGGAAATCTTATTCAAAGTTAGAAATAACTGACATGAAAGTAGCAAGAGTGATTGCTGGTACAAACAGGTGGGAACAATGGCAGGAGGGTACTCGTAATGAGGAGATAAAGTCTAATTTAGGAATGAACTCGATGTATGAAGCTGTACGCATAAACCGGCTTCGGTGGTGGGGTCATGTGAGGTGAATGGAGGAGGATAGATTACCTATGAGAATAATGGACTCTGCTATATAGGGTAAGAGAAGTAGAGGTAGACCAAGACGACGATGGTTAGACTCGGTTTCTAACGATTATAGATAAAATGTATAGAACTGAATGAGGCCACAACACTAGTTGCAAATCGAGGATTGTGGCGACGTTTATTAAATTCTCAGAGGCTTGCAGACTGAACGCTGAAAAGCATAACTGTCTATAATGATAATGTATGAATGTATGTAGAATTCCTATGTCTTACTTTTATGTTTTCATTTTTAAATTTTACTGTTTATAGTGGTTAAGTGTAAAAGAGGGCCGTGAGCGCTAACTTCTCCACAAATGTAAGACAGGAATAAATAAATAAGTATTAAATAAATAAATAAATAAATAAATAAATAAATAAATAAATAAATAAATAAATAAATAAATAAATAAATATAACAGCCTGTCCAAGTATTGGCGGGAAATAGCTGGGGTGTTATATACCGTAACTTTCTTCTTTAGCATGCCATTCCTCCAGTTCATACATTTTCTGAGCTCACTTATGACCTGGTCTAGAATTACAATTTCGGCCTATTCCAAGTTATAGCACCACAACTCACTAAATAACTGTGCCGAACCAAGCCTGCCTTGGTGATGCACTTCCTTTATTCCTACTTCTCCTTGACTATCGTTGTCACCATTAGCGATAACATTACCCGAATGTGATGTGAAACATATTGTTTCTCATTGAAGATGGAGCTCTAGCCATCTGTGTTTATTCACAGCCTGTCTCTCACTCTCCGAGTGTTAAGTTGGTCTGCTCGTGATACCAACAATGGAGGGATCGAAAATGATGAACAAACTGGGATTTAAAATGTGCTTTTCGATCTACGAATTACTATCATCGTGGATTTACTTGTTTCAAGGCTCGGCTCTCTGCTAGGAGTCATTATTTTGATTGACGTAAATATTTCGAGATTCCTGATAGCTGCTCACAGGTATTCATTTATTTCATTTCATTTTACGTGACATAGTTACGAGAGCGGTTCTACTGTATGTGATTGTATTTCGGTAGTCTTTTATCACCTGTCTTTGCAGGCTCTTAGTTAATTAACTTTGTGTGTGTTATAAATTAATCTTTATTTATTTGTGTGCACACGCGCGAGAACGGAGAGTGGTATTTACCTATCTGTTTGTTTGGACCTGTGTGTTTGTGGGGTTTGAGACCATGCACGTCTGTTTCCTCATCGTTTGGAATCATGGCTGAGCATTGGTATATTGTGTGATTTGACGCTACGGGGTTTAATCCATGTTTGTCCACGTGAGGCAATTTGGATGTCCCTGGTAGCGGGTCGACGAATGTTGTGATTGCTACGGTTATATTTGGATCAGCCTTGCCTACTTTTGCGGCGGTTCAGCATTGTATCTGTAGTGTTTGAACCATGCTCGTGAGTCTATGATATCCGTCGCTATCCTGTGCTATAGTATACGTCACGCCTTGACTCACCGGTCTGGTGTGGGTCGATTTTATATTGGGTCTCTCTTCTTGTTCATACGTGTGTGTGCGTGTCTGTGCTGTCTGCCTGTGTACGGTTTGTAGTACTCTCCGTATGTCGCATATAATTTTAATTTGAATTTTTCTCTATTTTTTATTTTTCGTTTTGATTGGCCGGTTTGGGCCATGCGTGGTGTACTATTTCATATTTCTAGGCCGTTATCGCTCCATTGTCGGCGATTAGTTTTTTTTTGTTTTTGTTTTTGTAACTGCGGCAACATCTTGTTCTTTTGTTTCTACTCCCTTGGGAGGCTGTGCTTTGGCATTGTTGTTGTGACGCTCTAGCATCGAGTGGACGCTCGTTTGGAGCACGGATGCTAACTGTTGATATGTGCGCGGTCCGCATCAGTACGACTGCATTATCCCTTTCGTTGTTCCATTTTCTGATTCTTTAGATAACCTGTTCCACGTCACATTATTTTTCTGAAACGAATTTGTATTTTTATGTGGTCATACGGAAGTGAATAGTGCGGTCGTGTGTACTGTCGCCGTGTAACACAAAACATACTATGTCATTGAATGGGATACTACTTGATGTTCTATTTTTCTGCAGCTATGTAAGTAACTTTGAATGCAGCTTCCAATTTCTGCTTTCATTTTAATATCGTGTGTGTTTATAACAAACCCAATTTTCTTTTGATCCATTCTTTTGTTCAAGGGGGTTACGAGTTCGTGCCTTTGTGTCCTTTCGCTCTCATTTTCTCTACGCACAGGTCCATTTCCGAACTGTTTTAGTTCGCTCCAGTCCATCCACGGCAATTTTTGAAGAGAGGTAAGTATCTGCGAGTACATGTCGTGTACTGTGTTGTGTTCTGGTAGCAGGTTAGGGGGTGATAGATAACTCAAATTAAACCCTGAAAGGAGCCGTTTCTTGAGAAAAGCTTCTTCCTCTTCACTTTTATTAAATTGTACATTCTAAAAACTTGCCTTTCGGCTGAATACCCAACATACATTCATTTTATTCCAAATTAGCAGCGAAGAGGGGGTTTCTCCTCTGGCTCAGATAGTTTTTCAACGCCAGTGTTGTGGAGAATTTCCGACTTATCGGTTACTCCTATTAAACAGAAGAGTAAATGGGTATAGTTTCTTGCCCTGAGACTGTCCATTATTCGCCCCCCGCACTCAAACCTCCCCCCTCCCAACCAAATTGAGAGAGTGTTCACGGCTCACGGCTGCCTGCAGCCTGGCCACTCCAGCTCCGAAAGTGAGAAAAGGTGTTGTATCTCATTTGATCGAGTATTTCATATGATATCATTGCTTTTAATCGCGACATTACTACTGGCGTCATTGTAATGACCTATGTTGATTTCAGTTGGGAAAACCTCTCAGACAGTCTTTTTGAGGATGTAAGGCAGGTGGAGAGTGTCTCACATTATAATGAAAACTCTCCAAATTGATTTCGATTGATGGTAGGCAAGAGGGCCTACAATTACAATGAAAATTCCCTAACCCGATCTTTACATGAGAAAAGACGTTTGGTGACTTCCCCATTGCGTCTCTGGGGTTACGTTAAAAGCTGTGCAATGTAATACAATCTTACTCACAATGTGTACACTACCTAACCTAGAATTCTGTATACAATGCATAATTCCGTAGCGAAGTACGGGTACACCAGCTAGTACTGTAAATAATATTTTTCTAGTAATCCTCACAACTTTGTGTTACACATTAAAATTATAAATATTAATAATATGGAATTATAGATAATTATTTGTCATATTGCAAATTCAGTATTTTGTTTATTTCCACAATTAAACCTCACAAAATAGAGGTAAAGGCGTTCATCTGGAACACTATTTACTGTCATACGGAGTGCGGCGTCAGAACGAGTCAAGTTTGCTTCACGTTAAAGAAAGGTTCGAGGCTCAATTTAATAAGGAGACACCTAAAAACATTGTTCCCTGTCATTCACGAGTTCCGCCAAATGGGATCAGTCCTGCGTCAAAGAAGAAGACACCAGGGTACCCAATAATATAATCACAGACGCGAATCATGGACGAATTTTCCAAAAGGTGCCCCTGTAACAAAGTCTACATGACCAAAAGAATTAGGTAGAATTCCATACTGCGTTCAAGTGGACCTGGTAGTCTACAGAGACCTTAATATCACCACATTTGAGCCGTTGTGTCGCCACAAACTTATCCCTCCAGCGACAATTCATGCAGCAAGTTGGAACTACAGCTCTCACCGCCAATGAGGCGCTAATTCTTCAGCAACGCACTTTAGATTCGGCCTAATTTCCCATTGAACTCCATTCCCGTACCTTTCCTGTCGCCCTCACCCCTCCAACTCATCTGAGGGCCCAAGATGTCTACATATGGAGCATGTTCAAAGGATCCGTTTTCAAGGAAGAAGACCCACCTACAAATATCCCGAATTAGACAATAGGAAAAAGTAATTTTCAATCAGTCACTACTGATCGGCATTTAGGGCAGTCGCCCAGGTGGCAGATTCCCTATCTGTTGTTTTCCTAGCCTTTTCTTAAATGATTGCAAAGAAATTGGTAATTTATTGAACATCTCCCTTGGTAAGTTATTCCAGTCCCTAACTCTCCTTCCTATAAACAAATATTTGCCCCAATTTCTCCTCTTGAATTCAAAATTTATCTTCATACTGTGATCTATCCTACTTTTAAAGATACCACTTAAACTTATTCATCTATTAATGTAATTCCACGTCATCTCTCCACTGACGGCTTGGAACACACGACTTAGTTGAGCAGCTCGTCTCCTTTTTCCCAAGTCTACTCAGCCCAAACTTTGCAACACTTTTATAAAGATACTTTTTTTTTCGGAAATCAACCAAAACAAACCGAGCTGATTTTCTTTACATTTTTTGTAGTTCTTGAACCAAGTAATTCTAGTGAGTGTCCCATACACTGGAATCATACTCTAGTTGGGGCCTCACCAGGGACGTATATATCCTCTCCTTTACATCCTTACTACAACCCCTAAATACCCTCATAACCATGTGCAAAGATCTGTACCCTTTATTTACAATGACATTTATGTGATTATCCAAATGAATATCTTTCCTTATATTCACACCTAGATACTTACAATTATCCCCACAAAGAACTTTCGCCTCGCCAACGCATTAATTAAAACTGTGAGGACTTTTCCTATTTTTGAAACTCACAACCCGACTTTGTAACACGCTTTATCATCATACCATTGCCTACTGTCCATATCACAACATTATCGAGGTCATTTTGCAGTTTTTTACAATCTTGTAACTTATTTATTACTCTATACAGAATAACAACATCCGCAAAAACCTTATCTCTGACACCATTTCTTTACTCATATAATTTTTAAGTAAAAGAATACATAAAAGTCCAGTAATACTGCCTTGAAGAATTCTTCTATTAATGATTACAGGGACAGATAAAGTTTCGCCTACTCTCATTCCCTGAGTTCTATTTTCTATTGTCTAGTCCAACTGCACTTATTTTTGCCAGTAGTCTCCCATGATCAACCCTATCAAATGCCTTAGATAGGTCAATTGCGATACAATCCATTTCACTCCTTATTCCAAGATATCTGCTATAACTTGCTGGAATCCTTCTAGTTGAGCTTCAGTGGAATAACCTTTCCTAAACCCTAACTGCCTTCTATCGAACCAGTTATTATTTTGCAAACATGTCTATAATAATCGGAAAGAATGCTTTCCCAAAGCTTACATGCAATGCATGTCAAACTGACGGGCCTATAATTTTCAGCTTTATGTCTATCACCCTTTCCATTATACACAGGGCCTGCTATAGCAACTCTCCATGCATTTGGAATAGCTCCTCCATGCAAACAATAATCAAATAAGTACTTCAGATATGGTATTATATCTCAACCCATTGTCTTTATTATATCCCCCGAAATGTTATTAATTCCAGGTACTTTTCTAGTTTTCAAATGTTGTATCTTATTTTAAATGTCGTTGTTATCACAGGTAAATTATAATACCTCATCTATCTGCACATTATCCTTGTAACCAACGATCTTTACATACTGCTGACTGAATACTTCTGCCTTTTGAAGATCCTCGCATACACACTCTCCTTGTTCATTAGTTATTCCTGGAATGTCGTTCTTGAAACACATTTTTGCCTTTAAGTACCTCTACATACATCTCCGGTTTTCAATAAAATATATATTCCTGCCAATTATGCTTGCCATCATGTTATCCTTAGCTGACTTCTTTGCTAGATTCAATTTCCTAGTAAGTTCCTTCAAATTCTTCTTCCTTCCACAGCCATTTCTAACTCTATTTCTTCCGACCTACACCTCCTTCTTAGTCTCATCACTTCTCTGTTATAACATAGTGCAGGGCCTCTCAAACGCCCCAAATCTCACGCTTGCAAATCGAGGCGCAGAGACTCCGTGCACTGTGCATCGGCCCGACTCGGCTCAACTCGGCTTGACTCGGATAGTGTAGTGTGCTGAGAGCGACGACGTTCGGTAATAGACGGCTTGTTTATCAATTAAATAGATAAGCGCAAGACAACGATATATTAATCGAGCAATCTGTTTGGAAGAAAGCAAAGACTTCCGAAAGTCCATTTCAATCGAACTGGGAACTTCCGTATTTTTTGTCAGTCGTGACGATTAAGCCAAATGCTTAAGCCATGGACAATAATTATGTGATAAGTTAATCAAAAAGATCTCTTTCCAATACAATTCTACGAGAATTTGTCGAAGGAAGATTTTCCTAAGCTGCATCGAGAAGCAGGTAAGATTATTTCTATGTTTGATTCCACAAGCATATATGAAAGGTATTTTTTCCTGTTTTGACTTGTACGAATTCTTGATTGCGTGCGAGTAGGCCTATTTCTAATTGTAATTTAAAGAATGCTCTCAGAATTGCTGTCAACGGGTCCCTTGTTCCAGGCATAACTGGTATCATTGCAAAGATAAAGGAAAGAAAGAGCTAGGGAAGATAAATTGTCTGCTCAAACCAAATTGAAGGAAGAGTGTTTTAACACCGGTAACATTGTCCCATACAACAGTGTCACCGCTCACCGCACATAAATATTTCGCTGTGAGGGGAGGATCAGCGACGTAGGTGGAGAAGGAGAAGACAGGCCGAACGAGTGAGGCAGGTGTAGGGGAAGTGGAGTGGGGGTTTGCACTCTGGTCAACCTAGTGAAGTCGTCTCCTGCACCTTGCGCAGTGCTGTGCACGGCTGCATGCACCCTGAGAGGCCCTGATATAGTGGATCTTTACCATACCTTACCACCTTTAACGGTACAAACCTGTTTTCACATTACACAACAATTGCTTTAAACCCATCTCGCAGTGTTTTTACATTTTTATTTACCGTTTTCCACCGATCATATTTACTTGATAACAACTCCCTCATGCCTGTTTCATCAGCCATATGGTACTGCCTAAAAATCCTACTTTCAACACCTTTATTTCTGTCACATTTATTTTTAAGTGTGGCAAAAAGAAAGCTTCGTGATCACTAATATCATCTACTATTTCGGTTCCTCTATAGAGCTCTTCTGTTCTTCAACATGTTAAATAATCTTCATAAACGTTGAATGTTATTGACTTACTTCACATTAACTACTTTTACGGTTTTCGGAGACCCCGAGGTGCTGGAATTTAGTTCTACGTTAGTTCTTTTACGTACAGTAAATCTACCGACACGAGGCTGGCGTATTTGAACACATTCAATTAAGACCGGACTTAGCCAGGATCGAACCTGCCTAGTTGGGGTCAGAAGGCCAGCACTTCAACCGGCTGAGCCTCTCAGCCCATCCTTCACAAACGTAATGCGTGCAGCAAGATGGATTTAATGGGGGTTTTTTTGTAGGAAATAGGGTTTTTAGGTACATTGTTTTCTTGTACAGTGAGAACGTGAATTAGACCCCCTACTGTAGATCTCAAGGCTGTTGATTGAAGGAGAGAGTTTCCATGTTCGATTTTTCCGCGACTCGAAGGGGAGCTCCGCTCTGTGGTAAGATGTTATTACATAGCTGACAAATCCATAGAAACTGAGAGTACGGGACCCGAGAGGTCCGTCCTAACATCTGGTCGACTTACTCTTCTCAGATTGAACTAGACTCCACCTTGGGCAAGGACCAGACTTCATCATTTCTCCCTCCTCTTTTATCTTACCCGCCTTCTTACCTTTTTGATTTGCTTCATCTCTCTGTCTCTTTCTCTGCAGCTTGTAACGTAATTGGATTAGCGAGCTCTCTTTCTCTCCTTCGAGTACAGACACAAAACCCATATCTTGCACCCGCGAGCTGTGAGGTCCTACTCAATTTTTCATAGCAAAGTGGTTTACTGCTACACAACGATCGTGCTATGTACTATAAGGCAAGACACGGCGAATAGACTTGGATGCTCTATATCCGCTAGCTTACGAATTATGTATGTGAAGCTGCTGTCAACATTGATACATAACTCAAGTAACCCTTCCAAGTTGTAAAATTGGTCTAGAAATTCTACGACGAACACTTCCTTATTCCATTGCAGTGTTCTCCTCTACTTGGTATCAATATTATATAGCGAAATAGCGGAAGACAAGCAGCTATATTTATAAATTAATAAGCCGAAGAAAGCTGAGTAGTGCGTCTAGAAGTAACCCGTAAATAAATCAGTATCACTTCGATATGGTTTGTGAAGTGAGGGATAAGGTATCTTGATATTTTCTGGCATGTTACCCTGCATACGAGAATGCTGAGTGTCATATTTTTATTAGTAACAACAATGTGATGTTAGAAATGTATTCCCTGAGTAGATGTTTTACTGAATATGTTTTAAATCCAATTAGGGAACATTGTCTTGGATATAAGGATATAGAGTGTTATTGATATACTCGTAAACCAGGTAGTTTTCAAAACGATCAATTTCCTTTTGATTTCAGGTAGGAAGATGAAATTGATTTCTAAATGTGAAGAAATTCAGAGAGATTTATTTATCAATGATACGTAACTTATTCTTTGTCAGGCATCACTCGTTTCCTCAATTTTGCTTGTTTCTGGCTTGAATGTTGGTTTACCATATGTTCGTTGAATATGCAGTACGTATTGCATCAGTGTATGTTTTTAGTGAAAAATGATCGGATTACGAAGTCCATCGTAGCCACGGAAGGGTAGTTCAGAAAAGAGTATGATGTGAGCGATCCTCTTACGAGAGACACGGTACTGGCTATAGTGAGAAAGTTGGAAGCAACGTGGTCTTTGTCGAGCCAATCTGAAACCATCGTACTTTTGGTTCGGCAGACTTGGCAGGAGACTCCTTTGGTTAGGTCTCCTAGGAAAGCGTTATGTCGTTTGTCTTAGGAGGCGAGGTATTCGTATTCCACCCGTAGAAGAGTAACCAAGGTAAAGAATTTGCGGCCATAGAAGATGACTGTCACTTGAGTTTAGAATGTGAATGTATTAATAATAATTTGTTCCTGAGTCTAGTGAATCCCATTATAAAGGGTGGTCGCAAAAAACGTGAACCAGCCTTGGCCACCGGTATGGCCGAAGGCTCAAAATCATTGAATCAAACGATCTTTACTGTGTGGACTAGCTATGAATTTTCATAATTAATACGAATACAATATATTTAACAAAACCAGACATTACTACTGAATGAGACTCCAGCTGTAAAGAAAACTAAAATAGCCAGACTGAGTTGCTTAGGCAGTGCTTAGACAGTTGCAGCACTCGTTTCTTAATCTCAAGTTGCCAGATTCGATCCTGGGGGTTTTGAAGGAAATCAAATATGTCAGTCTTGTATCAGTAGATTTACCAGCGCGTGAAAGAACAGCTGCGGGACAAAATTCCTGCACCTTGGAGTCCCAAAAACTGGCAAAGGCAGTTTGAGGGACGTTGAACCATCACCACTAGTATTACAAATTGAAATACGTGGGCTGAACAAATTCACATATACTACAGAAAACTAATTTACAGGCGCTCAAATATTACAATAATTACGGATATTCGGACTAATTTACTTTTCTTCAGTTAAATGTGTTGATGTTGATTATTGACCAAGGAGAAGGTAGTTTATTATTATAACTGCAGCGAAAATTAAGGAATCGATCATGAAGAAAAATATTTCATTTCTTTTTGTTAAGTTGTAGATAACTAGATGTTATAGTATGAACTCAGTACAAACAAATATCCTCACTAATTAATTATATCAACTGAAATAGACTTAATATATCAGTTTGAGCATGTGCTTTGTAAGAAACGCTGTATTTATCCAGGAAGCAGGTAGTTATGTGAGTTTTGTGGTAGGTAGTGTAGAATTCATAAATCGGTGAAGATTAAAATACCCAGGTATTTAAAAGTTGTGATTGTTTACAGAGGAAAGATATATTGAATTTAACAGCATGATCTAATGGAATCTGAAGTGTAAATTTTTACTGTGAGATGTTGAGGCGAACCACTTCAGATTTAAATCTAATTTTCTTCCAAATGTCTGCAGTTGAATGATGAGGTTGAGCACATCCCATGAAAGTTCCTGAAAACAGTAATTAAATTCGTGGCCAACCGGGTTTCTAGACAACTTCACTGGACTTCCATTATTTATTCACACAAGTATTTAGGCACACTTGACGCTGAGTGACTGTACAGGAGTTCCAATTCGCAACCGTGATTGGGAGCTGAGTGTCTGACTAATTGTGTTGTACGCCCAGCTGATTAATTACTTATCTATATATAGGATGAAACGCCTAAAACTTGCACTGCAAATATTTCTGAAATGGTAGGTACTTTGGTGTGCTGTTTTCAAAGAAGAGGCTCATAATTGTAGCCCATACACATATATTTAATAATTATTAGACTGTGTATTATTTTAGAAGTTAAATTTCTTTAAATGGAACAATACCTAATGACATTAACAAAATACAACTAGAGGAAATTGGAATGTTAATGGTGTCCTTCTTCAGGATTATAGAACAAGTATTTTATGAGCTATTACAGTTTGAAAATCGCGAATACCGACAGTTGTCTGCCCCATTCAATTGCGTTTTTACGAGGCTATGATATTGTTTGTTTCCTTTACAGTACACTGAATTCATTGAGACTTCCTTGTCAGTTAATTTGTGGTAGTTCTAGAAGAAGGACTTGGTGGAAATTGTGTTTACCATTGCTGAAAAGTCAACATGTTAATGGTGTATGGAGAGTGTTGGAAGAATGCTGTTCGTTATTCTACCCACATCTCTGAGGTTGCGGGTGCGAACTGTGTGACACATGCGCATTTGTCCCTGTTTAACGGCTGGATACCCTTCCTGACGCCAACCCTATATGGAGGGATGTAATCACTGTTGCGTGTTTCTGTGGTGCTTAGGAGTGTAGTGTGTTGTGTGTATATGAAAATGAACATGTTTGGACCAATAAAAATCAAGTCCCCGAGCAAGAAGAATTAATCAGACGCTATTAAAATCCCCGATCCAGCCGGGAAACGAACCCGGGACTCCTCCGTACCGAAAGCCTCAACGCTGACTATTATTATTATTATTATTATTATTATTATTATTATTATTATTATTATTACCGGGCGAGTTGGCCGTGCGGTTAGGGCCACGCAGCTGTGAGCTTGTATTCGTGAGATAGTGGGTTTGAACCCCACTGTCGGCAACCCTGAAGATGGTTTCCCATTTTCACACCAGGCACATGCTGGGACTGTACCTTAATTAAGGCCACAGCCGCTTCCTTCCCACTCCTAGGCTATTCCTATCCCATCGTCGCCATAATACCTATCTATGTCGGTGTGACGTAACACAACTTCTAATATTAAAAATTATTATTATTATTATTATTATTATTATTATTATTATTATTATTATTATTATTATTATTATTATTATTCAAGTTGAACTGAAGCATGACGAATTTGCGTTGGTACCTGAGGACTTACATCAGCCTGCAATTTGTTTAGTTTTACCACCAATTAAAAAGGTTCCATTGCCTCCGAGAATTAACCGCGAATATTACAACTTTCAAAATGCTGATTTTTGCAACTGTTTTTGATAATCAGCTATCATCTAAACCTGTTAGCGGAAAAATATTTTGAAGTATACAGTATTTTACACCTAGGACATAAAAGATGACCCCTCTCGTGAAATGACAACTTCGTACACCAAACGGTTTTGGAGGGATGAATAATTCAGTTTATGGAGCTAACCTCATTTGACACTTTAGCGGTGGAACGTTTAAGAATATTTCCTGTTTTACACCTAGTATTTAAAATATATACCACTATTTTGAATTTTGTCTTCGTACGTTAAACCGTTTAAGATTCTGATATACCTGTACCCTAATAAATATAATTGAACTCCTTTTTCAATCTCCCTCCCACCAAGTGATTTTCCGAAAACAAAAATTTTGTGTTACTTTATATTTGAAAGATCAAAAATACAAATTTTCTCGTCTATAGCATGTTACTTTTTTTTAGATATACTCGTTTGATGAATTCACCTCATTTGTCACTCCTGTTCACCACCCCTTAAGTAGATTTTCGAAAAGCAAAAAAAAAAAAAAAAAAAACTTGTTTCTTTATTTTTAAAGGAGATTCCAAATACCAGTTTTTATGACTGTAACATCTTCAGTTTTTTGAGATATAAGTATCCACATAAAAGGTATTCAAACACTTTTTACACCTTTTTCCCCTCCCTTAACAGGATGTTCCGAAAACAAAAAGAATACGTGATTCTTTATTTTCAAAGCAGATTCCAAATACCAATTTTCATGTCTTTAAGTAAACTGTTCAGTTTTCTATATATAGATACACTCATTTTAAAATTTCACCCATCTTCCCATCCCCTTAGCGACGGAATATCAAAAAATGCTCCTTTAGTGAGCACCTACATTGTAATGAATGTATCCCCAAAATTTAATTTCTTTATGTCCGGTAGTTTTGGCTCGGCGTTGATGAGTCAGTCAGTCAGTCAGTCAGTGAGTCAGTCACTCAGTCAGGACAAGTTATTTTATACGTATAGACATATTCATAATTTTGAAAATGGAGTTAAGAATAATATTATTCAGTTTTGGACGTATGTTAAAAGTAAACAGGTTCATGTGGCAACTCATTTCTACTGAATGAAAAATTATTATACTCCTGGAAACATTGCGGACGGGTTTGCCGAGTACTTTTCATCGGTGTATGTCAACACGGATTTCACTTATAACGTGGAGCATCTCTATTTATATGAAGTTTCTGTTCTTCTCAAGGTCGATAAATTGAACATCACTCAGATAACGGTAGATGAAGTAAGAATAGTTATTTAAGAAGTCCAGTGGACCTGACATTCCAGCATACATAATCAAGGGCTGTGCTGATATACTGGTTGCTCAATTAATCTTTATAATCTATCATTATTTAAAGACATACTGCTTCCCGAAAAATTGTAAAATGGAAAATACAACTCCAATCCTAAAGGGAGGGAACTCAGAGATGATAGCAAACTATCGCCCTGCTTCAGTAATTAATGCTATAGCGAATGTATATCGGAACATACTGTATTATAGAATTTATGACCATATTAACGTAGAGCTATCACAATGTCAGCATGGCTTCATGCCCGGTGGATCTGTCATTACTAACTTACTGGGTTTTACTCAAGAGGTTTACAATGCATTAGACACTAAAAGAAGAACCGATGTAATATACATGGATCTAGAAAAGGCCTTTGATAAGGTGGATCATAAAATTATTTTGACAAAGCTGCATCAGTTTGGAGTTTCTAAACTATAACTTCAATTATTAATGAGTTCCTATTTAAAATATAAGCAGCAGTCTGTTTGTATCAAAAGTGAAATTTCACATAATTTTCTTAGTTCTTCTGGCCTGCCACAAAGGTCCAATCTTGGGCCTCCTCAGTTTCTAATTATGGTTAATGATTTGCCTGGAATAATTCGTTCCTCTGATTGTTTGTTGTTTGCTGACGACGTTAAGTTATATAAGACGATATACAAACACAGTGCCGTGAATTATTTGCAACAAAATATTAAACCTTACTGGACAGTAATAAAGAATCTTAGGAAGGGAGGAAGAAAGGAAATTAAGTGTTTT
Source organism: Anabrus simplex (assembly GCF_040414725.1). NCBI lineage: Eukaryota > Metazoa > Arthropoda > Insecta > Orthoptera > Tettigoniidae > Anabrus > Anabrus simplex. The sequence continues at coordinate 165,539,337 of NC_090265.1, read as the reverse complement.
GGGTCATTCAGGTGAACTCATAATAGATCTCAGGGAATCACTGGACAGGTGGAGGGAATATTTTGAAAATCTTTTCAAAGTAAAAGGAAATTTTCATAGTGGTGTCGCCAACAACGGAGCTCATGGCGAGGAGGAAAGTGATGTTGGTGAAATTACGCTTGAGGAAGTGGAAAGGATGCTGAATAAACTCCATTGTCATAAAGCAGCAGGAATAGATAAAATTAGACCTGAAATGGTGAAGTATAGTGGGAAGGGAGGGATGATATTGGCTTCATAGAATAATAAGATTAGCATAGAGTGTTGGTAAGGTACCTTTAAATTGGACAAAAGCAGTAATTGCACCTATCTATAAGCAAGGGAACAGAAAGGATTGCAACAACTATCGAGGTATCTCGTTAATTAGTATACCAAGCAAAGTATTCACTGGTGTCTTGGAAGCGAGGGTGCAATCAGTGGTTGGGAGGAAGTTGGACGAAAACCAGTGTGGTTTCAGATCACAGAGAGGCTGTCAGGATCAGATTTTCAGTATGCGCCAGGTAATTGAAAAATGCTACGAGAGGAATAGACAGTTGTGTTTATGTTTCGTAAATCTAGAGAAGCATATGACAGAGTACCGAGGGAAAAGGTGTCCACCCTACTGGGGGACTATGGAATTAAGGGTAGGTTATGAAAATCAATAAAAGGCATTTATGTTGACAATTGGGCTTCAGTGAGAATTGATGGTAGAATGAGTTCTTGGTTCAGGGTACTTACAGGGGTTACACAAGGCTGTAATCTTTCACCTTTGCTGTTCGTAGTATGCATGGATCATCTGCTGAAAGGTATAAAGTGGCAGGGAAGGATTCAGTTAGGTGGAAGTGTAGTAAGCAGTCCGGCTTATGCAGACGACTTGGTTTTAATGGCAGATTATGCCGAAAGCGTGCAGTCTCATATCTTGGAACTTGAAAATAGGTGCAATGAGTATCGTATGTAAATTATCTCTTCGAAGACTAAATTGATGTCAGTAGGTAAGCAATCCGCGAGAACTGAATGTCAGATTTGTGATACAAAGCTGCAACAGGTAGATAATTTTAAGTATTTAGGATGTATGTTCTCCCAGAATGGTAATATAGTAGGTGAGATTGAATCCAGGTGCAGTAAAGCTAATGCAGTGAGCTCGCAATTGGGAACAATAGTATTTTGTAAGAAGGAAATCAGCTCCCGAACGAAACTATCTTTACATTTGTCTGTTTTCAGACCAACTTTGCTTTACGGGAGCGAAAGCTGGGTGGCCTCAAGATATCTTATTCTTAAGTTAGAAGTAACGGACATGAAAGTAGCGAGAATGATTGCTGGTACAAACAGGTGTGAACAATGGCAGGAGAGTATTCAGAATGAGGGTATAAAGACTAAGTTAGGAATGAACTCGATAGATGAAGTTGTACGCCTAAACCGGCATCGGTGGTGGGGGTCATATGAGGTGAATGAAGGAGGATTGGTTACCTAGGAGAATAATGGACTCTGTTATGGAGGATAAGAAACGTAGAGGGAGACCAAGACGACGATGGTTAGACTCGGTTTCTAACGATTTCAAGATAAGAAGTACAGAACTAAATGAGGCCACAGCACTACTTGCAAATAGAGGACTGTTGCGACACTTAGTAAATTCACAGAGGCTTGCAGACTGAACACTGACAGACATAACGGTCTATAACGATGATATATGTATGTTTGTATGTATGCATGTATATATCAATAATACTATATAATGGTGTGGTAGCAATAAATTATTCCTAAATGCTAAGAAATGTAAAGTTCTTTTAATACCAGGAAAAGGGAATATATAAATCCGGCATATGATGTTGGTGAAACAACAATTGAAATTTAATTGTCTATTAATGATTTAAGAATTAAATTCGAAGCAAATTAACTTTAATGGACATATTGCAAAAGTATTGAGTCTATCTAACAAGAGGATTGGTTTTATTAGTAGAAATTCCAAATAATTTACTCAACCGGAAGTAAATGTTAAGTTGTATACAAGTTTAGTACGAAGAAAGTTAGGATATTCATCGGTAATCTGGGGCCCAATTTGTAAGGACCAAGCAGGTCACATTAAGACTGCACAAAATAAATTTCTAAGATATTTGTATTATAAAACTTTCACTATATTTTGTCCATTGAACATTTCAATCCGGTTTTTAGAAATTTGTTCAATTTCATGTCTTTGAAATACAGGAGAACTTTAATTTCGTTACAGATATTGAGGAAAATTTTGAATTGAAAAAACGACTGTCAAGAATTACTTACCTTCATCCCATTTCATGTACCACAAGTATCTTCACGTCAGCAAGTACTATTTCACATCCCAATATCTAGAAGCGTTCATCAGTCTAATTCACCACTAGTTAAAATATTATCGGTTTATAATTCAGTTAGTGCACAAGTTGAATTATTTGCTGGGGCTAGGTTGTTCAATAAGCAAATAAAAGCTAATCATTGTTAAATTCCTTTTTGCTGGAATCCTAGGTAATCATAAGGTTTTTTTGTTGGTGTTCGTTTTCCTAACTTCACTAATTTTCTGTGGCTGATGTATAAAAGCAAAGCTAACTCATCTCCGTACAGGCCATGAAGGCCCTGGGAGTGGTGAAAGGTAAAGGCGTTTACTGTTCGTAACCTCGGCACTTGATGGGGTAGACTGGTTAGCTCTACGCCCGGCCGCCTTTGCCCCCAGGAATTAACCTGGTACTAATTTTTGTGCAGGCTGCGTGAACCTCAGGGCGGCCAAATGCACCTCCGGAAGTGGAAATCACGAATTTCAAGCATACAGCCTGGCTGGGGACTGAACAGGAGTAGAGAGCTAAGATAGCGAAATCTTGTGGATAGGTAAAGACAGGTGGTTTCAGTGAGCACTTGGTACACCAAAGTAGTCGCATGGAGTCTACGTCTGCCATTCAGTGGAAACCAAGGCAACTGTCTATAGAAGTATGTCGAATGCATACCTGATACATACATTTTGGACACGTTGCATTAACATACCCTGCTCATTATTTATATCAATAAAAACTGTATCGCAGTATTCGCGAATTGGAAACAAAAGTGACTGAATGGGCTTTATTTCCAGGGGCCAAGGAAGTATTTCTTTTCTCGGCCAATTTATATTATTCAGCTAATAATTCGGACAGAATGGGTGGAGTTGGCTTCAAGTTAAAGAACAGCACGATGGGCGATTTAATATGGAAACACAAAATAATATAACAATGTTAGCCTTTCTTGACTACTTTCGTCATACGGGATCCGCCAAAAAAAAAAAAAAAAAAAGAGGACAGCAGAGCGCCCCAAGACCTGTCACCACAAACGTGAATCATTTATGACTTCTCTAACAGTTGTTACGTGTCTGGTTATGGAATAATGGTTCCTTATACGAAGAGCGTACTCTATTGTCTTGCACTTTATTTTTTTCTACCCAAATGAAGTACATTACACATCAGTTGTTACGTCCACCTCCTCAACATAATCTCCTTGTAACTGTATGCACTTTTGCTATCGATGGGTCAGTCTCTACAGACCTTCCTGAAACCATTCTTTCGGAGTGCTGGCTTGACAGCTGTGTACAGGTCTGCAAAATCCGCAAACCCGCGAGCACGCAGATGTTTCTTCATGTTCCCGAGCAGGTGATAATCACATTTCTTTGACGGTGGTCAGCCCCTATGCTTCCATTGCATCGATTGTTGTTTCGTTTGTGGCTCATGGTAATGGAGCCATGTCTCATCACCAGCCACATGCCTAGCCATTAAGTCGGCTGGATCTTGATCATGGCGTTGCAAGAGATCTCTGCACACGTCCACATACCTCTGATTTTCGTCTGCAGACAACAGTCTAGGCACCCACGTGGATGACACCATAACCAACTGTAAGTGGTCGTGTACGATCCGATGCAGGGTGTTTCGGCTAATTCCCGAAGCTGCCTCTATTTCCGTAAATGTGATGAATTTGTTTCCTTAGATGGCCTTTTCGAACCGGGCAAGTTTGCTGGTGTTGACACTGTCATATTCCTTCCAAAACTGGTTCCCTTGTTCACCGATGTGCGCCCTGTTTTCCAACCTTCCGCCCAGTTGTAAACTGTTTTCCGTGACGGCGCCTGTTCTCGACAGACTGCCACCAAGCGCCGATGCATTTCTGCAGTGGTCACGCCTTCTTTCCATAGGAACCAAGTCGTATAGCACTGCGCCTGACGGTTGCTTTCCATGTTGTCTGCTCCTACGCTGACAGTGTCGTTATGAAATGGCTGTGACGAGTGCATTCGTTGGCCCCTGTGCGTGTGCTGGCACCAAACGGTGGAGCAAGACACTAGTTACACGTCACCATCTTCAAACGTGAAATGTGAACCATACCCGGACGTACAAAAATAAAGTTTAAAAGAACATAGTACTCCCTCGTAACTTCGAAGATGCCGCACGGGATCCGAAACAGTGGTCTGGGTAGTCTACAGAGATCCCATTATCACCTCATTTTTGCCGTTTTGGTCGTGCCAGAGATTTAAACCTCCAACGACAATTTACTGTTATTCAGTCTGACACCAATACGTGTTTTGCAAAGGACACAAAATAGCTCACAAATTATTTGAAAAAGAAGAGTTGAATTATCGGTTTCGTAAAAAAATAACAATGTGCATAATAATATGAACGTGTTTATGTTCCTGGGAGTAAATTTAATACGTACTATGTTTTCCGTACAAATTGTTCCGTATTTTTGCCACTGGAAGTTTCACAAACGAGGTAACAATTTTGTCTTGAATATATTTTCTCTCCAGTCTGTACGATTGCCTCCATTCGACAAAATTTCTGCGGATGGTCTATCTAGCACCCAGAAGTAGTCCTTACTCGAATTTTTCTGACGCTCTAGGCTCTCCTCTGGAAGCAGGATATTGTTGGTGCATGTATATTCTGTTTTTCTTTATCTCTGCCATATGGCTGGGAAAGAGAGTCTTCAAAACTTATCGCGGAAAAATCATTCACCCTTCTGCAGCGAAACTTTCGAGATGGCCTAATTTAAAATCTATTCCCGTACACTTCCTGCTTCCCAGATCTCATGGACCCTTTATATGGATATGTTGAAAGAGCAAGTTTTCGAGAAGGAGGCCACATCAACAAACATTCCCGAACTACATGAGAAGATAGTGTAGTTTGTTGTGTTCTTATAGCGATCATTTTTCGTCAACATGTTCAACAATCTTCAGAAACGTTATGTAAAATGTGTGGCATGCGGTCGTACACATTTTTAACACATACTGTACCAACACATTTAGACTGCATTCCAGTATCGTTTGTTTTGTTGTATATAGTAGTTCGAGAGGAACCAGATCGTTTATTGTGTTTTTGATAGGAGGGCACTAAATTGTGAGGAAAGGTAATCCGGTACACCTGAATTGAGAACTCCGGCGGAATTGACGCAGTGATAATTGTACAAAACATAATTATCAAAATTAAGTTCACCATTTGCCCCTTTTTGTTAAGAAATATCACATGAAGCCACCCGACCTGCATTGTTATTTTCATTTCAGCTGTTTTCCAAAGGTAACATCAAGGTTCTGTGGCAATCCTGCCATTGCCCGTTAATGCGATAGCCTATTCACACACACACACACACACACACACACACACACACACACACACACACACACACACACACACACACACACACACACACACACACACATCCTGTGATAGATCTGAAGCTCGATTGTAGTAACAATTAATTTCCGCTCTTGTTTTAATCTCATCCCTTCCTAACTAGAAGTCAAAGGTCAAAACATATGGTCCCCCTCCCTGCATACGTCTGCTCTGCGCGCAGTACTGTTAGTCCATGGTAGAAAAGCATGGAAGTTACTCCAAAAGACATAGATGCATACGTTACTCGGGAAAGAAATTACTAATATAGTTACTTATCATTTAACTGATCGATACTGTTCTGTTCATAGCTTCCTTTGAGGTTTTGGACTCAATCCGAATTCATTTTGAAAAACGCTGGAATTATTACAGGCGATTTTATTAAGTATATATATATAGTCCACCTCTGTGGTGTAGTGGTTGGTGCGAATAGCTGCCACCTCCGGAGGCCCGGGTTCGATTCCCGGCTCTGCCACAAAATTTGAAAACTGGTACGAGGGCTGGAACGGGGTTCACTCAGCCTCGAGAGTTCAACTGAGTAGAGGTGGGTTCGATTCCCGCCTCAGCCATCCTGGAAGTGGTTTTCCGTGGTTTCCCACTTCTCCTCCAGGAAAATGCCGGGATAGTACCTAACTTAAGGCCACGGCCGCTTCCTTCCCTCTTCTTAATCTATCCCTTCCAAACTTCCCATCCCCCCGCAAGGCCCCTGTTCAGCATAGCAGGTGAGGCAGCTTGGGTTAGGTACTGGTCATCCTCCCCAGTTGTCTCCCCAGACCCAGAGTCTGAAGCTCCAGGACACTGCACTTGAGGCGGTAGAGGTGGGATCCCTCGCTGAGTCCGTGGGAAAAGCCGACCCTGGAGGGTAAACAGATTAAGAAAGAAAGAATATATATGTGTCTGCGTTTGTGTTCGGGGGGGAGGGCAAAATTTGCTCTCTACAGTTTGTAATAATAATAATAATAATAATAATAATAATAATAATAATAATAATAATAATAATAATAATAATAATAATAATAATATGGCTGTTGCTAGCTTGGTGACATCCTGGTAAGCCAGACCCCAACCAACGGGAGGTGGCTGGCGTCTGCCGTTGATTGATGGTGTTACTTGAAGTGAAACTTTATTTAGAGGATTCATAGCTATTCATTCATCCTACTCACAGGTCTCATTACCCAATCACTAATATTTTTGAAGAAAATCATTCATTCACTGAGCATAGTATCTAAGCACCGGGCTAGTTGGCCGTGTGTAACCACGCAGCTGTGAGCTTGCATCCGGGTTATAGTGGGTTCGAGCCCCACTGTTGGCAGTCCTGAAGATGGTTTTCTGTGGTTTCCCATTTTCAAACAAGGCACATGCTGGGGATGTACCTTAATTATGGCCATGGCTGATTCCTTCCCACTCCTAGTCCTTTCATGTTCCACCGTCGCCATAATACCTACAGTATCCGTGTTGACCCGACGTAAAGAAAGTTGAAAAAATGTGTCTAAGCAGTTAAATCATTTGAACTTACTGTAACTACTGAGCGAGTAGCAACGGGGATAATCAATCGACGAGAAGGAATTGCGTTTAATTCTGATTAGCGTCATCATTGTTGATATTGAGTTTTAATGTCTCTATTCCGATTTTTAAAAGAAAATTCGTAGAAATATTATTGGTTAAAATCTGCCCGCGGGGGAAGATATTAGATAATACCTGTTGTTTGACGCATTTGATATAGTTACTATTTTGCCAAATTTTAGTGTTTATGGTTGAATTACTCATAGTTTGTACAATATTCAGCTTTTGTTACACCATCCATTAGATCATAGAACAATATTCAACAATATTGTTCAATATTGATGAGTACTCGCCGCAAAATTATAGAAATATTTTAAAAATCTATTAAAAACGAATTAGTTATTTATCTGCTGCGTACAAAAAGCCGAACTTCAGCGAACGAATCCAATGTTTCTGAACATGGCCATGGCGCTTTTGTTTTTTAAAAGTAAAATAAAAGTAGTATTTAGTCAACTTTTCTCGTATTTTAAATGAAGTCCGCCTATGTGGTGTAGTGATTAGTGTGATTAGCTACCACCCCCAGAGGCCCGGCTTCGATTCCCGGCTCTGCCACGAAATTTGAAAAGTGGTACGAGGGCTGGAATGGGGTCCACTCAGCCTCTGGAGGTCAACTGAGTAGACGTGGGTTTGATTACCACCTCACCCATCCTGGAAGTTGTTTTCCGTGGTTTCTCACTTCTCCTCCAGGCAAATGCCGGTAAGGTACCTAACTTCAGCCCAAGGTCGCTTCCTTCCCTCTTCCTTGTCTATCACTTCCAATCTTACCATCCCCCCGCAAGGCCCCTCTTTAACATAGCAGGTGAGGCCTCCTGGGCGAGGTACTGGGCATCTTCCCCAGTTGCATCCCCCGACCCAAAGTCTCACACTCCAGGACACTGGCCTTGAGGCGGTAGAGGTGGTATCCCTCGCTGAATCCGAGGGGAAAACCAACCCTGGAGTGTAGGCAGATTAAGAAAGGAAAGAAAGAAAGAATTCAGTATTTAGACTACGCAAGGAATCCTTTCGACGATTTTATGCTCACCTATAGCTTGAAGACTTTTTGAGTTGTTAAGCATGAAACTGATATATTCTGCACAGTGATGCAATGTATATTATATACCGGGAATCTCACAGTTCATTAAGCAGAAAGAGATTATGTGTAAAACTATGTACAATGGCATACACCAGTCCCCAGGCATTATGGTGAAATAACCTGTAATATAGTATTTGTTTATTTGTGGAGGGTTAATCCAACGGGAACATATATATTAGCTGCTAATCCTACATGTTCCATGCATAATACATAATTTGACGTTATACATCCATTCGAGTTTTATTATGTGAAATTTAAATTATACAGCACTGTGCTGAAATGCATCGCATTCTGCGCCTGATGAGGTATTCACTTTCCACCTCCGTGTGTGATTTTCTCTTGTATGCTTCGTCTGTCCGTTGAGGAGGATCCTGACACAAAGTAAGTAAAAGCAATGCCAGATTCAGCTAGGGGCTCTGAGTTCACGAGCCCATGATCCTTTGGCCTTCAGCATGGCAGGTCATTTCCACAGCATCCACCCACAGGAGATGCGGTACTAAATGTTTAAGAAAGCCCGTATTTTTCCTTACTATATTAAACATTACCATATCACATTCAAGAGAAGAAAATTGTTCTTTGTCGTCCTACAGTACTGTATTTCAGCTAGAAATTCAAATTTGAGGAAGTTTATTTCTGAGATCTTAAGAAGTGTTTCAAATAATCGTCCGTCAGAAAATCACGCGCACAGCACTTTGGGTCACAATATTATTTGTAGCAAAATGACATGAATGTAATTAAATAACGTGTGTTCATAGGAAGAAAAAACGTGAGTAAAGAGGACGTGTCGTATCTCTTACGTATCCTCATAAATTTCCGTTTAGTTATGGGTTAATACGAGGGCTGTACATAAAGCACGTGGCAATATATTACGTGAAATTATGAAATTGTGTGAAATTTAAATTATACAGCACTGCGCTGAAGTGAATCGCATTCTGCGCCTGATGAGGTATTTAATGAAATAAGTAAAATTGCATTACATTCATTCAGTGTAGTCATCTGCAAAGTCTATTACACTTTTCCCAGTGTCAGGAAGCCGTTAGGGACCGTCGGCAAGTCGTTCTGTGTAATGACAGCAACGGAGCACCCTACTGCGTGTAGTACAGATACCATGTCAGAAAATCGGCGGCTTAGGAGGGGTTCTTTCAATTTTGGAAACAGGTTGAATTCACAATAACTCATGTCCGGTGAGTATGGAGAGTGTTCCAAGACCTCTCAATGCCACCGTTGCAATAAGAGCTTGACAACGTGCGTTGTCATGCAACACGATAGGGCGATCATCTCGCAATGAACGTGAACGTTTGTGCCATATCGCAGATATCGCTCCAGAAATCGGCAATATTAGTCACTGTTGAAGATTTGTCCCCCAGGCACAGCATGCGTAAGAATAACACCCTCCTGGTCGTGTGCCAGATTCAGCATAAGGTTACCAGACTGGGTTCCTGTCGAAATTTCTGGGTGACGCCATTCATTCGATTGACGCTTTAATTCAGCCACGTAGGCTCGTGTCCAAGTCTTCTCAATGGTGACAATACGGTGCAGAAATGAGTCTCCTCCTTTGCAGTACCTGTCCACGTGAATGCCAACCAGTGCATACCGGTGCCATTTTAGTACGTCGGTGAGTTGATGTAGAACCGCACGGGACGCACTTTTTCTCATGTTAAGACATTTCTTCAATATACTCCACACCACTTGATGACTAAGACCAAACTCTACGGATAATTCCCGGACAGTTCATCGATGGTCTACTGAAATGAGATCACTCAAGTTATTAATCAGATCTTGAGAATTGGACTGCCGACTAATGCGGTGTAAATCCGCAGTATCCTTCTGTCACGCACGGTACGCGTTGATCCATCGTGCAACGGTTCTATACGGCAATGCCTTCTCGCCACATGCTTCATATAATCCTAGATAATATTCTGATTTATTTTTGCCAAGGACAATCTCGGTTTGAATCCATGAACGCTGATCACCCTTTGAAAGCGTGCTTTAGAGCGGTGAAATCGATACTCTTCACCTCAACGCCACACATCAATAACACTCCCAACTGGATGCCCGTCAAATGTACACTACATACGACACCTGACCTATTTGCGCAATCCCAATCTCCTGCGAGAGTCTGGACTACGTTGCCACTGCTTAATTTACAGCCCTCGTATAGCAGCTATGGAAGAACTTCCGGAAGTGACATTCCCTACTCCTCACAGACATTCCAGTAATATTTGTTATAGAACAACATAAAGCTCTCCCAATAAAGCACGACACACTCACCTATAGTCACCTTCAGATGTCAAAATTAGTTAACACCAACTACATCTATTTGCAATACTATTTTGTTATTCTTCCATAGTTTATCCCGTACTATGTAGGGACGCTGTTCCGAATGAGTCCCTTCCATCGATTTCTGTCCTAGACTACTTCAGTACTTAGATTTTTCCATTAGCTCCTCTCATACCAGGTCCATCGCGTGTAATTATTTTGCCGACGTAGGCATTATCCCTTCTCATTAGATGGCTAAACCTCTTAATCTTATCTTCCGAATCTTTGCCCCATTGTTGGTAGCTTTCAGAGCGTCCGGTGCATGGTCTTGGTGGTGGCGATGCCTTCTGGAGAAACCACACATTCATTTAAGAATCCTAGCCTCTACTACCTCTAACCTGATGATTTCGTTCTTCAGTAGAGGCACCGTTTCAATTGCGTGCGGTATAGCTAATCTGACAGCTGTTCTATAATGTTTTTATTTAAGTTTTATCGACACCTTCCATCGCAGAGGACTCCTGACATCTCTATTTAATTTATCCATACTGCTTGGATTCTATAGGACACTTCCATTGCAAAATCTCCATCCTGTTGTATAATCGATCCCCAGCAACCAAACTCAGTAACAGATTTGGTAGCATCACCTTACAATTCCAGAGCTGACACTTGCCCTTCGTCTGTTCTACAGTATAGATACTAGGTTTTGATTCAGCACAGAAGATTTCTCCAATCTGTCTACTTGCTTGCGACTATTTCTTAAATGAGCACACAGCGCGATATCATCTTCGTATAACATGGTCCTCATACAGTGTGATTCAGCAGCCTCTTCCAATATCGTTTGTTGCAGCTAACGTGCACATGGTTATAGAAGTGCTATTCCCCCGCAGGCGTACTGTATCGTACGAATGTTTAGTGAGCACATTTTGCACACGATTCTGAACTCTAGCAAAATTTTATATTATCCGTTCGCAAAACATGACGCTCTGAAATCATGTAGCAACGTCCTTTTACCATGTAACTATGTCAATGTGCCGTGCCTCCTGACCGAGTGCAACGAAGAGGGGAATCAATGCATAAAACTAGGTAACAGTGCAGTAATTAATGTCTTAAACACCGAACCGGATGGCGTATGCACTCTGCTCTCGTCGTACTACTAACATGTTTACAGCAATGCAGCGTAGCAGATGTGGTTAGGCGTTCGCCTAGCAATCGACGGAATGTGCCGGTGTCGGTTCGAATCCTGCATCGTTCAAATACTTTTTCATCGGTATGATATATGAATACGTAAACACAAGCCCACATTTGACATACTCATAATCATCATCATCATCACTTTACCCTCCAGGGTTGGCTTTTCCCTCGGACTCAGCGAGGGATCCCACCTCTACCGCCTCAAGGGCAGTGTCCTGGAGCTTCAGACTTTGGGTCGGGGATACAACTGAGGAGAATGACCAGTACCTCGCCCAGGCTGCCTCACCTGCTATGCTGAACAGGGGCCTTGTAGAGGGATGGGGAGATTGGATGGGACAGGCAAGGAAGAGGGAAGGAAGCGGCCGTGGCCTTAAGTGAGGTACCATCCCGGCATTTGCCTGGAAGAGAAGTGGGAAACCACGGAAAACTACTTCCAGGATGGCTGAGGTGGGAATCGAACCCACCTCTACTCAGTTGACCTCCCGAGGCTGAGTGGACCCCGCTCCAGCCCTCGTACCACTTTTCAAATTTCGTGGCAGAGCCGGGAATCGAACCCGGACCTCCGGGGTGGCAGCTAATCACGTTAACCACTACACCACAGAGGCTACTTTGACATATTCAAACAGCATAATGACGCTGTTATTCATCTTGTGCCCTGCGCATACACCGCTGGAAGGGCCTGAATGTACTGTAATCTCTGCTGTCATTTGGCATGTTTACCACATAGGAATACGTTGACATGCTCTTCATTTATGGGGAAGCAAGACAAATCGCGTGCGAGGCACCAGGAACTGTATCCCGACAGGCGACACCCGGCTGCTACGATATTCCGCCGTGTTGAAAGACGCCTAAGGACAAAAGGCGTGATTTCCAACCAGCCGCCAGCCCGCGATATGCCTGTTACATCGGGTGAAACAGAAGAGGCCGTTCTGGAGGCAGCACATAATAATCCACACATCAGTACAAGGGCGACTGCACGACAGGTGAACACCACCTAGTCGTCCGTCTGGAGAATACTGCATGAACATAATTTCACCCATACCATCTTCAGCTACACCAAGAAATCCATGGTCCATTTTTCTAAGCTCGAATGGGGTCTGTCGGTGACTATTAGGCAGGCTGCACAATGATGCAGCATTCGTATCAGTTCTGACCGGGGCGAATGACTCATTGTAATTACGCTAATTTTCCATTTGGAAAACATTTCTACGCTCATATCATCTACAACGAAGATTCTGATTAAATATTACTATTCTTTCAAAAAATAGGTTTATCTAGCAAACGACTGCCTTTCACTGCATCTATGTTGAGTTAAGATACGCGTTTAATCACAGCACCTTCTCGAATTTGGCTGTGTCCCCCATAGTTTACTCCCGCCATCCATACGCAACCCTCACTCTACTCACAAGCCGTGCGCCACAGTTCTCTACCCGCACATCTAGTCGCGTAGTGGGGGACATGCCGAGCATGCTGGTGCCTAAATAATTCAACCTCAGTTCAAGGAAAAGCGATCAGAGGGCGAAATCTGCACATTGTGTGCTAGTGAGTGAGTACCGAGACACTGTAATAGGTGGTCATTGGAGAGCGGCAGCATTAGACACGTGCAACTTGAATGTGGTGTCGGCTTGCCTACTAACATGGTTTGCATCTCGTTCTCCACTGAAGAAATCTGTTTCATCGACACAGAATCTTAGCTGCACGCTCACGTAACCTCAAATCACACTGTACAGTGATATCAAGCTATCGTCCCGCACTGAATTTATGCCGTGTTATTTGCGTTTTGGCGTGGATTACTGTATAAAGTACAGTATTTATAGATCTTTCGATACTTAGCTAGCCCACACTAAACGCCTTCGTTTGATATGGTTGGCACTGTTTCACAACCCGTGAAGCTCAAACTGAGGATAATAATCCCGTCTTTGTATGTCTAAGAAATTTACATAATTCGGAAGCTGCCACATAAAAAAACGTAGCAAAATGTTTCTAAATAATTTTATGTAGTCAAGCACGGTATTTCAGTACATTGCCTCCATTTATCACCACACACAGAAATAATATTTACGGCCGTTTAACGTGCAGATAGCAACTTGTCACCTCCAAGACTGACCAGGGTGCGCGTTTGTCTGCCCTATTTATTTAAAACTGGCACAAGATGGCTGACCCTAGAAACCTCACAGACAGGATATCAATGTATTCCATTGATAACACGAATATCAGTGAAGCATTGCGTTCGAGAGTTAGCTGAGGTAATCTCATGTGTCTTGATTGTATAAGGAAATGAGTTCGATCTTAAACTTCTTGCAATTGCCCAAAGAGTCATGCCTGCATTTGAGGCAATCGGGGGAATTCCCGTACCAGGCCATGTGTTCTGTGTATCGCGCGGGGACGCTTCCTTTATGTGATAGTATCACAACTGCGTAATTTACATTACTCGGGAATACATAGCACATCCCTTCCGGTACACTTTTCGTCTGAATTCTGAAGGAGCATATAGTGTTACATTAGTTATCCTAATTACAGTAAATTCGTCGCCATAAGACCTATCTGTGTCGGTGCGACGTAAAGCCCCTAGCAAAAAAAACAGTAAAAATCGAGGTGTAAATTTAATTTAACTCAGCTTTTTCGTCCCGTTAGGCTGGCTATCCACAGAACATTTCTGTGCGGAATGTTGGCTCTCTGCGATTTTCACCCCCACGACATTATCAGTTGGTACGCGTTCGAGACCTGCCCTCTTCTATTGTCGTCGCACAATTATCTTCATCGCACTCGCTCCTTGCGTGGAAATGTCCATGGCATCAGTCCTCACGCGTCCCCCTCTCGTATCCGCGCACGCCAAATACAGGGCATGTTGAATATGTTTTTTAAAAAATATATGCCTGGTTCACTAACGCATGGCTCTGATACGGCACAATATATTACTTCACTATATCCAGTTTCCATTTCCCCTTAATGTTAAGAACAAATGATACTTAGATATTATTACCGTAACAATTACAATTAGGTAATTCGAAAGTTTAAGGGATAAGGATGTTGAATTTTTAATGATGAAAACCTTTATTTTAAATTTAATTAGTTAGTTACCAGTCCTTCTTAAGGGGTCTATTGGCACCAAGTAGAGTAGGCTTCGTCTTAACAGTGGCTAGTTTTGGCTAGTCTTGCAGGTCTATATTCGGAAGGTGGAGTGGTTGACTCCCACCGTCGGCTGCCCTGCGAATAGTTTTCCGTGGTTTTCCATTCTCCTGCACTAAGGCGAACGCCGTAAGATACCTTAAATAGGCCACGACCGCATCCAACTTACATTCCCAGCAAATCGTATCACCTTGACAAAGCTCCCTGGCCTGAGAGAAGGGCTTGTCGTCTAAGAGGCTCGGCGTACCTTCACCGGGTACGCAATGAAAGTGTTATACCATACCATACGTTTCTACGGGGATGAAAAGCATCGTGCATGATTAGCGTTAGCCGACAAACATTGCGAGAAGGTGATAGTACTTCACCTCTCAGTTTTCTTGTCCAATGTATGTAAACAAGCATGGCATATAATCCAAATAATGATTAGAGCTGCAATGGTATTATTAACGAAAGATAACTTGTGAAATATTCAAAGTAAATTGCAACGAAATTTAAAAAGTATTTGGTGATATTTTGAGCACAAATTCTGAGCATCTGGATGAATATGATGTCGAAAATAACACATTATAAGGCATCATGTGCAGTCAGAAGAGCAACATTCTTATGGCAGTGAAAAACGATAGAAACATGCTATTCCTGACAAGAACAGTACCACTTCTTTCCGTAGCTGGTACGTGCGGGATATTAACCCAGTTTTGGAACATTTTTAGTGGATATATAGGTTGTGTAGTCAGACTTGCGAATATGTGCGAATAACAAGTTTCTTTAAAAATGACCCGTAACTAAAAATATTGGTTTTGCGCATCATCTGGGATATGCAGTTTTTCGCTTTGCAATTTTGAATAATTAAATTTTTTTATAGCAAATTGGAATTCTGCTTCCAAAATTAATCAACGATACCGTGTTTCACTCAGATCAGTCAAAAATAAGAAATCTGACATTTTTGCCACCAACTTTTATTATTATTATTTATTTAACTTACCACATGTCATACATATATTATGGATGGTCTAGTGAAAAAGTTTCGACTTGTTAAAATGAAGGATGGCAAATTAGGATAGACACAATATTATTTACTGCTTCACTTAAAAGATTCAATGAAGTAAGTTCAGCCGGTTTGCTATAGAGTGAATAAAATGCTTTCAAAACTGATAAAATAACATTTTGGAGCCTCCAAAATTTTGAAATAAGATGCTGAATGGCAGTTTGGTATCGCTAAAATCTTTCTTATGGCTCTATATAACAATGGGAATAAGTTTCATCACAACCATATCAGCCCTCAAAAATCACCGATTTCTTCCTTAAATCGGTAGGAGAGGATTTAACCATTAGAGAGTTAAATACGACCTAATTTTATCATTGTTTCCCTTAATCATCCTGGTGGTGTCCGGCTCCATGGCAAAATGGTTAGCGTGCTGGCCTTTGGTCACAGGGGTCACGGGTTCGATTCCCGGCAGGGTCGGGAATTTTAACCATCATTGGTTAATTTCACTGGCACTGGGGCTGGGTGAATGTGTCGTCTTCATCATCATTTCATCCTAATCACGACGCGCAGGTCACCTACGGGTGTCAAATCGAATGACCTGCACCTGGCGAGCCGAACATGTCCTCGGACACACCCGGCACTAAAAGCCATACGCCATTTCATCCTGGTGGTGTTGCGTACAGCCAAGCTCATGGGGAGGAGGAAAATGATGCTGGTGAAATTATACTTGAGGAAGTGGAAAGGATGGTAAAAAAAAACCTCCATTGTCACAAGCCAGCAGGAATAGATGAAATTACACCTGAAATGGTGAAGTATAGTGGGAAGGCAGGGATGAAATGGCTTCATAGAGTAGTAAAATTAGCGTGGAGTGCTGGTAAGGTATCTTCAGTTTGGACACAAGCCGTAATTGCACATATCTATAAGCAAGGGAACAGGAAGGATTGCTACAACTATCGAGGTATTTCATTGATCAGTATACCAGGCAAAGTATTCACTGGCATCTTGGAAGGGAGGGTGCGATCAGTAGTTGAGACGAAGTTGGATGAAAACCAGTGTGGTTTCAGATCACAGATAGCCTGTCAGGATCAGATTTTCAGTATGCGCCAGGTAATTGAAAAAGGCTGCGAGAGGAATAGGCAGTTTTGTTTATGTTTCGTAGATCTAGAGAAAGCATATGACAGGGTACAGAGGGAAAAGATGTTCACTATTCTGGGGGACTATGGAATTAAAGGTAGATTATTAAAATCAATCAAAGGCTTTTATGTTGACAATTGTCCTTCAGTGAGAATTGATGGTAGAATGAGTTCTTGGTTCAGGGTACTTACAGGGGTTAGACAAGGCCGTAATCTTTCACCTTTGCTGTTCGTAGTTGACATGGATCATCTGCTGAAAGGTATAAAATGGCAGGGACGGATTCAGTTAGGTGGAAATGTAGTAAGCAGTTTGGCCTATGCTGACGACTTGGTCTTAATAGCAGACTGTGCCGAAAGCCTGCAGTGTTATATCTTGGAACTTGAAAATAGGTGGAATGAGTATGGTATGAAAATTAGCCTCTCGAAGAATAAATTGATGTCAGTAGGTAAGAAATTCAACAGAATTGAATGTCAGATTGCTGATACAAAGCTAGAACAGGTTGATAATTTCAAGTATTTAGGTTGTGTGTTCTCCCAGGATGGTAATATAGTAAGTGAGATTGAATCAAGGTGTAGTAAAGCTAATGTAGTCAGCTCGCAATTGCGATCAGCAGTATTCTGTAAGAAGGAAGTCAGCTCCCAGACGAAACTATCTTTACATCGGTCTGTTTTCAGACCAACATTGCTTTACGGGAGCGAAAGCTGGGTGGACTCAGGATATCTTATTCATAAGTTAGAAGTAACAGACATGAAAGTAGCAAGAATGATAGCTGGTACAAACAGGTGGGAACAATGGCAGGAGGGTACTCGGAATGAGGAAATAAAGGCTATTGTAGGAATGAACTCGATGGATGAAGCTGTACGCATAAACCGGCTTCGGTGGTGGGGTCATGTGAGGCGAATGGAGGAGGATAGGTTACCTAGGAGAATAATGGACTCTGCTATGGAGGGTAAGAGAAGTAGAAGGAGACCAAGACGACGATGGTTAGACTCGGTTTCTAACGATTACAGATAAGAAGTATGGAACTAAATGAGGCCAAAACACTAGTTGCAAATCGAGGATTGTGGCTACGTTTAGTAAATTCACAGAGGCTTGCAGACTGAACACTGAAAGGCATAACAGTCTGTAATGATAATGATATGAGGATGATTCCCTTAATATTGCTATCTTGTTACAAGTAGGAAAATGTGGTAACTGTGCCTTGACTGACTAGGAGTTTCAAACCTGTTGTTTTGTAGACCTTTTAACGCGATAACCGAATATTCTCTGAAAATCTATCTATGATGAACGTAAGAAAGCATTGCGATCAACTATTAAACAATATGATAAAGTAATACAGAATTTGATGTAAAAACTTGTGATGAAAAGATACAAAACTAAACTGAAATTTACAAATTCTGAAAATTTGAGTTTACTTTATAAAGATGTACTTTTAAAATATTAATTCATTTCTAAAATAAATCTTAATTGAAAACTATTTATTTATTTATTTATTTATTTATTTATTTATTTATTTATTTATTTATTTATTTATTTATTTATTTATTTATTTATTTATTTATTTATTTATTTATTTATTTATTTGGGCTTCCAAAACAGTGAGATGCCGAATTTCAGAGTTCCGAAATGAAAAATATATTTACTATGGAGTAGCAAAGAGCAAACATAAAAAAATATATGAAAGAGCAACGAAAAAATCATCTAATGCCAAAAGTAGGAAGAAAATTAAAAACTACCAAATAATTGTAGATACACAACAATTAACAATAAACATAAGGGCAAAAGAAAAGTACGAGGAAAATTAAAGATTGAAAGTGAAACGAAGAGAAGAAATCATTGCCAGGCACTGTAGGATAAATACAGATAATTCACATAAGTAACGGTATAGTAGAGCAAAAATAAATGTATATTTAATTATGTACAACAGAGGAGACAGCAACGAGAAGAGGAAAAAGGAATATGAAGGGTTAAGTTCATGAAGAATCTATTAAAGGATACGTACTAACAAAAGTACAAACGGACACGACAATAGATATTAAAGTAATGTTAGTGTTTAATGTACTGTACATAAATAATGGATAAAACGGATACATTTTCAGGCAAAATGGCATTTTATAGAGGAATCTTCAAGATCAACTGACATTGGAAGAGTTAAGCCCGAATATGTACATGTTCTCATATATTGTCATAACAGAAGTCACCAATGGCACAGAAATGGGCTGTAAACATAGTCCATGTTCTTATCTCAGCCAGTTTTCCACTCTTAAGAGGATCTCAGGTAGTTCTGTGAGATTGTACAGCCCTGAGTTCAGTGTAAGGAGAAATAATCTATGGCTGTATACGTTATTAGGTCTAAGTTTAGGGGGATCAAAGTATCTTCCACGAGGAATTACAAACGAGGCGCGATCTATTAGGTGGCGCTATTCATTCATCTCTTTGTGGGCTCTACGTGGCTTTAAGCAAGATATCTGCAAGGAATTACACCTGCAAACGGCAAGAAATTTCTCTCTTTGAAACGTTTCTTGGAATTAAGTTCTCTGGGTTGGCCGTAGACTGAAGGATTTTACAGATACATCTTCCTTTGTGAGTAAAGACAATGTACCTCAGAGCCAGCAGGTTAAACACTGTGAGAGCCCAACTAAAACACAAAGCTTCGTATTATTATTTATAACGTTACATAGGTTATTCCGCAAATGAAAAGTTAGTAATTGTTAATTCGCATGACGGTAATGCATTTACAGTGCTCAAAACATTGTCAGTCGTAGTGTTAAAGCAACGAGAATATTTAACTTGTGTGTGCATTTGTATGTGATGGGCTGTATTTACAATGTTAAGCAAGAAGTAAGTCATAGTACTCCTCAATCTTATGTACAGTAAGTTACATATTTGAAGATGTGTGTAAATTCCTTTATAAGTGATTATGTTGTAATTGTGGGAGACGAGGGTGTATGATCTGCTCACGTCAGTGGCTTAGCTGCTGGTTTCCCCAATCACCAGGCTGTGGTTGGAATCCCGGCCAATCGTGGGTTGATATCTTTATTTCGAAAATCACGTGGTGTCAGGAAGGGCATTCGGTTTTAAATCCTCGGTCAAAACCAAAATGAACCTGAGTGGCTCCAGTGAGCCCAGAAATAAGTGGAACAAACTGAAAAAGGTGCCTTGTAACTATAATTGTGCTATACTATTTATAATTTAATAGTTTCTAAATTTTGAGTGAATTTATAAGTGTCTACTTTGTAATAATGTTATTTTAAGTTATTTTCCACGAATTCACATTCATTTTTCTGCGACTGCTTTTAAGGATTATGTTACACTGCACGCTCGCCATTTTTTAATGTTATGTCTTTTTTGTTTCTTGTTTTAACTTACTTTTTTTTTCCTTAACTTGAAACTAATTGTTTCGATATATTTTCTTGTAATACTTTATTTTCATGGAATTATCGCTATCGTGTTGTTGTTATGAATTCAAATTTCAATTTTACTTCGTTTTCGTACTATTATAAGTAAGCATTGCTACCGCGAAATCTCCCAACTGCAATGCATTTTTAATAATCTATATTATTGCCAATATTACTGGGGGTTTATCTGAAACCGAAACCGTGATTTTGCATTCCCGCAAAATATGCACATCCAAAATTAATGGAAATCTACCATCCTTAATGGAAGTCAATTTCTAAAACTTTTCCCCATGCGCATCATTTGGATAGGAGGATTAATAAAAGAGATATCATGAACGGTCGGTTTTTCAGGATAAGTCCAACGGACATAGACCAAAAGGTGTTGTACGTGGAGAAGATTCCTTATCTATCTATATAAATAAACCCGTAATTACTGTGTGTCTACAATGACTATTTTGGCGAAATCTTCGCACAGGTATCCGTTTAAAGGGTAATAATGACCATCTTCATACTTTTTAGCTAGGGTGTCTGTTTGTTGGTTTGTCCGTTTGTCCGTTTGTCTGTTTATTTGTCTGAGTCCTTATAACTTGAAAACTATTGGATATATTTCTGATATATTTCTGATATATTTAGAATCCACCTGTCCTTGGGTAGGTTTTCGGGCCATTAGTACTAGGGGTTTATCCGAAGCCGAAACCGCGATTTTGCACTCGAGCAAGATATGCACATCCGAAATTAATGAAAGTGTACCATCCTTAATGGAAATCAATTTCTAAAACATTTTTTCTCATGCGCATCATTTCGATAGGAGGATTAACAATGGAGATTTCATGAACGGTCAGTTTTTCAGGCTAAGTCCAGCGGACGTAGCTCAAAAGGTGTTGTACGTGGAGCAGATTCCTTATCTATATAAATAAAATCGTAACTACCGTGTGTCTACATTGACTATTTTGGCGGAATTTTATTTTTGTAGCTGTCATATAAGTACCCAAAAGTAATGCACAGTGAGAAAACCTTACCCAAATTTCACTCTATTCAACGTTTGTAACTCAATCTTACCCACAAATGGATGAGACAGGATTAAATATCTTAAGGCCACCCATTTAGATTTAGATATGAATATATATCACTTGGACGAAACGAATGGCAGTTCTTGGTATGTTTTATCACGTTGCGGTCGATAGGTATACTAATTTTACCTCGCGCACCGGGCTCCGGTCTCACACGAAAATGGTAGATACGCGCGCCACTCACTATTGCACTACATATCTTGAGTAATACTTATGTAGTCTATTTTAGAACTTCATAATTTACAGTCAGTTATTCGCTAGTTTATATAGTTTTCAAATTATTCAAGGAAGGTCTGTACATTTTTCTTGGGAGTCAAACCCAGATCTCCAAAAATGACTGCTAATAATATATTGAACTGGGCAGTCGCATGTCTTGCCTAGATTTCTTTCTTTCATTCTTTCTTTTTTGCTACTGTTTTAATGTCAGAATCTGGTGCATGAGGGAAGGCTAGGAATGGGAAGGTAGTGGCCGTGACCTTAATTGTACAGTCCCAGCATTTGCCTAGTGTGAAAATGGGGAAACTGCGGGTTACCATACTCAGGACTGCCCACGGTGTACCTAGAAATTACTGCGTTTTGATTTGATTACTTTCTTTAAAGAACATCGGTTTCCGTCCCAAGTACGGTTGCGCAACTACAGACGTGTTCTACGTGAAATTGGGCACTAATGTTCATGAAGTAACACATGAACGAGTTGCAAAGAAGAGGAGGGGAATTCGGATTAAATCTCGGTATGGGAAAGTGATCGACCTCGGTAACAATGAGAATGTTCAAGACTAAAACTGGAAAAAACGTCTTTCAAATTTTAAGGCTACAAAAAATGACACTTCCAATTCGATGCACTAAAAGAGTTGACTTAACCGAATCAGATAGAGAAAATCCAGCGTTAATTTAAGATGGACCTAACTACAGAAGGGAAATCATTACATCATTAATGGTATGTAATTCACATAAGAACATCCATGTAAATCACAGGAAGATCTTACATAAAATATGTTGCATACCTATGGGGATTCTGTGGCGAAATATAGAGGTGCTGAAGTGTCTCAAAGAACTCTTGTGCAAAGAGACTATTTACCACGAGATGAAGATACGTGTAATCATAGCGTGACATTTGGCATTCCTTTTTGATATTTCATTCTGTTGAAATACACATTGTAATTTTTTCACTGGATTGAGTTTCTGACGTTTTCTTGCTAGATAAATCATTTTCTTTACTTCCTGATTGTTTCAGTTTGGGGCAAAGCAGGCTGCTTCCAAGTATGTGCTGTCAAACTAGCCTTCTCCAATTTTGAATTCACACTAATCATTGGAAGTAAATATACGAATATGATCTCGGTATTTTGTCACATTCATTAAACTATGTTTATAAATTATTAATCCCAACAACACTGATTATTTCAACGATTTGAAAATGTTTACACTCACTAATGTTTTATCAATTTATCATTTGTTAGTTATCATTAAAAAATGGACACTTTTACACTAGAGGTTACAAACTACATCTCTGCGACAACACGGAGTTTCGTGTCACAAAGCGCAAATGAGAAGCTATTGCGTGATAATCATTGACAGTTATTCTTATTTCTATATAGCCTGATACTGATTTTCAGTTTCTTTGGCACAACGCACGATCCACTACTTGATATTTAGCTTGGGAGGAGTGTGTGTTCGTGCTGAGCTTCACTACCGCAACAATTACTTACTTCAAGATTGAGATACAATGTGGAACAAGTCCATAGAAAATTATTATGATTGCGTAGGAAACGGCATGGTGCCTAATAATGGTTCATCAATGCTTAATAAAAATGTCATAAGGAAAGTAGTTCAATTTTCAGTTAAAAACAGAGGCATTACTTTTGTGCAACTTTGGCGGTGATTATAGTGGTTTTTGTTTTCAGGGTAAGTACATCTATAAACTACACCATATTTATATCGGTTGATTGGGGTCTATATTCCCGCCAGCTCGTGAGGGTAAAATATTAACTTCGTCCTTAAAATGTAATAATAATATCGCAGGTTCCGTTGAAGAGTAAGACCATGTGCATTAAAACATTGTTTAACCCCCAAACTCTACCAATGCATTTCATCGTACGTTATATCACAAAAATAATCCCTGTCATTAATAGTTATATTACCTTACAGCTGCATATCACTACCTACATTTCAGAATAAAACTCAGAAATAATCCTTACACTAGTTTATTAGCATGCTAGTTTCATATGAAAGAAAATAAAATTAAAATATATGTTGTAGAGAAAAGAAAATGCAAATACGATAATTATCCATCTTATATACATAGATTCTTTCTGTCGACATAGTTGGAATTGGGTCTTTTGTATTCTTATATTCATCATTTACCATTAATGCTTCGATGAATTAATTAAATCCATCATTTCGCATAAATATTGTTCATAGAGATATTTTTTCTAAGGTCATATTCTTTATTTTGCTTTGGATGTGGAGGATTCTTCATATTTCATACTTGGGTTTTCGTGTTCGTCTTACAAGATACGACATAATTAACAAGTTTCTTCATTGTGGCTTTAAACTGTTACTACACACTAAAATATTATTATAATCAGGGATACTAACTAGACAATGTTATATCAATTCGTGTTTGACATTGGAAATCTATATATATAAAATAAGAGTTTTGTCTGTACATTGCTCAGAATTTGAAAAGAATGGTATTTCTGTATCGGTCATGTCCACAGTAACAAGAAAATGCATTTTTACTTTTCCGTAATTTCTGTCTGTCTGTCTGTCTGTCTGTCTGTCTGTCTGTCTGTCTGTCTGTCTGTCTGTCTGTCTGTCTGTCTGTCTGTCTGTCTGTCTGTCTGTCTGTCTGTCTGTACACGCATCACGAGAAAACGGCTCAGGAGAATTTAATGAAAATCGGAATGTAAAGTCGGGCGATGAACCGCTACAATCCAGGCTATAAATTATTTTAATCACGCCGAGTGAAATGGTAGTTCAGGGGAAGGACTGAAATTTAATTCTCAAATATTTATGTTATTAGTGGTCATGTCTTAATGAAAATCACTAGGCAAAGATGGAAAATAAGTCGCTATAATATAGGCTATACACGACGAGAAAAATGGTAGTTTAGGGGAAGGCCTAAAATTTAATTGTCAAATATTTATTTTATTAGTGGTCGTATCTTCACGAAAATTGGTATGCAACGTCGGATAATAGGTCGCTATAATCTATGCTATCAATAATGTTATTCCCACTGAGTGAAATGGTAGTTTAGGTGAAGGCCTGAAATGTAATCTATATATATTGTACCCGTAAAAATGTGTTCATATCCTTAAGGCGCTTGATATTAAATGAACGAGCATGACTCTTAATCTCGGTTGTGGCTTTATCATTGGAGCTGGTACAGAGAGAGGTATAGTTATCAAATTGAGAGATTATTTTGATAAATTGAGTTTATTGATCATCAAAAGCAAGTTCATATCACCTTCATACAGCAGCGTGGGAATGTCGTGGCTGGTTGGTACCTCCAAGCCCTGGGATGGTGCTGGACATCGACTGGGCAGGGACCACACCTGCTCGGATGAGGAGTTCTGGAACGTCTGGAGGTTCTGGAAGTGTCTCGACGTTCTGGAAGTCTCGACGTTCTGGAATGTCTCGAAGATTGGCACGCGTTCCTGGGTTCGATTCGAGACGTAATTCACACCTGAATTTCCTGTACGGCACTCCACACATTCAGGGCACTGTCTGAACAGATATGACCTTTTAATTATGATTACTGCAAAAACGTTCTAGAATAATCACTCGAAGAACAAGTACTGGTAGAAATGCAAGTTCATAAGGCAAGCTCACTGTAAATCAGAATGTTCTAGGGGATTACTGTTACTGCAGTCCTAAATGCACAGTTCTGAAGGTTTAAAACATATTGGCAATGAACTGAATAAGTAGCACTCGGAAAACTTGTCCTGTTGCATTAATAAGCGAAGTGAATAGCCATTAAAGAAAATAATATTTGAAAGAAAAAGTCTGACTTCATAAATTATGGATCACTTAAAATACTGGAAAGTTCTAGGCTTTAGGGAAATGCGATATGCGTATTCCGAATTGTCACAGTCTTTAAGAATCAAAACATAAGTCCCTGTGCAGCACTTGGAAAGCATTGCATATTTCACAATTAAACGTAATGTTTAATGTCCCCTAAGTTCAATGTTCCAGAAATTGATTCAAAAATATAAGTTCGAATAATTTCGAAACGTTAGTTCAATGCGATACACAACACGCGTGAAATTCAATCGTCGTCGAATAAGTAAGTCCTTATGCGGCACTTCAAAAAAAAAAACGTTCCAATGTGTAGAAATAACAAAGTTCCAATGTGCCAAAATGTTAAAGTCCCAACACGACACTCGAAGAAAATAAAGTTCCAACGTGTCGAAATGTTAAAGTCCCAACACGACACTCGAAGAAAATAAAGTTTCGATGACAATGTTCCAGTATGTCACCTTGAGAAATGATAAAGTCTTATCGCGACACTTGGCGAAAATAACTAGTTCCAATGAGACGCTTCAGGAAAAAAACAAAGTTATTATATGGCACTTTAAGAAAATATCAAAGTCCAATCACGACACACGAAAGAAAAACAAAGTCCCAATGTGTCAATATGACTAAGTTCCAATACGATGCTCTCAAAAGTAAAGTCCCATTCAGGCACTTCAAGAATATGATAAAGTCTTGATACAGCACTTAGAGAAAATACCGAACTTGTATTTCGCAGATTGTCGACTAGAAGTTCGACACGCACAACACTTCTCTTGTCACCCGTGTCGCAGAGACGGCGGAGTGACAGACACTGAATTCGTAGGTCGGGTGGGCCTCCTTTTATACACGTTCGCATGGAAGTGTCTAGAACTCGGGTACTGTCTACCCTTATAACTTCTATAATACTCGGCGGATTTTCTTGAAATCTGAAGATATGATGTCCATTGTAAAGGCTTTCAAGTTGGCAGTGTCAAAATAGCGATGAATTAGCTCAAAATGTACTTTTGAGGACGAGCTGGATCATTACCATATATGGTAGCGGATAGCTGGCTTACGGCGCCCACGTCACTCGCTGGGTACGTCACTGCGTTCGGCGGGCTGCCTACCTTCCATCTCGCGCGAAGTTCAACAAACATACTTCGGACTTCTGTCGTAGCGGTGTTCCCGGCACATGTCCCCCCTCTTAGGGCAAAGAAAATTCGACAAGGATTTTCTTTAGGCTTCTCTCTCGAAGTATGTTTTTAAGCTAGAAGCATTATATATTCCCTCGGCGGTTCCATCTAATTTATCCGCTTTGTACGCGCCATTGGCGAGGTTTTCTCCAATTTATAAGGTACTATGAACAATGGGCAAAACTTTGCATAAACTCTTCTTTCCGGATGCGACACGGCTGGTTTGCGAATGAGTACAAGATCGCCGACCTGCAATGGTTGTCTAAATGCACGACGTTGTTGTCTTCTCTCCCTAAGCTGAGCTGCATGTCTTAGCTTGCCTAAGGCATTTCCTATCCTTGTTTGTTGGTTAATGTCCACCTCAGGGGGAGCGTGTAACCATTGGTCCCATGGTCGGTCAGGTGTTATACCTCTGTGAAGTCTTAGTGGAATGTCCCGAGTTGACTCATGGGTCGTAGAGTTTATGATCTCCTGCATGATTGGAAGCACCTCTATCCATTTCCAATGTTGGGATCCGCAGTAGATTCGGCAAAACTTTGCGATTTCTCGCATCACCCTCTCGGCAGGATTGGCCTCTGGATGCCGTATTGAATTCATGATATGTCGTATTTGCATGTCTTCTATTGCTACTCGGAACTCGTCGGACGTGAATTGACTCCCGTGGTCAGTCAAGAGGAACTTAGGTTTCCCGATCTCTGCTATAATGTTTCTCTTGAGCCGCCTTAGGATATTAGCAGTGGTGGATCTTTGTATAGGCAAAAGCATCGTGTATTTTGAGAAAACATCAACTACCACAACGATGTGCCGATTGCCGCGAGTAGCCTTTGGTAAAGGGCCGTAGATATCTAAGGCTAACACCTCTCGCGGTTGCTCTGGGATGATTGGTCTAGGAATCTCTCGTAATAGCCGGTTGTTAGGCTTAATCCTCCGACATAAGTCGCAAGTTCTGATGACCTTGCGGACATCCCTTCTCATATATTCCCAAGTCAATTTCTCTTGAATAACGCTGGTGACTTTATCCGTGCCAGAATGTCCTGTAATAGAATGGCAGTGCCAAATTATTGCAGAGCGTAATTTAGGTGGGGCATAGATCCTACTTTTAGTTTTTGCCCGATCTACATATTTGCATATGGGTCCCCCGTAGTAGCAAAATGACTTAGCTAGTTGACGAATGCGAGTGTATTCGTCATCTTCGGCAGGAATGGATCCCTTAAAGTATCTGATGAGCTCATGGGTTTTCCTATCCCTTCCTTGCATCTGGGGAAGGTAGCGAAGCTTCCTTAGAAGTTCCTCATCATCATTATTCAGTACTTCAATAGGTTGGACCGCTATTTCTTCCACGGGATTGCGACTTAAGGAGTCCGCGAGTGTGTTCTTTTTCCCAGGTCGGTGTACAACAGTAATATTAAACTGCTGAATGAACAGCGCCCACCTGGTCACTCTCTCACTTGTAAGGTCTGATGACATTATGAATGTGAGGGCCTTATGGTCGGTGTAAACTGTAACTGGGTATCCGAAAACAATCTTTCGCCAGTACTGTAATAAATAAACAATTGCTAATGCCTCCAATTCCGTCACGGTGTATGCCTTCTCATGAGGCTTGAGTTTCCTACTCATGAAGGAAATGAAGAATCTGCAGTTGGGATCAGCTGGGTCAACTTGATATAGTACTGCCCCAATTCCAATCGTACTAGCATCACACTCGATATTGAAAGACCATTCAAAGTTCGGATACGACAATTTGACACACTTGCTAAGCATTTCCTTGGTGGCAAGGAATGATAGTTCACAATCCTCTGTCCACTTCCATCGATTGTTCTTTCGCAACAACTGTTGCAACGCAGCTACCGTTTCCGTATACTTCGGACAATGCTGGAAAAAGAACTGACATAGGCCCAAAAATTGTCGGACCTGCTTAATCCGAATTGGCTTTGGAAAGTTCAAGATACATTCAATTTTTGCTGGGTTGGGCTTGATGCCATCTCCACTAATCACGTGGCCAAGGAACAGAACTTCAGTTTTTAAAAACTGGCTTTTCTTCACACTTATTTTGAAATTCTTGGCTTCTAGTTCTTGCAATACTTTCTGGACATCTTCTCGATGCTGCCCTAATGTTTCAGAGGCAATCAGGATGTCATCAACATAAATGGTGGTTATGGACTTCACCTCATCAGATACTTGGCTTTCTAACGCCCTTATTAATACGGCTCCTGAATTTCGAATTCCAAATGGAAGCCGATTAAAGACGTACGTGATTTTGTCAAAAATGAAGCCTGTAAATACTTTACTTTCATCGTCCAGCACGATGTGAAAGTAAGAGGAAGTCATATCCAAGAGAGTGAAGTATTTCTTCCCATAAAATTTCCGGATAATGTCTCTAAGTAAAGGTGGGTGATCGTACTCCATGACTAACCTCTCGTTTAAGGCCCTAGCATCCAAACATACCCGCAGACTACCGTTGGGTTTTCGGACTATTGCCAAAGGGTTAACGTAGGGTGTGACGCACTTTGATATTATCCCATCTTGCTCCATCTGTTGAATGAGTGCTCTCGCTTCGGCTCTATACTTTTCCGGTATAGGATAGTGACGGTTTTTATAAGTGGAAGTATCCTTGACATCTACATGATATTTAAAATCTCGGATCTCTCCGGGTTTATCATTGAACACGTCCGGATAAGTTTCGAATATTTCCTTGACTGAATCCGCAACATCTTTGTCGGCCACTGGGTCTTCAATCACACTGATTACGGAGCTGACATAGTCTGGACCGTCGTCGTACATCTCATCTATCAGGGGTACATCTTCGACGGGTCCCACTTCTTCGGGATCACCCTCTTCATCTCCGACTGGTGCAGCATCGCTATTTCCACCATCGAATTCTTCTTGCGGGGTATCTATCCCTTGTATCCGACCGTCGTCTCCTTCGATCAGCTGTAATTCTACAGGGTCAACGTTATAAAATGTAATGACATTTGCTGTGTAATCAATCACTCCTCCATATTTGATGAGAAAATCCGATCCAAGGATAACATTGAATTTCATCTGAGAGATTACTAGAAAAACATGCTCAAATTGAACATGTCCCACGACGAATTTCATAAAAGTCTGTAGTTTATATTTAATGCACTTATCTGGAACAATCCCTTTGATCCTAAGTTGGGAAACAGGCATCATAAGTACATCACGTCTCTCCTTTATGGCTTCTAATAGTCTGGCTGAAATAAGTGAGGCTTGAGCTCCTGAATCTACCAATGACATAACTTTAATATTGCCAACCCTAATGGTGATTACTGGCAAGCTACGTTGGATTCTTGGCCTAGACGGTGTCATATTTTCATGGAGTAGTTCCGAGTCCTCTACGTGCCAATAATGTACCTGAGTTACGCAGAGCGGCTCTTCCCTCCTTACATTTTCAGGCAATCTTCTTAAGAAAACATTGGAGTTTTTTTGCACCCGTTGTGTTAGGGTTCGGGGCAGGCGTTTCGTTTTTCTTACCAGCGGCTTGCTGATACTCTAGCGAGGCGGCTCCTTCTTGATCCTCGCCCTTTCGCTGTTCTTTCGTGATGTAGGCCGTTCCTCTGGTACTTCCGGATCTGGGCGTCCTTGTGTCACAATGGCGACAGGACTGGTAGTCATTTCTTTAGTCTTACTCCCTTTCGGTAAACATTGATCGTTGGCTGTGTCCAATCTACGAAGTATCCCATCCATTTGTTCTAAAGATTGTATGTTAGCAGCTACCAAAATCTCCTGAACTTGGGCTGGGAATTGCAACGTGATCGCCTGGATCAGCTCTTGCTCAGGCAATGGTGGATCCAAAAATTGCATCTTCTTAAGTTGCCCGATAAAATAATCTAAGTAACGGGATGTGTTTATAGAAGTATTGTACTTCTTAGCATACAACTGCAACTTAATTAAATGTTGCGTCTCTGAATTCCAAAAGCGCTTCAATAGAGCTTCCTTGAATTCAGAATAAGTGTTAAACCAATATTTAAAAGCGGAATACCATGATAGAGCGCGTCCCTCTAGTAACTTGGAAACGACACGAAGCTGTCGATCAGGACTGACTTTGTTTTCTTGAAAATATTCTTCAATGTTGAGTAAAAATTCCCTAGCGGTGTATTCCTCCTTCCCAGAGAATATGGCAGGTTTTTCATCCGTCATTCGGATGATAATGGTAATGTTTGCGTTTTCATTAGTTTTTAATAGACTAGAAGAAAATAAGGGAGTATCCTTCAGTTCTAAATTAGAGACTTTACTACCAAGGGTTTCTATCTGTTCTTGTAGTTCTGTTTTAACATCCTTCACCTGTTGTTTAATAGTATCTTCTACTACCTTAACTTCATCTTGGAGATCCTTTTTTAATTCGGATACGTCTCGACATATACGCGTAACCTGAGTGTGTGTAGTATCTAATTGAGATGAATTTTTTTTATCAAACTCTCCCTGTTTACTCTTTATAAGACTGACTTCATTGTTTACTCTTTGAATGTCATTTTTAAGCGTATCTCTAAGGTTCTCCTAATAGAGGCTATTTGAACCTGGGCTAAAGATAATTGTGAATGTGATTCCTGTAACTGAGTTTTTAAGCCTTCCATCTCTTTATCAATTGCCTGAGAAGTGGGGAGAATGGCTTTGAAGTCATCTTTAAGAAGAGCTACAACTTGGGTTTTAATTTCTTCTTTCATGACCTCCATGTTACGTTTCAATTGGTCATTGATTTCGGAAAATTTTTCATCTACCCTAGCGTTGGACTCTTTAAATTTTTGTTCAATGCGAGCACCAGCCTGAGTAAGTCTTTGTTCTAGGTTGGCATTCGCTTCTACAAACTTCTTATCTACTTCAGCATTAATTTGAACTACGGATTCCCTAAATTGACGTTCAAGGTTGGAACTGGATTCATTAAGCCGATGTTCGAGATTAGAATTAGACTCATTTAATTGTTCTCTCAATTACTGTTCAAGATTGGAACTAGACTCATTAAGCCTGCGTTCGAGGTTAGAACTAGATTCGTTAAGTTGACGTTCAAGATTAGAGCTGGACTCAGTAAGTCGGTGTTCTAAGTTTTCAGTTGCTACTTTCATACTGAGCCTAAGGGCTTCAATCGCTGCCATAATCTCCTCCATTTTATTAAAATATATAACTCTAGTACCAAGTACAGAAATAATGATTGACACACTTCAAAAAAATTATTCTTTACAGATTTTCGAAACTTGCATTCAGTCAAAAGTTCAAAGTCTTAAGTCCTATTGCCAATGTTTCCACACAAATTAATTAAACCAAGTCTTTGCAAATCACCATCACTTAAATTATGCACTTATATTTCAGTTAAGTTAGTCTCCACTGAAATTTGAAAACACTCCTATTCTGATTGAATTTAGTCACCATAGTTTGAGCTGTATGTAAGTCTTTCATGTTAAGCTCCAATGAAATCTGGCCCCTAAAGGTGGGCGCCACGTATACTACCTCCTCTCTGTACCCGTAAAAATGTGTTCATATCTTTAAGGCGCTTGATATTAAATGAACGAGCATGACTCTTAATCTCGGTTGTGGCTTTATCATTGGAGCTGGTACAGAGAGAGGTATAGTTATCAAATTGAGAGATTATTTTGATAAATTGAGTTTATTGATCATCAAAAGCAAGTTCATATCACCTTCATACAGCAGCGTGGGAATGTCGTGGCTGGTTGGTACTTCCAAGCCCTGGGATGGTGCTGGACATCGACTGGGCAGGGACCACACCTGCTCGGATGAGGAGTTCTGGAACATCTGGAGGTTCTGGAAGTGTCTCGACGTTCTGGAAGTCTCGACGTTCTGGAATGTCTCGAAGATTGGTACGCGTTCCTGGGTTCGATTCGAGACGTAATTCACACCTGAATTTCCTGTACGGCACTCCACACATTCAGGGCACTGTCTGAACAGATATGACCTTTTAATTATGATTACTGCAAAAACGTTCTAGAATAATCACTCGAAGAACAAGTACTGGTAGAAATGCAAGTTCATAAGGCAAGCTCACTGTAAATCAGAATGTTCTAGGGGATTACTGTTACTGCAGTCCTAAATGCATAGTTCTGAAGGTTTAAAACATATTGGCAATGAACTGAATAAGTAGCACTCGGAAAACTTGTCCTGTTGCATTAATAAGCGAAGTGAATAGCCATTAAAGAAAATAATATTTGAAAGAAAAAGTCTGACTTCATAAATTATGGATCACTTAAAATACTGGAAAGTTCTAGGCTTTAGGGAAATGCGATATGCGTATTCCGAATTGTCACAGTCTTTAAGAATCAAAACATAAGTCCCTGTGCAGCACTTGGAAAGCATTGCATATTTCACAATTAAACGTAATGTTTAATGTCCCCTAAGTTCAATGTTCCAGAAATTGATTCAAAAATATAAGTTCGAATAAGTTCGAAACGTAAGTTCAATGCGATACACAACACGCGTGAAATTCAATCGTCGTCGAATAAGTAAGTCCTTATGCGGCACTTCAAAAAAAACAAAGTTCCAATGTGTAGAAATAACAAAGTTCCAATGTGCCAAAATGTTAAAGTCCCAACACGACACTCGAAGAAAATAAAGTTCCAACGTGTCGAAATGTTAAAGTCCCAACACGACACTCGAAGAAAATAAAGTTTCGATGACAATGTTCCAGTATGTCACCTTGAGAAATGATAAAGTCTTATCGCGACACTTGGCGAAAATAACTAGTTCCAATGAGACGCTTCAGGAAAAAAACAAAGTTATTATATGGCACTTTAAGAAAATATCAAAGTCCAATCACGACACACGAAAGAAAAACAAAGTCCCAATGTGTCAATATGACTAAGTTCCAATACGATGCTCTCAAAAGTAAAGTCCCATTCAGGCACTTCAAGAATATGATAAAGTCTTGATACAGCACTTAGAGAAAATACCGAACTTGTATTTCGCAGATTGTCGACTAGAAGTTCGACACGCACAACACTTCTCTTGTCACCCGTGTCACAGAGACAGCGGAGTGACAGACACTGAATTCGTAGGTCGGGTGGGCCTCCTTTTATACACGTTCGCATGGAAGTGTCTAGAACTCGGGTACTGTCTACCCTTATAACTTCTATAATACTCGGCGGATTTTCTTGAAATCTGAAGATATGATGTCCATTGTAAAGGCTTTCAAGTTGGCAGTGTCAAAATAGCGATGAATTAGCTCAAAATGTACTTTTGAGGACGAGCTGGATCATTACCATATATGGTAGCGGATAGCTGGCTTACGGCGGCCACGTCACTCGCTGGGTACGTCACTGCGTTCGGCGGGCTGCCTACCTTCCATCTCGCGCGAAGTTCAACAAACATACTTCGGACTTCTGTCGTAGCGGTGTTCCCGGCACAATATAAAATAAGAGTTTTGTCTGTACATTGCTCAGAATTTGAAAAGAATGATATTTCTGTATCGGTCATGTCACAGTAACAAGAAAATGCATTTTTTACTTTTCCGTAATTTCTGTCGTCAGTCTGTCTGTCTGTCTGTCTGTCTGTATGCATGCATGTACACGCATCACGAGAGAACGGCTGAAGGGAATTTAATGAAAATCGGATGTAAAGTCGGGTGATGAACCACTACAATCTAGGCTATAAATTATTTTAATCACGCCGAGGGAAATGGTAGTTTAGGGGAAGGCCTGAAATTTAATTCTCAAATATTTATGTTATTAGTGGTCGTGTCCTAATGAAAATCGCTAGACAAAGATGGGAAATAAGTCGCTACAATATAGGCTATACACGCTGAGAAAAATGGTAGTTTAGGGGAAGGCCTAAAATTTAATTGTCAAATATTGATTTTATTACTGGTCGTATCTTTACGAAAATTGGTATGCAAAGTCGGGGAATAGGTCGCTATAATCTAGGCTATCAATAATGCTATTCACACTGAGTCAAATGGTAGTTAAGGGGAAGGCCTGAAATGTAATCTATATACTGCACCCGGTCCTCCTCGATTGGCACCGGCATGGAATCTACAGGGTCCCGCACGGGTCGAGAAGTATGAAATAAATAGGCGCTGAACTAAAGTAAACTTAAAGGCGTACAAGGGTGGGGGAGAAGCGGGGCATACATAACTAAAATGAGAACACATTCGAATTAAAATATTTAACTCACAAACCGGTTTATTGAACCTTAATGATGGTGGGAAATGACGCACTAAATAACACTAATGAATTACATTAAAATTTACAAATGCTTGTTGTAGTTTGTTTTGTGGACATCTGTCCGTTATACATGATAGAAACGAGTACGTTATCGCGAAGCGATGTATCGTGACATATAGCGAATGGTAATTTTATCATAACACTGAGGCTATATTATCGCTAACACATAAAAGTAACATGCGTCCGACAACAAGTCTGAGCAATCCCTATTCTGATAAAGACCTATATTTCCCAATGAAATGACGAAAAAATGAAAATACACACATATGATACAACACCTGGGATCGAACCGACCCTCGCTATTCTAGACATCGTCAAGCTGATGGACAGAACCACCACTGACCTTATGTACAACCACACATGACATAAAAACACATACATGGTACATGATATGCAAGAAAAATACGTAAAAGGCACTTGATCTTCCTTCTGACACTGTAGGCCTCCAATGCCTACGTTGAGCATCGAACTGACAACCTCTTGCGATGAAGGCAGGGTCCTGTAATCCCTATCTAATTATACTCGCACAATTAACAACGATTCATTGGCAAACATTACCATCATCGGCCGGGTCGTTTGTTAATTATTACACAGCTCTGCCGTGTTAGGTAAATCATATTATTTCGCCGTTCAGAGAAGCCCACTTCTCTTTAACAGCAACATCGCTCCTTCCTCGGCTTACGGAACGGCCCCACAACAAAGAAAGCACACAACTGGGCCAAGGCCGGACGGCTGTTCACCCCCTAGGGTCACCACCCACATACAGGCGTAACATTTCCTTTCAAAAGGAGACAGTAACATTCCACTCGGAAGTACATCTACAATAACTGCGGTCTTGAAATGACTCGCGCAAATCACCTTGAATCCAACACATTTACCCAACAGTATCACATCATCTTTACACGCGACCCCGTATTATAATGGTAATCTTTGCCCGATCGTTATTATTATTATTATGATTATTATTATTATTATTATTCCTGCCGTCGTACATAGCTTACCCGCTACATTCCATATACATGGTCATCGTGCGGAATCTATTCAGCAATTACAACACACTTAAGCACTCGCGCAACAATTAACATCTGATTACTGACTGCTAATTAATCGATGGTCGGCACATGGCTACTTTATCGTCACACGGCAGTACATTCATTAATTAATTAATATCCACGCGAATGGATGTTTGACACACGCTTTAGGATAATTTCCTGGTAAATTTAATCACATAAACAAATTTTATCTTATCACTCCCTATCTAAGTATTTCAAAGGGTGGAATTTTTGAGGCTGTCAATTTGGCCGCTGAGTCTCGTAGTGACGTGCCTTGCGTACAGTAGTACTTACCGTTTTACATACCATACACTTATCAAATTAATGAATACTCTAATAACTACTCTCATTGCACTCCCATAAACTAATTATTACTGGTCTTCTGACGCAAATAAAAAAACAGAATCTCCCAAGAAAGAAATAATTGAATTAATCTCTATCCCATGCAAAGCTAAAGTATTATATTCCCTTAATTATTTACACTCGGTTACTCAGACCTGTAGTCGGTTTCCTAAGCTAAGAATTAATTACTACGCGCCCATTCCGGCGCTCTATTTCAATAAGACTACATCTTTAATCTCTTATAGCGTCAGTTTACAATAAATATTTCCATCCCTTCTATGCATGCCAGATATTAGAACTTTGTACTCATCTCTATCACATGATGACGCCTTCGTCAACTCGGGAAGTCCATCCTGAGCTTACTCCTCCTCCATGGGCACCACGGTGATTACTTCCATTACCAGTCCATCTTGAAGTTGATTAGCCATTGTTTGATGCTGGTGGAGCCGCTAGCACTTAATCTTGTACAGACACAACGTCACTGTTTAATTCACACTCCGGTTAACAGCGTTCAATGTGAACGTCCGGTCACGATCTCATATGCGACTACGTAAGATTATTATATTATAGTAATCATAATAATATGACTTTTCACGTCACGGTTTTCCAAAAAGTTAACACTGGCGTCACGGAGATCAAAACTATGCACTGTTTATGCAAATTGTATTATTTCACTTAAAATAGGAATTAACTTCACTTGAACAAAGACCTAACGAGGGCTTAACCGAGCATAGCTTCGCCGTCGATAAGCCGCGAACCCCGACTGACGCTTGTCCCTTCCTGCAGTAGTTTTTACTAGGGAGCGATACCCCTTCCACTAATTTGCGTAGCGCCTATTCCCGGCGTACTCGAGGTATAATAGTACGGGTGATCGGTGGCCAGTATCTAGTTGGTGCGATTGAGACATAACCACTCAATTATCCTTCGGTGAATCTCTTTAAATTAATTAAAATCTGTTCTGCTTCCCCCACCATGCGTGGTGAACTCCCGATCTCGAGGAGGTGTCGTGAGAATAAACATATGGCCCAGTACTTTTCCACGCAGAAACCACACAGTATTCTTTCTTCTTCTGAAAGTTATCACAGAAGAGGACATTAAACACTCTAAATAAATGACCCAATGACATTTATCCCTTTTAAATCGGGAGACGACCCCCTAATTTGAGTTTTATTAATTTTCTATATCGTAGGTAATTAAGTTGGCCAGTCCGATTCCAAGATGGCTCCTATATTTCGTTTCGAAAAAGTTAGTTTCCCCTCATTCTGTGAGTCTTGAGGAGGGATGTCTTCTCTCGAGTGATGTCACAGGGAATCCCCATTCATAACCCCTCCCGGGTCTAAGTTGGCTTGGCTTCATCTGCGGGGACCCCTCTACACAAAGGATAATACTGCGCAATAAGTCGCAGACAAAGAAATCTCGTAGAATAATTTTAAAATACACAATTTATCTATCTCAATGGTATGAATATTAATTAGTTTCGGTATGACCTCTATTAATGATATGAATATTAATCATTTTCAGCGTTCTTTCCCTTTAATAGCATTGCGTGCGTAGTTACGGAGATCGATATCAACCAAAGGTCCTTGGATCATGCCCCTGTCGGGTTCAATACAAAATAAGTGTTTTGCCTGTACATTGCTCAGAATTTGAAATGAATGGTATTTCTGTATCTATCATGTCCACAGTAACAAGGAAATGCATTTTTTCTTTTCCGTAATTTCTGTCTGTCTGTCTGTCTGTCCGTCTGTCTGTACGTATGTATGATTGTACACGCATCAATAGAAAACGGCTGAAGATAATTTAATGAAAATCGGTATGTAATGTCGGGTGATTAACCACTACATGCTCGGCTATAAATTATTTTATTCATGCTGGGTGAAATGGTAGTTTAGGGGAAGGCCTTAAATGTAATTCTCAAATAAGTTATTTATGTTATTAGTGGTCGTATCGATAAATCTATATATATAAAATAAGAGTTTTGTCTGTACATTACTCAGAATTAGAAAAGAATGGTATTTCTGTATCGGTCATGTCCACAGCAACAAGAAAATTCATTTCTTACTTTTCCGTAATTTCTGTCTGTCTGTCTGTCTGTCTGTCTGTCTGTCTGTCTGTATGTATGTATGTATGTATGTATGTATGTATGTATGTATGTATGTATGTATGTATGTATGTATGTATGTGTGTATGTATGTATGTATGTACACGCATCACGATAAAACAGCTGAAGAGAATTTAATGAAAATCGGTATGTAATGTCGGGTGATGAACCACTACAATCTAGGCTGCAACTTATTTTATTCACGCTGAGTAAAATGGTAGTTTAGGGGAAGGTCTGAAATGTAATTCTCAAATAAGTTATTTGTGTTATTAGTGGTCGTATCGATAAATACTACATAACTAACATAACTTTAGTTATGTCGTAAGTTAGTAGTAGTTATGTAAGAAGTTATTACATTTCCGATCACGTATGCTTATACGTTGTTACCGTACGGCATATAGTCGGAGATATTCATGAATTTGTATTTTTGTTACTAAGTCCATATCAGCGCCGAGTCACGAGAAAATGGGTAAACAGAATTTAGTGAAAATCGGTATGTAAAGTCTGAGAATAAGGAACTACAGTCTACGATATGAATAATTTTGTAAGACACCCTAATATCACAGAGTCGAAAGAAAACTAATGTTGAAGGCCTGCAATATAGAAAGCTCATAAACTTTATCAACAGTAACATTACATTGACCATTGTTTGTTGTGATGTGCTTTTTGTCTTCTGTTTCCTCTCATCCCAGATAGATAGGATTACTGCAGCGTACCGAGGTTTTTTAAAATTTGCTTGACCTCGCACCGACACAGATATGTCTTATGGCGACGATGGGATAGGAACGGTCTAGGAAGTGGAAGGAAGCGGCCGTGTCTTTATTTAAGGTACAGTCCCGGCATTTTCCTGGTGTGAAAATGGGAAACCACAGAAAATCATCGTCAGGGCTGCCGACAGTGGGGCTCGAACCCACTATCTCCCGAATACCATCTTCAGGGTTGCCGGCAGTGGGGTTCTAATCCACTATCTCCCGGATGCAAGCTCACAGTGCGCGCCCCTAACCACACGGCCAACTCGCCTGGTCGTACCGACTGTAACAGCCTGCCTGTATATTGGTGGGAAGTAGCTGGGGTGTAAGATAACTTTCTTCTTTAGCATGCCATTCCTCTGGTTCATACATTTTCTGATATATCTGGTACGTAACACACTGGTTCATCATAGTATTCGAGTTATACAATCCCTACTCTGAGCCACTGATTGGAATGAGTAGTGTGCATATATAACGGAATAATGACAGAGGAGTGTTCACGGCAGTCTGCGACCTGGTTATTCCAGCTCTGGAACTTTGGACTCTTAGATCGGCACCGTAGTACTGTTCGCTGAAAGTGAGAAAGTGTGCGGTTTTTCATTTGATCGAGTATTTTATATGATAACATTGCTTTCAATCGCTACATTCCTACTGACGTTTTTGTAATGACCTATGTTGAATTCAGTTAGGAAAACAACAAAGTCAGTCCTTCTGAGAATCCCGTAGCGAAGCACGGGTACATCAGCTAGTCATATATATAATCAATAAGTGCCACTAATAAAATAGACTATCGATATTAATTCTGAAATTGTGCCACTCATTTACATATGTGCTAATATTAACGATGTCTACTCTTATTTCATCTACCGCTGTGCCAATTCTTCAACGTAATATAATTCCTCAATCTACATTTTATTCAGGGAGACATTCTCGTTCTGTAGGGCGATAATTCCTAATGTCCCTACATATACACCAATGTATCCTAAACTCAATAACCATGCATAATCTTTCACGTTAGATCACCAATCAACATTAAATCAGCTAGTCTGTAACTCAATATCAACATCAACATCAACATCAACATCAATCAATCAATCAATCAATCAATCAATCAATCAATCAATCAATCAATCAATCAATCAATCAATCAATCAATCAATCAATCAATCAATCAATCAATCAATCAATCAATCAATCAATCAATCAATCAATCAATCAATCAATCAATCAATCAATCACTACTGATCTGCATTTAGGGCAGTCGCTCAGGTGGCAGATTCCCTATCTGTTGTTTCCCTAGCCTTTACCTAAATGATTGCAAAGAAATTTGAAATTTACTGAACATCTCCCTTTGTAAGTTATTCCAATCCCTAACTCCCCTTCCTACAAACGAATATTTGACCCAAAATTGTCCTCTTGAATTCCAACTTTATCTTCACATTGTGATCTTTCCTACTTTTAAAGACACCATCCAAATGTATTCGTCTACTGATGTCCTCCCACGCCATCTCTACACTGACAGCTCGGAACATACCACTTAGTCGAGCAGCTCGTCTCCTTTCTCTCAGGTCCTCCCAGCCCAAACTTTGCAACATTTTTGTAACGCTACTCTTTTGACGGAAATCGCCCAGAACAGATCGAGTTGCTTTTCTTTGGATTTTTTCCAGTTCCTGAACCAAGTAGTCCTGGTAAAGGTCCCATACACTGGAACCATACTCTAGTTGGGATCTCACCAGAGAAAAATATGCTCTCTCCTTTATATCCTTACTACAACCCCTAAATACTCTCATAACCATGTAGAGAGATCTGTACCCTTTATTTACAATTCCATTTATGTGATTACCCCAATGAAGATCTTTCCTTATATTAATACCTAGGTATTTACAATGATCCCCAAAGCGAACTTTCACCCCATCAACACAGTAATTAAAACTGAGAGGACTTTTCCTATTTGTGAAACTCAAAACCTGACGTTTTTCCCCGTTTATCATCATACCATTTCCTACTGTCCATCTCACAACATTATCGAGGTCATTATGCAGCCGCTCACAATCTTGTAACTTATCTATTACTCTGTACAGAATAACATCATCTGCGAAAAGCTTTATCTCTGATTCCACTTCTTTACACATATCTTTGATATATATAAGAAAACATAAAGGTCCAATAATACTGCCTTGAGGAATTCCCCTCTTAATTTTTACAGGGACAGATAAAGCTTCACCTACTCTAATTCTCTGAGTTCTATTTTCTAGAAACAGAGCAACCCATTCAGTCACTCTTTTGTCAAGTCCAATTGCACTCATTTTTGCCAGTAGTCTCCCATCATCTACCCTATCAAATGCCTTAGACAGGTCAATCGCGATACAGTCCAATTGATAGGATGCAAGATACATAGTAGGCTCTGAGGGCGTGGATATCCGTGATGTCAGAAAATCTATACAACAAACCGAAAGTGGCATTGCTCGTTATGTTATCTTTTGTATATGGGGTACAAATAACAGTTTACCATCAAACAACCCTTCTAAGTCATCTTGTTCCGTTAGAGCTGGAAACGGGTTACCGAGGAGGGAGTATTTACTAAGAATAGGGGATATACGAAGCATGATCGAAATAGAGGAACACTTGGTAGGATTAAGCTTAAGAGCACCATTCAGAGAGTGAGTTAAGCCCATTCTTTTTACGTCTGATAATCCATTTATTTGAATATTTTATAGTCATCTGAATATAGTAGAATTTCACAAGAAACAGAAGATATAGCATTAATGAGATCATCATTAAATATGACAAAAGTAAGAGGACGCCCGAATGTACCACAACAAGAGTCGAACTGAACCCATTAAGAACCACACGCTGAGTTAAGTATTGAAGAAGCTCTGCAGGGGAGTTAGGAGGCGACCATGGACATTAAAACGTACTGAGAGTTTATAAGAAAGATGTGTTTGGTCTACGGTATCAAAAGCCTTTACAATATCAATGAAGCACACATCCTGTTGAGAACCGGCATTAAGAGCATTAATTAATTCATTCATTCATTCATAACTGAGTCTTTATCTCCTCATTCCAAGCGCCCTGCTGCTTTTACGCTCTCCCTTATGTGTCGCAGAATTTATTTTCATTACTTTCATATTTGTTTTGAACATACTAATACCTGTTACGTATATAGTTTTGCTATATTTTTTTACGTTTCCTAATTTTGATAATGTAATATATAATTATAAAATTGACAGTGATAATTTAATTAATTTGGTAATTATACGTCTTCATTTACTTGAGTCAATTTCAGCTGGATATTCATCCAAACTACTTTAAATACCTGACAGACATCAGCAAATACCTGTTAGAAATCCAGTCTACCGTATAAAATACTATCTAGTATTCTATACTTATTACTTTGCTTCATTCGATAATAACTTTCAAGTTATAAGACAAATCTATGATTAAAAATATTCTTGGAACTAAATGCTTGAGATAGCCCTTGAATGTTTATATTCAAATCAATCAATATACCCAAATATCTAACTACGATATATGTAAGTGAAACCTGAACCATCTGTTCATTTTCTGTTCCTTTCCTTTCTCTTCTTTTAAAACGAAACATATGACGCTGATGAAAATGAATGAAAAAACACTGTTATGAATTTCGACTTTTAAAATATTTGACATTTGAATAAGTAGCCCTTGATCTAAACAAGACTTCTCAAACCTCACGCTGAATTAGAAGGGTGCCTAGCAGGCGTGCTCAATTCTCGTGCAAAGGTGTATAGCCACTAAACCTGAGAATGAGCACATGGTATTTAATGTCTCTCGCATTTAATGTTTAATTAGACATAATTGTAATTATTACCAAGATATACAATTAGATACAAACCATTTAAATATCCACAAACTGCATTGCATCTCTAAGTTGAATTACGTCTGAGGAATTTTACTCACGAAAACTTACGCAATACCATGGGCTCATTCTATGTTTAACGACTATACATTCGATTTCCCGCCAGAAAGTTGAAAATTTTAGAAACGGGACTTCCACTTCTGGACAGGCACACGCCTCATTGGTCCAATCAACTTACACCAAAAATAAGTTCCAGATCAATTCCTGAGTAAAAGACGGCCGGTCATATAATTAACCATTCCCTCCCACGCAGAGCTAAAATAACGGATAGTTGAAGTATTTAGCTTCCACTTCTGAAAGGGCCTTCATGGCATATACGGAGATTGTTGGCTTGGCTGACATACACACATAGGAGACTGTCTGTGTACGTGGTGGATATTTAGAGTAGTAATTCTTTCTAAATCATGCTTGAGAACGAAGCCAAATCTTAGTTTCATCACACTTTCTATAGATTTAAATACTTCTCCAAGTGGATCAAAAAGCAATATGAACTCATTCTCACATTACTCTGTATCTCTTTCAAGATAACACGTGGTCCCCATTAGTTTATATTTCCAGTGTACTTTCTTTTTCGCCCACATATTTCCTTCATGTGTCATCGAATCCAGAGATCACTTAAAGTGACACAGTGTATTTTATGCGGACTAATGGTAAGAAATAGCAAGAGAAATATGAGAAAATCTTGTGGAAAGCAGTTTACATAGGGCATTAATTTCTGTTATAATTCACAGCAATGAGCAATAGTTACAGTATATAGTTAGTTAGGTAGATATATCGATTAGACACTCAGGGGAATCTACATCCCCTAGAGGGTGCTTGCTCAGAAGGTGAATAGGGGTTATCGGGGTGACAGGGCGAAATTGGAATGCATTTCGTGCACAGGTAGGATCTAATGTAGGATAAACGAAAATAGCGTCTGATCTCAGGCTTGTGGTATTATTGTACAGGAAAGCAACGGACAATCGCTCAAGTGCATTATGCCTCTATGGGTCAAAAGTCAGTAGCAATGGCCTCCAGTTTGAACAACTCATTGGCAGTTAAGGGGTGCTAGAATATTGCAGTTGGGTAGTTGGGAATGGCTAGACTTAATCGTCGAAAACAGGGCAGTACTGTTGAAGAAACGAATATAATGCACGGTTATATTTCTTAGAAAGAACACTATACCAGCCGGAGTCAGAAACTAGTCAACACCCGCCAAAATATGATTAATATTTTGGTGATGTGAGCTGGGGTAGGCAACATTAGAGATTGTGGTATCCTGAATTTTTCATAACACAATATATATTGTAACGGGAATACCCGTACTTTTGCCTTATCGGAGAGGATGGATTGACACCAGGGCGTGTACGGTGCATGATAGGAACCACAGATAATAGGGTATTTGAATAAGTTTTTTTTTTTTTTTTTTTGAAATTTAAGTCTTTGTTTATTCAAGTTGGACTAGAAATATATCACTTTTTACAGATGTGAAGGATGGATTTGAAAAAGTCCAAGTATGGTTGGAAGTGACGCTCTCTCTCGGCATCGCCGTTGGCGATATAACGCGTTGCCGGGCTCCTTCCCCCTCACCATGGATCTCCTCTCAGCACCATGGCACCACGTTAACCCACGGCGGTTGACAAGTCTTGAAGGTCCGATGAGGATTGGGATCGAACCTTAGAGTCTGACGCCTGATGATCGATTACGTGCAATGTGGAATTATTGATTTAGTATTTAATTCCACTTCAACCCCATGAAGGGAGTAAAGCAGTGTATAGGAATCGCACAGAATGGGTCAATGAGATCTGGTGCGACACTTCCTTACTGCACTGTACTGGATATTACTACTCAACACTGTTCGTAGAATTTACAAATTCCGCAGTTCACAGCGAAAAAAGAAGATTAACACAGTTCAACATACCGGGCGAGTTGGCCGTGCGCGTAGAGGCG
The DNA here is from genome assembly GCF_040414725.1 of Anabrus simplex. Taxonomy (NCBI): domain Eukaryota; kingdom Metazoa; phylum Arthropoda; class Insecta; order Orthoptera; family Tettigoniidae; genus Anabrus; species Anabrus simplex. The sequence goes on along the minus strand of NC_090265.1, from coordinate 165,494,448 downwards.
CGCGGCTGTGAGCTTGCATCCGGGAGATAGTAGGTTCGAATTCCACCATCGGAAGCCCTGAAGATGGTTTTCCGTGGTTTCCCATTTTCACACCAGGCAAATGCTGGGGCTGTACGTTAATTAAGGCCATGGCCGCTTCCTTCCAACTCCTTGGCCTTTCCTATCCCATCGTCGCCATAAGAACTATCTGTGTCGGTGCGACGTAAAGCCCCTAGCAAAAAAAAAACAGTTCAACATAAATGAAATGATTGTCGTTCGATGCACTTGTCGACGTAACTCAAGTGAATAGAATATCACAGTTCATAATGAAAGATGAAGAGTAACACAGTTCAACATAAATGAGATGATTGTCACTCGATGCACTGTTCTACTGCACCAAGCCTACTCAGTGAACACAGTTCAAAAACCTCGAGCCTATTCTCTCACTAAGACAAAGTCTTATGAAAATAAATTATGTTATTAAAGCTCAGATTTTACGAAATAAATCCTGTCACTAAGGCACAGTCTTGTGAACCTAAATTATCTTATTAAAGCACAGTTTTCACGAAATAAAGTAAGTCATTAAGGCACAGTCTTATGAAAATAAAAGGCTTGATTATAACGTAATCAACATAGTTCGAAGGAAAGGAATTAACACTGTCCAACAAATAACGAAACAGTCTTTAGAAATTATTGTGATACAGTTCGTTGCGAAAGACTGGCATGAGTCATATGGTCTCGTTTGTAACTGAACTATTACTTCCCTGAATATGTACAATAACACGACGATAAACTATTATGTGGCGAGTTCGCCCAATTTATGCAAGTTGAAAATAATTTATGAGTATTCGCTCGAAGAATTTAGTTCCGTTCTCAAGAATGTTAATTACTCGAACTGTTCAAGTTCTAATACACAAGTCTATCAGCTGTTGACGACTCAAAATATTATATCACTTCCTATCTCGCACAAAAATAAAGTTCAAAGTTTCCACCTTCAACACTTAGAAATTTTTTCTTCCACAGAGGCGAACACATGTACTTTCCGTAGACAAAACTACACCGAGCTCGATAGCTGCAGTCGCTTAAGTGCGGCCAGTATACAGTATTCGGGAAAGAGTGGGTTTGAACCGTACTGTCGACAGCCCTGAAGACGTTTTTCCGTGGTTTCCCATTTTAACACCAGGCAAATGCTGGGGCCTGTACATTCATTAAGGCCACGGCTGCTTCCATCCCACTCCTAGCTCTTTCCTCTCCCATCGTATTCATAGACCTATCTGTGTCGGTGCGATGTAAAGCAACTTGTAAAAAAATAGACACAACTACTGTCGAAAGTCCGCCGAACAGAGTAACGATCTCTGACCGATGTCTTCAAAAGCTGGCCCACACACCGTGTCAGCTGGGAATACGCACAGATACAGTTCTAACTCAACTAGCTCCTTTTATACCCGTAGTGGCTTCTGATACGTTAATCTATTTTCAGTTTCTCAGTTATGCCACCGCCGATTTTAATAAAATTTGGTATTCTACCCTCTGATATTGTGGGCTATACGATAATGTACTTGAATCTTTTGTATCACATTCGGTTCCGTAAATCATGAGATGGATGTAATCGAATGTTCGATGGCTACGTCATGTGTCCTTCAGAGAGCAGGTTACGTGCACAGCTGCTACATCTGTCACCTGCGCGCACAGCGGTCTTTTCAAACCTCTCGTACAGCTCTTGTTACGAGTTGCGCTCGTATGCACCAGAAATACTTTGATAATGAATGTCGCTGTGACATTCCCGTTTCAATATAAATAATGTTATATGGGGTCCGCTGTCTGTAATTTCGTTTGATTTGCCAATTGCTCAGATATTTATCCGATTTAGGTCAACTCAAGACCGCATCAGTGGTTTTTAGCTTTCGCGTCTCTTTGTCCGTCTGTTTGTCCGTCTGTTCCACCATCACGGCGAAACGGCTGGATGGATCTCGACTAAACTTCGTATATAAAGTACAATCATCCAGGGAAGGGTTTAGGTAAGCATATGATTTTAAAATGGCTGAATACACTGGGGGTTTACGGGGAAACCACAACAGTTTTCTTCCATTTTCTCTTACACAATCGATTTTCTGTAAAATCCGTGGACTACATATGAAACGCCCTTTCATTTTTAACAACTTTTGTTATGAGCACAATTTCGCTTATTCTTCAAAATACGGAGATAATGACTACTATCTACGGGTTTCATGCTCTGCTGCATTGAGTGGCCGATAGACCGACGACGAACCTACCGGTTACCATGGCAACGTCTCTGGCTGATTCCCTCCAGAGAAGTAACGTAATGTTGTTATCGACAACATTCCTGTAAACTCGTGGTTGGTCGTTACGTAGAAGGCGAGAGAGACGTCATGTTGCCATACTGCGAGATATTTGCGAAATACCATTGGAGGTTACAATCGTCTTCGGATAGCACTAAAGCGGCTGTTAATATCTGAACAGTACCGCGGAGTATTGCCCATGATTTCACACCGTAATGTGTTTTCTGGCATTTTCTTTAATTTTTAGTGTATTTACCTTCTGTTTTCCGCTTTAATTCCTTGCCTCTGTCTTGTCTCCTTAGGCTTAAGTAATAACACCATAAGTCGTCTTCTTATCTGTTTACCTAACAACCCCTGCGCCTAAGTTTCTCGTCTGTTACGGCATTTTTACACCCGTAACACACATAATCAAAATTTACAATACATCCACTTGGTATTTACATACTTGTCCTATCCGACTGTCCTCAGTTATAAACCTATTTTCTATTAATTCCAATTTTCTTTAATACTTTCCTTAATTACTCCATATGTAAGCAAGTGCTAACCCAGAAACCTGGACACTCTTTCCTTTGAGGAAAAATTCCCAAGCTGTTCAAATGTAAAACTTTTTGGCCCCGGAACATATCGAAATATGCATGCTATTTCAATGACGGTTCAGAACTTTGCTTCGGGGTAATTGGTGAATAAACGGTAAGTCGTATCACAAAAGAGATAGCACAATCGCCTTTCATTTAGGTTAACTCAAAACCATATCTGTTTGTCTGTCTGTCTATTTGCCCGTCTTTTCCACCATTGTGGCGAAGTAGCTGGATAGATCTCGACCAAACTTCATATATAGATTATACTCATCCAGGGGAAGTTTTAGATATGCATATGATTTAAAAATCACTGAACAGACTGGGGGTTTATAGGGAAACCACAGCAGTGATACGAAGCAACTTTTCACATATATTCCACGGATTTTACAGAAAAATATAGTAAAAGAAGAACTGCAAGGAAACACGTTTTTTGGACATAATTTCGCTTCGGCATTGGACACTCTTTCCTTTGAGGGAAAATTCCAAGCTGTTCAAATGCACTACCTTTAGGCCCCGGAAAACATCGAAATATGGATGCAATTTCAATAACGGTGCAGACCTTCGTTTCGTGATAACTGCTTTCTGAACTGTAAGTCATTTCACAACGCAGGTTACACAATCGCTGCTCAATATGGAAAGATCATCAACTTTGGTCCTATGACTTATTGCCGTATCTTGATTCTTTATAAGTTATATAGTGCTCCATTTCTCGATTATAATGGAATGTCTCCAAATCGATTTTGACTGGCATTAGGAAACTGGCCTGTCATTATAATGAAAACTCTCTATCTCATTGTGACTGGCAGTTGTTATGTGAGTCTGCTGTTATAGTAAAAACTTCCTAACTCGATTGTGATTGGCAGTAGGAAATGTGGCCTACCATTATCATCGAAACTTCTCCAGCGCGCACCTTACATCGGAAACGAAACAGGGGTGCTCCCCGATTCGTTTCTCAGATAGCGCTAAGAGACGTGCAAATTAATATAGTCTTACTCATTGGGTGTGCGGTTATTTACGAAGAACTCCGTATAAAAGGCAGATTACCGTAGCGAAGCACGGGTACATTTGCTAATATATATATGTTTCATTCTACAACAGGTTCAGGTAGAGCTATGTTACTCAACATGATGGGATGTCTAATAAATGATGTGCCTCCTTGTGTGGAAAACGATACAATGAGTACATCTTTCCCACCTGACCAACAGAATTGTGTGGGTTAGTGTTAAAATACCTAGTATACTAAGGAGTCACTTTTATTTTGCTTCGTCAACGAGGAATGCAATGATTTTCCATGTCTAGCAGAATGTGTTTCTCTTTTATCTGTTAATGCAGTTTGCTTTTTTTTTTTTTGCTAGTTGCTTTACGTCGCACCGACACAGATAGGTCTTATGGCGACGATGGGACAGGGAAGGGCTAGGATTGGGAAGGAAGCGGCCGTGGCCTTAATTAAGGAACAGCCCCAGCATTTGCCTGGTGTGAAAATGGGAAACCACGGAAAACCATTTTCAGGGCTGCCGACAGTGGGGTTCGAACCTACTATCTCCCGAATACTGGATACTGGCCGCAATTAAGCGACTGCAGCTATCGAGCTCGGTTAATGCAGTTTGGACAGCAAGTAATAGGTCTTCGTCGGTGCAAAAGTGGAGGTGTGAAAAATGTGTTAAGTGGGATGTCTCTATGTCCCCCTCGAAGGAAACTGTTTTAAAACTTACCACATCCGTGTTTAATGCTGAGAAATTACCTGCTAGAAGCAGATTAAATGGAACGTATGACTGAATTCTTTTTTCACATAAATTTTTCCGAGTATGTTAAAGCATGTAAACAAAGTGTATTGTAACACTTTGTTGATGTCTTACCTAATGAAATAAAATTTAAGATATCGAAATGGAATTCGGTGGGGAGCTATCAATAATAAGGGGCTTATGGAAGAAAGAATGTAGAACTGGCTGAGTCAGCAAAGAGGACGCATCTGGATGTGTTAGGAGTAAGTGATATTTGGGTAAGGGGAGATAACGAAGAGGAGATAGGAGATAATAAAGTGCACTTGACGGGTGTTAAAAAGGAAAGGGCAGAGTATGGGGTAGGTCTGTTTATCAGGAATACCATTGCACGCTACAGTTTCGGGTAGGCACGTAAACGAGCGAATGATGTGGGTGGATTTGGCAGTTGGAGGAATTAGGACGAGAATTTCCTCAGTGTATGCACCATGTGAGGGTACAGATGAAGATGAAATTGACAAGTTTTATGAAGCATTGAGTGACATCGTAGTCAGGGTCAACAGCAAGGATACGATAGTGCTAATGGGCGATTTCAATGCGAGAGTTGGATAGGAATGGGAAGCATCTGCAGAACTTCTTTGCTAGTATGGGGCCAAGTAGGCTGTTTCAGGATATAGAAAGAGAATGTGTGGCATACAGGGATACTGTAGTAGCAACAGCAAGGTATTATCTAGGAAGAACTGTGTGTAAAGATTGGAAAAAGCAAAACTCTAGGTTGAATTATGAAGTGTGAGAAGCTTGTAAACATAAAAAGGAGGCTAATCGGAAATGGCTACAAACAAGGGTAGTTGAAGACAAGAATTGTACATAGATGAAAGAAACAGAGCGAACAAATAGTTGTTGAATCCAAAAAGAAGTCGAGGGAAGATTTCGGTAATAACCTGGAAAAGCTAGATAAAGCAGCAGGGAAACCTTTCTGGACAGCAATAAAGAATCTTAGGAAGGGATGGAAAAAGAAAATGAAGAGGAATCATGAAGGAATCATTGGACAGGTGGAGAGAATCTATATAAATAAAATTGTTCGAGTCTGTTCGTTTGTCTGTCTGTTTGTTCCACCATCACGTCGAAACGGCTGGATAGATCTCAACCAAACTTCATATTTAGAGTATACTCATCCCGGGGAAGGTTTAGATATGCATATCAATTTAAAATCTTTGAATACACGGGGGGTTTATAGGAAAACCAAAATGGTTTTTCCACCATCACGTCGAAACGGCTGGATAGATCTCAACCAAACTTCATATTTAGAGTATACTCCTCCCGGGAAAGGTTTCGATATGCATATCATTTTAAAATCTTTGAATACACGGGGGGTTTATAGGAAAACCAGAATGGTTTTTCCACCATCACGTCGAAACGGCTGGATAGATCTCAACCAAACTTCATATTTAGAGTATACTCCTCCCGGGGAAGGTTTCGATATGCATATCATTTTAAAATCTTTGAATACACGGGGGGTTTATAGGAAAACCAGAATGGTTTTTCCACCATCACGTCGAAACGGCTGGATAGATCTCAACCAAACTTCATATTTAGAGTATACTCCTCCCGGGGAAGGTTTCGATATGCATATCATTTTAAAATCTTTGAATATACGGAGGGTTTATAGGAAAACCAGAATGATTTTTCCACCATCACGTCGAAACGGCTGGATAGATCTCAACCAAATTTCATATTTAGAGTATACTCATCCCGGGGAAGGTATCGATATGCATATCATTTTAAAATCTTTGAATACACGGGGGGTTTATAGGAAAACCAGAATGGTTTTTCCACCATCACGTCGAAACGGCTGGATAGATCTCAACCAAACTTCATATTTAGAGTATACTCCTCCCGGGGAAGGTTTCGATGTGCATATCATTTTAAAATCTTTGAATACACGGGGGGTTTATAGGAAAACCAGAATGGTTTTTCCACCATCACGTCGAAGTGGCTGGATAGATCTCAACTAAACTTCATATTTAGAGTATACTCATCCCGGGGAAGGTTTCAATATGCATATCATTTTAAAATCTTTGAATAGACGGGGGGGTTTATAGGAAAACCAGAATGGTTTTCCTCCATTTTCTCTTATACTATTGATTTTCTGTAAACTTCGTTTATCGTACGTGAAACGTCTCTTCATTATAAACAACTTTCGTTATGTTCATAATTTACCTTACTCTTTACATGACGGAGAAATTACAATTTTCTGCTGGTACCATGCTCTGCATTGAGTGACCGACAGACCGACAACGAACCTACAGGTTACCATGGCAACGTCTCTGACTGCATGTCAGCAGGGAAGTAACGTATTGCCATTTTCCTCATCATGCTTTTAAATTCGTGGTTGTTCCTTAGGTAGAAGGCAAGAGAGGCGTCAATCGGCCTATCTGCGGGATAATGGCGGAATATCGTTGGATGTTATAACCGCCTTCGAATACACCATTAGTCATCTTCTTATTATTTGTTTACCTAGGAATCAATGGACCTAAATTTCTCCTCTGTTACCGCTTTATTATATCCATAACTCACACCAGCATAATTTATTGCGGGGCATTTGATTTTCCAATACATTAACTTGGCATTTACATATTTGTCGTTATCCGGCTGTCCTCAATTATAATCCATTTTCTATTACTTTCAACTTTCTTAACTGTATTATTTTCTTCCTTAATTACGCCGTATGTACGCGAGTGCTACAAACTACTGGATGTATTTCCACCAATACTCATATTTAGAATACACAACTTGAAAACTACTGAAGACATTCGAACCAAAATTCATATTTAGCATCCACCTGTCCAAAGGTAGGTTTTAAACGTAAATAACATTTCATGTTCCGGAATGGACTGGCGGTTTATAGGGAACCGAAATGGTGATTTTATTCTTCCACAATATATACAGAACAAGACCAACCTGACTGGAAATCGACCAAACGTGATGGAATTCCACCTCTAAACCTTCTTTTCATGTGCATTTTTTCGTCAGGAGGATTAATAAGGGAGATATCATGAATGGTCAGTTTTGCAGCTTGTCCAGCGGACATAGCCAAAAAGGTGTTTTACATGGAGCAGATTCCTTATCTACATAAATCAAATCGTAACGACTGTGTGCCTCTACACTGACTATTTTGGCGAAATTTTCGTACAGCTTTCCGTTTAAGGGGTAATAATGACCATCTGCATAATTTTTGGTTTAGTTTCCTGAAAGTCCTAATTTTTACCCGCCTCGCCCAAAATCCAGATTGCGGCATAATCTGCCAGAAGAAAAAGAAGATAATTGAAATTTGACAAAATTATACGTTTTAACCTGTAACGAACGGAAAACATCCAAGATCATTAAATTTTTCACTTTTTATCCCTGAAGAATATCGAAATATGCAGGCAATTTTAATGATGGTGCAGACCTTCGGAAATTCCTATCACATAACAGATTGCACAATCTCCGTTCAATTTGGAATGATCCACAACCTTGTTCTTATGACTTTTTGCCGTATCTGTATCCCTTTTACGTTTGATTTTTCTCTATTAATGGATGTTAAATCAATTTGGAATTTTCACATGCATAATTCATACCTTCGATTACTTATATGAAATACAGAATCATCAAACTCTTCACGAAAATTGGCCCACCCAGTAGCCATATATGAGCCAAATGCTATGTATGTAGCTGTCACATAATTATCCGAAAATTAATGTAATGTGAGATAATCTTACAAGAACGTTACCCTGTTCCACGTTTCTAACTCAATCTGACCCAAGAATAGATGACATATCATAGGACCAGCCATTTAGGCCACTAAATCCGGCGTGTCTTATGGTATAATCCTTTGTCGATATGACGTACGTTTAGTAGCAGTTAATCTGTAAATGAAGGTCTTCAATATTGTAAACACGCATATACTTTCGTATGTCGATCTATATATATTCACTGATGTCGATTTTTAGCGATCGAGAAAGGGTGGGTCTGCTATTGTAATCAGTACTCCCCACACCGACTTTGACTGGTAGTATGAAAGGGTTCCTTCTCCAACTCCTGTGTAACTGTCATTAGTAAGGAAGGTCTACAATTGTAATGAATAGTTCACTTCTCGATTTGACTTGCAGAAGGCAAGTGAGCATGCAGTTTTGTTTAAAACTCCCCTACCCGATTGTGTTTGGCAGTAGGCAAGGGTGCCCGCCATTATAAAGAAATGTCCTCATCTAAAATGTGACTGGCATTAGGCATAGTGGCCTGCTATTTTGATGGAAACTCACCAACTTGGTGTGACTGGCAGTAAGCTGGCTGGAAGTAGGAAAATGGGCCTGGCATTATAATGATAACTGCACAACTCAATTTCGAGTGATAGTAGGATAATTGCCTGCCATTATAATAAAAACTGTAATCTGTCTGGAAGTAGGAAAGGGGGGCTGCCATTTTAACGAAAACTCCCCAAATCGATTCTGTCCGCATAGTAGGCAATGGGGCCTGCAATTATAATGTAAACTTCCCAACTCGATTGTGAATGGCAGTAGGCAAGTGAGCCTGCCGTTATATCACAAATCCATAACAAACACTTTACATTGGAAACAACGTACGGGGACCTCTCCCATGCTCTTCCTCGGATAACGCTAAGAGACATGCAATTTTAAAACAATCTTATTGACTGCATGCACACTATTTACTTCGATATTCGAATACAATGTAGAATACCGTAGCGAAGCACGGGTACATTCGCTAGTATTTTGATAATATTATCAACGTAAAAGGAAAGCATCATGATGGTGTCCCGAACAGTGAATCTCATGGGGATGAGGAAAATGATGTTGGTGTAATTACGCTTGAGGAAGTGAAAGGATGGTAAATAAAATCCTTTTTATCATTTATGGCAGCAGGAATAGATGAAATTAGACCTGAAATTGTGCAGTATAGTGGGAAGGCAGGAATGAAATGGCTTCAGAGAATAATAAGATTGTCCGGCCCCACGGTGTAGGGGGCAACGCATCCGCCTGTCACCCGTTGTCCCCGGGTTTCATTCCCGGCCGCCTCAGGGGTTTTCACTTGTAATTTTTAATATCCCTGGCCTGGAGACTGGGTGTTTGTATCGTACTTAATGTTCCTTTCCTAACGGACAACACTCCACATTTTCGCCATTCCAATAACACGCAGGTTCTTACAATATGGTGCCAGTAGGGGCAAAAGATCCAAAAGGGTCGACGCTCCGAAAAAATAGCTTTTATTTTCTAAAAAAGAATCGAGTGTTGGTAAGGTATCTTTAAATTGGACAAAAGCAGTAACTGAACCCAACTATATGCAAGGGAACAGGAAGGATTGCAACATCTATCGAAGTGTTTCGTTGTTTACAATACCAGGCGACGTATTCACTGGCATCTTGGAAGGGAGGGTGCGATCAGTGGTTGAGAGGAAGTTAGACAAAAACTAGTGTGGTATCAGACCACAGAGGGGCTGTAAGGTTCTTATTTCAACTATGTGCCAGGTAATTGAAAAATGCTACGAGAGGAATAAATAGACAGTTATGTTTATGTTTCGTAGATCTAGAGAAAGCATATGACAGAGTACCGAGCGAGAAAATGTTCACCACACTGGGGACTATGGGATCAAGGGTAGATTATTAAAATCAATCAAAGGCATTTATGCTGGCAATTGGGCTGCAGTGAGAATTGATGGTAGAATTAGTTCTTGGTTCAGGGTACTTACAGAGCTTAGAAAAGCCTGAATCTTTCATCTTTGTTGTTCGTAGTTTACATGGATCATCTGCTGAAAGGTATAAAGTGGCAGGTAGGGATTCAGTTAGGTAGAAATGTAGTAATCAGTCTGGCTTATGCTTACGAGTTGGTCTTAATGGCAGATTGTGCCGAAAGCCTGCAGTCTAATATCTTGCAACTTGAAAACAGGTGCAATGAGTACGGTATGAAAATTAGCCTTTCGAAGACTAAACTGATGCCAATAGGTAAAAAATTCAACAGAATTTAATGTCAGATTGGTGATACAAAGCTGGAATGGTAGATAATTTCAAGTATTTAGGATGTGAGTTCTCCCAGGATTGTAATATAGTGAGATTGAATCAAACTGCGGTAAGGGTAATGCAGTAAGTTTGCAGTTGCGATCAACAGTATTATGTAAGAAGGAAGTCAGCTCCCGAACGTAACTACTTTTACATCGGTCTGTTTTCATACCAACCTTGCTTTACGAGAGCGAAAGCTGGTGGAATCAGGATATCTTATTCATAAGTTAGAAGTAGCAGACATGAAAGTAGCGAGAAATATTTCTGGTACAAACAGGTGTGAACAATGGTAGGAGGGTAATCGCAATGAGGAGTAAAGGCTGAGTTAGGAATGAACTCGATGGATGAAGCTGTACGCATAAACCGGCATCGGTGTTGGTGTCATGTGAGGCAAATGGAGGAGGATAGATTACCTAGAAGAATAATGGACTCTTTTATGGAGGATAAGAGAAGTAGAGGGCGACCAAGACGACGGTGATTAGACTCAGTTTCTAACGATTTGAAGATAAGAGGTATAGGACTAAATGAAGCCACAGCACTAGTTGCAAATAGAGGATTGCGGTGACATTTAGTAAATTCACAGAGGCTTGCAGACTTAACACTGAAAGGCATGACGGTCTATAGTGATGATGTATGTATGTATGTATGTATGTATGTATGTATGTATGTATGTATGTATGTATGTATGTATGTATGTATTGCACCCATAAGCGAATGTGCATAATTAATGCATATTCTAAATATTTAATAATTCACATATTGGAATACAGCAGTAGGCTGGGAAAAGATTGCAGTCTAACAAAGCAACTGCCAGGCGCCGTGCAGACGGGAAGATATATCCACAGAACACTTCTTAAGGCACGGACAGGAAATAGCTAGTCTAAGTGGTACCTCCAATCATGTTTTATGATGCCGACAGGAAGCGAAACTTTCTATCCAGCTCCCACGTGAATTCGCACGATTGGAATGCACTTGACCTAGAAGAGTGAGTGAGACACGAATAATACCCATCATCCCTTAGCAGGAAATGGAAGAACCCAAACTACCAAGGGCGCGAACGTCTCAGCCAATCACAAAATTGCACATTTTAATGTCTTGTCATAGCGGGAATCTACAGCTAGTTTTTCGCGATCTGGTGCCCGAAGTAGCCGTAAAATATTGTGTCCTGACTTCTAAGTAATATTTAAGGATTTATTAGCGCAAGTGTGTGGTTAATCTGTGGCTAAATTAGAAATGTTCAACTGTACATGGAAGAGTGGAATCACCCAGGAAGCGAATCGTCATGGCGGGAAGACGCCATCCTCTGACAGAAAATAGAGCCAGTGACGCGCGATGTCGTAGAAATTAACCTGTGATCGTTTCTCATAACGCAATGTAACACATAAGTCGGACCGAAATTAGGAATGTTTTGAGTGCATTTCCTAAAGTTCTAACCTACGGACACCTGATAAATCAGTCCCAAGTGCAGAATTATTACGCCACATCCCTTCCACGGAACTATTTTCGAAGTGGGGGGAGGACTGTTTACAAAACGGAGACACCAAGTGTGGTGAACTTCAGTCCCTAACTTTAGCCTTGAATCTCAACTCTACAGTCTTCAGACTCGCGGTGTGAATCTCAGCAGTCTTTAGTCTGAAACATCAGTCTCGTAGTAAACTTCAGTCTTGTAGAAGATCGGTAGTCTCGCACGAAATCTCAGTTTTGTAGTGAATTGCAGTCCTGTGAGAATTCGCAGTCTTATAAGAATCTTCAGTGTCTCATACAGTAGTTGACATTCTAGTGAGTACTGGATTTATTTGTGTGAGTAGTAATATCTTAGCTGAAATGAACACTTTGATAAACTTTATCTCAACCTTAAATTATGCAGAACAATTGCCATGAATGGACTTAAAGTGCTAGGACCGAGGTGAACATTGAATCTTGAAGTAACTCGTAGCTGCACAACATCTTCACTATTTCACATGTAATTTGCATTTTTCGTGGAAAAGTCAAATGTGGGAGAACGATTATTAGAAAATTTTCCACATCATTTAGAAAATGAATTCCACAGAAAGAAACAATTAAAACGCAGTCCTTAAAATGTTATATGGGAATCCTTTCGTAGAATGAAAAGTACTTCTGAAGTCTTTCATAATCGTTTCTCATAACAATTGTACCCCTGTGGGTGGGGGACGCAGACGAAGAATACACCCATGGTATCCTCTGCCTGTCGCAAGTGGCGACTAAAAGGGGCGACAAAGGGATGATTGAATTAGAACCATGAAACTACTTGTGATTAGTAGCACCACGCGGGGAACACCATGGGTCGCTATTACTTGCTCGTACTACCACTATGTTAGGTACCAAATAGGTTTGTGACTAGTGGCACACAGGAGCACCGCACGGTCAGGCTTTTACGGCACCTGTGATTAGTAGCACTTTATGAGCGACACCAGGGTCCTGGCTTGCTTATGATTAGTACCCACTATATAAGGAACACCACGGGCTAGTACGAGTCACTGTGGTTAGTACACTTATGTGATGAAAACCATAGGTTTGCGTTGCCTGTAAATGGCGCCGCTATGTGCGGAACACCATAGGTATGTATTACATGTGCGAATTTCATAACCTGTCAGTAGTACCATAATGTGTGGAATACCGCGAGTCTACGATACTTTTGATTAGTACCGCACCATGACAAATACCATGGTTCTACTTTCCAAGCGATAAGTACCATTATGAGAGGCCGATGACCTATATTTTGGACACCTTATGCATGCAAGCATCACCGATTCAGTACTGAGCTATAGACCGCAGTCCCTTGGTCAGTATTACTATTGTTTTCCATCAGTTTCTGAGACTGGGGCATTGCGGGTCGGCTCCAATGATTGTTTTAAATTCATATCCGTCCGTTCATTTTTCGTCTTCACACTTTGAATTCTGGTCAGTGGAGGATTTTGGATTTTTATTTTTTCATTGCATTCCGTCTCATTTCGTACCATCAGGGGCCGATGACCTAGAAGTTAGGCCCCTTTAAACAACAAGCATCATCATCATCATCCTAACAACTGTGGAACCGCGAGGTTAAATTTTCAAACGAAGCTACTCAGAGTATTGTTATAGTATTTTAATTGATATAGATAACAGGGAAATGCAGAAGGATCCATCACATGGCCATCAGATAAGTCTTATGAACCAAAAATGAAAAAATTATAAATTTGCTCCCGGTCAACAAAGTCTTCAGCATGTTAACACAACTCCTCCTGACGTTATTTTACTCCTGTACATATTTATAAAATGTATGACACATCTACATAAATATGTATCCGGTAAAACTAGGAGCATCTTTTAATTAACTTGTGTGTAAAGCGAAATACATATTTACTAACGTCGGTGGCTTCAAAACAATTCCTTGAATAAATTTCCATGAGGTATCAAACTGCGAGGCCATACTCCCGTGTTGGAAAATTGACTGTCTACTCGCCATGGGGATGAAGTTCATGAGAAGCGACGGGCTGTTGATTAGTAAACAGGGTGTACCTTCGTGTTTCAGAACCAATTTAGCGGGGAGTGTTTGCAGATTGGATACTGTGTGTCAAGTGTGCTTCGTTGTGCAGCTCTTTGATAGATGCCTGCTTCCCGCTTCTCTTCTACAAACTGTCGCGAACAATTTCTTGGCCGTAACATCAGGCTCACAACAACAAGAGGGAGATATTATATAGCATGGCGAGTAATGGAGTGAATTATTAAATTTACTCCCCTCCACCGCTTTCATTCTTCAACACTTGGTCGTAATGTTATACCTCTGTCAAATTTGCTGAATCGTTGTATACGAGACTGAGAGTCAAGCATGTTGCTATCTGATCCATAGGGGCCGATGACCTCGATGTTAGGCCCCTTTAAACAACAAGCATCATCATCATCATCATCATCGCTGTCTGATCCTAAGAAATGTCTTAATATGATATATTCTCTTAAATAGGTTTTACTTTATCAAAAGTAATAGATCTTGTAAAGCGTCCAACTTCAGGCCTGAGAACACGTTGCTACGTTTTCCGGACGGTTACATCAACCATTTCCCACCTGCATCACTAGAGACAGGAAGGAATTCTTGGAGACATACTCGTGATTCTGTCTTTCTTCGCCGACTTCTGCATCAGACTGAGATTGAGCAATGATGTCCTATACGTCGTTGCCCACGAAACACTTAAGGAGTACATCAGGATAATGAGATATTGTTTACATTATTCCTCATGTAAGTGCACTCTTTTTTCCGCAAATCATACAATTTGCTGTTGGTACTTATATTTCATTTGCTTTGCTCATGACCGCCGTAGGCTTCTAATTTATGAAATCGTTTTAGTATTCTGGATGCTTGACGTCATATGTAATTTCAGGCCGATTAATAGACTAAAAGGTGAATTAGCCGGCAATATGATTAGCATTTAGGATTCAAATCTGCATTTCCCACTTTCGAGACGTAAGCATCAATCAGTTCTACAAAGTTCGCTCAAAAACACTAATGTAATAGATGGAAATGTGTGACGTGTTAGATCATGTCAGATGCAGTCTTTCAAGTAATCTACTGAACGATTTGAATTGTGACTTCGCCCTAGAGCATAAACATAAACGGATTAAAATAAAGTATGATGTTGAAAAAGTATTTACCATTTACAGAAATCGCAGGTGATCCGTAGTGATAAGTCACGTTATGTTACTTTCCTCTCTAGGATTAACTAAATCGTTCGGAAAATCCAGGTCAAGATGTCATTAGCCGACAAGAGCGCGGATTATTTCACTGAAGACCAGGAATATTCCACCTAATTGTTTGTATTGTACCCAGTATCAATTAATCAATCAGGTACAGTATAATAATAATAATAACAGGACAATAACAAATCTGGTACTATAATCATTAATCATTTCTGATGATGGCAGGTAACGATGTGATTTAAGCTCTCCATATATACAAAATTAATTAAATGTGGTGTGAACAGTAAGCGGCTAATTTACATGCTTCCTTGGTAGCGTTCATCACATTCTGGAGAGAGCAAGTAGTTGGACACAAGTTACAAACAAGGAGATGGCTCATTGTCTGTTCTTCACCACATTCACATAGAGTGGAATCACAGACAAAACTCCACTTTCTCATGTTATACAAATAGCTAACTGAAAAAAATGTAATTGCAGATGTTACCCGTTTCAGGAATTTAATGCTACAGAATTAGTTAATACAAATGTGGGTGAAGTGTGTTGAAATAAAATGCCTTCATACATATCTAGCTAAAATTTTCATGATACAAATCTCTTACTTACTACACTTTCTTCTACGACAAGAATTATAATGGCTGTGGTCACTCCTCGCTGCTATGGTAGGCTGCACACCTCTTGGAAGGATATTGAATATGGTACATTTCCGCGGGAATTACTTTCCATTCTTGCTCTAGATTTGTGCAAGTTCAGGACCAGATATTTGGCGATATCGCCAGTCAATATCCGAATTAATCCCAAATACAGTGTGAGCAACATAAAGCGCAACCAGTCCCGCAGCCCGGCAACACAGCCTGCACAGGGGAGGTGCGTGCGTTAGAGAAGTCCGCAGTAAATACACTATCGCGTAAGCTATTTCTGTGAACAACCAAAGAAACAAACAAACAAACAAACAACAAAAAACAATACAAAAATAAAAGTACTCACATATATCACGGCAGGAGGTGTTGAAACTGCATCCTTCGTTGTTCAAGCACCTGCTTAGGAAATTGTTCATTACCGTTCAATAACTTTGAACCCGTTGGAACAGAACGATAAGAAATTTCCATTTCCTGAGCAAGTTGCCAAAGTTGTGTTGAAGGAGACCTTTCCAGAGCGTTACCAATGTTACCCGCAGTTTCTTGTGTGAGTACTCTACGTGGCTTATTACGTTTCGTATCAAGAAGACTTCCTTCCTGTCTTAAGTTATGTATTAATTAATCTATGAATCGAAGTCCAACCTAGAACTTGAACATCAGGGAACTTCTCTTGAAATAATCTCCTCACGGCCCTCACACTTTCTGTACGGACGTATGAATCATAAATGAATACTCTTTGGGGAACAGAATACCGATACCAGACTTGAGGCACCTGAGCCATTTCCTTCAATTCACACACTGTACTAATGAAACCAACGAAACACGTGCCACGTTTGCAAACGTTCGACAAAGATTGAAACCTGGCGCGGTAGCGCGGCCTTCAGTACGTCAGACGCTGCATTTCGTCACCAGCCGACTGACCCACTCAAGAATTTCATTTCGCACAGGATGGAGTGGTTCCCCTTTAATCTGCTCACCCGGGTCTCAGTGGCCCTTCATTTTCAAACACTTCGTGAGCTTTTCCTTCCTTTCGTCGAAGTGTTGATCCACTCAATTTTTCTCTTCTATTTAAAGGGGCGTTATTTAAGTAGTTATATATCCCTGGAAACCTTTTCACCACCAGCATAATCTTCCATATATTTATGACATAGGCCTAATAATGTTAATGGGAGAATACGTAGCAGGATACAAACTTCCTGGGAGTGTAACTATTGTTACTGTACTATGATACACGTTTCTAAGCACCGGCATGTGTCTCATTTTCCTATTACTGCTGTAATATGCTGTCTCAAGTCATCATGCTTCCTTTCATACCCATCAGGACACCGCCGCAGGTGTAAACAAACAACCACTACAAAGTAGAAGTATCTCATAAAACAGCCGCGCATATGAAGCCAACACAGGACTGGGAAACGTAACATAAGCAACGTTCACAGATGATATTTTCGAATCCCCATGAAAAAAAAAAAGAAATGTTTAATATAATTGTGACTTTGTGATGAATGCTTCAAATAATTCTCTTGCTGTGTGATGTCCCAAAGAAGGTGTACTCTTGATGTAATATTATCAAATTAACAAAGTTACCCACTTTCCCTGAGACGGTTAATAGAGCAGCTAAATCGATGAACTGTGTCCATGACCTCCTGAATCTTTGATTTCCTTTATCGCCTGTTCTACATACACATTAAATTGAGGGTGACAAATATTGCCGGTAATCCGGCCTCGCTCCTATCTTCATAGTTGCTTCTCTTTCATACCTGTCCAAGATTTTTATTTGCGGAGTGTACATTTTGTTTAGAATTCCTGAAGCAATAAAAGTATAAACGTAAATTGTGGGGGAAAAATAATACTGATACATCCCGGTTCCTTGGCTGAATTATTAGCGTGTTGGACTTTGGTCACAGGGGTCCCGGGTTAGATTCCCGGCAAGGTCGGGAATTTTAACCATCATTGGTTAATTTAGCTGGCGCAGGGGCTGGATGTATGTGGCGTCTTCATCATTATTTCATCCTCATCAGAGTGCGCAGGTCGCCCACGGGATTGAAATCAAAAGACCTGCACTAGGCGAACCGAACATATCCTCGGACTCTCCCGGCACTAAAAGCCATTTCATTTTCAGTACCGATATGATATATGGCGGCTAGGAGTGGGGGAAGGAAGGTAAGTCAACTTTTTGTCTTAATCAAGTTAGTGGTGATGTACTGGTTATCAGACCCTGGTTAATTCAGTTTACCACATTTCGAACTTTAGTTAATCAAAGCATATGACCAACAATGTTGAAGTATTTAAATTCTACTCCTTTCACAAATAGTTTGAATGACTAAATGTTTAATCATCTTTCTTAAAGGTGACTTAACTTCTCAATATTTATAAACTATGGACCGTTTTACCCATCGTTGACGATATAGTTTGAATGAATACAGCAGAACGTCATCCAGCGTGCCAGGGGAAGAGACTTAGAAATCAATCAATCAATCAATCAATCAATCAATCAATCAATCAATCAATCAATCAATCAATCAATCAATCAATCAATCAATCAATCAATCAATCAATCAATCAATCCATCCATCCATCCATGCATCAATCAATCAGTCAATCAATCAATACTCTACATTTAGCGTTGACACTCATGTGATAGATACCCTATCAGTTCTTTAGGCCTTCGTTCTCAAATGATTTCAAACAACTTCATCTAATAGTAACTTCCCACGCCATCTCTCTGCTGACAGCTCGGGGAAAGTACCGCTTAGTGGAGTAGTTCGTACTCCCAAGTCCTTGCAGCAATCCCTAGTTTTTCCAGCACTCATCAAATAACAATGGTCAGCCAGTGTAATGTTATTGTTGATTAGTTTTAGAGGCTTAGAGCACCTGAGAGTATGAGAATGGGACGCTACTGGGTTGAGCCAGTAGCAATAAGCAATGAAAGTTAAAACCCCCTAGTCTTCCTGGAGTCGAACCAATTACCTATTAGTGGGACAGTATAACTGTAATTAAGGAGTAGATGTAGGTACGTCCCTGGACTTGAATTGAGTTATAATTTAGGGGTAGAATGTAGGCGCGACCCTCGACATGATTTCAGCTATCCCTAACATGTTCCTAGAAAGAATGAAATACCTTGGGGAGGCGGGGGACTATTATTACTACAGAGGTGTCCAGAAAAATGTACACACTGTTTGATAGTCAATATTAATGGAACAAAATAACATACCGCTACAATTCTTACAAGGTGGGAACGCTATTTTATTCATTCAAAGTGACCCCTATTAGCAGCCAAACAACATTGATGCCCCTGAACAGCTGACCGAACTACGGCTCTCAGTGTCGCCGGTGTGATAGCTACAAACGGCGCCTCGATGGTTTTTCGTAGCTCGTTCAGTGTAGCTGGCTTCTGTTGATAAATTTCAGTTTTCAAGGTCCTCCATAAGTAGAAGTCAAGAAGTGTAAGGTCTGGAAAGCGTGGTGGGTACTCGACAGTTCTTCTTCGCGATCTATCCATCGTCCAGGTAGATTTTCATCCAAGTGGGCTCTGACATCTCTGTGGTACTGAAGCGGAGCGCCATCTTGTTGTACATAAAAACCTTCATTTACAAACACCTCGTGGATGGCAGGTAAAATCGATATATTCAGCATATGAAGATACACCGCACCAGTTACGGTACCTTCAAAGAAGAATGGGCCAATCAAACCGCGCAATGACAGACCACGCCACACATCAACATCGGGTAGATTAACATGTTTATCCACGTACATGTGAGGATTTTCAGGAGCCCAGTTGTGGCGGTTTACAGTACCGTTCTGTTTTAATAGCGCCTCGTCAGGCCAGTTCGTCCTCGCGAAGCATGCTTTTAAACCACTCGCAATACTCCCTCCATCCTTCAATCCGGGTCGTCCTCGTTCATAGTGTGCAGCGATCCTGGAATGTACAATTTCCACTTTGCAGCCTTCAGAATTCGTCGTACGGTTGATCGGCCTTTACGTGCACGCTGATTCACAGATTTTTGAGGTGACCTAGTTAAAGTTTGCAAGACCGCAGCACTGGAAGATGGACTGGTTGATGTGTTTGGTCGGCCGGACCTTTCCTTATGCACATCCTGAACAATATCGTCGGCTTCAAATTCATCCCAAATACGATAAATTGTTGTACGCGTTGGTGTCTGAGTTCCGTACATATTACTCCATTGCCGATGTAGCTCCATCATGTTTTCGTACTTCCAGTACCACTTCAATACGGCCTTGCGCTGCTCAAACGCCAATCTTACTTCATTCTATGCTCCACTGTCGTCTACTGGAAAATGTACGCCAAGATAGTCGCGTCATTCACGTGACCTTCAACATCTGTTGAGAAAACAACGTTCAATCTGGTTTTCTCTCCAGTAAGTGAACTGCTCAGATACCACCTTACTTTTGTGCCAGTCAGTGCAGTAGTTCTGACATTATACTTCCACAACAGGCAACATAGAAACCGAAAAAATTCACTGATCATTATATACTTCAATCGAGAAATAAACGAAGCCCCACATTCGAAATTTATACACACATACATATATATACGGGGCTTTATATTTAACTCTTGGCCGATAAGACAGCGTTTACCTCCTCCGCAGCCAAGTGCGTGATAGTAGGGTTTCTGTCCCTGAAAACCTGCATGTAGCCTCCGATGGCTGGTGCTCAATCGAAGGTCGAAGCTCTGGACTGTTCATTTGCAAAAATGCTCGGAAATGCTTGCAGTCAGAGCGGTGAGTGATAGTTTCCTCCTAGCTCAGGAGTGTGTGATTTTGACTTGTAGGCTAGACCGAAAGAAAAGGTTTATTTGACGAACCCTTAAATATTGGAGGAATTAAAAGAAAACATACCGAGCGAGTTGGCCGTACGGTAAGGGGAGCACAGCTGTGAGCTTGCATTAGGGAGATAGTGAGTTCGAACCTCACTATCGGCAGCCATAAAGATGGCTATCCATGGTTTCCCAATTTCACACAAGGCAAAATCTGGGGCTGTACGTTATTTAAGGCCATGGCCGCTTCCTTATCACTCCTACCCTTTTCCCGTCCCATAGTCGCCATAAGCGTATCTGTGCCGGCGCGACGTAAAGCCAATTGCAATAAAGAGAAATACGACCGAGCTCGATAGCTGCAGTCGCTTAAGTGTGGCCAGTATCCAGTAATCGGGAGACAGTGGGTTCGAACCCCACTGTCGGCAGCCCTGAATATGGTTTTCCGTGCTTTCCCATTTTCACGCCAGGCAAATGCGGGGACTGTACCTGAATTAAGGCCACGGCCGCTTCCATCCAATTCCTAGGCCTTTCCTATCCCATCGTCGCCATAACACCTATCTGTGACGGTGCGACGTAGAGCAAAAAAAAAAATTGATTGAGACCACATATATTATAGTGGAATAACTCACTCGCATGAGTAAGAATGTGCTTTCTAGGTACAACCCGGGGACGATGACACTTCTAGCATCTGTTATAAGATTGTATTTTATTCAATTATTCATTTATATACACAGTACAGTATTTGAAGCGGGGAGTTCGAGAGTGCGCGTTGCATGCACACTTGGTGGCAGAGAGGCGAACACATCGATCAAGTATTAAAAATAAAGCCCTGTACATAATTAATGCTACCGCTTGAGCAAAATAGAACTACCTCGGAAAATATTTACAATCGGACTGACGCGGGATTAATGGCTGTAAATGAACAGCGCAGAACATTCTGGAAATGGCCTTATCTGCAGAAATGAAAAACTGAGGATCCAAACGTCCTGTATGCACTTCACTCAGAAACCACTGAACACGCGGTGGTTGTCTGGACGCTTTAGCGCATGCACAACAGTAAATTAGTAAGGATACAGATGCAGGTCCTTCTTGATAATGTTTCCACACGACGATATCTTAATTCCCACGTGTACAGATAAACGCTGTTGAGATTTCGTCGCACTTCGTTCCAGGCTTTCCTTCACTCGAACAATGTTTTGTGGTGTTCGAACTCTTTTCAGATAGTTACAGCCCGTTTCACAACATTTCCCCACTACATTTAGCATTGCAGACTTTGCTGGGGGTTTCGCGAATACACTTCCAGTCTTAAACACCTGCGCAGACAGTTCCGCACAATTTTTTGAAAGTTGCTTTACATCGCACCGACACAGACAGGTCTTATGGCGACGATGGAACAGGAAGGAGCTAGGAATGGGAACGAAGCTGCCGTGGCCTTAATTAAGTACAGCCCCAGCATTTCCCTGGTGTGAAAATGGGAAACCACGGAAAACCATCTTCAGGGCT
Organism: Anabrus simplex; assembly: GCF_040414725.1. Taxonomy (NCBI): domain Eukaryota; kingdom Metazoa; phylum Arthropoda; class Insecta; order Orthoptera; family Tettigoniidae; genus Anabrus; species Anabrus simplex. The sequence continues at coordinate 165,472,220 of NC_090265.1, read as the reverse complement.
GCTGACAGTGGGGTTCGAACCCACTATCTCCCGAATAGTGGATACTGGCCGCAATTAAGCGACTGAAGCTATCGGTCTCCGTCGCACAATTTATCCACGAATCGTGCTTTGCATAATAGTCGACAATTAACAACCTCTGTTTTATCGTGAGGACAAATTAGTGTCATACACGTCTGCTTCTCTCGCTCACTCACACACAGTGAGGTACTCGGGAGATATCGGTAGATGCGCATGCACAGAGACGTGACAGTAATCTATTGGTTCATCGAAATCATGGTTTTCAGCATTTCCTCTGAAGGGTAGTTCTCCAGTGCATTAACAAGTGTCAAATCTGCTCCAGTGTTATAAAAATCTTTCGGGCCAATTTTATTTTGCCCACCCGGTATATGCAGAAATATAACACTAAAACGAACCCTACGGCGTTACAGACCAGATGGGCCTTGGCCTACCAAATGAGCACTGCTCGGCCCGACCTGCAGATTACGAGGTGAGGCGTAGTAATTTACGCGACGAATTCTCTCGGCCGCTATTATGGGCGTTTTAGGTTGAAGCTGCTTTCTGGCTCTTGGAGTTCCTCAATGGTATACAAAACGTGGAAGACCCAAATAGCTTCCTATTGAAGATTCAGTTCGCTCTTTCCATTTATAAATAGTAAAAGATTATTGAGAAAATCCGTCCTTATTTCAAACGCCATAAGAGAAATAAATGAATTTTTAAACAAGTTTCATAATTTTACTGGATAATGAAATGTATTTTTATAAACATAAATTCTAATTTTGGTCAAATCAGTCACCACTGATCTGCATTTAGGGCTTTCGATAATTGTGGCAGATTCCCTACCGTTTGTCAAGTCTGTCCTTAAATTATTCCTATCCCTAATCCCTCTTCCTTTAAACGAGTTTATTTTCTTACAATTTTTTCTTTAAATCTTGTCGGGCTGAGTGGCTCAGACGTTTGAGGCACTGGCCTTCTGACCCCAACTAGGCAGTTTCGATCCCGGCTCACTCCGGTGGTATTTGAGGGTGTTCAATACGACAGCCTCGTGTCGGTACATTTACTGGCACGTAAATGAACTCCTTTGAGGTACAATTCTGGCACTTTGGCATCTCTGAAAACCGCCAAAACTAGTTAACGTCGCACCGACGCAGATAGGTCTCATGGTGACGATGGAATAAGGAAAGACTGGGAGTGGGAAAGAAACCAACGTGGTCTGAATTAACGTAGAGCCCCAGCATTTTCCTGGTGTGAAAATGGGGAACCACGGAAATGTATCTTCAGGGCTGCCGACAGTAGAGTTTGAACCCACTATTTTCCGAATACAAGCTGAGAGCTACGTGATCCAAACAGCGCAGTCACTCGATCGGCCTATAAACGAGAATTTCCCCCTATTTGTCATCTTGAATTCCAAATTTATGTTTGTATTATGATCTTTCATAATTTTTAAAAACTCCACCCAAGCTTATTCGTCGACTAATACCATCACAAGCCACCTCTTCGCTTACGGCTCGGAACGTCCCACTTAGCCGAGCTCTTCCTTTCCTTACTCCCAAGTCTTCCCAGTCCAAAGTTTGCAACATTTTCATAACGCTATTTGTGTATCGAAGATCACCAAGAACAAATCGTACTGATATTCTTTGGATCTTTTCAAATTCTCCAATCATGCAGTCCTAGTAAGGGTCTCGTACTCTCGAACCATACTGTAATTGGGGTCTTACTAGTGGTTTACACGCTCTCTCCTTTACATCCCTACTACAATTGGCTTTACGTCGCATCGACTCAGATAGGCTTTATGGCGAAGATTTTTGTAGGAAAGGGCTAGGAGTGGGAAGGAGGCGGCAGTGACCTTATTTAAGATACAGCCCCAGCATTTGCCTGGTGTAAAATCGGAGACCACGGAAGACTATTTTCAGGGCTGCTGACTGTGAAGTTCGAACCCACTATATCCCGAATATAAGCTCACAGCTTCGCACCGTTAACCGCATGGCCAACTCACCCAGTTCATCCCTTCTACAACCCCTAAATATCCTTATAACCATATAAAGATATCTGTAACCTGTATTCATAATCCCGCTTATCTGATTACCAAGATCTTTCCTTATTTTAACACCTATGTACTCAAAGTTTAAGTCCATAAGTTACTGTAACCCCATCAACACAATAATTAAAACTCAGAGGACGTTTCCTCTTCGTGAAACTTACGACCTAATTCTTCTTTCCGTTTAACACCAGATCGTTCTCTGCTGTCCATCGCTGGTTGTACGGTTATCATATCCTATTATAAATCACCTAATCGAGCATTACCAATAGATCTCTGTGATAAAATATAAATCAAGAATAAATCAGCTGAAGCGAAATATACCTTTAGGAATACCAGTTGACAAAACTGATTGGCTTAGCTGCTCCTTTCCCGACCAGAAGGTTAAGGTTCGAATCCCTACTTCAATTTTAACCCCTTAAAGTCGCCAGATTATTTTGGTTTTGTTTAAAAATGCTACAAATAAGCACTTTCGGACAATAAAAGTAGTTCACTCTAACAAAGATCACTTTACTTCATTAATACAGGGAAGGAGCTTTACTTTCTTATATTTTACGGTCAAATGTAAACTTCCCGTTTTCTTACTGAATTTGGTGCATTGTGGTGCATTTCTTCACGAGTTTAAAATGACTATTTAGATACTGAGTGATATTTGTATTTATTAAGAGACTATATGCTACGACACATCGTGAAAAAAGACATTTATGCATTAAATTTCACTAATTATTCTATTAAAAGAACGTTTGCTGTGTAGATGTTGATTGAGGTGGATGTAACATGGTGCCATATGCTGTATTAATTGAGCATGTAAGGCGCATATGTCTAGGGACGTGGGATCGAATCCCAGACGGCTGCACTGCGCCACGGTTTCATTAGCGGGCTCATCCATCATGTGCCGGTTGTCAGCGGGTGACTGTTGACCCCATCCCAGTACGCCCACCCCCAAGCCTACCCTTACCACCATAACGCACATGAGCCTGTGATTTACACAGTATTTTACCTAGATTCCCATGTCATTTCAGTTAATTAATTTAACTTTCGGGACAAATGAGAGGGAAGGGCATTATTACAGCGTAATTCTCCGCTCAGGACACAATATGCAGAGCTTCGCCCCAATTTTGTGTTTGCAAAAATTCTGAATTCAAAGGAATGTTGTACTGATGAGGATTTTATTTGAATTTTTACCAACGTAGTCAAACTGAAAACTGTACCTTCCTCAAATTCATGTTGGAACATCAGGCAATAGTATTGTTCTTCAAAATAAAATACGATAGAAAACATTACCCTAACCCATCCTTCGACATGTCAAATGTAATTTCGTAAGGATATATGCTATTTTCAGGGCCTGCCTGGCCCAAGTGGTAAAGCCGTGCACGGTTCGCCTGGAAAGACGTGGGTTCGAATCCATGTCGGGAAGTCCTAATATTTAAGAAACGAGACTTACACTTCCGGAATTTCACATAGCCCTGAGTTTCACCCAACCTACACCAAGAATGAGTGCCAGGTTAATTCCTGGGGGAAAAGGTGGCCGGGTGTAGAGCTAACCTCATCAAGTACCGAGGTTACGGATAATGGAAGCCTTTACCTCCCACCCCTCCAAGGACCTTCATGGCTTTATTAAGTGTTATTTTCATCGATTTCTTTCATGCCTATCTTCGTGTGTGACAACATAAGATGGGTGGATTACATAAGATGCCAGAATTATAATTCAGTATGCTATCACTTTCGATGAAATGGGGTTTGAAATTATCGATTAGATTGCAAGTCTCCTGTAAAATACTGTAGTACCTTTTTGATGCGATGAGGAAAGCAACGTGAAGCTATCTCAATTCTTATTCAAAAGTATTCGTCTTCAATCGTGTCTAGCCTATCTGTGACTGCCGATATTGGATCTATTGGGAATTCAAGCAGCCTTCGAGCTCTGGTCTCGACATCCATGACAACAACAACAACAACAACAACAACATCAACAACAATAATAAAACAACAACAACAACCAACACACATTTTCATTCGACTGAGCGATTTGGCTACGTTTTACAGGACACGTGCCAGTGTGGTTGTATTTAGGAGCTGTTGGGTTCGAACCCGACCACTGGCAGCTCTGGAGATGGTTTTCACATGGTGTCCTTTAATCACGGACTCTCATTGCCAGTCCTAGCTCTTTTCCGAAAACCTGATGTGTGTCAGTAGGACCACAAGAGAAAAAATAAAAATACAATAATCCAAGGTTTCGGAAAATTATTTCCGTAATATAAAGTACATCGAACTTATTGCAATGCTAACGTTATGCTATCGGTAATTGGATTAGACCTACATTACAATTCACACATGTATTTCAATTTAGACCGAACTTTATTCTACATTTAACTTCAGAACAAATTGCTGTGCTATGTGCAGTTACATGTGATGGTTGTTTTATAAAACTGAAGATAGTGGGTTCGAGCCCCACTGTCGGCAGCCCTGAAGATGGTTTCCCGTGGTTTCCCATTTTCACACCAGGAAAATGCCGGGGCTGTACCTTAATTAAGGCCGCGGCCGCTTCCTTCCACTTCCTAGGCCTTTCCTCTCCCACCGTCGCCATAAGACGTATCTATGTCGGCGCGACGTAAAGCAAATAGCAAAAAAAATTTTTTATAAAAGTACTATGTATAATTTTAAGTACAATTGGCAAATAATATGTAACTACCAGTTCATTAAATAGAAGTCAAGAGGGCTTTCTTATAATAATTTTACTAATTTCAAATCTGGTTTCAAAACTTTTTCATCGCTTGGTACTTTTGGGTGATTGATTGTATGTCATTCAAATCCATTATAAGTAAACCATTCGTCTAATACTATTTAAAGTGAAATTTCACTTGCACACCTGCATTTTTAGCTTTACTAAGCAGCATATATCTCTGAAGTCAGCAAGTAAATTGGTACCTACATAATCCGACAGGGCCTCCTATTCGCCTCCATCGGATAGGTTAACTTCGATTTATGGAACGAATCTCACTGCAAGTGGATTTCTTTTATCTTAACTTTGTTTTGTTACATTACTTTGAGTGTTCTTCTGGCTTGGCTTATTTCCTGTGACTGATATGGGAATCCTTCTCAGAGAAAATTGTCAGTGTTTGGAAATCCTGAGAAAGAAGAGCATGATCGCCTACAGTCGAAAAAAAAATTATTGACACAAAATATCCCCATCTCACCAAAGCGATATATCAGTTGCGAGTGCGACAACAAGTGTAGTTGATAACCGTTGTAGGATTAGGTTCCATTTTCTATACAAATACTCATAGATACCGGGCGAGTTGGTCGTGAGCTTGCATCCGGGAGATAGTGGGTTCGAATCCCACTGTCGGTAGCCCTGAAGATGGTTTCTCATTGTTTCCCATTTTCACACCAGGTAAATGCTGGGGATCTACCTTAATTAAGGCCACGGCCACTTCCCTCCAAATCCTAGGCCTTTCCTATCCCATCGTCGCCATAAGACCTATCTGTGTCGGTGCGACCTAAAGCCACTAGCAAAAGAATAAATACTCATATATGATTTCTTTGTAAACGTAACGATTTCCCAGAAAACGGTGCTGTTTATGCGTTGAAGGATCATTTCTAGCAAGCACTGCCATCTCATGGAAAGTAGCCGCGATATACCATTGGTTGAAATTTCCAACTAGGGCAACTAGGCGGACAACAGAACGGTATTATTTTGACTTGCGCCCTTCTAGAATAATCCTGTTACACTGTATACCAATCGCAGAATGCCGTGCACTGCTCAAACTGTTAGAGAAGTAAGCACTAAGGGTTCCAACAACAGAAAATATTCAACCAAGGTATTTTATGTGCTTGTCATTAGTAGGCCTAAACTACTGATTTTGATGATATCTAAGTCATCAAGATCTGGAGTCAAGTATTCTGCTTTCTCTACATTGAGCAGTTCACCGATTTCCATTCTTGGACTTGATGTTGAAGGTTAGTTTCAACTTTAGGGGTCAACTGCAAACTGTGTGCCTACAGTTGAGTCCAAGGTACAGTGTTACGCAAACCTCTGATGATGGTACCTCCAACTGTGATGAAGAGGAGATCCCTGAGGGACCTCCGCGGAAGCTGGAAAGTTACCTGGTAGTCCAGCAGCTGATTGCATCCGACTCTTCGGATTATGGTAGATCATTTTGATCCATTATACGAGTTATTCAGGTAGACATTCTCACAGAAGGCGAGGCCAGATCAAGTAGTGTGACGCTAGTCCAAAAGTCTTCTCCACGCCAAGGAAAGCAAGGCGTAGGTGCTTTGACTTTCCGCGGTGTTCTTCGATGAGTAAGCGAGCAGTCAAATTGCGACGTTGGTGGTGGTGGTGGTGGTGGTGGTGATTGTTGTTTCAAGGTGAAGTACAACTAGGCTTCTATACTCTATTAATACTAATCAGAATAAAATAGGAAGAGGTTTGATCCTTCGAAGAATTAAGGTAACATCGAAAGAAAAGAGCGCGGAGGGCGTGAAAATGGAAAAATACATCCCTTGGCCTAAGAACCCTAGTACCGTTAATGTGAAAGAGTTGACCAACAGAGGCCAGATAGGAAAGATAAAAGTGAGGTGACTGCCACAAGCAAGTGGAACCAATGCCAGACAGAGCTAAGGGTCACATTGTCGCCAATCCTCGCTTTCAAGTTGAGAGCTTATTTTAGTCACCTATTACCACACACAGATGATACCGTTGGTGTACTGCCGTTCCCACTCAAAGGGGACAGTCAAGGTGTATATTGGTTAAGGGAATATTAATGCCTTACACAAATAATTAATAATAATAATAATAATAATAATAATAATAATAATAATAATAATAATAATAATAATAATACCCGTGTGGGTATTTACCGGTTACCTCCATCGGGCGCGTCCCATTGGAATTGGGGAAGCTCGCTGGCTCTGCCGCCAGCAGAGTCATATGGTAGTAGGGAAATAAAATACCACCGTGAAAAAAAACTGGTCCCTTGCCAGGGTTACGGCGAAGACTGGTAAATGACCAGAAGCCAGAAAACATCTTGAGGCAACCTCTAGAGCTAACAACCCTAGTTGTAAAAGGATGGGTACCCGTCCAAAGCAAAGGCAAGTCAAAAAGCATGATGGCACAACATTTGAAGAAACATACCCCAGGGGGTAAATCTTCGGATAAATCCCTCGTCGTGAACGCCACGGCGAACGAGTCTCGTTCGGATTCTGGGGGAGACTCGACATCATGGAAGAGACGAGTCAGAGCGTCTCGGTGTACCCCGAAGAGTCAAAAACTCACGCCAAAATTTAAACCTTTCTAGCAACTTTCAACATAAATTCACTTACACAAACTGGCAAGCTGAAAACCCTCACCAAAGCTCTTCACGAAAATCAGATATCCATAATGGCCCTACAGGAAACAAGGTGCCCAGATGAAGATACTTTTGAATCCGAAGGCTACCGATTTTTCAAGAGCAAAGCGCAAAGAGGAATCCTCAATGGAGCTGTGATGCTTGGAACCGCGTTTGCTGTTAGAACCAAGATCCTTAAATCGGTTGCAAATTTCGAACCTGTGAATGACAGATTGTCTATACTCAAAATTAAATGCGCCACCAGAAAACCTACGCCCTAGTTAACGCACATGCTCCTACAAACGATAAGAACAAGTCTGATTCAGACAAAGTTGATAATTTCTGGGACCTACTGGATGAAAAATTAAACGAAATTCCCAAACACCATGTCCAGCTTCTTTTGGGTGACTTCAATGCCCAACTAGGTCGTGAACAGAAGTACAAGAAAGTTATAGTAAATTACCCTGCTCACAAAAAGACCAATCCCAACGGCCAAAGATTGGTGTCCATTTGCGAAAATCACAACCTGCAGGTAATGTCGACCCACTTTCGCCATCTACTCAGAAAGCAAATGACTTGGCGTTCTCCCGTCCAAGCTCTCGGAGAGTTCCAAATTGATCATGCTGCAATCTCCAGGAGAAACAGCCCTGAGGTTATGAATGTCAAGGTAAAGAAAGGCATCAATGTGGCCTCAGATCATTATATGTCTCTTACCAAATTCAAACCAATTCCCGCAAACACAAGGAAGACAACCAAACAGATCACACGCTTCGACAATGATAAACTTCGGCAAAGGTTCGAGGAGTTCCAGAAGAAGGCTAGACCAAATGACTATGATTTTAACAACGCCAAAAATCTCCTTGTTGAGGCCGCCAAAGACATTGCAGAAATCAAGAGAAGCAAAAAGCATGCCTGGTGGAATGGTACCTGCTAATCAGTCCTCCAAGAAAGACTCAATGCGTGGACACAGTGCTACTCTACGAAATCAGAAAATGATTGGGAAACCTACAAAACCCAACGTGCCCAAGCAGCTAGGGTGTTCAGAACTGAGAAACGTAAATACGAAAAATCTCTCATTGAAAAGATAGAACAAAACTATAAGAAGAATGAAAGAAGAGAGTACTACAGAGCCTTCAAACGCAAACTCACTGGCTATAAACCACCATCTCTATGCTTTGAGCGAAAGGACGGCACACTGGCGACGTCAAATGAAGAAAATTGCAGCATTCTGGCAGATTACTTCAAGAATTTACTTAATTGCTCTAAACCGCAAAGCGCCATTGAGACCAAGGAACCCTTACTCAGGTACCCAGATTCCGGATCACCCGACAGAGATGAAATCAAGCGCCACATTGTCCGTCTCAAAAATAACAAAGCGCTGGGGGAAGACTCAGTAGTAGCAGAACTATGGAAATATGCCCCAGAGGAATCACTTGATATCTTGCAAAAGCAAATAGAAGAAATTTGGAACAAGGACACCCTTCCCGAAGACTGGAAAATAGCTTTGATCCATCCAATACACAAAAAAGGCAGCATGAAGAACATCAACAACTACAGAGGAATATCTTTGCTACCCGTGACTTACAAAATTCTATCACTTGCCATCCTGGAGCGTTTGGAAGCACAAGTCGAACATCAAATCGGTGAATACCAAGGAGGGTTCAGAAAAGGTCGCTCAACAGCTGAACAGATCCAAAATCTCAAAACGATCATCAGATATTGTACACTAAGGTCCAAGCAGTATGTGTCTGTCTTTGTGGACTTTAAGAAAGCGTACGACTCCATTGACCGGGAAGTCCTGCTAAACATCTTAAATGAATTTGGAGTTGATTTGAAACTGCTGGCACTAATTAGAGCCACTCTGGCCGATACAAAATCCAAGGTGAAGTTCCACGGATGTCTCTCGTATTCCTTTGACATCAAAACAGGAGTCCGACAAGGTGATGGGCTATCCCCGATACTCTTCAACTGTGTTCTTGAAAAGGTCATCAGAACCTGGCGGGTGAGATTACAGGAAACCAACTACAGTCCATTGAGAATAGAAACCAAATCCAAGGGGATCGCAACAGACTGCTTAGCATTTGCCGATGATATTGTTGTTCTCTCAAACGACATAGAAACCGCTAGAGCTCAAGTTGAAATTTTAAAGGAAATTGCCGAACAAACTGGTTTGCAGATATCGTTTGAGAAAACAGAAGTAATGACTAACATCAAAGAGGCTCCAGCAAAACTCCATACAAAATACGGGGACATGACCCGAGTAGACAAATTGAAATATCTGGGTGAGATCATCATGAAAAATGGACTGGACAAAGAAGCACTTCAGGAGCGAGTACGCAAACTGGAAATAGCCCACCAAACATCCCGCACAATCTACAACAAAAAATGCCTTTCCCAAAACACCAAGATACGTGACTATGAAACAGTTCTGAAGCCAGTAGTTCTATATGCAGCCGAAACCTTGTCTCTAAATGCCAACAAAGGATTCCTTGAAAAACTGGAGAAAAAAGAACGCAAAATTGTGAGAGGAATCTTGGGATCAAAGTACAGAAATGGAATCCATCAAAAGAGATCCAACGAGGAAGTCTACAGCAAAATAGAGAAAATTACCGACACAATCAGAAAAAGACGGGCACGATTTTACGGTAATCTGAAAAGAATGGACGGAAGAAAGTTAACTAAAGAAATTTTTCACTTTTTTATTTAAACCCCAAAACCACAATTCCCTGGTTTGTAAATACCAAAGAAGACCTGCAAATGCTACATATCTCAACTGAAGACGCCCTTAACGGATATCTCTTCCGCAAGAAAATATCGACGAACGGGCTAAACCGAGACGAGCAGACGAAGAGAAGACACGGTGCCCCTTGGACAGAGGAGCGTAAGCAGGCCCACTCACAATGAATGAGGGAAATGTGGGCTCTAAAGAAGGCCAAGTTCAGTGTCAAATGCAACAAGACTTAACGTGGTCCTTGATGGCCCCAGCGAATTATATATATATATAAATATAATAATAATACCTACCATAGTTCGAGTAAATGTTTACACCGATTCTTCCCTACGAGATGGTGGTGGTGATGATTCTTGTTGTAAGAGGAAGTAAAGTTAGGCCCTAAACACTAACGAGGAGAGAAAGGAAGAATTCCGACCCTGCGAAGAATAAAGGTATCGGTGAAGAAAGAGGAAAGGCAATTAAGGGCATGAAAAACTACCTAGGCTTTGCAAACTTAACACCATCATGGTGAGAAGAGAACAAGAGTTGATTACCGGAGGTTTTATTTGAAAGGAGAACGTAAAGAACCTTGTATAAGTCGGGTCGTAAACCCACGCTCCCTAGATGAACTCCTTTGGATTACCACTCTTACGACAGGCATAGGTTATCGTGGATTCTTAAGTACGAGAGTCGGCACAGCGCAGTTTTTGTGACGGGAAGTCAACATTGTTAAGTGCGTAGCCTTTGTAACTTGGATCCGAATCCCACAGCAATTCATATCACACATAGATTGTCTTTGAATAACTTATAGAATATAGAAGAGGTCATGGTATTGCTGTTTAATAAATATTTTACTAAAATACTTACCTACATACATCTTCAACGTAGACGATGTCCACTGGCGACGGGGGTTCAGATATAGTGAGGTGAACAATTGTCGATGCGAACTGTCTAAGATAGAAAAAAGACAGTGACACTTCACTATCTTAGGACAAGTTTGATACCAGTTTTATAAGCTTGCTTTCCTCATATTCTATTAAATACTTAAGGGAATTTACAGAGTTAATTGGACAATATTCTATGTTGTCATGTTTCATGTTCACTTCACTTTGTTATGTTTAAGTGTCACTTTGATAGACTTTGTGTCGTTTCAGTACAGAAAGAGCCAATCCCTATGTGACACATTATGTCAAGTGTGCTTGTCGTAAATACCTCATGCATGTTTTACGTTAGCTAGCTAAAAAGGATAACCCATCAATCTCAATACATATTCTCAAAATAAAGCAGTGATTGATGTCAAAATAGAAGCCTCTGAGCTCAGACACTTCAAACGCTTTTAGAGACAGAGTAACTAAAAATTGTTCAACGTCGACATTCACAGTTTGTTAAGGAACTTTAAAAATGCTCATTAATTGAAACATTTTCAGGATATACAGTAACACTGTATCCGGTTTACACATATACATAAATATATCCATACTTTATACCTATACATAGATAAATGCGTGAGCATATTTATGTTTATACGGAGTGTAACAATCAATCAATCAATCAATCAATCAATCAATCAATCAATCAATCAATCAATCAATCAATCAATCAATCAATCAATCAATCAATCAATCAATCAATCAATCAATCAATCAATCAATCAATCAATCAATCATAACTGATTTGTATTAATAATATTATTTCTTTTACGTCCCACTAACTCATTTTACAGTTTTTGGAGACGCCGAAATGCCGGAATTTTGTCAAACAGGAGTTCTTTTACGTGCTAGTAAATCTACCGACGCGAGGCTGACGTATTTGAGCATCTTCAAACACCACTGGACTGAGCCAGGTTCGAACCTCCCAAGTTGGGGTCAGAAAGCCAGCGCCTCAACCGTCTGAACCACTCAGCCCGGTGATTCATATTTAGAACTGTCTCCCAGGTGGCAGATTCCTTACCAGTTCTTTACCTAGCCTGTTCATAAATGTTTTCAAACCGAGATGGGTAGCTGCTGTCGCTTAAGTGCGGCCAGTATCCAGTATTCGGGAGATAGTGGGTTCGAACCCCACTGTCGGCAGCCCTGAAGATGGTTTTCCGTGGTTTCCCATTTTCACACCGGGCAAATGCTGGGTCCGTACCTTAATTAAGGCCACGGCCACTTCCTTCCACTCCTAGCCCTTTCCTATTACATCGTCGCCATAAGACCAATCTGTGCCGGTACGACCTAAAACAACTTGTAAAAAAATGTTTTCAAAGAAGTTTTAAATTCTTCAAACATATCCCTCCATAAATAAATCCAGTACCTAATTCCTCTTAGTATAAACGCATATTTGCCCCAATTTGGCCTGTTGAATTCCGACTTTTGTATTCATTTGATGATCGTTTCTACTCTCACGAATCCCGTTCAGGCTTATTCGTCTACTAATGTCATTCCAAGCCACATCAACACTGACAGCGTGAAACATTCCGCTTAGTCGAGCAGCTCATCTCCTTACTTCCAAGTCTTCCTAGCCGAAAGTTTGGAACATTTTCGTAACACTACTCTTTTGTTGGAAATCACACAGAACAAATAGTGCTGCTTTCCATTGGATCTTTCCAGGTTCTGTTATCAGGTAATCCTGGTGAGGATCCCATACACTAGAACTACACTCTAATTGAGATTTTAAAAGTTATTTTCATGCCCTCTCGTTTACATCCTTGCTACAACCGCTGAAAACCCCCACAACCAAATGAAGCGTTCTATAACCCTTATTTTTAATCTCGTTTAGGTGATTTCGCCAATGAAGATATTTCCTTATAACACCTATGTACTTACAGTGCTCTCCATGAGGTACTGTCATCCCATCAACATAGTCATTAGCATACATGAATCCGCCGTCACAAGAGTGACAAGGAATTGATTTAGAAATCTAAGTCCAAATTATCAAAATTGCGCATGCGTAACGGTGATGCAGTCATCGAGCCCGTGTCATTGCTGAAGGAGGGCATTTTGAACACTTTATATAAAAAGTAGATAATGTGCTTTGCTGAAACTAGTGTGTTCTGTTCCTCTGTGTTGGTCGTGACTGATGTATAATTTAAAATTGTAGAAAATGAGTTCAGACAAACCAGTGAGTGAGGCCCATCATAAAAGCGTTGTACCATTTAAAATCGAGTTAAGTCCACTTTTCTAACTATGCGTATGAAATACTACAGTACTGTGCTAACTGCATCCACCCCTACAGCTGTCATTGGAGAATTGCGTATCTTATTGAAGCAAGTAGGCCTACTTATTTTATTTTGACAGAAAATAGCACAGTGGTGTCACAGAAGTTGTGGATTACGGTGAAGAAGCGGACCGTTATCAGTTCACCTATAGGCAGTTTTTAAAACTATTGGATATGTGCATTAAGCTGCGGGGAACGCCATAAAGTGCGAAAATACCGCATTCTTGTATCGTCACTCGATATATAAAACATTAAGTAGTACACTACAGTATATATATATATATAATTACGAGAGCAAATGTCAACCATGTTTACTGGGGATGGAGGAGACATGACGTCATACCTGATGTCATAGAGTGTTAGAGTGTGACAATGAATTCCTTTCGAAACATAAGTCCAAATTTTCACTATTGCCCATGTGTGATTAATCTTATTAATTAACAGTCCACTAGAAACAAAATAACTTTCGTGACGTCACACTTATCACTTCAAATGTATTTTACAAAATTTATAAACTCAACAGTTGGCACTTTATATTTATTTGCGTCATAAATAGGATCGCCATTGCACTTTGTTGAAAAGGGCTGAAATACCATTGAAACTGATGGTGTGTTGTTGAATACTCTCAGTAGAACTGTCGGTACGGTCGTCGCTTTTTTCAAATTTTAAAGCTTTGAACTTTTGAACATGCAGTTAGTCGATGTGCGATGTTATAACTGAAATGATGTATAATTGAAGTATAAATACGTCACTTTGTGTGATGTAATTTATTTTTAGTGCATATGAAATGAAAAGAGAGTGTGTTACCAAACTAATTTTCAACTCGGAGCGCAAATTAGGCAATGGTATTTTCAACAATAGTTATTGTATAATTCAAATGTCCAGTGTATTTTGAGTATTATATTACATTTTAAATCGTTTTACGGAGTGATTTATAAGTTCGATTCTTAATCACGATCCGTTTTTGATAGTGTTACATATGAAAATCGTAAGTAGTAACGTTCCGAGTTTTATAGTGTTAAAGAATTTGACTGCTCTGAAGTTGGTTATCAGTAGTTCTGCATGATTTTTGGTGTCACGATTTAGTTTAGAGGATTGTATGTGAGGTTCAATTGCTTTTAAACGCTTTTACCCTATTCCTATCTACGAAGTAACAGAAAAATATGGCTGCCTTTCTTTTTTCATATAGGTATGTTATCCAGCTGATGTGTGACGTTTTAAACATGGATAAAATATCAATTTCCGTAGCCACTCTTTGGAAATATGATAAATTGCTCATTCCACAAAAACTGAAAACAATCGTTATTTTGTCATCGGAGTATATTTTTCACGTGGTAAAATTCGCCCAAAGCGTCAAAAATTCTAGGAGCCTTTCTGACAAAGATCTGCTTGTTTACCGTAGCCAAAGGTGTGATAGGCTGCGACATTTCTATTAAACTCCATATTTTACAGCATCATCACAACGATATTGATACAAACATTGTTTTTGTTTAATTATGTTAAAACAATGGCTCGTAAATGGTATGCAGCAGACGTAGAAGCTGCGTTATGTTATTATTATTATTATTATTATTATTATTATTATTATTATTATTATTATTATTATTATTATTATTATTATTATTATTATTATTATTATTATTATTATTATTTAATCAGCTTTCCATCCAGAGTTGGATCTTCCCCACCGAGCTCGATGGCTGCAGTCGCTTAACTGTGGCCAGTATCCAGTATTCGGGAGATAGTAGTCGGCAGCCCTGAAAATGGTTTTCCGTGGTTTCCCATTTTCACACCAGGCAAATGCTGGGGCTGTACCTTAATTAAGGCCACGGCCGATTCCTTTCCACTCCTAGCCCAGCGGTGAGAGGCCGGCGCGCTGCCGCCTGAGCCACGGAGGCTCTAGAGAACTTGACTATATTTATTGGAAATAAAATAGTACTTTTTGAGATCATTCCAGTGAACCCTCATCTTGAGACGACATTTCAAGAAGTTAAATGTTCGAATGGGTACAGCATAATGTCGATAAGAGTAGATACAATGCGTTTTTTCGTAGTCTTTAGTCCATGGTAACATTTGCTACACTGCGTACTTCCTTACAGCTACTTGAAGCGAGAAGCTTTGCACATGATATCTCTGTATTCAGTTGGAGACCGGGGTTGTTAAGTTATTGTTTGTGCGTTACGGCATTGTGACCCGGTTCTAAGCCTTTCCTGAACGCTTTAACAGTAGTAACTGCACGGCGTGTCCGCCTCTTTGGTATGGTGGTTAGAGTGATCACTTGCCCCAGCCACCAACGCCCGGAGGCCTGAGTTCTATTCCCGGCTCTGTCTCGGGAAGTCAACTGAGTATAAGGGGTTCCATTCCCACCTCATCCATCCTCGAAGTGGTTTTTTGTGGTTACCCTCTTCTTCTCCAGGCAAATGCCGGGATACTACCTAATTGAAAGCCACAGCAAATTCCTTCCCTCTTCCTTTCTTATTCCTTTTTAATGGGCTGGAAAATCATCTGGATCTGGTGTACCTCAATGGTCTGTTCTAGGATCCATTTTGTTCGTCTTGCATATTAATGACATATCCTCCACGCTTCAGTATTGTAACCACCACTTATATGCTGATGATATGCAGATATACCAACACACCACTGTAAACAATTTACATGAAAACCGTTCAGCATATTAATTCAGATATTGAAACACTTACCACCTATTCTAAAACCAACCACTTTATCCTAAATGCCCGTAAAATTCAAAGTATTATTATAGGAAACTCTAAATTATTACATGTAATTAAGCAATATCAATCCTCCTCCAGTCATCATCAATGACATTGCTCTACCATACATTAAAAATGTAACCAATCTTGGAATCTCCATCAATGATAATCGGACCTGGTATGAACACGTAACTAATATATGTAAAAGGTTCATGCTGTTCGGTATCCCCAGAAACGTCACAAGAATGATTTTCCTCAAAACCCTAAATTAAACTTAAACAAAGCACTACTATTCCCAATTTTAGACTACTGTGATACGGTACTAGTCAATCTAAATGAACAAGCTTTGAGACTTCAACGAGCACAAAACTCATGCATACGATATGCCTTCCAACTGCTACATGACTCTCATGTTACACCGTGTTTTAAAACACTAGAATGGCTACGCATAAATGAACGAAGGAATTTTCATTTAAAGACACTTCTTTACCAAGTAGCCAACGGCCGTAGCCGTGTTGAAACACCGGATCCTGTGAGATCTCCGAAATTAAGCAACATTGGGCGTGGTCAGGAGTTGGATGGGTTGCCACGCGCTGTTGGTGGGGGGTAAGGGAATGGAGGAGCGGAAAGGAACTGGCCACCCTACCCCCTAAACTCCGGCTCAGGGACACCTCTGCGGAGGTTCGGACCTGCCTTCGGGCAGAATAACCCTTACCTTACCTTTACCAAGTACTCTGGACGAACACTTCTACTTACCTATCTTCTAATTTTCGTTTCCTTTCCTCATCCATGAAATTAGTACCCGTTCCGTTACTTGAAATTCCACTTAATTGAACGAATTCCTACAATCATTCCTTTTCAATTACAAATCGAGACTCTGGAATACACACTCAATGGACATTCGGCACGTTACTTCCTCTTCAAAAATTCAAATCTGCCTGCCGAAAGCTTTTCCTGGGAACATATAACTGAGATGTGTGCGTCATTATGTGTATGTTGTGTGAATGGGTTTCATTTTATATATTATGCACTTCAATTATTATTATTATTATTATTATTATTATTATTATTATTATTATTATTATTATTATTATTATTATTATTATTATTATTATTATTTATATTGTCACACTAATTGCCGTACTGATTTGTAACCTAATCTTAGTTTATCTGTCCGTAGTATTATTTCTTTGTAGAATTACTGTGTCTTACTTTTTTACGTTTTTAAATCTTATGGTTTAAAGTGGTTAAGTGTAAGAGAGGGCCGTGAGTCCTATCTTCGCCACAATTGTAAGTCATGAATAAATAAATAAAAAATATTTCAATTACTTTATTACGTTATGTGATTTATTTTGTATAATCATATATCATATATATTGCAAATGACCCCCAAGCGTGAGGGGATTATTTTACTTTATTCTTATTTAATATTTTTGCCACCCAACAGTGGGTCAATGGTTATTAATTATTTTTGTATGAATATTTCACTACTGGATTCAATTAGGGAATGAAGAAGAAGAACAATTGATTTGTACTAAAATATTTTTCTAATGCTATAGAGAGTTTATTTCGATATACTATGCGTTTAACATTACTATAATAATATACAGATTATTTTAAGTCAAGTCACCTTAACTTACTTCGTACATTTTATAAAGATTATTATAAAACCACTGTTATCATGGTGGCTCGTAGTTGCATATATTACTGTAAATATTGCATTTCTCATTTTGATTAAAGCTGCTTGAAGAAATTGATTACCTTATCGAGTAGAAATGAATCATTTGCCTCCATAAAGAACACCGTAATATCCTGAAAACGTCCTTAGTCTCTACATAAGGTACATGAAACAACAAATTCCATCCCGAACAAACAACTTAATACCATTACTTTCATTTTGAGAAATTGTGTCTGGAAAGTCATATTTATATTCCACTTTTGTACGGTCACAATATTATGGAAATTATGTTCAAGACCCTACACTAGAATAACATTATCAGCATTATATACCTTAATCAGGTGTTTCAGTTCTGTCAAATGAAGTTGCTAAAAGGACGGTAAAAGAAACGGCATGTCTCACTTTGCTCGCATACGCACGTTGTCAAAATAAATTCTGAAGAGTATATTATAAATTCTTTTACATCTCGACCAAATTTGCATATCCTTTCTTCGTTACTTTTAGTTTATTTCTTCATTATTCATCCGTATTCCCCATTTCAACGAACTCCACGTCGTCTTGATACAGCCACCTGCTTAAGTAGTTGAAAACTTCGATGTCACATGGAGGACTTAAAACTTGCTACGTACATGCTCCCCTTAATCACTTAATTTCCTTCTATACTAACACTTAACTTGCTTTTATATAGATCGTTAGCTGGTGTAGGCTTATAGCGTATCGCTCTTGTTCCTGTCAGAAAGAGGATCGTGATTAATGAGTTGTCATATGACAGCAGATGTGACATGACCCTAACAAATTATTTCTCTCAATCCCAATTATATGAGTGACAAGCTAAATTTTCTGCTCAGGTTCAGTTGATCTCCTTTGTCGAGATTTATTTAATGTATTATTGAAGAACAAGATACCGGATGAGATTAAGTTGAAGGAGACGATATTGAACAAGGGATTTAGCATGGAACAAGAAGAGATTGGTTCTATGAGCACGAAGGTAGTTATATCAGAATAAGTGAAGCTTTGCTGTCGAAATAAATTACTGGATAAAATTACCGAGAGAGGTTATGTAGTCACACACAAGGATAAAGTATAAAGATAAGAATAAAGGAAAATTACGGGCCTAGAGGAAAATAGAGAAAGAAAATTAGTAAATCATTAATGTATCATGTGCTTTGTTTGAAGAAAATGTGCTGGGTAGTTTCTTTCAAATTGTGTACGTGATTGCGGTTACCTCTGTATCCACACCATCGTAGGCCAGATGGTCTGAGTGCATTACGCAACAAATCTTCTAGAACTCTCCTTTCTGTGACATGAACGTTTCAGAAGTTCACCGAAGCTGAATCGCATGTTCAGACTATCGGCTAGGGTGAGATGTTGGCTGAACGCTGACACTGGCCGTGGAAGGCTTAGCCTGCTGCTGGCAAGCAAGATTTGTTGTCTTCCGGTAGCCTGTGAAAGTGACCTGTTATAGAGGGGTCTCGGTTAGCAGCGGAGTAAATCTTTTAATCATGTAGCTCTTTTGTGATTCTTCCAGTGACCTTACCCTAGGAACTTACTGGATTTATTTTTTATTTGACTTCCTTGTTGATCTTGGTCTACCGTCGACTTAAGTATTATGTGTACTCGATTTTGGAGGTAATTTGTTAAATAATCAATTGGCCTACAGAAAATCCAATAACACCACAATTTTATTCGTTTCATTTCACGTTAAGTCATGTATATATCGAATTTTTAATTTATGGTTTGCAAGTTCAATTCACACATGATAAGAAATGATGCGAAGTGCTTTTCATGATCTCCTGATACCACACATTTCAATGTTATTCACAGGTAGGCCTCAATTATTAAATACCGGAGGACACTTTTAAACAAACGGTCAAATAAATGTTATTGTATATGCAACTTGTAATCAGTATTTTAAACTCCAAGCGAACGCAGCATACAACGGTGTCCCACACTATCATGGCAACATCACACGACTTTACCTTCATCAGCCAGCTACTGACCCATATCATTCTGCTCAATAAAAATACAAACTAATATAAATAAATGAATTTATTTTCGTGTTTCACAGTCATAAAGCGAAACCATTGCATATATAAAGATCACAGCGCGAACAAGGACGCAATTTTCAAACCGCCCCGAACCGAGGAAAAGTTACTTTATGAAGTTAATTAAAGGTTACTTCTTGGGAAAATCAAATTCTGAAATTTATAACTAATATATAAAACATCCCATTGTATATCGCGTTACATTTAGGATTTGATCAGATGATGGGTTTCTGAAAAACTTGTTTTAATTGGGACGCATAGCTGAAACACGTTTAAAAACGGGCACATTTTGCGTTCCACCTGCGATAAAAAAATTAAAATGTAAATTTAAAATACGAAACTTACATGATCTAACGTGACATGAAACGTGGGAAAAGATGATGTTATTGGATTTTGTGTAGGCCTATTTTTCATTTTATAAAAAAGCTTGAAACTCGAGAACACATAATATTTTGATCGACAGTAATTAAACTTCCTTATTTTGGCGGTTTTTGCACCTCCTTTCTGAAATATTTGTTGAGTAGCTGTTGGATCGCAGCAAGTATTTGAACAGTCATGTATACTGTAACTTAACATTTTTTCCCCTCATTTCGTTACATGCTTTCGCAGAGAATGTTTTGAATGAAATCTTAATTCTAAACAGTTTTCATCGCCGCTTCTCGAATGGTGGTTTGGTGATCATGTGGCGGCATTTCAAGCCTAAAGTATGGAGATGGCTGTGAGGTTAAAATCCTCACAACCAGGAGTATGCTGCTGATCTAATTAATACCTTCTCTTTTCTCTGGCGTCTTCATTTATTATTGTTATTATTCTTGTTATCCTTCTTTTCTTATTCCTTACATTAATGTTATGGAAAGTTTTAAATTCATAACCAACTTGGAAGTGCTTATATGTACTTTTAATCATTTCGGGTAAATTATATATTCTTCTTAGCTGTTGCTCAGCTTATCATTTTTATAAACGCTTCCCTTCTTTTCTAGTTTAGTAAATTATGTTTTTAAAATTCGAACTTTACCTCTACTTGCTCTTAAGACTTCATTATTTTTGCATGCTTTCCACAGTTATATCATTCTTGTTTCTTTATGAAGCCCTCCTGGTGGGTTTTCAAATGATATAACAATCACGGCACGCAGAGTAACTTGTTTCAATACTGAGAATATCATCGTGAAATGAATGAGAATAAGACAAAAGTGGTACCTAGAGGATTCTCATACAGGGTAAGAATTGGATTAACTGGCAGTAATTAACAATACATCTACTAAAGTGAACATAATACTATTTCAGAGGCCCTATGTTACATTTCCCCTAAGACAATGATTACCAAAATCTATATGTTTCTAAATATTGATTATTTCGTGTCATTAAAGCTTTATATTAAGTACATACCGGCTCCGTGGCTGGATACTCAGCGTAGCAACTTTCTGTTCATAGGGTTCCGGCTCGATTTAAATATCTTCTGGTCATCTTTATTCACACACAACACACCACACTACATACCACCATGCGTCCAGCGACAAACAGTTGGCATCAGAAAGGGTATCCAGAGTGTACCTGAGCCAAAACCGCATGTGCGACACAGATCGCACTAGTGACTTCACCAGGGTGTGAGAAAAGTGGATTTATTTATTTTATGTATTTATTTTATATTTATCTTTTTATCGCATTATAATATAAAGGTATACTGTACAAGTTTTGAACATAATAGAAGAAATATACTGCACATCACAAGATCAAAATATCGGCTACAAATCCAAATCCAGATTGAAAATCCGTTGGACGACTTCATTGGATCCGAGATGAAACTCTGTCGAAATGGTCTGGAAAACTCCAAGTTGGCACTCAACTACCTGTATCTGGTCACCACAGTTTCAGTACGGTGAAGTCTGTCAACCCCATTTGGTGAATGTAGCACCACATCCGCCTTGATCAGTCCTTGTTGGAGTGATAATTTTTTACTGATGTCTGGGAAGGTGGAACCCGGTTGCTGAAAACCTGGGTTTTTAACAATTTCATGGTGGATAAAGAAACATAGATGGTTGTGGTCTTTTTCTAAGAAGAAATGCAACGGGTTCTAATAACACTAATAAATGGAAGTCGCAATGTAGCGAAGTGCAAGGCGAAAATGAAAGCAGACATGAATTGAAGGCACCCAAGAAACTTAAAACTTAGAATCAGATGAATTGTTGTCCTCAAGTTCCTTAGAAAGGAAGGAGTTGAGCTGGGTAGTTGGAAACGTGGAGCTCAGAAGCAAAACAGCAGAAGTATGCAAGTTGAACTACATTCGTCAGCTGGGAAATATTTTCGTGAATGTATAAAATACTCCTGCTTAGGAACGAACTACTTTGATCAATGCTTACAGTAATACAAATGTTAAATTCAGTACAACTTGGTTATAAAGACTTCCAAGGGATCTCAGTTTGTCGTTATAAATGAGTGTCGTTATAACCGTGATGTACACCACCAGTCAAGAGCGGTGGCAACTTATGTGGAACAAATCTTACCTAGTCTTATTTTAGATATTATATAAGTCCGACACTGAAGTGCAAACTGAAATTAACAAAGTAAAATTATGAGGCGATTTCAAGAAATAAAAGAGTTTTAATTCATATATAAATTTACAACTACAGTACAGTAACGCATAGTACTCACCAAGAATAACTAGCTGGCCTGCCCTGGCTGCGCACGGGTAGCCTTACATTTCAAATATCTCCCGCATATACTACATTTTGTGACTCTCCATCAGGAGCTAACCCAAATACATTTTCTTTGGAATTAATACGTGACAATGCCACAGAGTTTACCATGAGAAAAATATTCAACTCTCAACCTGTAACGTTTAGAGTTTGTCGCTGTGCTTTGTTAGTCATATTAAAAACATACCTCGACTCGAAACTGGAGCCTTTTAAACTAAAATGGTAGGTCGGGGTTATCGTTGGTATTTAGGGGATCAAAACAGTTTCACCGGCTCCACACCCGGTGACTATCGTGTACTTAAGTATGATATTTTTTTTAACGAATTGATTAGCAATCTTGTGCCATTGCATAATTTTGGTGTTTTAGGTTGCGGAGCAATAATATCTGGGAACATACCTTTAAAATCAGTTTTTGGAGAGTGGTTCAGGAGGAGTCAAAGAACTTGGTTGTGAATGCCTGGTATAATCTCTGAGCACGCACTGTTCTCTATCAACAGACGTTTCTCTATCCCTTTGGGACCTATATCCTTCACAACCTTGAGATAATCGTTTCGTTCCAGGGAACCCTATCCCTCCGCAAAGACAGGTTTTCCCTTTTTGTCTCTAAACGGTTTTTTCTCTCGTCCTAACATTCATTATTGTTTGGTACGCATAGTATTTTAGTATTTCCCGTGTTGCATACTATATTAGCACGTCGTGGAGGCATTGTGGAGGGGCGTTGCGATCGAGTGTTGTTTGTTCCATATTCTCCCCTAGTTTTATAATCTATTATTCTCTTGTTCTAACCTAGTCAAATTCTGATATCGATATATTATGTAGTTGTAGTAATGAATAGTGTATATTAAAAAACAAAAAACTACTACTGGTGAACCCGACGTGATCGAATGACGGTCACGTGAGTACATAATCAATTACAACGGCCGCAATTGTATCCACACATGCCCAATCCAACCGTAAACAACGGAACAAGCGCCGACATGGATGATCCTCGGATAGTGGTAAAAATACCAGCGTTTTAGCCTAAAAGCATTAAAGTTTGGTTCTTACAAGTTGAATCCCAGTTTGTTTCCGCAAATATAACAAATGAGATAACCCGAATATCATTATATCTTAGGATACCTCCACAGTGAACTTGCAGACCTAATATCCGTCTACATCACCGAAACTTTATCGACGACACCGTATACTGGCTTGAAAGCACGTTTTGTCACAGAATTCCAAGAGTCAGAGACTCGCAAGGCAAAAAAGTTACTTACGGAAATAAGAGTTGGAGGCAAAAACCAACCTCCTTACTTAGATAAATGCATGCTCTCGCCGGTTCTCAAATAAACGACAATTTAATTCTTTGCAACGACTTCCCACCAGTGCACGATCTATTCTAGCTGCTAGCCAAGATGTAAGTCTCAATGCCATGCCCTGTATGGCCGACAAAATTGTAGAAAGAATATCACCAAGCCAGTTCATGTATAGCACTGAAATAGTTGCTCAATCATCATATGATGAAAGATTTTCACGTCTTGAAAAGCAGATTTCTGAGGTAACTAGTAACTAGTTATATCCAAGAGTTCCGAACCCGATCACCATCATGGAATAAATCAAAATTACCTCGGCGCATCCCAAAGTACTCCATCCGTTGGTACCACCAAAAGTTCAAGCAGAATGCTAAAAAGTGCACTCTACCATGCTCATTTGTTCTTCAACAATCTACGATTAGTAAAACTTTGCCGGGAAACGTTTAGGGCCATCACATGGCGTGGCACAAAGTCAGGAGGCTGAATTATTCCGCCACCTGTTCATAACATATCGCAACACAGGGCTAAGCTGTTTAGTGGATTCTGGAGCCGATGTCTCAGTTCTACTCCCAAACGCACTAGAACGCAAGAAAATTCAGAAGCGGCAACTCTATGCAGAAAATGGTCCCACAATACACACCTATGACTAACGCTTAATCAACCTTGGCATAGCATTTCGGAGAAAACTGATATGGTCATATCTTCTAGCAGACGTACGCCAACTAATTTTTGGAGCTGATTTTTTGGGTTACTTTGGCCTCTTGTTAGATGTTAAGTCAAAGCGATTGATTGACAGACAAACTCAACTCTCTTACACAGGCTTTATAAATTCAACAAGCCACAGATCAGTGCTCTTGATAGATCCACAGTACAAGTAACGGGTTTTATTGAAGAAACGTCCTTACCTCCTCATTGGCAAGCCTAATTTCAACTCCCCTGAGGTTACTATTTATCACATAATCATCACCAAGGTATCTCAAATGCACGCACGAGATAGACGCCTACCACCAGATAAACTGGCCCCTGCAATCCCAAAAGAGCACCAATCTCGGTATATATCAAGCTGTTGGCCCAGCCTCTCCATCTAATCCCCAAAAGAGATGGAACTTGGTGATCTTCTTGGGATTGTCGTGCACTCAGTGCCATCACAGTATACGATCATTACCCAATTCCTCATATACAGGTTTTCAACAGTCAACTCTCAAACAAAAACCTTCTTTCTTTTGCTTATTCTTATCTTGATGGCATCCTGATAGCATCGTCATCAAAGGATGAATATATGGTCCACCTACAACAACTTTTTGTACACCTCGGTGAACATCACATTAATATCAATGTAGAAAAGTGCATTTTTGGTTAAAACCTTCATTTCTTGGTTACCTTGTGTCAAACCGAGGAGTTTCACCTCTAGTGGACTGAGTACAGGTCATCAAAGACTTCCCACGTCCTACGACATTAACAGAACGTCGACGGATTTGGGGACACCAACGCTCTTTACCACACATTGCAGAAAGTCAACAACCCTTATCTGACCTTTTCAAAAAAGCGAAAAAGATAATCGTCCAATTGAGTGGAATCACATAGCAGATTCATCGTTCACCAAGTCTGCTAGGTAATGCAGACATACTTGCTCATACATCATCTGATTTGATTTTAATTTTAATGTTTGATGCTTCGGACTATGTAGGGGCCTGACTACAGCAGCTGAGGGGGTTGGACGCTAGAACCAATCGCATTTTTTCAAGTCCCTCACAGACATGCAACGCAATAATAGCACCTACGGTCGTGAATTGTTAGCTACCTACTCTACTGTGAAACGTTTCAGATATCTCCCAGGCGGAGAAAACATCCCTGCCGACACATGTTCTCGGACTGCAGATATTACGTTGGCAACAAGTATTTCATACGAAGATATAGCTATGTTGAACCATATTATAATATGCTTCAATTTATTTATAATAATACTGTGACATAATTTTATTCAGCGCGCCAGATGGTCGCGGGGAGTGAAGGAAGGAACCCTGGTTGGCCGTGCCATAAGCTGTGAGAACCCCGCAGCGCTCCTGTAGGAACGATTTCCTCTAGTTGGAATTGAGCCGCAAGCCGTGATTTCAAACATGTAGACACCTACAATATCGGCGGACCCAAGCGCAGCAATCTGGAAGAGGTAAGATTTAAACGAGGGTATGTACAGAACAACTGTCACAGGTTCACAAACTTCCCTATCCCAGGGCTGGAATCATCCGAATCTCAATCAATTAATCCGCCACTATGCTAAATTCCACAGATTTAACACTACACGCAATTAAGATTAGATTTATAGAGTAACAGGAGTCGATAATATTATTTACTTGTGCCGTTGACATCTAGCCAGCCAGCTCTTACAAAGGAAAAATGTTTGTTAGACGGGCAAAACCCTCGAAGCTAGCGTCCTCTAGAGGCTATAAATTCTGTTGTAAGAAGTCTCATTGAGTCTCAGTCAGTCGCGGACTCACTGTCTCATTGTCTCATTCATCCGATGTTTTGAAACGCCTAGTGCGGCGTGTCGTAATTCGCGAGCCAACCAGACATATTTATTTGGGAAACTTTTGTTAGACTAAAGTACAATCGCCGTGAGTTAGCTCACAAGAACTACTGACGATATAAAATTATAAGTGTCATTTAACACGTACGCTAATTGTGTTAATAACGTGCGTGAGACGTTAAAAACATAACCGCTGCAAAGGACTGATTACAACCGGGCTAGTTTCCTTAATTTGTGTCGCACAGATTGAACTCACACATGCGCGGAGGCTATAGTCAATAGTAGCCAAATACTAAGGTTGTAATCGTGTGTACGAGGACGCTAAACGGTGAGGTAAATGTTTCTGAAGTAACTCGACAGTTGCAGATACGCCCGTCATCAAGGAGACGACAACCATGAAGTATCCCGGAGTTGAGCAGAGGACCTTCATCCCTATGCTGTGTACCGTCATCATGGGCTAAGCACGCATGACATAACGGTCATGTGATTCGTCTCTGATGGTGAAGTTGCCCCCAAGTTAAGTCCTTTTGCTCTATAAGCATGTGAAGTGATATGTAGTTGCAATAGTTAAAGCACACTTATATAAGTAAATTAATCTTTAAATGTAAGCCATGGTGGCATTTATTTTGCTCATTTTCAGTAAAAAATACGTTCAAGGCTGCATGCATGCTAAGGCCCCGAGCTAAGTGTTGCATATAAATTAGATGGGAATGAGGGATAGATTAGGATAGATATAGGCGTGCATATTAATTATTAGTATTTTATTCCTGTGTGTGTTCATTTTAGATAGAGTTGTTAGGCAGATCCTTCATAATACTTAATGGGCTGCACGCCATCAGCATCTTAGTTTTAAAGAGGATTAGACTAGAGACAGCATAATGTTAGGATTTTTCTGTGCATGACGCATGAATTTCAGCTGCGAGGAGACCCAATGGGAGATCTTTCAACGTCGGCAGTAGAGTAGGGTCTTTGAGTATGGTGGTAGGCAAATTCATGAATGTTGCGGTCGTTGAACCGACGATCTCGCATATGTGAGGCTAAAGAATTGCCGATAGATATTTACGGGGCTGAGATGACAAGAGACAGACGATGAGAGTCATGGTGATATATTCGGAGCAATGATATATATGATTTTTTTAG
This sequence comes from Anabrus simplex, assembly GCF_040414725.1. Lineage (NCBI taxonomy): Eukaryota > Metazoa > Arthropoda > Insecta > Orthoptera > Tettigoniidae > Anabrus > Anabrus simplex. The sequence goes on along the minus strand of NC_090265.1, from coordinate 165,444,864 downwards.
ATAGCGTGTTTTATGCGGGAATGTGTACGTTTGTGAACTATATTCGTCAGTGAGATTTGCGTGCCATTATGAAGCACTGAGAATGTCGGCCAGGCCCCGGCGTGATAATTGTTCTCCCAAGGTAGTAAGGCTCCCTTGAGTCAGCTGTAGGCTGAGGGTGGAGAGAAGAGAGTGAATGCATCTGAGACATGCTAATATAGCATGTCCGTAAAAAGCGATGTTTCCCGTATTGCTAAGAGCTTGTATCAGCTTTAGCTTGATTGACTTAACTATTTCCATGTTTGTACTACAGAGGGCAGCACCCTCAGTTGTGAACACGGAGGGTCATTCTTTCCGGCAAGTCTGTAACTTTATCTCTTTGACTCGAATTTTTGCTGTGGTTATGAGTGAGGAATATAAAATGGACTCCTCACAGATCGGAGTGGCTTTTCTGAGCTACAGATGGGTATTTAGTCGATTTAAACTCAGCCTATACAGCCATCCTTCTTTTTAATTTGACGGCTGATATTGCAGGTATGATGATCCTTATTTATATTGGTACCATGATTATCTCGTGGTTTTCTTGTGTCTTTAATCATAGCTGATTGACATGCATCTTTCTGCTCTGCGGCGTGAATGGACCGCGTGTTTGTTGATGTTATTGTGATGGTGTGATATGGGTAACTGGGTCTCTGATCAAATCTATTTATGTGCACTGCATTCTAATGTAATTTGCCCTCATATGAATGTATGCCCTGCGTGTCGACGCGGAGTGCCATTCGTGTCGTACGGAGTGAGTATGCTGGTGCACCTATGCGTGACCAATGATTACCTGTTATCCTGCTGATTAAATATTTGCGTCGTCCACGTTACTCTGACATATGTGAGACCTTTGTTTGTGACCATGAGGGTAATACTACATGAGTTTGTGACCAATTTATTGAATAAAGATACTGCTCGCATTGTTGCCCGATACCGGCAATGTCTGAATATTTGGGTGTGTGTTCGTGTGTGTGCGGAGTAAAAAGATGACGTGTCAGTCAGTTAAATTTTTCCTTTTGATCTTGTTTCCGTACCCTGTGTTTGTTTTTTGTACGGTGTTAATTATTTTGCCTTGGTTCCTGTTTTGACCGTTTGCATGCGCGCGAGGCCGCTATGTTTTTTTTAAATTGAGGTGATTTGAATGCCTGTGATTCTCTTTGGATTTGATATTTGTTCTTTGGTCCAGTGTTGTATTCTCTCTCGGCCACACCGATGCCTGCATTCCTTTAATATATCTGCTCTGTGTTTCTTCTCTGGGATGCTTGGGGATGTTATCTTTCTATAGCTATTGTTGTCGACATGATGATGGAGTTTGATGGACGCATATGTAAAACAATGTAATTAATCTCGTGGAAGGAAAGACCAAACAAATCCGTGTGGATTTTTTTTCAAATTAGCTAATTATGTAGCGACATTATAATTGAGACGGTGAGCACATCGTAAATTAAATATTAATTTGGGTGTTTGAGAAATGCTGTGCTCACGGATTTATGTTACTACTTCGACTGAACCAAATGAACCCAAATATGTATCCTTCTTATTTTTTATTGGTGGCTTCATTTTATTTTTTCTTTGAAATTTTATTATATTAATAAACCCTCATTTAACATGTATGTGAATTTTATTGCTAGTAGCTAGTTTCATCTCAATGTGCATTGTTAATGAGGGACGTTTCCATTTCAGGGCTGTGTCTTGGCCTTTCCTAGTCGGGGTCCACGCCTCGAATCTCCCGATGTGCGTATTGTAGTATGTAGTATATTATCAGTAAGGGAGGGGTGTGGTTCACATCTACAAATGATACCGTTACCTGCGTGAAATGCCGGACCACAAAGCCCAGTTACTTTGATATTTGTTGCTAACCAGCTGATCTTCCATGTCGTGTTAGTAATGCTGACATGCTGTGTCTATGTGTGAGACATGGAATGTTCCGAGCCTGGATATGTTGGGATCGAGACTCGACACCTCTATCGACTTCAGTGTATATTTCGTGTGTGTTTAATTTCGCAGGTGTGATTTATATATATTTACCTTGTGCTGTTTATTGTTGTGTCCAGTGTATTTATTTCTGTGTTATGATAATAATAATAATTTCGTCTGGCTATTTCTAGCCGAGTGCAGCCCTTGTTAGGCAGACCCTCCGATGAGGGTGGGCGGCATCTGCCATGTGTAACTGCGTGTTATTGTGGTGGAGGGTAGTGTTATTTGTGGTGTGTGAATTGCAGGGATGTTGGGGACAGCACAAACACCCAGCCACCGAGCCACTGGAACTAACCAATGAAGGTTAAAATCCACGATCCGACCGAGAATCGAACCCGGGACCCTCTCAACCGAAGGCCAGTATGCCGACCATTCAGCCAATGAATCGGACTGTGTTATGGTGTTATCTTGTGTTGATTAACGGGGATACTTAGCCCGATGGCTAATTTTCGTAAGAATCCTTCTGACCTTATCCATGTTCATGGGTACGGACCCATTTGGTTAGAATCTGTGTAAATTTGGGTGGGTAAATTAGACGCGGTCCTGAACAGGTGTTTCATATATTTGTGTCCGAGTGATCGGAGTGTATATATATTAATTAGGCCAATTACTAGTGTATCGGATATTGCTATCACATCTCATGAATGGTTATGTATTGAGCCTTCGGGAAAATAACTAGGAACTTAACGCGGCAGACAAAATAACGAAATAAAATGTAATTGAAACATATTCCATGTAAAGTTGTTTTTCTGTTTTCTCGGTTTTGTTACTCGTTTTTCTTATATGTAAAAGTTTTGTTGTTAATTCATGTATTTGTGCGTGTCCCTTTTCTTTGACCAGCCAATGGTCGGTTATTCGCTTTGTTCTATTTTTATTATTTATTATGATTTTAATTCATGTTTTTAGTTTAATAAATCTATTTTACCCGATTACCTGCGTTCTCATTCCTTAGATTTATATGTACGTATTTCCTGTCCATATACCGGTACTTTGGTATACTTTAGTAATTAGAGACTTTGTTGCCCCCATCCGGATGCACCACGCGCTTCTGCCCTGAGCTAGGCCGAAGTTATGACAGGATACGGTATACATTCACTACGGAACGATACAGAATTGGAAAATCTTTTAAAACGGAAAGGATTTCAGTGAAGCAAGATATAAAAATGTTGGCAAAAATGTGCATTTCTTGTCAAGACCGAAAGGTTTTAAACACACAAATACTGCTATGGGAACTTTCCGTCAAGTCAGTGATCACTTTTATCACATCTATATGGACATAGTAGGACCACTACCTTGTTCCCAAGGCTTCCCATACCTATGTACTTACGATTATAGACAGATTCACACGTTGGCCAGAAGCAAAAGACATTATTGTAGAAACTGTTGCTAGTACTCTCTTGTCATCATTGATTGCACGTTTCCGTGTCCCTAAATTCATCACCATTTATGAAGGACGACAGTTCGAATGCCAGCTGTTCACTCACCTCACAAGTGCTTTGGAAATACACCACAAAAAACCCTACGGGCCAGGAAACCATGTATTAAGGCACTAAAGCTAACCATTATGGAGATATTGGAGCCGGACCACCCCTGCTCTATGAATCGGATAAAGAAATGAACTGCCGTAACCATGACAACGTCAGTCCAGTACTCCTACAGCAGCGAGATTATCTACAACCAGCAAATGTACCCGTGCTTCGCTACGGCATTCTTCATTGCAATCGAATATCGAAGTAAATACTGTACATGCAGTAAGTTTGTTTTAAAATTGCCTGTCTGTTAGCGTTATCCGAGAAACAGCATGGGTAGGTCCCCATACGTTGTTTCCAATGCGGAGTGTTTGTCACGGATTTGTGATGTTAACGGCAGGCTCACTTGCCGGCTACCATTCACAATTGAAGTGGTAAGTTTACATTATAATTGCAGGCCTACTGCGCGGTTACATTCGGTTTGGGGAGTTTTCGTTACAATGGCAGGCCCCTTTCCTACTTCCAGACAGATTAAAGTTGAGGAGTTTTTATTATAATGGCAGGAAACTTCCCTACTACCAGTCAAAATTGAGTTGTGCAGTTAACATTATAATGACAGTTCCCTTTCACTACTGCCAGCCAGCTTACTACCAGTCACGCCAAGTTGATGAGTTTCCATCAAAAGAGCGGGTCACTATGCCTAATGCCAGTCACATTTTAGATGAGTACATTAGTTTATAATGGCGGCCACCCTTGCCTACAGCCAAACACATTCGGGTAGGGGAGTTTTAAACAAAACTGCATCCTTCCTTGCCTTCTGCAAGTCAAATCGAGAAGTGAATTATTCATTACTATGGTAGGCCTTCCTTACTAATGCCAGTTACACAGGAGTTGGAGAAGGACCCCTTTCCTACTGCCAGTCGAAGTCCGTGTGGGGAGTACTGATTACAATAGCAGACACACGCTTTCTTGATCGCTGCAAATCGACATCAGTGAATATATATAGGTCGACATACGAAAGTATATGTACCTTCATTTAGAGATTAACTGCTGCTAAACGATACGTCATATCGCCAAAGGATTGTGCCATAAGACGCAAGACTTAGTGGCCTAAATGGCTGGTCCTATGATATCTCATCTATTCATGGGTCAGAATGAGTCACAAACGTTGAGTAGGGTAAACGTTTTGTAAAATTATCTCACATTTCATTACTTTTCGTATAATTATGTGACAGCTACACACATAGCATTTGGCTCACATATCGCTACTGGGTGGACCAATCTTCGTGTAGAGTTTGATGATTCTTTCTTATAAGTGATTGAAAGTATGATTTATGCATGTGAAAAGTCCACATTTACTTAATATCGAGAAATAGACAAAAATCAAACGTATAATGGATACAGATACTACAAAAAGTCAGAAAGCCAAGGTTGTAGATCACTGCAAATTGAGCGGAGATTGTGTCATCCGTTATGTGATAGACTTCGCGAAGATCTGCACCATCATTAAAATTGCCTCCATATTTCGATATTTTTCGAGGATAAAGAGTGAAAAATACAAAGATCTTGGAAGTTTTCCGACCGTTACAGGCTAAAACGTATAATTTTGCCAAATTTCAATTTTCTTGTTCGTCTGACAGATTATGCCGCAATGTGAATTTTGGACGAGGAGGATTAAAATTAGGAATTTCAGGAAACTAAACCAAAAAAATATGCAGATGTTTGTTATTATTACCCCTTTAAACGCGTAGCTGTACGAAAATTTCGTCAAAATAGTCAATGTTCAGGCACAAAGTCGTTACGATTTTATTTATGTAGATAGATAAGGAATCTGCTCCACGTACAACACATTTTTGGGCTATGTCCGCTGCATTTAACCTGCAAAACCGACCATTCATGATATCTCCCTTACTAATCCTCCTGTCGAAAAAATGCACATGAAAATAAAAAGTTTTATAAACGGATTTCCATCAAGTTGGGTCGATTTTCAATCAGCTTGTTCTTGTACTGTATATATCGTGGAAGAGTAAAATCATAACTTCGGTTCTCTATAAACCGTCGGTCCATTCCGGGAACATGAAATGTTATTCACCTTTAAAACCTACCTTTGGACAGGTGGCTGCTAAATATAAAGTTTGATTCAAATATCTTCATTAGTTTTCAAGTTGTAAGAAATACGCTTAACACGCACCCGCTCTTCAGTTAAGTCCGGTGGGACTTGTACCGAAAACGGTCCGTTAATGATATCTCCCTTATTGGTCTTCGAATCGAAATGATGCAAATGAGAAAAAGGTTTAGAAAATTTCTATCAAGGCAGATAGATTTCTATTAAGTTTGGTTATGTATATTTTGTGGGAGTGCAAAATCACGGTTTCGGTTTCGTATAAATCCCCACTCAGTTCAGGTATTTAGGAACAATATTTGCCCTGAAATGAAATTAAATGGCGTACGGCTTTTAGTGCCGGGAGTGTCCGAGGATATGTTCGGCTCGCCAGGTGCAGGTCTTTGGATTTGACTCCCATAGGCGACCTGCGCATCATGATGAGGATGAAATGATGATGAAGACGACACATACACCCAGTCTCCGTGCCAGAGAAATTAACCAATGATGGTTAAAATTCCCACCCTGCCTGGAATCGAACCCGGGAACCCTGCGCCCAAACGCCAGCATGCTAACCTTTTAGCCATGGAACGGACAATATTTGAACTAAATCCTACACAAGGACAAGTGAATTCTAAATATGAAGTTTGGTGGACAGACAAACAGACAGACACACAGACACCAAAGCTAAAAATATGCAGATGGTCATTATTACTACTGAAACGGATAACTGTACGGAAATGTAGCCTAAATAGTCAATGTACAGACACACTCTAGAAGTGCAGACCTTTACTTCGAGAGTTACTGCATTGAAACTGTACGACATATCTACAAACGGACTTCACCATCAGACGCCTCGTTCAGTGTTCTACATCGATGGTCCCATGACATCTTCTCGTATCTCCTATATTTATTGTTTGATTGAGTTAGATTCATTGAATGGGGTGAAATTTGTACAATTTTCACATACTACTTGATATTTTTCATACTCATGTGATAGCTAGAAACATAATATTTGGCTATCACATGGCCACTGGTCATGTCAATGTGCGAGCGGAATGTCACGATTCTATCTTTCCTACAGACCTAAGTGTGCCAAATGATAACTTATGCGTGTTAAAGTACAAAATTAACTTGAAATCGAGAAATACAACTCTATTTAACGTATAAGGGATAGAAATACAACGAAACGTTATAGGACCGAACTTGTAGATCTCTCCAAAATGAAACGCGATTTTGCTTTCTGATTTGTGACACGACTTACCGCTTAGCCACCAATTATCCCGAAACGAAGGTCTGCACCGTCGTCAAAATTGCATCCATATTTCGATATTTTCCGGGGAAAGTTATACATTTGCATACCTTAGAATATTTCCTCAAAGAAAAGAGTGTCCAGCTTTCGGGATTAGCACTCGCATACCTACGCAGTAATTAAGGAAGAAAATAATACAGTTATGAAAGCTGTCATTAATAGAGAATGGATTATAACTGAGGATATGCCGGATGACGATAATATATGTATATACCAAGTGTATGCATTGGAAAAATAAATGCCCCTCAATAAATTATGGTAGTGTGAGTTATGTCTGAAAGCGGTAACAGAGGAGAAATTTAGGCGCAGGGAATCTTAGGTAAGCAGATAAGAAGATGACTAATGGTGTTATTACTTAAGCTATTCGAGGACGGTTATAACCTCCAACGATATTCCGCCAATATCCCGCAGAATGGTCGATTGACGCCTCTCTTGCCTACTACCAAAGGAAAAACCACGAATTTAAAGGCATGATGAGGAAAATGGCAATACGTTACTTCCCTGCTGTCATGCAGCCAGAGACGTTGCCATGGTAACCTATAGGTTCGTTGTTGGTCTGTCTGTCGGTCACTCAATGCAGAGCATGATACCCGCAGAAAATAGTAAATTTCTCCGTCATTTGAAGAGTAAGTTAAATTATGAACATAACGAAAGTTGTTTACAATGAAGATGCGTATCACATACGGTCCACGGAGTTTACAGGAAATCAATAGTTTAAGAGAAAATGGAGGAAAACCGTCCTTGTTTTCCTAAAAAAACGTCTATGCAAAGATCTTAAACTGATATGCATATCAGAACCTTCCTCGGGATGAGTATAATCTAAATATGAAATTTGGTTGAGATCTATCCAGCCTTTTCGCCGTGATGGTGGAACAAACAGTCAAACACACACGAAAAATTAAAAACCACCGATTCGGACTTGAGTTGACCTAAAACGGATAAATATCTGAAAGATTGGCCAAACAAACGAAATTACAGACAGCGGAGCCCTACAACTTTATTTATATAGATAAGCATGGACACGTCTAGAATTGCAGACCTATATTTTGAGAGTTACTGCTTTCAAACTCTATGACATATCTCCAAACGGACTTCATCATCAGACACCTCATTCAGTGTTCTACATGGCTGTCCCCATTGCATCTTCTCGTATCTCCTATATTTATACTCGTATTGAGTTAGATTCATTGAATGGGGTGAAATTTTGTACAGTTTTCACATACTACTTTATATTTTTGATACTCATGTGACAGCTAGAATCATAAAATTTGGCTTTAACATGGCCACTGGTCATGTCAATTTGCGTGCCGAATGTCATGATTCTATCTTTCCTGTATGTGTGCCAAATGATAACTTATACGTGTAAAAGTACAAAATAAATATGAAATCGAGAAATACAGCTCTATTTAAGGTATAAGGGATAGAAATACGACAAAAAGTCATAGGACAATAGTTGTAGATCTCTCCAAAATGAAACGCGATTTTGCTTTCTGCTTTGAGATACCACTTACCGATTAGCCACCAATTATCCCGAAACGAAGGTCTGCATCGTCGTTAAAATTGCATCCATATTTCGATATTTTCCGGGACCAAAAGTTATACATTTGCATAGCTTAGAATATTTCCTCAAAGAAAATTGTGTTCAGCTTTCGGGATTAGCAGTCGTATACATACGGAGTAATTAAGGAAGAAAATAATACAGTTAAGAAAGCTGACATTAATAGAAAATTGATTATAACTGAGGATAACTGGATGACGACAAATATGTAAATACCAAGTGAACGTATTGGAAAATCAAATGCCCCTCAATAAATTATGCTGGTTTCAGTTACAGATATAAGAAAGCGGTAACAGGGGAGAAATTTAGGCTCAGGGATTCTTAGGTAAAGAGATAAGAAGATGACTAATTGTGTTATTATTAAGCTATTCGGGGACAGTTATAACCTTCAATGATATTCCGCCAATATTCCGCAGAATGGCCGATTGACGCCTCTCTTGCCTTCTACCCAAGGAACAACCACTAATTTAAAAGCATGATGAGGAAAATGGCAATACGTTACCTCCCTGCTGGCAAGCAGTCAGAGGCGTTGCCATGGTAACCTATAGGTTCGTTGTCGGTCTGTTGGTCACTCAATGCAGAGCATAATACCCGCAGAAAATAGTAAATTTCTCCGTCATTTGATGAGTAAGGTAAATTATGAACATAACGAAAGTTGTTTATAATGAAGATGCGTATCACATACGGTCCACAGAGTTCACAGAAAATCAATAGTATAAGAGAAAATGGAGGAAACCCGTTCTGGTTTTCCAATAAACCCCCGTCTATTCAAAGATTTTAAAATGATACGAATATCGTAACCTTCCTCGGGATGAGTATAATCTAAATATGAAGTTTGGTTGAGATCGAGCCGTTTCGCGGTGATGGTGGAACAAACAGACAAACAGACAGACAGACAAAGAGACACGAAAAATAAAAACCACCGATTCGGTCTTGAGTTGACGTAAAACGGATAAATATCTGAAAAATCGGCCAAACAAGCAAAATTACAGACAGTTGACCCCCTACAAATTTATTTATATTGAACCCTTGACTTAACATTCCATCGTTGGTCGGCCACAGCTGCTACAGTAGAGCAATATTGAACTCTTCAATCTTGGGGTCGTTGCGGGAATTTTTCGGTCACGATCTTAACCAAAGGATGGGGTTCAGAAGAAAGCCTAACTACTTGGAATGAGGAGCAAATATGTGCTTACTAACTTTTATTAAATTCTTAATTGCACCAAGAAATTCATTTGTATATATCCTTGATCAAAAATTAATTATTATATGTTTCAAAAGCAGTCACATTGCATAGCATATATATATTTTTTCTTTTACAATATCGAAGAATTTTCTTCGGATAAAGTAGGAATCTCACAAATTAGTGGACAGCAAGACTGAAAAAGTGAAAAGAAAACCTGAAAAATCGGGCACCTATTAATCCAAACGATAACTGAGAATTAATCCACACGATCCGTGGAAAATCTGACCTTCAACAAGTAGAACGCCTGATTTACTCTTAATTTTATCCACCAGCCGAATACCCTTTGGAACACGCGCTGAATGGACCCTTAATCGAACCAAATTGACTATCAGTTGCTTTGGATAGGTTGCGAAATATTATAGGAAAGCATGGTATTTACTACATGTTAACAGCAGCATTCACAATTGAAAAAACATTCCACCATGTATTTGTCATTTCATGACACCCTTAAGTGATAAAATAATCCCGATGCTAAAACGTGCATCACCCAAACAACTGTTCAGAAGGAACCAACAACAACACGATCCGCGAGGATCTTACGTTACGTCGTTCTGAAGGAACAAAACTTCGAAATGCAGGAAACACTTATTCATCACGCATTTAGAAGAAATGCCAAACACTGAAATTAATTAAAAAGTGGTAAATCACTCGAAAAAATATTATTATCAAACCGACATTCAGGTTATAAATGGTTACGTTACGCTTAACAAAATTACAAGTCCACGTTTTAAAATAAAACAAAATTACAGAATTCTTTCCTATTTAACAATGACTACCATCACAGATCCATCTAATTGTTTGTCCCAACACACTACCTATAAAGTTATCAATTGACCAAACTCAACTACGTATAAAAATGAAAGAACGACAAAGATTGAAAATAAAACATATTACCGGCTGACGAATCGAATCCGCATTCGTAACTCAAGTCTCACACACGTACGCTGAGTGTCAGCACGCACACTGCCAAAGCAAAAACGGACGTCAGAAAGACAAAACAATTAAGTCCGTAAAATAAAATAAAATACCGAAGTTCATTGAACTCAAACTCGCATGGCGAACTGCAGTAAATAGTCAATCACCGCTAGCTCAGTACCCAATGTTGGACAACCCTCGCCATTAGTGATTCCATAATCTTAGTAAACACCTTCCCGCTGGTAAAGGGATGCGCACAAGCTTGGCCTTGTTATCACCGAGCTAACATTCTTCGCATTTCATACGCTACTGCAGACACTACCATCGCTCAATTCACTTCGCAAAAACACATAATCTAAGACTTGAGTATGTACAGCTGCCATCCCAGACCTATCGTAGTGCCTACTTAATGTCTACACACCCTAACACTAACCTCTATGTACACATACCTTCCTAATTCTATCGTTGAGCGTGAACGAGGACGTCTCATCATCAGCATACTCCTAGGATAACATGTGACGTCGTAAATCTATTGTCGAGCGGAAACTGGGTCGTATACGCTTCCCCTAGCATATCAGGCGAAATCGTAACTTCAAACAAACTCCGATATTTTTAGCTGTAAATCTGGTCGAAATTAATAAAACACAACGAAACAAATCTTGTCACAGAAAGAACGCAAGTCGAGAAAATGCAACAAGTCCCTATCTCGTTACTAAAACGTGAAATTGAAATATAAATAACGCGTGGCGAACAATCCACAACTGAAAAACGATCTCAGCATGCTCAATGAAGTTTAGAAAGAATAATGACTTCCAACACACGTCTGACACTACTTGACTATCGCCCAACAATAATCATCACCATCGCAAAAATCCACACTGCAGTTTTAGGTTGAAGCCCTCAAATCGCCTACCGTCATTTTCCAAATATTCACATCCATGTCTATCGAGTGAAGCGAAAGCCAATGAATCTACACAGCCAAACATATCGCTTTAATAACGTCCAATATATCATCTCACAATGTTTCCGATTTAATGATAAATTACCGCCTTGTAATTTATGAACTTTACAGATTGGAAACTTGTCATTATAGTCAAACAACACCAACCGTGTCTTCAAAATGCACTTCTATCCTTAAGGTCATATTATTCTAATATTCATTATACTGACTTTACGTAACTAGTCACCTGATTTTTTTCCTTTACTACCATGATTTACAATCTCTACCATAAATCGTTTTTCACTTGGGATCATACTTGAAATTTACTGTTCCTCACACAATAATCATCTCGAACCAACCTTCTCCAGATCTCAGCTTTCGGATTGTTAGCGGATTATACTACAGCTGCCACATAAATCTCACATTTAATATACAGCCTGTCTCAAAAATTCTTCGCTCTCGGCAAATATAGTCTGTCTCAAAAATTCATTCTCATCGCCTTCTCATGGCGGTATTATATGAAATATCGAGGCTTTCTCGGCCTTCAACATTTCTACAACTCTTATCTCCACATATATAAATTCTTCGCTCTCAATCCATTTTCCTATATTTCAAAACTTTTCCAAACCTCAATCCTCTCGTGACAAACAACTTTTATAAAAAAATATACCTTTATATTTTTCTGTTACTACAACTTTTGGACCTCGAGAATTCAACAAAGCACCGTGATTTTCCATATCATCGACATTCACGATGTCACAAAATTTTACTTCCCATGAATAAAACAACTTTATCGGATTTCACTGGAATTTTCTGGACACTCGCAAACCTTGTAGAACATACTTGTTAAATTCACTTTTAATATAGGAAAATTTTATCCCGTGGTAAAACAGTATTATTATTATTATTATTATTATTATTATTATTATTATTATTATTATTATTATTATTATTATTATTATTAATATTATTATTATTATTATTATTATTATTATTATTATTATTATTATTATTATTATTTAGACAACAAATTTCTGACTTCAAACGATATTCGAAATTAAGACATTCGCCACGACCATGTTATCGTTATCATCTTCATAAATTTTCTCAATTCGGAAAATATCTCAAAGAATATTAACACAATATTTAAACTTCGCATTTTATAGTTTCTTGACGTAAATTTTACAACACTAAAGATTTTCACACGCTGACCAGAAATATAATACCTTCGCCTGAGCATTACAAAATATCAACTCAACACACGCAAGGAAATTTGGTAGGGACAAACAATAATCTAACTACAACATTGATACAAAAATATTCACAGACCTGTGATCGTAGCCATTGTCCTGGATTCTGGCTGCATCAGGCCGGCATACCTCGTTATTTAGCTTTCCATAGCTATATTTTCCATCATCTTCTCATACATACAACTTAAATTACACAACACTTTCCAACGCACTTTCAAACGTTTAGCAGGCGACGAACACTCTGCTCAAATGACCACATCTACTGCGTTCTCTAGACCGCTGCTTCCTTTCACCCTACTAAAAAGTCCAGGTGTTCCAACAGATAAGAAACCAGACCCTGTAGCTCACATCCAGACTCTGACACATATTATACGCACGCACTGAATACAAAGAGAAACTCAATTACTTATTCACCTAAATATCCAAACGTTCAAAGTTCCCATTAGCGGCAGCTCAGAAAATTTCTATCATCTTCCATTCTAACAGTATATTTGAACCATAGACACGAACATGTAATAAGTTATTTGGAGACCAAATTTTCACAGTTTTCTGCTGACGAGTGACACGGGCTCCGCTGCTCCAGTAACCAGACAGAGACTGTGTAATGTTCGAAGGTATATTTATTTTATACCCTATGGGGTGACGCTATTCACACTGTGAAGCTTTGTTGTGTAATATGCTAATTCCGCATCCAATAGACCAATTTTCTTGAAATTTGTTCCATAACTCCGGACAGACGATTTATTTCGGTGTTAATTTCATATTTTTACCATACTCTCAACAGGCGAAATAAATTATTTCGCGGGTTTTCTTCATCCATCGACCTTGGCACGTGTCTTAGTTCGTGAGCCGGGCGCAAATTCTTCTCTAGGTTTAACTGCATTTATTTTTACCCCGGGGGTTCTGTCTTCCCATACCGTTTAAGAATAATTTAGATACTTTAATTCTGGATTTACTGTGTTGCCAAAACCTCTCGTTACGAAGAATTCCTTGAATTTGAAAAATTGTTGAATATTCGAAGTCCACCGAAGTGTCCGGGCTTTTTACGAGTTCGCAGCTTGCTTGACACGGGGAGCTCGCTCCCACGAAACAAAGAGGCTCCTGAAATGCAAACATGGCTGCTCTCAAAAAAGTAGTTTGTAGCTGAAATAAAAATTGGGATAATAAAAAATAACTTTCTCATCGTAGAATTATGGGTTCAATATAGATATATCACAAAAACCTAACATGTTTCATACATGAAAATTGGTATTTGGAATCTTCTTTAAAAATAAAAAAACACAAATTTGTGTTTTCAGAAATTCCGCTTAAGGGTAAGGGGGGGGTGAAAAGAAGCAAGAAAGGAGTTCAATTCTTTATAGGAGGATACATATACAGTATCTCAGAAACGGAAGATGTTACAGACGTTAAAATTGGTACTTGGAATCTCTTTCAAAAATAAATGATCACACCTTTTTGGAAAATCCACTTAAGGGGGTGAAGCGGGTGAATTTTTGAAATGAGTATCTTCTTCTTCTACCGCGTTTCCCACACCTGTGTGGGTCACGGGTGCGAACTGTGTCCTACATATGGATTTGAACCTATTTTACGGCTTGATGTCCTTCCTGACGCCAACCCCGTATGTAGGGATGTAATTACTATTGCGTGTTCCTGTTGTGGTCGGTAATGTGGTGTTTTGAGTGAACATGAAGAGGGGAGTGTTGGGAGAAACACAACCAACCTGTCCCCGAGCCGGATGAATTAATCACATGCGATTAAAATCTACGGTCCAGCCCAGAATCGAACTCGGAACCCTGTGAACCCAAGGCCTCAACGCTGATCACTCAGCCAAGGAGTCGGTCATTTTTTTAATGAATGAGTATATCTACAGTATATCTCATAAACTTAACATGTTACAGACGTGAAAATTGGTATTTGTAATCCCCTTTTAAAATAAAGAAACAAGTACTTTCTGTTTTCGGAAAATCAACTTAAGCTAGAGATCGAAAATAAGTGAAGAAGGAGTTGAATTATCTTGTTGAGGATACTTGCTTCTCAAAAACTAAGATGTTACAGACGTGAATATCGATATTTGGGATCTACTTTAGAAATAAAGAAACCTTTTTTTTTCGACTTAAAAGAGGACTGTTTCTCACATGTACAGTTCCATGACGCATGTTCCAGATTTAGCTCTGGCAGTAGCTTGGTCATCTTAGCCCCAAAATGCTATGCCACAAACGTGGTTTACAAAGAAGTTCTGGGGTAAATGAAATTTAATTTTTCGGTGAGTTTTTATACTTTAGGAATTTTCAGATAATGTCTTAGTGCAGTACCTAGGAACAATTAATTTTTATCAACTTACCAAATCCTCGCGAGCGAAGGCGTGGGTAACAACTAGTTATAGAGATAACGAACGACTTCTTCTTTCTTCTCCTTGACAAATATGCACTTTCTATATTACCTTCTATGTTCATAATTTTTGTCACAGTATATCTCCTAGCTTTGTGGAAATGTTCATAACTCCTCTGGTTTCTAAAGCATCACTCACTGTTTGAATAGAATTTTATTCTTCTTCCTCATCACGGTCCCTGTGGTCCTTAATTCACTTCATTTGCAATATTGTCGCACGTTTTTGCCTCTGTCCTAACTCGACCATCGCCTATTAGATTTCATAGTCATATTGATTCACTAAATCATAGTCTACTTTTTGCAGCACTTCAGATGATGGTAAATTATGTTTACTTTCACTGACAGCGCCTTTGACGATATTTATTTCTTCAGTGGATAAAATTCCCATATAGTAAAAGTCTTAATACGAACTTAGATTTAAATTCACGTTATGTACGACGGAGACGATTATGTTTGTCGCATGTCGGAAGGTTAAGTAACATTTTCCTTGAGAGATATATGTCGCTACCACAGAATAACTCACTCTATAGACGAGGTGACCCTGGAACACCTGTCTTTAAAACAAAGTTCTGCTCTATATCCGTAGAAATGAAATAATCTGCATTCATATTTTACCGAATGAATTCATATATTTTTATATATTGTATTTTTGACCACGACGACCGACTGCAGACGTTTTCACAGTACTTGGTGCCGTTCAGGCTTCCTGCATGTCAATTTATGTCCTGTTTTATTTTTCCAGATTGTAGAGAAGCTGGACGACTAATTGCTGACTTTTAAATAAGTTTGTGTGATAAACACCAAATGAGTCACCAAATACTTTTATATGCCGACAACGTACCATATGAATAATTTGATTTTACTAATTCAAAAATTCGACTATGCTGTCAGAGTAAAACCCAAGGTCTTTTGATTCGAATATCGATAACAAGCTCTCATAAGTCAGTCGTAAGAAGTCAATTGCTCCTTCTTTCTTAGTCTGCCACTCTCCAAACCCTACTAGAGTAGCGGGTACGAACTGCGTCCCACATACAGAAATGGCCCTGCTCTACCTAGGTCCGATGCCCTTCCAGACGCCATCCCTCTGTGGTAGAATGTATTCAAGATTACATAATACTGCGGTGGTCAGTAGTGGTCTCTTGTCTTGTATGTGTATGTGAATAGGAATGCGTTAGAACAAGCATGAACACCGAGATTCCTGGTCAGAGGAATTAACTAGACACGATTGAATTCCCCGATATTGCCGGGAAATGAGCTAGAAACCATTTGAATTGACCGCCTTGATATTGACCATTCACCCAAGGAGCAGGACAAAAAGGTAATGGTTGACCGAAAATTTCACGACACCTGTCTCTAGACTCAAGCGTGAAGCAATAAAACTCGACGTTACTTTTAAAATAAAGCAGTGAGGGCCAGTTTCCAGATAATCAGTGCAATAGGCTGATTTGTCCATGTATTACACGTGGGAAAATACTGTGCGGAGAGAATGTTCGTAAATCCATCTTTGTTGCTCTCTTGAATCAGACCATCCATATCCTTGTGCGAGGAATAACCTGCTTCAATGACGTGAGTCATATATTGATAAGTCCATTTTGTCTATATGCGCATGTTAATTCGTTCGATTTCTTTTGGCTTTGTTTTTTGAGGCGGAAACCCTGCCGTTGGCAATGAGGATCAGTTATATGTGTTAATGATACAATGTAGACAGCAATAGCTTCAATATTCGGAACTATTATCAATGAGTTCTCTAGCGGCTGGCAGTGATTTCGTTCACATAACACACTCACTCAACTACAATATAACACATCTGGAGAGTGCGTGCATTACCGATAATCCACAACCAGGAAACATCCACTGCGGTCAGAAAACCCAAGAATTCTACTTAAAAAAAAGGAAAGAAAGGAAATCTCATCCCAATTCGTGGCAAAGAATTATACGCAAGCGTGCTCGATCTGAATATGTATATATTAGTTTCACATGAGCACACAAGGTTAGACAGAAAATTATTCCATTCTTCTAACAATTACCTATCGAGCCCTTCATCGTTACAGAGAAAAGAAAAACACATTAATTATTTTAAACTTCCGCCTTAGGCAGATGTTCATTCTTGATCATAAGCTCTAGTTTTATCTGTCCCATGCTGTTTGTTATACCTCCTTCATATAACTCACAGCTGCGGCGGGTAGAAGACCTGTTGAAGAACGATTAAGAGGCAGTGGAAATACGCTTCAACTTCGAAAACAATTTGCTGCTACTTCTTACTAATATTGGAGGGGAGTATTACAAACGCTAGTCATGGCTGCACAATTTTGGAATCATGGACTTGAAAACCGGCAACTCTCCCTCGGTCGTGTATGGTGAGCATTTTTGTAACAAGGTCCTATGATAAGGCCCTGTGCTTGCTTTGCTATGTGAACAAAAGTGTTCCTAGTCGTACAAAACGCCTGCATGGATATCTGTTTTTCACAGTGAATACATTTTCTTTTCATTTTGGCAGCATCTTTAATATCCCTTGCCTGGACAAAATTTCATACCCATTGGAAGGCAATTTGGTAAAATCGAAAAGGGGCGACGGACAAAGTTGCATTGCCTTCTATGTGGATAAAACACTAAAAGTGGCACAAAATGTTACACTACTAGAATTCATCTACTTTACCTGAAGCGTCCACTGACTGATGAGATGCAAGAAGTCCTCGACCCTAACACACGTCTCATTCTCAACATCTCACGGTTGATAGGTGCTACATTCGTTCATGGAATTCTTCGAAAGGTGCGGGAGACTATGTCCACTATGCTGACCAATACATGTGCAGCCCTCAAAACAGGACAGAAATCTAGCGTCCTCTTGCAAGGAATAACCACCATTTTAATGTCAACTTTTGCGCAACGTGCATGGTGATTTCACCTCATAGCCATCTCGCTGCATTCAATAATCATTGACATCAGCAGAGAAACTCATTTTCAAAAAAAATGTCATTGACAGCCTGCATAAACTAATAATGCAGTTGTTCATGTCCAAAAGGTATAGAGTAATGAAAGCTCGCGTGCTATTATTCCTGTTCTTTTGTAATATAACAACTTCAGGTGAGTTTCATTATTTTGCCTGTCAGTTATAATAACTGCAGAACACATTCAAATGGCAGGAGCATTACTCTGTGACTAATGTTAGTATAAAAACGATCATATAAAGGTGGTTTCAATACAAAACCCACTATTAAGGTAGATGTTTGTAATCGATATATATAAAATCCTCTTCTGCGAACCGTGTGATATTGCCGCGGTGGGGAGGCTTGCGTGTCCCAATGAAGCAGATAGCCAAGCCGCAGGTGCAACCATATCGGATGGGTATCTGTTGAGAGACCAGGCTAAGGAATTGTTCATCGAAAGGGGGGTTGCAGCCTTTCGGAAGTTGCAAGGGCGGCAGTCTAGATGATTGACTGATATGGCCTATAATATTACTCAACATGGCTTAGCTGTGTTGATACTGCTACGCGTCTGAAAGCAACGGGAAACTACAGCCGTAACTAACTCCCGAGGACATGTAGCTCTGTCTGTATGAATGATGTACTGATGATGGCTTCCTCCCGGGTAAAATATTCCGGAGGTAAAGTAGTCCCCGATTCGGATCTCCGGGTTGGGACTACACGAGAGGGGGCGAACATCAGCAAGATGGATACTGACATTCTGCGAGTCGGAGCGTGGAATGTTAGAAGTGTATATCGTTGTGGTAGATTGGAGAATCTGAAAAGGGAGATGGATAGACTAAAGTTAGATGTAGTTGGTATAAGTACGTTGGCAAGAAGAACAGGTTTTCTGGTCAGCGACTACCGAATTATCAACACAAAATCGTCCGACTCGTTGGCTGAGCGGTCAGCGTACTGGCCTTCGGGTCAGAGGGTCCCGGGTTCGATTCCTGGCCGAGTCTGGGATTTTAACCTTAATTACTTAATTCAAATGGCACGGGGGCTGGGAGTGTGTGCTGTCTTCATCATCATTTCATCCTCATCACGACGCGCAGGTCGCCTACGAGAGTCAAATAGAAAGACCTGCACCTGGCGAGCCGAACCCGTCCTGGGATATCCTGGCACTAAAAGCCATAGGACATTTCATTTCAACACAAACAAACAGAGGAAATGCAGGGGTTGGTTTAATAATGAATAAGAAAATAGGGCAGCGGGTAAGCTACTACGACCAGCATAGTGAAATAATTAGTGTCATCAAGATAGACACCAAACAAATGCCCACCACAATAGTGCCGGTCTACATGCCTACTAGCTCAGCAGATGAAGAGGAAATTGAAAGAACATATGAAGAGATAGAAGATTTAATACAATATGTAAAACATGACGAGAATCTAATTGTGATGGGAGACCGGAATGCAGTGGTAGGCCAAGGAAGAGAAGGTAATACAGTAGGAGAATTCGGATTGGGTCAAAGGAACGAAAGAGGAAGTCGGCTGGTTGAATTCTGCAACTGATCATAATTTATTCCTTGCCAATACTTGGTTCAAACTCCACAAACGAAGGCTTTATACGTGAACGAGACCTGGAGACACTGGAAGGTATCAAATACACTTCTTTATGATTAGGCAGAGATTCAGAAACCAGGTGTTGGATTGCAAAACATTCCCAGGAGCAGACGTGCTCTCTGGCCACAACTAGTTGGTCATGACTTGCCATCTGAAGCTGAAAAAAATTAAGAAAGGAAAGAATGCAGAAAGATGGGATCTAGACATGTTGAAAGAAAAGAGCGTGAGGGATTGTTTCAAGGAACATGTTGCAAAAGGACTGAATTAAAAGGCTGAAGGAAACACAATAGCGGAAGAGTGGATAATCATGAAAAGTGAAGTCAGCAGGGCTGCTGAACAATTGTTAGCAAGAAAGAAAAGATCAGCTAAGAATCAGTGGAAAACTCAGGATGTACTAGACCTGATTGATGAACGACAAAAATACAATAATGCTAGAAATGAAGGGGGCAAAAAATAATACAGGCGATTAAAGAATGAAGTGTATAGAAAGTGCAAGGTATCTAAGGAACACTGGCTGAAGGAGAAGTGCGAGAATGTCGAAGGTTGTATGGTACTCGGAAAGGTAGATGCTGCATACAGGAAATTCAAGGAAACCTTCGTAGAAAGGAAATCTAGGTGTACGAATATTAAGAGCTCAGATGGAAAGCCACTTCTAGGGAAAGAAGACAACGCAGAAAGATGGCAGGAACATATCCTACAGCTGTATCAAGGTGAAAATGTAGGTAATTTGGTTCTGAAACAAGAAGAGGCTGTTGATGCTGATGAAATGGGAGACCTAATTTTGAAGTCAGAGTTTGACAGAGCTGTGAGCGACCTAAATAGGAACAAGGCACCTGGAATTGATGACATTCCCTCTGAATTACTGACTGCCTTAGGAGAAACCACCATGGCAAGGCTGTTCTATTTAGTGTGTACGATGAATGAGACAGGAGAATTCCCATCCGATTTTCGGCAGAATGTTGTTGTACCTATTCCCAAGAAAGCCGGTGCTGACAGGTGTGAAAACTATCGCACCATTAGTTTAGTATCTCTTGCCTGCAAAATTTTAACAAATATTATTTACAGAAGAATGGAAAAGCAAGTTGAAGTTCAGTTAGGAGAAGATCAATTTGGCTTCAGAAGAAATGTAGGAACACGTGAAGCAATGCTGATTTTACGTCTGATCTTAGAGGATCGAATAAAGGACAAGCCCACGTACATGGGATTCGTAGATCTAGAAAAGGCTTTCGATAATGTTGATTGGACCAAGCTATTTAAGATTCTGAAGGTGATTGGGATCAGATTCCGAGAACGAAGAATTATGTACAATCTGTATAAAAATCAGTGTGCAGTGATAAGAATCGAGGGCTTTCGAAAAGAAGCAGCAATCCAGAAAGGAGGGAGGCAAGGCTGCAGTTTGTCCCCTTTCCTTTTCAATGTTTATATAGAACAGGCACTAAAGGAAATCAAAGAGGAATTTGGAAAGGGAATCGCAATCCAAGGAGAGGAAATCAAAACCTTGAAATTTGCCGATGATATTGTTATTTTATCTGAGACTGCAGAAGATCTAGAGAAGCTGCTGAATGGTATGGACGAAATCTTGTGTATGGAGTACAAAATGAAAATAAATAAGTCCAAAACAAAAGTAATGGATTGGAGTCGAACGAAGGCAGGTGATGCAGGAAATATTAGACTAGGAAATGAAGTCTTAAAGGAAGTAGATGAATATTGTTATTTGGGTAGTAAAATAACTAACGATGGCAGAAGTGAGGAGGACATAAAATGCAGATTAGCACAAGCAAGGAATAGCTTTCTTAAGAAAAGAAATTTGCTCACTTCAAGCATTGATATAGGAATTAGCAAGATGTTTTTGAAGACTATACATAGGTGTACATAAATGCCTGTGTGGGTGTTTTTTTAACGAAAGATTCCATGACCGAATTAAATTACTATGCATGCATGAATAAATTAATGAACACTTCTCTCCCAATCACGGATAGCCACCAACTGAGGAGAGAGCATTCGGATCGCTTGGATAAATGCATGGATGGGATTATGCATAACTACTGCCCGGTCGTGTTATCCACCCCTGGTGAGAAAAGGAGCCACCTTCCGAAGGATAACACGTCCGGCCCTTTCTCTTGAGGCCCAAACGGAAGACCGCACCTGATCTAATTGCTGTCAAACACTAATTTTTCACCATTCCCTAATTTCTCCGAGGCACACGTAAGCGGAAATCCCGCTTCCCATGTTCCCCACTCCCTCTTCTTTCTCTGTTGCATTTAGGGCACTCTACATATTCGATTGGGATAGGCCCGTCCTATCCCGTCCTATTTCGGTTATAGCCTTACATAAGTGTATGAATTAATGAATGAATTGATTAATTGGCTATGATTCCCTGCCTAAAATAGTGCCCTTTGTACAGGCGGATCACCATTCCACATGCAAGGGCCACGCCTACGATTATCTACATGAATGTATGAATAAATGAATTGATTAATTAATTACTAATTCCCTAACTGTATTGAGAAAACATGTATGGATGGATTTATGAATGGGTATATGCATATTCATGCATGCATGATAGAGGGGAAAGAAAAACTCATCCCTCCCAGTACGGATAACCAGTAACTGGGGAGAGAGCCCTTATTATGAATTAAATAAATGATTGAATGTATAACATATGTGGAATGAGTAGTGAATGAATGAGTGAATGTTATCAACCTACAGCTACGGATCGCCAGCAGCTGAGGATAAAACATTATATCCATTGGGCCCTGTCTCATTACAAACAGTTTAACAGTTAATTACGTTATGGCTTAGTTGCATATCGACTTACAGTACTACATATACTAATATTCCTTTTACTACATATCACTATTGGCAATTTCTTAACTAACCGGTTCGTAACACAATCATCCATCCGTAATATGACCTACCCTCATTAGTAGTATAATAGGCGGATTCGGGCGCCGCCTCCTCCTCCGGGCTCCCAGGGGCTCCTCTGCCTCCCGCGGGAAATTTGAATTTTGGCGGGAAATTTGAACATTGGCGCGAGATTTGAATTTGTAAACAAAGCCACGTGCTTTTTGACAGCTGTGATCGACAACAACGCATCGCTAACCTCACTGCTGTTATCTTGACGGGCCTAAACCTCAGTGGTACCAACTTAACCTAACTAGCGCGAGATTTGAATTTGTAAACAAATCCACGTGTTTTTTGACAGCCACGTGCTTTTTGACAGACAACAACGCAAGGCTAACCTCACTGCTGCCATCTTGACGGGCCTAAACCTCAGTAGTACCAACTTAACCTCCCAAGCGCGAGATTTGAATTTGTAAACAAATCCACGTGTTTTTTGACAGCTGTAATCCGCCATCTTTAAACTACAGAGCACCGTGCTGCCCTCTTTATCGCAGTAGCTGCAAATTCGTCACCTGTCATCGGCAGTGCTGCCATCTTGGTGGGCCTAAACCTTAGTGCTACCAACTTAACCTCACCTGCGTGAGATAAACAAATCCACTTGCTTTTTTGACAGCTGTCATCCGCCATCTTCAATCTATAGAGCAGAGTGCTGCCCTCTTTAGCTACTTATCTTTGAGGCGGACTATTTGAAAACAGAATCTATTTGACAAGCTGTCATCCGCCATCTTGCACCGCAAACCTCAGTGCTGCACTCTTTAGTTGAAATGTAGTGGCGGCAATTTGAAAAATTCTTTATGCTCTTGTTTGGAAACAAATTCGTCACCTGTCATCGGCAGTGCTGCCATCTTGGTGGGCCTAAATCTTAGTGCTACCAACTTAACCTCACTAGCGTGAGATAAACAAATCCACGTGCTTTTTTGACAGCTGTCATCCGCCATCTTTAATCAACAGAGCACCGTGCTGCTATCCTGCGGGCAATTTCGTCAGCTGTGATCCACCATCTTTAAACCACAGAACACCGTGCTGCCCTCTTGCGTCAGCTGACATCCGCCATCTTTAAACTACAGAGCACCATGCCGCCCTCTCGCGAGCAATTTCGTCAGCTGTCATCCGCCATCATTAAACTACATAGCACCGTACCGCACTCTATGTGGTGGTGACAAATTCCACATTCGCCATATTCAATCTACAGAGCGCCGCGCTGCACTCTGTGGTGGCGGACAATTTGAAAAGCTGCCAAGAGAGCATCGTGTTGGCATCTTTATTCTTTGACATGTGGTGGCGGCAAATTCCACGTCCGCAATCTGAGAGCACCGTGCTGCGCTCTTGATCGTAGTAGCGGACAATTTAAAAAGTACATGTCAAGGAATACCTTTTTTCTGAAAAAAAGAAGACTACAGTTCTGAACGGCTTGCGTAAGATGGCGATTGTTATAACCTCCTTTTCCCTGCTCTGTTAAGGTATAGCTTTATCGAATACTTGAAGATTATATTACAAAATAAGTGATTAAGAATATAATCGATACAACATATGATCAGAACATTGAATGATGTGTTTGGGGTGCACCTTCGTTCTAAGAGAATCGAACCCGAGACTGCCGGGTGAGAGGCAAGCATACTAAACCAAACCGTAGGAGCCGGCAATTCTCTTTCTATATAATAATTTCGTCTGGCTATTTCTAGCCAAGTGCAGTCTAAAAATAAATCCTAGTCTTGTTGCATCAGGAAGGGTAACTGGCTAAATCCTGGTCTTTCAGCGTCAGGAAGGGCAATCGGCTGTAAAACAGATTCTTGCGATTTAAACTCTTGCGTCAGGTTGGGGCACTCGGCTGTAAAACACATTTTTAATCCCAAGAGAATCGAACCCGAGACTGCCGGGTGAGAGGCAAGCACACTAAACCAAACTGTAGGAGCCGGCAATTCTCTTTCTATATAATAATTTCGTGTAGCTATTTCTAGCCAAGTGCAGTTTAAAAATAAATCCTAGTCTTGTTACATCAGGAAGGGTAACTGGCTAAATCCTGGTCTTTCAGCGTCAGGAAGGGCAACCGGCTGAAAAACAGATTCTTGCGATTTAAAATCTCATGTTAGGAAGGGGCACTCGGCTGTAAAACAGATTCTTGCGATTTAAACTCTTGCGTCAGGAGGGGGCACTCGGCTGTAAAACATATTTTTAATCCCAAGAGAATCGAACCCGAGACTGCCGGGTGAGGGACAAGCACACTAAACCAAACTGTAGGAGCCGGCAATTCTCTTTCTATATAATAATTTCGTGTAGCTATTTCTAGCCAAGTGCAGTTTAAAAATAAATCCTAGTCTTGTTACATCAGGAAGGGTAACTGGCTAAATCCTGGTCTTTCAGCGTCAGGTAGGGCAACCGGCTGAAAAACAGATTCTTGCGATTTAAAATCTCATGTTAGGAAGGGGCACTCGGCTGTAAAACAGATTCTTGCGATTTAAACTCTTGCGTCAGGAGGGGGCACTCGGCTGTAAAACATATTTTTAATCCCAAGAGAATCGAACCCGAGACTGCCGGGTGAGGGGCAAGCACACTAAACCAAACTGTAGGAGCCGGCAATTCTCTTTCTATATAATAATTTCGTGTAGCTATTTCTAGCCAAGTGCAGTCTAAAAATAAATCATAGTCTTGTTACATCAGGAAGTTTAACTGGCTAAATCCTGGTCTTTCAGCGTCAGGAAGGGCAACCGGCTGTATAACAGATTCTTGCGATTTAAAATCTCATGTTAGGAAGGGGCACTCGGCTGTAATACATATTTTTAATCCCGGCCCTGTTACGTTAGGAACGACATCTAGCTGTAAAAAAGGAGCTCCAAACATTTACAGTGTTAAGCTTTAGTAGCAAGCTATGTGCTCACACCGGGTTACATTTTTTTTTGTTCCACCGCATAGAACACTGTCTTTGAAGTTGTATCGGCGCAGTCAGTCAGAGCGAAGTGAGGAATGCATGCGTTGACTGAAATTGTACACTCGGCTTCCGGCTGTACTAACCTTGAACGAGCACACTGCGTGCTGATAAGCTACTTGTAACTCACGGAACATTTTCTTAGCCGTGTAGCATTTAGCTGGTGTAAGTTCCTAACATAAAATATTATGATTGTACGGAGAGGTTAAAACCCAGTACCAGCACATAGCCTACCCCTATCGAAAGAGCTTACACGGCGCCGGCACATAGGCTACTCCTGTTGAAGGAGCCTGTACAAGGTTTAACGCCCCCATCAACAGCCCTTACTTAATGCTGGCTTTTTGCACACCCTCGAAACTGCCTAAGAATATAATATACTACAGTAGGGAGAGGGTAAAACCCGGTGCTGGTACATAGCCCACTCCTACCGATGAAGCCTGCAAAAGGCTTAACGCCTCCATCCGACAGATGAATCACCATCAACATCTTGTACCCGCAATCAGTTTCGGAGAAGCCTGCACAAGGTTTAACGCCCCCATCAACAGCCCTTACTTAATGCTAGATTTTTGCACACCCTCTGGTTATTCGAAACTGTCTAAGAATGCAATATACAACAGTAGGGAGAGGGTAAAACTCGGTGCCGGTACATAGCCCACTCCTACCGAAGAAGCCTGCACATAGCTTATCGCCTCCATTCGACAGATGAATCACCATCAACATCTTGTACCCGCAATCAGTTTCGGAGAAGCCTGCACAAGGTTTAACGCCCCCATCAACAGCCCTTACTTAATGTCAGCTTTTTGTACACCCTCAAAACTACCTAAGAATGTAATATACAATAGTAGGGAGAGGGTAAAACCCAGTGCCGGCACATAGCCTACTCCTACTGAAGAAGCCTGCACACAGCTTATCACCTCCATCCGACAGATGAATCACCATCAACATCTTGTACTCACAATCATTTTCGAAAGAGTCTGCACAAGGTTTAACACCCCCATCAACAGCCCTTTTCGTCGCCATAAGACCTATCTGTGTCGGTGCGACGTAAAGCAACTAGCAAAAGAAACAGCCCTTACTTAATGCTGGCTTTTTGCACGCCCTCGAAACTACCTAAGAATGTAATATACAACAGTAGGGAGAGAGTAAAACCCGGTGCCGGTACATAGCCTACTCCTACCGATGAAGCATGCGCACAGCTTATCGCCTCCTTCCGACAGATGAATCACCCTCAACATCTTGTACTCACAATCATTTTCGAAGCAGCCTGCACAAGGTTTAATGTCCCCATCAACAGCCCTTACTTAATGCTGGCTTTTTTCACGCCCTCGAAACTACCTAAGAATGTAATATACAGCAGTAGGGAGAGGGTAAAACTCGGTGCCGGCACATAGCCTACTCCTACCGAAGAAGTCTGCACACAGCTTAGCACCTCCATCCGACAGATGAATCGCCATCAATATCTTGTACTTACAATCATTTTCGAAGGAGCCTGCGCAAGGTTTAACGTCCCCATCAATAGCGTTAACTGCCCTTACTTAATGCTGGCTTTTTGCACGCCCTCGAAACTACCTGAGAATGTAATATGCAACAGTAGGATCGCCTCCATTCGACGAATGAATCACCCTCAACACTCTTGTACCCGCAATCATTCTCGCTACTTCGGGAGATAGCGGGTTCGAACCCCCACCGTCGGAAGCCCTAAAAATAGCAAATGCTAGGCGAGGGACCTGCGCGATCGTCATAACGTGTAATTACATGATCTAGCCGGATGTGGTCTTAGCTCAATACCTTTAAGTGCCTACAGGTAAGGAATACCGCGGATGTCGGCTTCTTGCTTAGCTTAGTACCCTTCCGTTTAAGTCCAGAGGTCGAGGAGCGAGCGCTAACTTTCTAAGGCTCGATCCACTACAGAACTCTTAAATTCTGACACCTCGGCATCAACAGCAGGTTCGATCCCGGCTTAAATATGTCAGCCTGCAGAACTCAGCGTAAGGCACTCAGGAGAGCTCTTGTTGCATAAACATTTCGTTCCAACTGTACTGCAAACGTCTGCTATTCTTGATATCCGCTTGGTAACAAGGAGCATATTTACTCGCTGCAGTCTGCGTGAAGTGCTAACAGTTCTTTGTGTGTGTTTATTACGTGCACATCTCCCGTGTAAGTACTGTATGATGTGAATATTATTCTTCAGCCTTCAAGGTAAGCCTGAACTGTTAGTTACTGTTTGCAAATCAACTTCTACGATAGGTAATAAACATCTACATTCATGTATTTTCTTTTCTTTTTTCGGTACAACTAGAATATTATCACTCGAGTTACAGGCTCGAAAGTACGCATTTTATTCATCCGAGTAACAGTCTGCAGCGCGAACATTTTAAGGTATGTTTCGAGCTTTGAGTTGTGAAGATAGCTAGGCTAGCTGACGTACCCTACACTACATTCATATATGTTTGTTCTTTTTAGGTACGACCAGAATATTATCATTCGAGTTACAGGCTTGAAAGTACGCATTTTATTCATCCGAGTAACAGTCTGCAGCACGTGGATTTTTAAGGTATGTTTCGAACTTTGAGTTGTAAAGATAGCTAGGCTAGCTGACGTACCCTACACTACATTCATATATGTTTCTTCTTTTTTAGGTACGACCAGAATATTATCATTCGAGTTTCAGGCTTGAACGCACGCATTTTATTCATCCGAGTAACAGTCTGCAGCACGTGCATTTTTAAGGTATGTTTCGAACTTTTTCTATCGCAACTTTAGTCTATTGATAAATAGTTGTTCCCTTTAATAGACATGCTGTAGAAGAGGTTAATCTTATAATTTCAAACTTACAGCAATGTCTGACCTCAATAGGTTGAAACTTGGTTTCTTCCGAACATCGTAACTTTAGTCTAATGATAAATAGTTATTCTCTTCAATCAGCATGCTGTAGAAGAGGTCAATCTTATACTTTCAAACTTTCAGCAATGTCCGACCTCTATACGTTGAAACTTGGTTTCTTCCGAACATCGTAACTTTAGTCTATTGATAAATAGTTGTTCTCTTCAATCCTCATGCTATAGAAGAGGTTAATCTTTTAATTCAAACTCACAGCCATGTCTGACCTCTATAGGTTGAAATTTGGTTTCTTCCGAACGTCACAACTTTAGTCTAATGATAAATAGTTATTCTCTTCAGTCAGCATGCTGTAGAAGAGGTTAATCTTATAATTTCAAACTTACAGCAATGTCCGACCTCAATAGGTTGAAACTTGGTTTCTTCCGAACATCGTAACTTTACTCTAATGATAAATGGTTGTTCTCTTCTATCCACATGCTGTAGAAGAGGTTAATCTTATAATTTCAAACTCACAGCCATGTCAGACCTCAATAGGACGAAACTTGGTTTCTTCCGAACATCGCAACGTTAGTCTATTGATAAATAGTTGTTCTCTTATATCCACATGCTGTATAAGATGTTAATCTTATAATTTCAAACTCACAGCCATGGCAGACCTCAATAGGATGAAACTTGGTTTCTTCCGAACATCGCAACTTTAGTCTATTGATAAATAGTTGTTCTCTTCTATCCACATGCTGTAGAAGAGGCTAATCTTATAATTTCAAACTTTCAGCAATGTCCGACATCAATAGGTTGAAACTTGGTTTCTTCCGAACATCGTAACTTTAGTCTATTGATAAATAGTTGTTCTCTTTAATAGACATGCTGTAGAAGAGGTTAATCTTATAATTTCAAACTTTCAGCACTGTCCGACCTCAATAGGTTGAAACTTGGTTTCTTCCGAACATCGTAACTTTAGTCTAATGATAAATAGTTATTCTCTTCAATCAGCATGCCGTAGAAGAGGTTAATCTTATAATTTCAAACTCACAGCCATGTCCGACCTCTATACGTTGAAACTTGGTTTCTTCCGAACATAGCAACTTTAGTCTATTGATAAATAGTTGTTCTCTTCAATCCTCATGCTATAGAAGAGGCTAATCTTATAATTTCAAACTTTCAGCCATGTCTGACCTCTATACGTTGAAACTTGGTTTCTTCCGAACATCGTAACTTTAGTCTATTGATAAATAGTTGTTCTCTTCAATCCTCATGCTATAGAAGAGGTTAATCTTTTAATTGAAACTCACAGCCATGTCTGACCTCTATAGGTCGAAACTTGGTTTCTTCTGAACATCACAACTTTAGTCTAATGATAAATAGTTATTCTCTTCAGTCAGCATGCTGTAGAAGAGGTTAATCTTATAATTTCAAACTTTCAGCAATGTCTGACTTCTATAAGTTGAAACTTGGTTTCTTTCGAACATCGTAACTTTCGCCTAATCTCTGTTGGTTGTTCTCTTTTCAGATCTTCCCCTGCTGTGAGGAATGCAATGTAACGTTTACAAGGCGAGATAACTTCATGCGCCATATGAAATCAAAACACCCTAGCATAACATCTGCTTTATGTAAAGTTTGTGGTGTGTATTTCGCTAACGTAGAGCGATAGGAGGCTCACTTAGTAGAAGCGCATCAGGTATCTACTTGCCCTCAGGTAATAGGAGAAAAGCGTTAAAAAACGGATGTAGCTGTAGAAAGTACTAGTAGTAAAAAACCTAGAAAAAATCATGAACTTCAAACTATTCACTGCGAGCACTGTAACACCGATGTAACATCTTCACATTTTCAGGGACACTTACGGAGTAATGCGAATAAAAATAATGCGTGTGGAAGTGGTAGTAACGCAAACATCGAGGAAATTAATACTGCATTTAAAAATAGGATTTCTAGTTACAGAATTCGTGTCAGTCAAAAGTTTCAGAGTACTGAACACTTTTTAAATTGTGTTCAACCGGATGTACAACAGCTTCTTGCTAAATCTTTGTCCAATCATAATTTATTTAAAGTTAATTTTGAACTTTTCGCCTTGTACATTAAAAGCACGGATGAATCCGAAATAACGGACATTAAATCATTTAATACTAAAAATTTCGTCATAAGTCAGTCAACTAATTTTGGTGATGTACTTAGGGATGTCTCTAACATTATTTCAACTAAGAGCGAGGAATTTCAGGAAAAGGAATCAGGGTGGGCTTTAGTTGAAATTTTGTATCTAGAAGTTAACATCAATAAGTACAATCCCATGCGAGGATCTTCGCACATCGAGCTGCCGACATGGATTCAGCGAAAAGAAGCTGTTGTAAACATCCAAAACAATGACGAGGCATGTTTTGCATGGGCGGTGATGTCGGCTTTAAATCCTGTGAAACGGAATGTAGCGAATAGAACATCATCGTATCCACACTATTCAACGCAGCTAAATTTCGATAGTATAGAATTTCCTGTGCAGTTAAAAGATATTAAGCGCTTTGAAGAATTAAATAACATTAGCATTAATGTGTATGGTGTAGAGAAAAAGTCTGTAGTAGGCCCTCCGTATTATACATGTCATAAGAAGAGTACTCATGTTAACTTACTCTATATCAAAAACAGTGAAAATAGCCACTTTTGCTGGATTAAAAATCTGAGTAGACTTGTTGGTAGTCAGTTGTCAAAAGATAGGTGTAAAAAGTGGCTATGTGATGGATGTTTGCAATATTTTAAAACTGAAGATCAGTTAACGAAGCATTCCAAGAATGACTGCAATCATATACATACAGAGATACCTACTACAGGCAATAATGTTTTAAAATTTACAAATTTTCACAAGCAGATGTGGGTACCTTTCGTGATTTATGCAGACTTTGAAGCCATCCTCACGCCATGCAACACATGCTCACCTAATCCTGACAACTCTTTCACTAATACTACGCACATGCATGTCCCGTATAGCTTCGCGTATTACATCAAGTGTAGTTATGATAGTACGCTTAACAAGTTAGAGCTGTATCGAGGACCTGATGCTGCTAAAGTATTTTTAGAAAGACTTGAAAGTGATGCAGTTCGTCTTGGTCGTATTCTAAATAGTAATATTCCTATGAAGCCACTCACCGAAATTCAGTTAAATGATCATGAACGTGCTACAAAATGTAGCATTTGTGATGGGGAATTTCCGAAAATGACCCTAAAGTCTTTGATCATGATCATTTAACTGGTTTCTACAGATGTGCCGCTCATAATAGCTGTAATCTTAAGTACAGAGTTCCTAAATTTATCCCTGTAATTTTTCATAACTTATCTGGTTACGACTCACATTTCATCATTTCACAATTTGGAGCTTCAGATGAAAAAGTAGATATAATCCCTCAGAATAAAGAGCGGTACATTGCGTTTGCAAAGTCTGTAAAAGTATATGCGGAGCATTCTATAAAACTGAGATTCCTTGACTCATTTCGCTTTATGGCGAGTAGCCTCGATAAACCTTCCAGTCATTTACAGTCAGAAAAATTTACGGAAATTCGACGCGTTTTTCCCGAAGAAGCGCAGTTTAATTTACTTCGGCGTAAGTGTGTTTTTTGTTATGAATATCTTGACTGCTTAGAACGCCTCGAAGAACGTGCTTTACCATCGAAACAATCCTTTTACAGCTCGCTGAATTCAGCAGATATTAGTGATGATGACTATTTACATGCACAACATATCTGGGAGCAGTTCCACATTCAAACGCTGGGTGAATACTCCGACTTATATTTAAAGACGGATGTACTTTTGTTAGCTGATGTTTTTGAAAATTTTCGCTGTGTTTGCAAGAAATCCTACAGCCTTGACCCATGTCAGTATTTTACTGCGCCTGGGTTAAGTTGGGATGCGATGTTAAAATACACGGAGGTGAATTTGGAACTGCTAACTGATATTGATATGGTGCACTTTTTAAAATCATCTATTCGAGGCGGTCTAAGTCAGTGCAGCGGGCGGTATTCTAAAGCAAATAATAAGTACATGCCGAGTTTCGATTCTAGTCAGGAATCACAGTATATTGTTTATCTCGATGCTAATAATCAGTATGGGTGGGCGATGAGTCAGCATCTACCGGTGAGTGGTTTCCGCTGGCTAACGCAGTGCGAAATTGATGCTTTACAGCTGCTCGCCCTAGGCGATGAAGCTGATAAAGGCTATTTCCTCGAAGTTGACTTACAGTATCCTAAAGAGTTACACACTTCTCATAATGACTTTCCGTTCTGCCCTGAAAATATGAAGTCCCCGTACATCGCATCAACGACGAAAATGCTAATTGCTAATTTGTATTTTAAATATAAGTATATCATTCATTACCGAAATTTAAAACAGTGTTTGCAGCATGGTTTGAAGTTATCAAAAATTCATCGCGTACTAGAATTTAATCAGTCACCGTGGCTAAAGCCATATATCGATCTGAACAATAATTTAAGAACGAATGCGGTTAACGAGTTTGAAAAAGATTTCTACAAGCTCATGAATAACAGTGTGTTTGGTAAGACTATGGAAAATGTTGACAAACGCGTTGATGTAAAATTGATTACAAACTGGGAAAATATTAAGAAAAGGTATGGTGCTAACTATTTAATAAGTAAACCAAATTTCCACAGCTGCACTATCATACATGAGAATTTAGTTATTATACAGATGAATCGTGTTAAGGTTAAGTATGACAAACCTACCTACGTCGGCTTTGCAGTACTTGAATTGGCTAAAACACTCATGTATGAATTCCATTACGATTATATGATGAAGAAGTACGCGCGTAATGCGCATTTGCTCTACACAGATACCGATTCGTTTATTTATCAAATCAAAACCGATGA
The DNA here is from genome assembly GCF_040414725.1 of Anabrus simplex. Classification (NCBI taxonomy): domain Eukaryota; kingdom Metazoa; phylum Arthropoda; class Insecta; order Orthoptera; family Tettigoniidae; genus Anabrus; species Anabrus simplex. The sequence continues at coordinate 165,411,629 of NC_090265.1, read as the reverse complement.
CTATTACAATGATATAAAGCCAGACTTGGGTAGGTTTGATACAAGTAACTATCCTGCAAATAGTCAATATCATCTACCGCTAGTGAACAAAAAGGTTCTAGGTAAAATGAAAGATGAATGTGCTGGGAATATTATCGATTCATTTGCAGGTACTAAATCCAAGTCATATTGCGTAAAACTCTTAAATGAACTACAAATAAAGAGATTGAAGGGGGTTAAAAAGAATGTCGTTCAGAATCAGCTAAGTTTTGAAAACTATAACAATTGCATTAAAAGTAATCCTCCTGTTTTGCATAAGCAAATGTCTGTCATTAGAAGCAAGAAGCACCAGTTGTACACTCATTTAATTAGTAAGGTAGCCCTTAATAATGATGATTGCAAACGGTTTGTCATCCCAAATTCTACCAACACTCTAGCCTGGGGGCATAGTAGTATTGATAGGTACTACTTTACATAAAGCAGATGTGTGTAAACATTATGCTAGAGGTGTGTACTTTGTAATATATACGTTAAGCTGTCTTACATCACAATTCACTGTACATATTGTATAAAAATAGGGAGAGGTACGCTGAGAGCGTAGTACGGCAAGTTTAAACTTGTACATACAAGAATTGCGTCGAGAATGGGAGAAGTACGGAAACATCACTAGGGCAAAATGATTCGAGATAAAACTTGTACATACAAGATGTAAATAAATAATGTAGAATTGGCATATTCTTTTATTTTAGGTGAGGTATTACCTTCCTCCCCCTCCTTATTTGCAAGATAGAGTTTCGTTTATTACTCAAAGAAGGGAAGCAAGAAAGAAGGTGATGAGCAGATTCGTAAGTATGTTATTGTCTAGCTCATGTTGAGAAGAGAATTTTTTTCTTTTTCTAAACAGTGTTTGATTCTAGTCTTGCAATGCAGTGTTCAACAACATCGAACTATAAACGGTAGTATGTGTTCAAGTCTAAACTTGCACACTCTTGCTTTTGCAATGCATGTTCGATAGAGATGTACCTTGACAGAGGAAGAAGAGCAGCTTAGTAAGTATGTTGAGAAGATATTTTTTCTTTCTAAACAGTGTTTGATTCTAGTCATACAATGCAGTGTTTAGCACGGTGCTCTCATGACAGATGACAGCTGCGTGTGGCTTTGTAAAGCACTTCGACTTTGCCACCACCACATAGAGTGCAGCACGGTGCTCTGTTGATTAAAGATGGCGGATGGTAGCTGTCAGAAAAGCACATAGGTTTGTTTTCAAACAAGAGCACGTAGAATTTACCGCCACCACAAAGAGGGCAGCACGGTGCTCAAGGATGGCTGCTGTCACGTGGAATTGTCTGCTACCACAGGTATCTAGCTAAAGAGGGCTGCGCGGTGCTCAAAGACGGCTGCTCTCAAAAAGCATTTTTCAAATTATCTGCCACCACATTTCAAAGGTAAGCAGCTAAAGAGGGCAGCACTCTGCTCTCTTGATTAAAGATGGCGGATGACAGCTGTCAGAATAAAGCACGTGAGTTTGTAGAGCACGTGGAATTTGCCACCGCCACAAAGAGGGCAGCACGGTCCTCTCTGGATTAAAGATGGCGGATGACAAAAGCACGTGAGTTTGTAAAGCACTTCGACTTTGCCACCACCACATAGAGTGCAGCACGGCGCTCTCTTGATTAAAGATGGCGGATAACAGCTGTCAAAAAAGCACATGGATTTGTTTATCTCACGCTAGTGAGGTTAAGTTGGTAGCACTAAGGTTTAGGCCCACCAAGATGGCAGCACTGCCGATGACAGGTGACGAATTTGCAGCTACTGCGATAAAGAGGGCAGCACGGTGCTCTGTAGTTTAAAGATGGCGGATTACAGCTGTCAAAAAACACGTGGATTTGTTTACAAATTCAAATCTCGCGCTTGTGAGGTTAAGTTGGTACTACTAAGGTTTGGGCCCGTCAAGATGGCAGCAGTGAGGTTAGCGATGCGTTGTTGTCTGTCAAAAAGCACGTGGCTGTCAAAAAACACGTGGATTTGTTTACAAATTCAAATCTCGCGCTAGTTAGGTTAAGTTGGTACCACTGAGGTTTAGGCCCGTCAAGATGGCAGCAGTGAGGTTAGCGATGCGTTGTTGTCGATGACAGCTGTCAAAAAGCACGTGGCTTTGTTTACAAATTCAAATCTCGCGCCAATGTTCAAATTTCCCGCCAAAATTCAAATTTCCCCCCAAAATTCATATTTCCCGCGGGAGGCGGAGGGGCCCCTGGGAGACCGGAGGAGGAGGCGGCGCCCGAATCCGCCTATTATACTACTCTCATTGTAGGCTCTTTCAACACTCTTCTACATGAAGTTCTAATTACAATTAACAGTTTACTGAGATAACCAGGTTTATACCATTCTTTGCTTATCATCTTAATAATCCTATAGCCATTCTCATCCTCATTTATCATATATTGTCCCTTGTTATTCAAAAATGTCCTTCTCATCGCTATGGTTTCTTTACATGATTTCAACATGTGAAATTATTCACAGTTTTCACCACAGAGAAGGCACCTTGTTGCACCTTTCACAGTAATCCATCACCTATTCTTGTAAATTTCCATTAACCACCATATCAAACCCCTGATTTCTCTTCTATTTACACTCACAATACTTATGTTCATATCCTGCCCTATCCTATTAAACTCTGAGAGGGTCGCCTTGCATCTACACTCGGATACCAACCACTGTCTTTGAATATCTCTTTTTTGAATATGTATAAATAAAGTGTGCAAAATCAAATACGTAACAATATAAATAGCGGTATAATATCACACGTGATACATTCCTGTACTGCATAGTGGTTTCACCATGATAGCACCAATTTTGAGACCTCGCTGACCCAGTTTTTCAGAATCTGTTTGATGTTCCCTTATGCACCAGAAGTCCTGTTTTTTGCTGACGAATATAGTTTATGTTTGTGATCCAAACTGAGTGCTTCAAAGGATTATGGGTCATCTAACTAATCTGAGCGATTTATTCAGGCTAATACGGAGGGAAAAGCTGCAGTACATACGACACCTTCAGCACATTGTTATTTCAAAAAGTCACATTCTATGATGCTTTGTATGCATCCGACGAAGTGCTACATGACTCAGTTACTGAAAATAAATTATACTGTGCGTATACTGCTGATTTCTTATCATAGTAGCAGATTGTTTGTGGAAAGTTTTGTTTCGCAACTCGTACCCATGTGAATTGTGGATCTCTTTAACGATTCAGGTAGCTTAAGCCGAAAAATTTGTCGCTTGTTGTTTTTTATTTCAAGTTGTTTCACAGAAATTGTTAGTGCTCGGTTTCCTTTCATCACAGTTCAATATTATTGATACATGGAAACCTTCCTCGGGATATCCTCTAGGCAAGAGCGAAAACCACTGAAAAAAATCTATCCAACGGTTCTCGAGTTATAACCGGATTCCAAGATAGACAGACCGACGCCGAGTTTTATGTTCATGTAAAGATGTAATGATTAAAGTCTAGAGTTAAAGAATTCCCTGTTAATTCCTGATTTTTGAAGCACTGAATGAGGTCTATCTACTTTTGATTTGTTTAGTTTTGATTGATTGATTGATTGATTGATTGATTGATTGATTGATTGATTGATTGATTGATTGATTGATTGATTGATTGATTGATTGATTGATTGATTGATTGATTGATTGATTGATTGATTGATTGATTGATTGATTGATTGATTGATTGATTGATTGATTGATTGATTGATTGATTGATTGATTGATTGATTGATTGATTTGGTGGGACTCGCCTTTGAATCGTAAGTAAGAAGGAAAATGAGTTCCAACATCGGGTTACGAAAGCGTCATACAAGACAGGACAATCAAGAATACCCTGAATCTCTAAAAACAAATGTTATAAGTACCGAATAAAAGCAATAATTGATCACAGAATGTATAACATGCAGAATGAAATACATTCTGCCATAAGTAATTAGAAGCAATGTATCGCTTCGATTGGCCCTGTGATGGCTGTGATTGTCTCGTGAGGGGAAGGGGATGATAGCCGGGTGACGTTGGCCTCGGTTTCTCACAAAGTTGGATACAGTTTTCATCACGACCAATGCATATAGGATTTTTTTTAAATAATTCCCTCTGGTTCGGATTCCACGTAAAACTATTTGCTGATTATGATGAAGTTATTAAAAGTCGCGTAACACTAAAAACTTGCTTCATCCCATTTGATTGGTCTACACAATCTGAGCGCCGCAGCGACTTCTTCGAGATGAGCTTCTTAAAAACCACTTAGCAGAATACCGTACGTTTCTCTAAACCATAACTCAGTAATTTGTCCGTGTCTTTCTCCGACGACGTTGCCAGAATGAGCAGTGATCTTTAATGAGTGTCTTCAAACTGATACGTTATTGAGAAGGTGGGGCCTAGTAGCGCCTCATTAATTGAAGCGCTGTCACTGGGAAGCCGCAGGCTCATCCATCATGGCCGAGTATAATCCGCTACCAACATGTATAGGACTTAATTTCCCGGCATAATGAGCCGAACAAATGGCCGATGTCAGCCGACCACTGGTAGTCATCATCTCGTGTGCCCCGGGCTGCGAGTTTCCACGCTCCGCTGACCACCTCCACATACATTTCGTCGGCCACGTGACGGTCTAGATAGTATCAAAACAAAGGTTGATTGTCTCAGATGAAATGAAATGGCGTACGGCTTTTAGTGCCGGGAGATCCCAGGACGGGTTCGCCTCGCCAGGTGCAGGTCTTTAGATTTGACACCCGTAGGCGACCTGCGCGTCGTGATGAGGATAAAATGATGATGAAGACAACACATATACCCAGCCCACGTGCCAGAGAAATTAAGCAATGATGGTTAAAATTCCCGACCCCACCGGAAATCGAACCCGGGACCCCTGTGACCAAAGGCCAGCACGCTAACCATTTAGCCATGGAACCGGACATTGTATCAGATAACAGATGAGAACATATAAAAATCAGAATTTTTTTAGACAAGACTGTCTCTATCATTTACAATATAACCGTAATTTCAAAGCAGCTTACGAGTTTAAATCGTTGATAGCTCATATTAAATATATTCATCAATTTTTTAGAGGTAACGTGCAAATCTGACTCTTCCGATGGAGACCAGTCCAGTGATATAATCTGGTTTGAGGTTGGAATGGGTCTCACTCAGCTTCTGGAGACAAGAGAGCTGCTGGGGAAGTCGTAACGTTGCAAACTGATAATCACTCCAATATCTGCAAGCTATCCTCCACAACGAAAACACGAAATTCTCATACATGGCAGATGGTGCCCAACCGCGTTGGAGGGTCGGCTTTACAAGGGCAACACCAGGTTAGAGTAGCCACAAGGAATTATTTTTTACGTGGCCTGTAAGATGCAAGAGTATTTGGTGACCACAAATCACTAAGGGATTCTAGCAAATCATGATAAGATTTTGTTAATAAGCGTAATTCAATTAACAGTTCAATAAACTCCATAAGGTTAATTCTTCTGACGTATGGACTGGGTGCCTGTTTTCATCCTAATACAATTTTCTACGTCTACAGGAGACATATCACACTACAAACCACCACAGAGACATATTACAGATGACCGGTCATATTTAAATACATACATACATTATCATTATAGACTGTTATGCCTTTCAGCGTTCAGTCTGCAAGCCTCTGAGAATTTACTAAACGTCGCCACACCCTCGATTTGCAACAAGTGTTGTGGCCTCATTTAGTTCTATAACTCTTATCTTTAAATAGTTAGGAACAGAGTCAAACCATCGTCGTCAGGGTCTCCCTGTACTTCTCTTGCCCTCCAGAGCAGAGTCCATTATTCTCCTAGGTATCCTATCCTCCTCCATTCGCCTCACATGACACCACCACCGAAGCCGGTTTATGCGTACAGTTTCATCCATCGAGTTCATTCCTAAATTAGCCTTTATCTCCTCATTCCGAGTACCCTCCTGCCATTGTTCCCACCTGTTTGTACCAGCAATCATTCTTGCTACTTTCATGTCTGTTACTTCTAACTTACTAATAAGATATCCTGAGTCCACCCAGCTTTCGCTCCCGTAAAGCAAAGTTGGTCTGAAAACAGACCGATGTAAAGATACACTGACTGACAGAGCAAATGCAACACCAAGAAGGAGTGGTCAGAACTTTATGCCAATTGCAGGATAGACTGACGTCACTGAGGTATGCTCATGATGTGAAATGCGCCGCTGTGCTGCGCACGTAGCAAACGATAAATGGGACACGGCGTTGGCGAATGGCCCAATTCGTACCGTGATTTCTCAGCCGACAGTCATTGTAGAACGTGTTGTCGAGTGCCACAGGACACGTGTATAGCTAAGAATGCCAGGCCGCCGTCAACGGAGGCATTTCCAGCAGACAGACACTTTACGAGGGGTATGGTGATCGGGCTGAGAAGGGCAAGTTGGTCGCTTCGTCAAATCGCAGCCGATACCCATAGGGATGTGTCCACGGTGCAGCGCCTGTGGCGAAGATGGTTGGCGCAGGGACATGTGGCACGTGCGAGGGGTCCAGGCGCAGCCCGAGTGACGTCAGCAGGCGAGGATCGGAGCATCCGCCGCCAAGCGGTGGCAGCCCCGCACGCCACGTCAACCGCCATTCTTCAGCATGTGCAAGACACCCTGGCTATTCCAATATCGACCAGAACAATTTCCCGTCGATTGGTTGAAGGAGGCCTGCACTCCCGGCGTCCGCTCAGAAGACTACCATTGACTCCACAGCATAGACGTGCACGCCTGGCATGGTGCCGGGCTAGAGCGACTTGGATGAGGGAATGGCGGAACGTCGTGTTCTCCGATGAGTCACGCTTCTGTTCTGTCAGTGATAGTCACCGCAGACGAGTGTGGCGTCGGCGTTGAGAAAGGTCAAATCCGGCAGTAACTGTGGAGCGCCCTACCGCTATACAACGCGGCATCATGGTTTGGGGCGCTATTGCGTATGATTCCACGTCACCTGTAGTGCGTATTCAAGGCACGTTAAATGCCCACCGCTACGTGCAGCATGTGCTGCGGCCGGTGGCACTCCCGTACCTTCAGGGGCCGCCCAATGCTCTGTTTCAGCAGGATAATGCCCGGCCACACACTGCTCGCATCTCCCAACAGGCTCTACGAGGTGTACAGATGCTTCCGTGGCCAGCGTACTCTCCGGATCTCTCACCAATCGAACACGTGTGGGATCTCATTGGACGCCGTTTGCAAACTCTGCCCCAGCCTCGTACGGACGAACAACTGTGGCAAATGCTTGACAGAGAATGGAGAACCATCCCTCAGGACACCATCCGCACTCTTATTGACTCTGTACCTCGACGTGTTTCTGCGTGCATCGCTGCTCGCGGTGGTCCTACATCCTACTGAGTCGATGCCGTGCGCATTGTGTAACCTGCATATCGGTTTGAAATAAACATCAATTATTCGTCCGTGCCGTCTCTGTTTTTTCCCCAACTTTCATCCCTTTCGAACCACTCCTTCTTGGTGTTGCATTTGCTCTGTCAGTCAGTGTAGTTTCGTATGGGAGCTGACTTCCTTCTTACAGAATACTGCTGATCGCAACTGCGAGCTCACTGCATTAGCTTTACTACACCTTGATTCGATCTCACTTACTATATTACCATCCAGGGAGAACACACAACCGAAATATTTGAAATTATCGACCTGTTCTAGCTTTGTATCAGCAATCCGACATTCAATTTTGTTGAATTTCTTACCTACTGACATCAATTTAGTCTTCGAGAGGCTAATTTTCATATCATACTCATTGCACCAATTTTCAAGTTCCAAAATATTAGACTGCAGGCTTTCGGCACAATCTGCCATTAAGACCAAGTCGTCAGCATAGGCCAAACTGCTTACTACATTTCCACCTAACTGAATCCCTCCCTGCCATTTTATACCTTTCAGCAGATGATCCATGTAAACTACGAACAGCAAAGGTGAAAGATTACAGCCTTGTCTAACACCTGTAAGTACCCTGAACGAAGAACTCTCTCTACCATCAATTCTCACTGTAGCGCAATTGCCAACATAAATGCCTCTGATTGATTTTAATAAAAAAAAAACCTACAACCTGTTTTCCAGTCATTGACCGGGTCAGGGATGTAATGAAGGAAGCAGATATAGGCTGTTAGTACGATGGGGTCGCCACTCCCAAAGTGATTTATTAATGAATGATAGATGCAATGAAATGAGAATGGAGAGTGTTGCTGGAATGAAAGATGACAGGGAAAACCGGAGTACCCGGAGAAAAACCTGTCCCGCCTCCGCTTTGTCCAGCACAAATCTCACATGGAGTGACCGGGATTTGAACCACGGTATCCAGCGGTGAGAGGCCGACGCGCTGCCGTCTGAGCCACGGAGGCTCCCTTGATTTTAATAATCTACCTTTAATTCCATAGTCCCCCAGTATAATGAACATCTTTTCCCTCGGTACCCTGTCCTATGCTTTCTCTAGATCTACGAAACATAAACACAACTGCCTATTCGTTCAATTACCTGGCGCGTACTGAAAATCTGATCCTGACAGCCTCTCTGTGATCTGAAGCCACACTGGTTTTCATCCAACTTCCTCTCAGCGACTGATCGCACCCTCCCTTCCAAGATGCCAGTGAATACTTTTCCTGGTATACTAATCAATGAGATACCTCGATAGTTGCTGCAATCCTTCCTGTTCCCTTGCTTATAGATAGGTGCAATTACTGCTTTTGTCCAATCTGAAGGTACCTTACCAACACTCCATGCTAATTTTACTACTCTATGAAGCCATTTCATCCCTGCCTTCCCACTATACTTCACCAATTCAGGTCTAATTTCATCTATTCCTGCTGCCTTATGACAATGGAGTTTATTTACCATCCTTTCCACTTTCTCAAGCATAATTTCACAAACATCATTTTCCTCTTCCCCATGAGCTTGGCTGTTTGCAACACCACCAGGATGATTTCCTTTTACATTGAGAAGATGTTCAAAACATTCCCTCCACCTCTCCTGTGATTCCCTGGGATCTATTATGAGTTCACCTGAATTACTCAAAACACTGTTCATTTCCTTTTTCTCTCCCTTCCTAAGATTCTTTATTACTGTCCAGAAAGGTTTCCCTGCTGCTTGACCTAGCTTTTCCAGGTTATTACCAAAATCTTCCCATGACTTCTTTTTGGATTCAACAACTATATGTTTCGCTCTGTTTCATTCATCTACGGACAAATCCCTGTCTGCCTCGGCCCTTGTTTGGAGCCATTTCTGATAAGCCTTCTTTTTACGTTTACAGGCTGCTCTCACTTCATCATTCCACAAAGATGTTCGCCTTTTCCCATCTTTACACACAGTTGTTCCTAGGCATTCCCTTGCTGTTTCTACTACAGCATCCCTGTATGCCACCCATTCACTTTCTATATCCTGAACCTGCTTACTGTCTACTGTTCGAAACTTCTCACTAATCATATCCATGCACTTCTGTCTAATTTCCTCATCCTGGAGATTTTCTACCCTTATTCGTTTGCAGAGAGATTTCACTCTCCCTACCCTAGGCCTAGAGATACTTAGTTCACTACAGATCAGATAGATAAAGCCATCGATTTTTCATTGGATAATATACTAGTAATAATTTTATATATTCATTATTATAGCATCAGCTGAAAATGAAGAAAGAATAATTTTAACAATAGTTCTTGAAAACAGATATCTGTTTCCGCCGAGATTGTGAGGTGAACTTTCCACGAAGAATCTAAAAACGTTTTCGGATTAATAACGTATTTATAATCCCCAAAACAAGAAAGTAGTCATTGGTTTATATATTCTCTTCAAACAACAGCTAACACAGTCTACGCTGCCATCTATATATTGTACCCGTAAAAATGTGTTCATATCTTTAAGGCGCTTGATATTAAATGAACGAGCATGATTCTTAATCAACGGAGTGGCTTTAACATTGGAGCTGGTACAGAGAGAGGTATAGTTATCAATTTGAGAGATTATTTTGATAAATTGAGTTTATTGATCATCAAAAGCAAGTTCATATCACCTTCGTACAGCAGCGTGGAAGTGTCGTGGCTGGTTGGTACCTCCAAGTCCTGGGATGGTGCTGGACATCGACTGGGCAGGGACCACACCTGCTCGGATGAGGAGTTCTGGAATGTCTGGAGGTTCTGGAAATGTCTCGACGTTCTGGAAGTCTCGACGTTCTGGAATGTCCCGACGTTCTGGAATGTCTCGAAGATTGGCACACGTTCCTGGGTTCGATTCGAGACGTAATTCACACCTGAATTTCCTGCACGGCACTCCACACATTCAGGGCACTGTCTGAACAGATATGGTTACAGCGCTCTAGATATTAAATCAAAACGTTCTGGAATAATCACTTGAAGAACAAGTACTGGTAGAAATGCAAGTTCATAATGCAAGCTCACTATAAGTCAGAATGTTCTAGAGGATTACTGTCACTGCAGTCCTAAATGCATAGTTCTGAAGATTTAAAGCATATTGGCAATGAACTGAATAAGTAGCACTCGGAAACTGTCCTGTTGCATTAATAAGCGAAGTGAATAGCCATTAAAGAAAATAATATTCGAAAGAAAAAGTCTGACTTCATAAATTATGGATCACTCAAAATACTGGAAAGTTCTAGGCTTTCTGGAAATGCGATATGCATATTATGAAGTGTCATAGTCTTTAAGAATCAAAACATAAGTCCCTGTGCAGCACTTGGAAAGCATTGCATATTTCACAATTAAACGTAATGTTGAATGTCCCCTAAGTTCAATGTTCCAGAAATTGATTCAAAAATATAAGTTCGAATAAGTTCGAAACGTAAGTTCAATGCGATACACAACACACGTGAAAATTCAATCGTCGTCGAATAAGTAAGTCCTTATGTGGCACTTCAAAAAAAAACAAAGTTCCAATGTGCCGAAATGTTGAAGTCCCAACACGACACTCGAAAAAAATAAAGTTCCAACGTGTCGAAATGTTAAAGTCCCTACACGACTCTCGAAGAAAATAAAGTTTCGATGACAATGTTCCAGTACGTCACCTTAAGAAAATAATAAAGTCTTATCGCGACACTTGGCGAAAATAACTAAGTTCCAATGAGACGCTTCAGAAAAAAAAAACAAAGTTCTTATATGGCACTTTAAGAAAACATCAAAGTCCAATCACGACACACGAAAAAAACAAAGTCCCAATGTGGCAATATGACAAAGTTCCAATACGATGCTCTCAAAAGTAAAGTCCCATTCAGGCACTTCAAGAATATGATAAAGTCCTGATACAGCACTTAAAGAAAATACCGAACTTGGATTTCGCAGACTGTCGACTAGAAGTTCGACACGCACAACACTTCTCTTGACACCCGTGTCACAGAGACGGCGGAGTGACAGACACTGAATTCGTAGGTCGGGTGGTCTTCCTTTTATACACGTTCGCATGGAAGTGTCTAGAACTCGGGTACTGTCTACCCTAATAACTTCTATAATACTCGGTGGATTTTCTTGAAATCTTAGGAGATGATGTCCATTGTAAAGGCTTTTAAGTTGGCAGTGTCAAGATAGCGATAACTTAGCTCAAAATGTACTTTTGAGGACGGGCTGGATCATTACCATATATGGTAGCGGATAGCTGGCTTACGGCGGCCACGTCACTCGCTGGGTACGTCACTGCGTTCGGCGGGCTGCCTACCTTCCATCTCGCGCGAAGTTCAACAAACATACTTCGGACTTCTGTCGTAGCGGTGTTCCCGGTACAATATAAAAAATAAGTGTTTTGTCCGTACATTGCTTAGAATTTGAAAAGAATGGTATTTCTGTACCGGTCATGTCCATAGTAACAAGGAAATGCACTTTTTACTTCTCCGTTATGTCTGTCTGTCTGTCTGTCTGTCTGTCTGTCTGTCTGTCTGTCTGTCTGTCTGTCTGTCTGTCTGTCTGTCTGTCTGTCTGTCTGTCTGTCTGTCTGTCTGTCTGTCTGTCTGTCTGTCTGTCTGTCTGTCTGTCTGTCTGTCTGTCTGTCTGTCTGTCTGTCTGTCTGTCTGTCTGTCTGTCTGTACACGCATCACGAGGAAAAGGCTGAAGAAAATTTAATGAAAATAGGTATGTCAAGTTGGGGGATGGGCCACCACAATCTAGGCTATAAATAATTTTACTCACGCTGAGTAAAATTGTAGTTTAGGTGAAGGCCTGAAATTGAAATCTCAAATATTTGTATTATTAGTGGCCCTATCGATAAATACTACATAACGAAAGTTATATATAATTAAATATCCGATCATTTATGTCATACATTGTTACCGTACCGGCTTTGAAAACACAGATATTCATGAATTTGTATTTTTGTTGCCAAGTCCATATCAACGCCGAGCCACGAGAAAATGGGTTAACAGAATTTAATGAAAGTCGGTATATAGAGTCGGGTAATACGAAACTAAATTCTAAGTTATAAACAATTGTATTCGCCCTGTATGAAATTGTACTTTAGGGGAAGGCACCTACAATTTCATTTTTTAATTAACTATGTCATTGGTCCTAACGGAAAGTACTACATAACAAAGGTTATAGAGAATACAATTTCCGACCATGTATGTTTTATTCAGTTTTACCGTATCGACTATGATGAGAGTGGTATTTCAGAGTCGGACGAAAACTAAATGTGAAGGCCTACAATATCGAAAGCGCATAACATTGATCAACACTAACATTACATTGACCATTGTTCGTGAAGATGTTCTTTGTGTCTTATGCTGCTGCTCAACTCCGATAGATGGGATTACTGATGCGTACCGAGTATAACAGCCTGACTGAATATTGCTGGGAAATAGCTGGGGAGTTAGAAAACTTTCTTCTTTAGCATGTCATCCCTCTGGTACATACATTTTTCTGATACCGTATTGCTGGTACGTAACTCACTGATTCATCAAAATATTCCAGCTATTCGATCCCTTCTCTGACGCGCTGTTTTGAATTTGCAGTGTGCACTCTTAAGGCAGAGGCTCATTTAGTAGTAGAAGTAGTAGTAGTAGTAGTAGTAGTAGTAGTAGTTGTAGTAGTAGTAGTAGTAGTATGACCTGGTCTAGAATTACAATTTAGGCATATTCCAAATTATAGCACCACAAATCAATAAATAACTCAAAATTTAACCCCGAAAAGAGCCGTTTCTTAAAAAGAGCTTCTTCCTCTTCACTTTTATTAAATTCTACATTCCTTTTATTCAAAATTAGCAGTGAAGAAGAGGTTTCTCCTCTGGCTTGGAGGAAAAAATTGCCTCCAAGTCAGATAGATTTTTCCGCCGCCAGTGTAGTGAATTGAGATTTTCCGACTCATTGAGTATTCCTAGGAAATAGATTAGTAAAAGAGCATAGTTTATACCCTGGACTCTCCACTATTCGACCCCCCACCCCTCACCGAAAAAGTGTTCACGGATCATGGCTGTCTGCGGCCTGGTCATTCCAGCTCTGGAACTTTGGACTGTTAGATCGGCAGCATAGTACTGTTCGTTAAAAGTGATAAAATGTGTGGTTTTTCATTTGTTCAAGTATTTCTTGTGAAATCATTGCTTTTACTCGGGCCATTCCTACTGACGTCATTGTAATGACCTATGTTCATTTCAGTTGGGAAAACCACTAAGATGTAAAAAGGCAGGTAGGGAGTGTCTACCATTATAATTATAATTCCCCAACCTGATTGTGACTGCTGGTAGCAGGCAAGCGGGCCTAAATTCCTTAGCGCAGTCTTCATATGAGAAAAGACGGGTGATTTCTCCGTCGCATTTCTGGGGTAAAATTAAAAGCTATGCTATTTAATACAGTCTCGGTCACAACGTGTACTCTACTTAACCTTCAATTCTGTATACAATGTAGAATGTACATCAGCTAGTTTAATAATACACTTATCATGTAGTCACTATACCACCATATTTTCCTTTTAAAACAGATTAACTTCAGATGTATGCTTACTGTGACGGTGGGCTAAAGATTGACTTGACTTCCGAAGTTAGTGACCATGGCCGTCGATAATGTTGATTGGACCAAGCTGTTTGAGATTCTGAAGGTGATCGGGTCAGATACCGAGAAAGAAGGATTAGCTACAATCTGTGCAAAAGTCACTCTTCAGTTATAAGAACCGAGGGCTTTGAAAACGAAGCAGAAATTCTGAAAGGGGTGAGACAAGGCTGCAAGGCCTCCGTTTCAATGTTTATACAGAACAGTCGGCAAAGAAAGTCAAAGAGTAATTTGGAAAGAGAATCACAGTCTAAGGAGAGGAAATCAAAACCCTGTGATTTGGCGATGTTATTGTTATTTTATCCGAGTCTGAAGAAGATCTGGGGAAATTGCTGAATGGTATGGACAACGTATGGACAAGTCCAAAACAAATGTAATGGTGTGCAGTCGAACAACGTGCAGGAAATGTTAGGTTAGGAAATGAAATAGACGGATATTTTTACTGGCGTAGTAAAATAATGAACGATGGTAAAATAAGGAGGACATAAAGTACAGGCTAGCACAAGCAAGGAAGGCCTTTCTTAAAAAAGAAAGAAAGACAATTTGCTCACTTCGAACACTGATATGGAAATAAGAAAGTTGTTTTTGAAGATTTTTGCCTGGAACATGGCGTTATGTGGAAGAAGTATGGATGGAAAAGAGCTCAGAAGGAGAGAGAATATAAGTTTTTGAAATGTGGTTTACAGAAGAATGCTGAAATTGAGATGAGTAGATCGATTCACGAATGGAGAGGTACTTAATCGAATCGGTGAGAGGAAGTCGATGTGGTTAAATTTTGACTAGAAGAAGAGAGATAGAGAGAGAGAGAGAGAGAGAGAGAGAGAGATAGGACACATCTTAAGAATACCAGTACTCATTCATTTGATGACAATTTGTTTGAGTAATATATCCATATCTAAAACCATACTATTGTTCTATTCATGGTATTATCTCCGTGACACATGTATTAAGAAATTTCCTTTACTGTGTACCAAGAAACGATGAGACAAGAAATGTGAGTGGATTTAACTTGAACTAATTAAGTGAACGTCTTCTTGTTGTACGTTTTGTGTTGATCACCGAGAATTCAATTTGCAAAACGCGATGCTGTCAACTTCAAGAGGCAGCCGAGAAAATTGGCTGCACCTCTCCAGACGTTACGGTAATGCACACCCCATTAATTCCATTCATCCTGTAAATATGAATAGCGGGTGAACATCTTCGTCACAAACACCTGCTCCGAGCGCCACCCTTGGCGGTGGTGTCAACGTGGCTTGACACAACAAGCAACTGAAGATAGCACTTGTAAATCGGCTGGAAGGTTGGAGAGTATGTTAAACTTTAAAGCTCATGTCCCAGTAAATTGCCTACAGTTTGCTATTACACCAAATAACTTATAAACTATATAAGTACTAGGCACTAACCTGTAAAAAAAGCTCTGAAGCTCTTTGTGGCATTAATTAATATCGAAGTGCAACAAGGTAAAATTTAAATCAGGTATTTATCCTATACAGTAACAGGTTGTTTGGTTTATACTCCTTCATATCGTATACCAAATATATTTTTAAAAAATGACTTTCCCGTCATTGTACAAAGAGGTCAAAAAGTAAGTCTTATGTTGGAACCACTCTTGTATTATTGTACGTAATCACCAAAAGTTATTCAAGCATTAGTAATGGCGTACTGGGCGAGTTGGCCGTGCGGTTAGGAGCGCGCAGCTGTTGAGCTCATATCCGGGAGATAGTGGGTTCAAGTCCCACCGTCGGCAGCCCTGAAGATGGTTTTCTGTGGTTTCCCATTTTCACACCAGACAACTGCTGGGGCTGTAGCTTAATTAAGACCACGGCCGCTTCCTTCCCATTCCTTGGCTTTTCCTGTCCCATCGTCGCCATAATTATGACCTGTCTGTGTCGGTGCGACGTAAAGCAAATAGAGAAAAACTAATGGCGTAAAATAAGTATTTACTTTCCTTGTCGAGAGCAAGTACAATCACTGTACGGCCTGTTTTTACTCCACGATGGATACTGTACTTTTATCTGTCTATTAACACAGAAGTGGTGGTGGTGGTGATTATTATTTAGAGAGGAAGTACAACTGGACAACCTTCCTCTTTTAACACTAATCAGAGGGGAAATGGGAAGGGATCCGACACTTCGAAAAAAGAAGGCATCGGCCAAAGAACGACAAAAGCCTCCAATGGCGAGAAAATAATATACCCAAGGCATCGAATGCTCTAATAACGTCGGGGTCGAAAAATAAGAACAGTTGACCAAGGGAAGTCCGGGAGGATAGATGACAGAGAGTAGCCTGGCACGAGTAAGTAGAAGCAATGCCGGGATTCAGCTAAGGACCCTGTGATCGACAACACAAGTTCCCAAGTTAAAATTCCCTAGGGCCCCATTTAGTCGCCTCTTGCAACTGGCAGAGAATACTGTGTATGATATTCTACCACCCCCATCCACAGGGGATATTAACACAGACGAAAGCATACTGAAACTTCCTCCGAAATCGCTGTCACCATAAGGGAATTCCTGACTTATGAATGGTTCTGAATGACAACATCAGAGTACAACTTGTGTGACTGAATATTACGAAGAGTGTTACTAATAGAGTGAATCGTCCTTTTCTGATACAGTGCAATGGAATACTATGTCACTCCTCATCTTGCTTAGTAAACTTTCCAATCAGTTATTGCGGTTTCTACAGCCGAATAAATTTTGTTAGTGCCACTTGAGAATCCAACCAGCTTTATAGGTGATGATTTAATATAGATATTTTCCAAAAACGACTTTCCCGTCATTGTACAAAGAAGTCAAAACGTAAGTCTTATTTCGGAATCACTCTTGTATTATTTTACGTAATCACCAACAGTTATTCAAGCATTATTAATGGTGTTAAATAACTATTTTCTTTGACGACAGCAAATGTACCATGTTCGTTATACATCTGTTCTCCTTCACCATTTCATCAACTTCATCTAGTAGCCAACTAGGATATGAAAGATGTCAATACAGAAAGAACGAAATCACGCCACTTAAGCAGTAAAAACAACAAGGGAACGCTTTCAAGCTTTATGAAAAATGAATGGACACGCTTAGATCCATAACAGTACATGCTATCTGATCCTTGTAATATCCCGGGAGCACTTAGGACTTGGACGTGTTTGAACCGGCTCTTATGAAAATAGTGAAGATGAGCATACTTGGACCATGAAAGGGGCTTCCGTAGTTCACATACCTGCGACTGTGTAGCTATTAAACTAGTTCTTCTTCTTCCTGGCCTTTTTGTTAATTACTTGGGATTGGAACTTGATGCGAATTTGACTCCGTTTGGCGGCCTGATAACCTTTCTGACGCCAACACTATGTGGAGGAAAGCATTCGCCATTGTGTGTTTCTTTAGTGATCGGTAATGTAATGTGTCACGTGTAGACGAAGATAAGTGTATTCAGATGAACAAAACCATCTACTCCCCGAGCCAGACGAATTAACGATGCGCATTTAAAATTCCAGGCCCCGACTAAAATCGAACCCGTGGCTCTGTGAATCGAATACCAGTCTGCTAACTAAACAAACAATGAACAGGACGTAAATAGAGCATAATATCCGAGTGCCCTGTTTGCTCATGCCAAGGACACAGGCAGGCATACTAGATAACAGATTAAGTTAATTCAGTGTCTTAATAATTTGGATATCGAATTAGGACTTATTTCGATGGCATGTATAACCCTATGAGATCATCACGTTGCTGATACCAGTTTAGTCACGCTATTTTTATACAGATATACATTGTAAAATTCATAAATTTATTGTTCATGTATTATCCAAACACTAAATAATTGGAAAAAATAATTCCTTATTAAATCAAATAACTTATTAATCAAAATTTAAAATGTTCTCTACATGGCATTAATTTACATTGCAATGTAGAAAACCAAACCAATCCCGAGGGGTAAATCAAACACTTGTTATAGTTATGTAAACTAAGTGTAAACTAGTTCATACTGGTCTGCGTTATCGTATACTTGATATACTCACCGTTACCAGTAGCTCGTAATTTTCATACATCGATGTATTCCGTACAGCGTTACACACAGGCTTAAACCCATACCACTTCTTCGTACATCACTCACTTTGAAGTGCAAGAAATTGGGAATCGGGTGCGAGCTCTCTTACGCAGCCAGCACATAAGACATATTGTAAACAGAGACTACATTAGAGAAGAGACCAAGAAGGAAGCCGGAAGAACAGTGTGACTTGGAGGAATCCAGTTGTCTAGTGATGTGACATGGAAATCTACAAGGAAAAAGTAGGATCTAGTAGGCCTATGTTGCGTTCCACGTAAAGAGACGTTTCAATTTAATCTAGCTACAGCATAATAACAAAAGTTATGCTTTAGATTTAACCATTCAAAATTTCAAATAGACTTAACTGAAAAATTTATAACACTCTTAGGGCCGTATTCATCAACACGAGTAAAAGCTTTTAACTCCGAGGTAACAGTTTAATTTGTATTCCCAAACAAAATTATCTCGAATAGTGAGCATTATCTCGGTTTAAAATTTTACCGGAGAAAGGCCGGCCAGTAAAATAAGAAATCTATGATAATATCCTTTCAAGATGGCAGCTCATAGTTGACTGGAATATTGAACTGAAAGAGAAACCCACAGGGACGATGAATATGACCTAGATCACGCAATAAAACATCCTGGGTGGGTAAAAAGATGCGTTACATATGAGGACTGCGATGATACAGGTTTTGAATCACATTTGTGGCTGTCTAAAACTTCGATACTCTCAGTCTTATCCATGAATATAACCGGGAATTTCCAAAAAAAAGAAGTAGGAATAATTCTAGATTATAGCCTATATATTCTATAATACACGTTTGGGTATGATTTTTATTAGTGACCAAGGACTATTACCTTATTTGTTGAGTGAAGTGTGCAATGTGTAGGCTATAATCTGTTTTCTTATTCTCTATGATGTTAATATTCTGCTACCAAATTGAATGACAATTCCTCTTCGAACGTAATATTAGGCTTCTTTCTTCGTTTCCGATCAATAGCAGGCATATCCGGCGTGGATAGCGTGCTGGCCTTTGGTAACAGGGGTCCCGGGTTCTATTCCCGGCAGGGTCTGGAATTTTTGCCGTCGTTGGTTAATTTCGCTGGCACGGGGGCTAGGTGTATGTGTCGTCTTCATCATCATTTCATCCTCATCACGACGCGCAGGCCGCCTACGGGCGTCAAATCAAAAGACCTGCACCTGGCGAGCCGAATATTTCCTCGGACACTCACGCACTAAAAGCCATACGCCATTTAATTTCAATAGCAGGCATAATTTATAGTAAAATATTAGTAAATACCGAACCTACTTGAAGTTTGCTTATTTTCCATAATGGTGGCAGAACGTCATCGTTTGTTTTCCGTGCGTCATTATGACAAATTTAAGACTAAAATTCTGATTGAAACGAAAAATTAGTTTTGGGAAACCGAGATAATCAATTATGAGGCGAATATAGAAGTGAAGCTTATACGAGATAACGACATTATCCTAGTTCTGGAAAATTAACATCAAAACTAACTGGAATTGGTCTTTACCTAGAAGGAGATTAATTCACTGCATAACTACGGTTATAATTAAATTGTGTGCACTGTACTCTTTACGGACGAACAGATAGTTGGGGATGTTACTGATTCTACACTTACCATTCTTTGCTTTCAACTTTACGAGGCTGTAAACAATAGGTGTATACAACTGTATATTTTGAAATTATATGCACTATTAGCTCTTGCACCTATTGTTGACGCTATTTAACTCAGAGAATGATACGTGGAATGAACAGATGGAGCCTATGAACTTCAGAAATATTCACTTTCCATTGCCCAAGGTGAGCAAGATTGAGCAATAGGCTTGTACAAAATAATTCTGATTTCTTGGAGAAAGACGGTGTGAGATTTGAAAGAGAAAGGTTACGAGTGACAGAAATATTAGTGTAAAAAGAATTTGAACACCCTTAAATCATTATGGTCCCGTCAAGTGACCTGGAACGACAAGGAACTGAAAATAGTAATTTCAAATACCTAGGTATTACCCTACAGGTTACACGAAGAAGCTTTAGACTACACATAAAATCAAAAACAGCCGTCGCAATAAAAGCTATAAACGACATTGGTCATATAAATCTCATTTCACTTGAAACAGCAATGGCACTTTTTCAAACGAAGGTGCTGCCCGTTCTGACATATGTACTCGAACTAATATGGGAATTTCCTAAATACAGGCAATTGGAAGAGAGAGAAATTTATCAAAAGAGCCCTCGGTGTATCGAAGACAACCTAATCCAGACCGAACCAGGTCAATAGGGACCGTGCGTATAGCGAGTGCTGCCATCTGGTGGCTTGATCTGAAGTAACTGGTAGGAGCGGTAGGAGCATCTTTCACCATCAAGTTAGTAAATTGTGTTGTTTTTCTTCTTGTACTAGCTGCAAGTCTTTGACTGTTCACATTGCTTACTGAGGTAGCCTACGTTTTGATTAGGTTTTTTCAGCATATTCTCTAAGCATGAACGAATCTCATAGTACCAGTAAACGCAGTAAATGTCACGTGAACTGTTCCGTGTACGGTTGTGATATACAGGGTGTTAGGTGTATACGTGCAGATATTAAGCTAGTCGGCTAAGAAAAATACATCTCATAATATGTGCTATGTACTTTTTACCTTGTCCTATTAGTTTGCCCATAACTGAGCCAAATATTTCAGGACCTAATGTGTTTTGAACGGCCGTAGCAGGATACGCCGGTGATGGCATTCTGTCCACGCGTAGCGGAAGTACAGTAGCCGAGTATAGGGCTTGTTGAACCTGTTTCTTATCGCAGGCCAACACATGTTGTTGTGCACTTCCCTTAAAGGCTTGGCAAGTAGAAGAGGATGACTCACGTGCCAGGTCACTTGCTGTACTCGAAAACCGGTGTGGGGTACTCTGTGTGAAAAGTACACAGAATCCTTACAGTGACGTCGAAGATCCGTACAACCACATACGTGCGAATCAAGTGTTGTGTATTTGTGTGCGATTTTTAAGACGTCAATGGCATTACTCAGTGATCCAAGCTGACAAAATGAAAGGAAATGGTTAATAAGTAAATGAAATATGGGCGCAACATTTCTGTGCTGTTATTGCGACAGTCTACGATGAATTTCTGACAATAGACAATGCGGGTTGTCTATGCTTATTCATAAACTTTTTAGGTCATTGAAAGGACGGTGGACACTGAAAGAAAAGGCTATAAGTATTCAGTGAAATTGTTATTAATGAGACAAATTTCAAAAACCGTAGTTGCATCCATCGTGAACATTGCTCGAAGGAAAAAGACCTGCTGTGGAATTGCCGCCGGGCATTTCTAATAGAAGGCTTATTCTTCTTTTTCCTAATCTGTTTACCCTCCAGGGTTGGTTTTTCATGGGACTCAGCAAGGGATCCGACATCTACCGCCTCAAGGGTAGTGTCCTGGAGCGTGAGACATTGGATCGGGGATACAACTGGGGAGAATGACCAGTACCTCACCCAGGCGGCCTCACCTGCTATGCTCAACAGGGGCCTTGCGGGGGTATGGGAAGATTGGAAAGGATAGACAAGGAAGAGGGAAGGAAGCGGCCGTGGCCTTAAGTTAGGTACCATCCCGGCATTTGCCTGGAGAAGGGGGAACTACGGGAAACAACTTTCAGGATGGCTGAGGTGGGAATTGGACCACCTCTACTCATTTGACCTCCCGAGGCTAAGTGGACCCCGTTCCAACCCTCGTACCACTTTTCAAATTTCTTGTCAGAGCTGGAAATCGAACCCGAGCTTCGGGGGTGGCAGCTAATCACACTAACCACTGCACCACAGAGGCGGACGGAAGGCTTATTACTGAACAGTAAGTACCGATAGGTAAAATGATGACTGTAATGGACCCGTTTAATTAGAACTTCCGTAAAAATAATATTACTACTACTACTACTACTACTACTACTACTAATAATAATAATAATATTAATAATAATAATAATAGTATCTTTACGTTCCACTAACTAATTTTCACGGTTTTCGGAGACGCTGAAATGCCAGAATTTTTTATCGCAGTATTTTTTAATGCAAATAAATCTACGGACACGAGACTGACGTATTTGAGCACCTTCAAATACCACCGGACTGAGCCAAGACCAAGCCTCCCAAGTTGGGTTCAGAAGGCCAGCACTTTACGCAGTGCTGCACCAATCATCTTGCCGGGCTGAGTGGCTCAGACGGTTGAGGCACTGGCCTTCTGAGTCCAGTCTTGACAAGGTGCTCAAATACGCCAGCCTTGTGTCAGTAGATTTACTGGTACATGAAGAACTCCTGTCGTACTAAATTCCTGCAAATCCGCGTCTCCGAAAACCGTGAAAAGTAGTTAGTGGGACGTAAAGCCAATGACATTATTATCATCATCTTACCTGCACAGTTCATAGGGGTATCTTACCTGGAGTTCCTCATAGGTACGTTATTAGAGCTTTCAGAGGACGCTCCGTTTCGACTACGCCGAAACATGTGGTTTTTACACGATGGTCCACCACCTGATATAAGCCGCTTACTGCGTGATCATTTGGATCAGTCCTTTGGTCTATGGCGAATAGGACGACATGGACCCATCAATTGGCCCGCCAGATCTCCAATGGATATTACGGAAGACTGGATTCGGAGAAGTGATTTTCTTTTGTTAGTTGCTTTACGTCGCACCAACACAGAGAGGTCTTATGGCGACAATCGAACAAGAAAGGCCTAGGAATGGTAAGAAAGTGGTCGTGGCCTTAATTAAGGTTCAACCCCCACAATGCCTGGTGTGAACTTGGGAAACCACGGAAAACCATCTTCAGGGCTGCCGACATTGGGGTTCGAAGCCCCAATCTCCCGGATGCGAGCTCACAGCTGTGCGCTCCTAACCGCATGGCCAACTCGCCGGGTACGGAGAAGTGAAGCCTGCAGAGTAGTCCAGGGAGGTCACTTGAACAATTGCTACGTGTTTCACATTGGTATGTCAGATGTTACACCATTTCTGCAGCGTATTGAGTTGGGAGTTCAGTTCTCAATCGATGTAGTATTTTGAGTCTCGATAGTTCGATATTCTCATAAATCTGAGCAGAAAAATTGAAGTACCGGTAACAAAAATTATAAATCTAGAGTTTCAGTTCGCGATTGCCTTGTACGTGGCGCAAGCTGAACACAACACACGGAAGACGTGCTTGTTAAAACGCTAGATATTGACCTTGAACACAGCATGGCAGTTCTTCATTCTACACTGTACTGGTTTGGGTACATTGCGTGTGTGTGTCTGTTGGTGTGCATGTTTGATGTTTATACACAAAACCTGTTTGTCACACTTTGTCCTCTAGTGCTAACCACAATACGAAGATACACCTGACTCATCGCAAAGAGACCTGGTTCTGGTCTTACGCATGCTATCCTGTAGTAAACTACTGCGAGCGATGTAGGCACGGGTGAAGTACATTTCATCTTGTTTCCTCCTACACCACGCATATTTTACTACTTTCTTCCCTGCCTTTCAGCTCCTAATGACCTGATAATACCGGTAATGTTATTTGCTTTACGTCCCACTAACTACTCTTACTGTTTCTGGAGGCGCTGAGGTGCTGTAATTTAGTCTCGCAGGAGTTCTTTTTACGCGCCAGTAAATCTACTGACACGAGGCTGACTTATTTGAGCATCTTCGAATACCATCGGACTGAGCCAAGATCGAGCCTGCCAAGTTGGGGTCAGAAGGCCAGCGCCTCAACCGTCTGAGCTACTCTGCCCGGCAGCAAAAAATATTATTATTATTATTATTATTATTATTATTATTATTATTATTATTATTATTATTATTATTATTATTATTATTATTACCGGGCGAGTTGGCCGTGCGGTTAGAGACGCTGGGCTGAGAGCTTGCATCCCGGAGATAATGGGTTCGAATCCCACTGTCGGCAGCCCAGAAGATGGTTTTCCGTGGTTTCCCATTTTCACACCAGGCAAATGCTAGGGCTGTACCTAAATTAAGGCCACGGCCGCCTCCTTCCAACTCCTAGGCCTTTGCTATCCCATCGTCCTATAAGACCTATCTGTATCGGTGCGTCGCACCGACACAGATAGGTTTTATGGCGACAGATATAACTAAGGACTAGGATCGGGAAGGAAGCAACCGTGGTCTTAATTAAGGTACAGCCCTAGCATTTGCCTGGTGTGAACATGAAAAACCACGGAAAATCATCTTTAAAGCTGCCGACAGAGGGATTCGATGCCAGTACATCCCGAAGATTGGATACTGTTCGAACTTTAGCGACTGCTACTATCAAGCTCGGTGATGATTTAAGAGTGGATTTCTGCCGCTGGTTAATTGATCAAGCACTCAATCCAGAATTTCTGTCAAGTGTATTAGTGACACATAAGGCAATTTTTATAGAAGGAGTGTTTAATATTTAGTATACCAAGGCAACCTCTAGCACCGGCTCTCAATTAATATCTGGATGGATGCAGTGAGAAGTCTGTCTCTTTGACCAATCGTCTTTTTATTAGCGTTATTTTGCTTTACGTCCCACATACTATTTATACCGTTTTCTGAGACGCTGAGGTGACGAAAATTCATATCGCAGGAGTTCATTTACGTGCCAGTATTTCTACGACACGAGACTGACGTATGTGTGCCCCATCAAATATCATCAGACTGAGCCAAGATTGAACCTGCCAAGTTGGAGATCGGAAGATAAGGACCTCAACGGTCTCAGACACTCAGACCGGTACCAATCACCTTACTTGCATAAATTTGATCGGTGTAGCTTTCCTTATGGTGACGATGGGACGGGAAAGGGCTAGTATCGGAAAGGAAGCGATCGTGGCATTCATGACGTTACAGCCCCAGCATTTGCCTGGTGTGAACATGGAAAACCAAGGTAAACCACCTTTAGGGCTGCCGACAGAGGGGTTGGAACCCACTATATCCCACTCATGAGCTGTGGAATATCCCCATTCAATAGGACAAGGCAGTTCCCAGCACCGGTTCTAATTAATATCAGGATGGGTGTAGTTGGAGGTCGGTTACATCTTTTTATTAATGTTATCTTGCTCCTGTACAGTAGATACAGTACGTTACTGGAGCTTTCAGAGGAAGTGTCGCTTCGACTACGCCGAACCACGTGGATTTTACACGATGGTGCAGACATTTCCTCAACGGTAGACAGAACGATGTGGAACTATCAATTGGCCAGCCCTTATTCCAGTGGATTGTTATGCCTGGGGGGACATGAGAAACAAAGTATACCGAACTGAGGTAACCACTTCGGATGACCTCCGTGAACGTATGTTTAAGCACCAGAGGATATTCTGAACCACAGTGGTGTCTTGGCTCGAATGACAAGTTGCTTTACGTCGCACCGACACAGATAGGTATTATAGCGATGACGGGGCAGGTAAGGGTTAGGAGTGGGAAGGAAGCAACCATGGCCTTAATTAAGGTACAGCCCCAGCATTTGCCTCGTGTGACAATGGGAAACCACGGAAAACCATCTTCAGGGCTACCGACAGTGGGGTACGAACCCACTATCTCCCGAATACTGGATACTGGTAGCACTTAAGCGACTGCAGCTATCGAGCTCGGTGTACCAGTAAATGTACCGACACGAGGCTGACGTATTTGAGCACCTTCAAATACCACTGCACGGGGCCAGGTTCGAACATGCGAAGTTGGAGTCAAAAGGCTGGCACCTCAACCGTTTTAGCCACTCAACCAGGCAGGAAGCACGAAATGTAGGTACGTTTAATTTACTTAGTTGTATAATATGTCCATTTTTCGTTTGAAACAAAACGTTCGATGTGCTTCGATAATTCAATTCTGATTCTACTCATATGGATATCCTATGCCATGCATTTGTTCGTTGGCGCAAGGAACTGTCTTCCTTCTTCTACCTTTACGCAATGCACAACGGGGATCGTACCGCATTTCACGTCCCGGCGTGCGTATCCCAACCAATAATTATATCACACGCTCGTACAGGTCGCGCACCGACACAGGTTTTCAGGTCATTTCCATACTCACTAGGCCACAGGGCTGACGACCACAGATATCCCTATCCCCTAAAGGACGTAACAGCAAATGAACCAGTATTAACGCTGAGAATTCAATACATCTCCAGGGTCCGAAACCGATAACTAGTGTTGTCTGAAACCCCTAAGACGGAAACTAAATACTAACAACATCAAACCAGTCTGGCGATAATGTAACGTAACATGTTGTAGACTGGTAGCCTTCAGCTGTTACCGTAGGTCAGTTGCTCGTAAACATAAAACCAGTTTGGCAAGTATATTACGTAACATCTCGTGGCATTGAATAGGGAGCGCTCAGCTGTCACAGTAGTCCAGTTGCTCTTAAACATAAACAGAACAGAAACCGGTTTGGCAGGGATGGCGCGTGACTTACCTGTTATCAAAGGAAAGCTATTCATTCACAAGAACAAGGCATACTACCTATTCTAAAAACATCGTACCCCTTTGCTCTCGAAAATAACTTCCGAGGATTACTAAAAGTTTGATATATTGTGGTTCGTCACATCGTTCTCTATTGCTACAATAAATATCTGCACGTATACACCTAACACCCTGTATATTACAACTACGGAAACAGCCCACCAGGAACGAAATTTTTTCGTTTTCCAGCCGCAGCTGCTCATAAGATCAGAAGGGAAGTATGGATAAGATCTTTAATACGTTCAACACTTGATGGAAAACCGTGGGTTTCTGCCAGTAATTTTAGAATCTGCAGTGGACACTTCATTCATGGAACACCTCCCGGAGACCCTGATATCCCTGGATATAAACCTACTCTGCCTGCTGTCATTTCTTGATGGATACAGTACTTTTGCATCCATCTCTTGGCACAGGCTAGAGTAAAGTGTAGCTTCCACCGAAGTCCCAGTCAACATCCATGGCTGTGACAATATGGAAGTTGCTGGGGTATGGGTAGTGCTGAGTAATGACATTCGGAGCATGACTAGTGCATCTGAGTGTTATGAAAGGTGCTGCTCATAGGGTCAGTCGTGCTGCAATAGTACTTTCTGACCCAATGAGGTAAGCAATGGCAAACTACCTCACTCCTCGTCTTGCCTAGTACGCCTCATTTTGGTGCTGCCATTGGTTTTTGGGGTTTCCTTATAACCGCATAAACTTTGGTGGTGCTATTTGAGGATGCAACCAGCCTCTGGGCTGATGACCTAACAGACAGATAAACCTACTTTGCATATGTTACCAGGAAGATCTAATGAGGACGAAATAGACAGGAAACTGGCAGTCAGGTACAAGAGGAGAAAAGGGAGACAAAGTGAAATGCAAGAAAACATGAATTCTGTTCCTGAATCACAACCTCCCAAAACTGTAGTATAGGTATTCAGACTGATAATTTCTTATTAATGTTAGGTACTGTTAAAATTGTCAGAGTTTCTGAATCACATTTTTGCTTCATAGAACTGTTGCACCCCCTTTGGTAAATTATGCACATAATTAACCGGAACTAGTTTTGCTTTTAGATTTGATAGTCTTTGAATAAAATAACAGTTGTGTATATTTTGATAATTCTAGGTTTCTAATTAATTGATAATAACCTTTAATCCTCATTTTCACTGAAATAAACTGCATTATTTACAATAATATTTACCACTGACTCACATATGCAAAATGTTCTCTTTCTTACTCAGCCTTTAATATAGCTGAGAAAGCACAGTCAGTATTTTTAATTTTACTATAAAGTTCAGTTTCATTTCTTTCACTATTAGGCGTACTTGTATTTTGATCAGAATGGGTACGATCTTGAGCTGTATGGAATATTACTGCAATACACTCCCCCTTTGAATATAATTCCTCTGGTATGCTGGTTTTGGGTGCATGCCACTGCTGAAGAACTTAACTTTGAGACTGCTGTCTTTCACTGTTAATATAACCAAATAATGCAGCTATATGTTTACATCTTCCAGATAGACCTGCCTAGAAAGTGCAGACAGCTTCCACCAGGTTTCTGTTGCAGTCAATATAAATAAATAAATAAATAAATAAATAAATAAATAAATAAATAAATAAATAAATAAATAAATAAATAAATAAATAAGGTAGCTATCGAACAGGAAAAGTTAAACTGAACATTACGGTTAAATGTTTAATAATGACAAAACTAAGATTATTACAAATTTAAAAATATTATAAGTATCAAAATTAAGAAAATTCTTTATTCTCACCTTGATGTTAATATTATTTGGGGTTAGAATAACATTTGTCTCTTTCAAACATAAAACTGATACTTCCTTTGAAAGTTTTTCTTCCACCTGATATACTCTATGTGATGGCTGTCATTGAGCTCTCTTCCTTTCATCAAAGTAGAATTCCTAAAATACTAAGAACTCCACATAATTTTCTGCAAACCCACAAGCATTCGACATAGCTGATTAGTTCAAATTATACGTATTCACAACACATTTCAATAAGTAAACAACGACAGCTGATGTTATTCTGGTGTTTCTCTTACCGATGAACAATCGTCTCTTCCGCTAGGGACGCTGCGGTCGAAAATTTGTTGTTACACACGGTCCCTATAGTGGAATATAGCAAGGAGTGACATCACTGCTCAATACTAGGAAATACGCTGTATCACTACACAGGTGCCCGACTCGTTGGCTGAATGGTCGGCGTACTGGCCTTCAGTTCAGAGGGTCCCGGGTTCGATTCCCGGCAGGGTCGGGAATTTTAATCTCCATTGGTTAATTCCAGTGGCCCGGGGGCTGGGTTTTTGTGCTATCCCCAACATCCCTGCAACTCACACACCGGACATAACACTATCCTCCACAACAATAACACGCAGTTACCTACACATAGCAGATGCCGCCCAGCCTCATCGGAGGGTCTGCCTTACAAGAGCTGCACTCGGCTAGAAATAGCCACACGAAATTATTTACTACATAGGTCAAATTCTAAAAGGAATATGACATATATGTATCATTAAGGCCATTGGGCCGCAAAAAATTCTTTATTTAAATCATTATGGTCAGAGTAAAATAGCAATACTTCTAAAGCGGAAACTTAGATCATAAAATCCCCCTGTGGGTGCGGGGCGGTAGAATAAAACCCACGATATCCCCTGCCTGTCGTAAGAGGCGACTAAACGGGGCCCTCGGGGCTTTCAACTTGGGAGTGTGGGTTGGCCACCGCGGGGCTCTTAGTTCAGTCCTGGCATTGCTTCCACTTACTTGTATTAGGCTCCTCACTTTCATCTATCCTATCCGACCTCTCTTGGTTAACTCTAGCTTTTTTCCGAACCCGACGGTATTAGAGCACTCGAGGCCTAGGGCGTCTTTCAATTTCACGCCCTTAGTGGCCCTCTACTTCCTTTGGCCGATACCTTCATTTTTCCAAATGTCGGACCCCTTCCGTTTTTTATCTCTGTTTAGTGTCATACAGAGGATGGCTGCCTAGTTGTACTTCCTCTTAAAACAATAATCACCACCACCACCTCAGATCATAAAGCAGAAACATTAACAAAATCAATCTTCGATACTATTGTCACCATTGTTGTCTATTACCAGCACACTATTCCCGTTAACGAGGGGCACCCCAAGCGTACCGAGTTACGAAGAATGCATCATTGACACATTTCTTGATACGCTCGCGCGATCATGCATGCTAACTAGACTAAATGGAAGACAACTGAATTCTCGTTCTTATTTCCCTTATTGAATTTAACTGTTGCACACATTATGAGTACTGAAATGCGTACACCGTAATAAGCTCATCAGTTATACTGAAATATTGCAACACTCACTCCACATTAAGGAGATGTGCGACCGTCAGTATGTTGCCGCATCACTGCGAGCAAAGACAAATGAACGCAGCTTAATGGTATGGAGGGGAGAAACTGGTTTCGCTTAATATTGTCGCATTCAACATAGACATGGCTAAATGGTTAGCGTGCCGGCCTTTGGTCCCAGGGTTTCCGGCTTCGAAACCGTCAAAGTCGGGAATTTAAACCATGATTGGTTAACTTCGCTGGCACGCGAGCTGGGTGTATGTGTCGTTTTTATCGTCTTTTCATCCTAATCACGGCGCGCAGATCGCCTTCTTATTCTTCTTAATTTGCTTACCCTCCAAGGTTGCTTTTTCCCTCGGACTCAGCGAGGGATCGCACCTCTAATCCCTCAAGGGCAGTGTCCTGGAGCGTGAGACATTGGGTCGTGGATACAACTGGGGAGGATGACCAGTACCTCGCCCACGCAGCCTCACCTGCTATGCTGAACAGGGGCCGTGATGGGGGATGGGAAGATTGGAAGGGATAGACAAGGAAGAGGGAAGGAAGCAAGCCGTGGCCTTAAGTTAGGTACCATCCTGGCATTTGCCTGGAGGAGAAGTGGGAAACCACGGAAATCCACTTCCAGGATGGCTGAGCTGGAAATCGAACCCACCTCTACACAGTTGACCTCCCGAGGCTGAGTGGACCCCGTTCCAGACCTCGTACCACCTTTCAAATTTCGTGACAGAGCCCGGAATCGAACCCGGGCCTCCGGGGGTGGCAGCTAATCACACTAACCACTACATCATAGAGGCGGACGCAGGTCGCCTAAGGCGTCAAATAAGAAGACCTATATCTGGCGAGCTGAACATTTCCTCGGACACTCCCACAGCTGTCTTTATCCCCAGGGTCCCAGGCGAGGAAGGACTGATAAGAAACACAACACAAGAAGACGACGGCAATGAAGCCAGACGTCCAAGGACGAATCAATCCAACCCCGCCCCCCGACCGAGACACGGGAGCGGAAAACTAGCCCGCGCCCTATAACGAAGACAGCAGTAGCAGTACTAATATAGAAAGTTATTTGTGTTATTCCGCTCTTTATATAGGTAAAGCCACGGCCGCTTCCTTCCCACTCCTACCCCTTTCCTGTCCCATCGTCGCCGTAAGACCTATCTGTGTCGGTGCGACGTAAAAACAACTAGCAAAAAAATATATATAGGTAAAACCCTGGGCTTGAGAGCAGGCAAGCAAGCCGGCACTCGTTGTATTGACAACCTTAGCTTAGTTACAGATCTGCAGTGACAAGTGTGCTTCAACAGCAACAGGGACATCGCCAGGTGGAAGAAGATAGCCCATTGCACCATGCAAGGCTTGACTCTTATCCCCTTTTCCAAACGGAGACTTGGCACCAGAGACCACGACTGCTGGACAATGGGACGAACCTGCGGCCCAATGTCCAGACGCCAGTGGACCCGAGCCGATCCGGCAGCAACAAGAAGGGCTGATCCCCATAATAATAGACAATGGCAAGGAAATGGTTATGATTGCATGACACACATTCCTAACTAACACAACCTCTGAACTTTTCCAACCCACATCCTTGCATGTGCTATCACAAAATGTCAGGTTTTACATGTAGGCTCTTTTCTGCCTATGTTGTTTTTCCCTGACCCTTCAATACCATACCTTACCAACACAAACTCTAGCCGTAGTAGCGAGTCTAACTGGGAAACCGGCTGATACTTCTTGTATCATTTTCCCACTCTTCCCTGCTATCTCTTTTATTCTTAGAAATTAATAGCATGTCGGAGGTCATGTAGATTGAGTTGATGGTCACGCGGGGGGAGCGGGGTTCGGAGGACCCCCGGAAAAATATCGGACACTCCCGGCACTAAAAGCCATAGGCCTACGTCATTTCAACAGAGACATGATTGTCATTAAAGACGATAATAACTGAATTGGATCACGTAGGAAGTCCTTTTGTGCACGTTTCAGAACACTCTGTTTGTGGGGTCGTAAAATATATCCGCGAAGTCGTCTATCTGTCGTAAGGAAGGGCTAAAAGGAACAACCCCATGGACTTTTCAATAAAAAACGCGGGTGTGTGACTATGGAGCCTCTATCTGAGTCTGTTATTGCTCCCATTTACAGTTCTTGTGCTAGGCTCCTCTCTTCACCCCTTCTAACTGAGAAGGTGTTAGGCTTGTGAGATTCAGGGAGTCTTTCATTTTCATGCCCTTCGTGGCCCTTCCCTTTCTTTGACCGATACCCTCATTCCTCGAAGGGTAAGTACTGTTCCACTTTTCCCTCTGATAATATTTAAGAGGAGATGTCGATTGTTTTATTTCCCCTTAAAACAATAATCAACGCATCAACCATCATTCAGATTCTGATCGAATACATTAGCACGCGATAAGTAATGGAGCGTGTGTGTAGAATTTCCAAGCAAAAAATAGTAATGAGAGAATTTAATCCCAGTAAGCTAATATGAAATTGAAACAGGTGGACCATTCAATTGTTAGTATAGTGAGATTTTTTTAAATTGTAATTTACGTCGCACCGACACAGGTAGGTTTTACGGAAACGATGGGATAGGAAAGGGATGGAGTGAGAAGGAAGCCACCGTGGCCCTGATTAAGGTACAGCCCTAGCATTTGATTACTGTGAAAATAGGAAACCACGGACAACCATCTTCAGGGTTGCCGACAGTAGGTTCCGAACCCACTGTCTCCGGATTGAAAGCTGACAACTACTGAAAGCAAACTGCGAAGCTACTTGGTCGTCAAAAAACGTAAAATATTTCATTATGGCCTGTATTAACTTTGAAATTCCTACGGAACGTTCGCTACTGCACGCGTTTGATTGCATGTGAACGTACTCTTACGTTTGAGAGATTTATACTTCAGTTACTATGCACGTATTATGATCGTTTCTACAATACGCCATCTGGTGACATCTGCCTTTGTGCTATCGAATTATGTTCCGAGTTGATGTTATTCATCGATATATACTGAACTTTTAACATGGACATGTTTTTGAACTGGGGTCTATCTTGAGTCAGAGTGCACAGTTTTGCGTCGAAGGAAAACTGACATCGTGGTAATGAGGCAAATAGTGATCTTCATCTATCTATACTAAGTCTTCGTTATCTTGCTCCTCGCGTCCATAACTCTGCCTTCTACAGGGTCTAAACCCAGACCGTCCAGCGGCGTTTCTACTCTCCGTGACCTAAGCAGCTGTACGGGAGGCGTGCGCATAGTTCTTGAAATTGTAAGGAGCGTACACAGTTTCGACCTAACATCAACAGCCAGTCTGAATTTCATCTGTAAACATGGTGAGACAGTTATCATTCCAACGCCGTATTCTCGTATGTTAAAGTTATTTTATGTACAAGGCGGCTCGACGGGTACGCGATGCATTTCAGCAATTTCTGGTGATGTGCCACCTTCACGAGCACAGATTCATGTAAGCGTAAATAAATTAGAAATTACTCCTTAGTGCTCAATAAAAGACCTACGCACACACGAACATTTTTAACAGAGCTCAAGCTAGAAGACATTGATGCGAATTTTGAACGGTCACCGAATAAATCATACACAAAATTAGCACAACAAATAGGGGTTACGTTTTCTTCTACATACAGAGCTACAAAGCTGTTACAAGTCAACAAAACGTACAGGTTTACACGGGCCCATTGTTCAAAACCTGCTGATCCAGCCACAAGTTAGGTACTGTGAGTGGTATCTCGCATCATTGGATGATCGCTTATTCGACCCGCAGCTTGTGTTCTTTTCGGATGAGGCCTGGTTTCATCTTAATGGTCGTGTGAAGTCGTAACTCTCGCTATTGGTGTTTATTAAGTCCCTCATTATGAAGGATGACACTTCCAGTATATTTTATCACGTATGATTTCATATACGTTTGTACACACGCTTGAAGCAGGGCGACCACGCGCGACGTAAGTTTGGGCGAGGCAGCTGCCGTAGCGCGGAGTACAAACACCGTGCGCTCGGTCTCGGTTTATAAGAGAGATGCTGGTGATCTCCTCCGTCAATTTTCCGTCATCACACTTTTTTTTGCTATTTTGCTTTACGTTGCACCGACACAGTTAGGTTTTACGGCGACGATGGGATAGGAAAGGTCTGCGAATGGGAAGGAAGGGGCCCTGGCTTAAATTAAGGTACAGCCCCAGCATTTGCCTGGTTTGAAAATGGGAAACCACTGAAAACCATCTTCAGGGCTGAACAGTGGGATTCGAACCCACTATCTCCCGGATACAAGCTCACAGCTGCGCACTCCTAACCGCATGGCCAACTCTCCCGGTCGTCATCACACTAACCAAGACAATCAGCCTACGTCATTTTTGTATACTGGAACAGGCAAAAACATATACACGCGTCTATATATTTCCCTGCAGCGGAGGAAGGTTCTTTTTAAATTTTTTGTGGCATTGTCTTTGACCAGTCTCAAATTTCGTGTATTGTAAACAATAAAATCTTTCGCTGAATGAAGAAGAAACATTACGAGCTATTTAAAGTGTCGAGTCGGATATCGATGAAAACAGGTAGCAGAACATAAGGGATTGAGATCATTCCCTGATGCAAGTCACGAGTGGATCATCCCAGTCAACCTTTTCCTCCCACAAATTCTTAAATCATTTGCTTGAAGAAAATCTTGGCCAAAAAAAAAAAAACACTGGGTTCTAAAATTTGCCGTGACATAAATAGTTTTATTCGTTTTGAATCACGCTGGTTCGTGTCCATTTCAACCCACAATTCCAAGTTGAGGCTCAAAACGTCTCCCTCGCGATACTAATTCACGTCAAGTAATGAACTTTCATGGTCTTCCCCACTTTCATGGGAGTACGCCCGACTCTAAGGTTAAAACCTCCTCTAATCAACACATCAATGAAAATCTTCCTTAAATCAGCAACCTCGGGCAAAATTGTGCATAAATACAGCATTTGTGAAGTTCGTACACCGGCTATGCCCACCACCTCCCACACCGTCTCACCTTATTATCATCAACGTGTGTAGACCGGTTATGCCCTCCTTCCTTCCACACCGTCTAACTTTCCTCCATACACTCCCTTTCTATACTTCTTCTCTGTTCAATTCTATTCTGGGTGTCCTTCGTTGCACTTTATTTTATTTTCTATTTATTTTTTCTACCACATTTATCTCTGATTCGTCTGATGACCTCTCTGTTACATCTCACGCACACACCTTGTGATGGAACATCTTAATTGGAGCTCAGTGGTGACATCA
The DNA here is from genome assembly GCF_040414725.1 of Anabrus simplex. Classification (NCBI taxonomy): domain Eukaryota; kingdom Metazoa; phylum Arthropoda; class Insecta; order Orthoptera; family Tettigoniidae; genus Anabrus; species Anabrus simplex. The sequence goes on along the minus strand of NC_090265.1, from coordinate 165,376,545 downwards.
GCTCCCGCTTGAAGCGCAACGAGCCGTCTTGTGTACCCAACCCTTAAGTATTCCAAATTTCAACCTTCGTTATTGTAGAAGTCTTCTTCGTGAACAGTCGGGTTTTTCTTCTGAAGACGCGGAACAAAGCTCTCTGCTAAACGTAAAGAGTTTCACCTTGTTTCCTTAAGACGGCATAAGCCCAAAAGCCTATTTATCATTATTCATAGTTGTGCCGAAATCCATTACTTTTCGAAACTCACTGACAAAGGAAGACTGCCGTTTCCACTAATTTATTGAGAAGTCTAACTTTAATATCCCACTAACTACTTTTTCGGTTTTCGGAGGCGCCAAGGTGCCGCAATTTCGTCATGCAGGAGTTCTTTTACGTGCCATTAAATCTCCCGACACGAGGCTGACGTATCTGAGAACCTTCAAACTGGACTGAGCCAGGATCGAACCTGCCAAAGTGGGGTCAGAAGGCCAGCATCTCAACCATCTGAGCCACTCAGCCCGGCACTGAATTGTTAATATTCGAGTCTTTAGCAATTATCTTTGGCATTTTCTTGCAAAAATAATGACATGTGTAACATTTGTTCACGCCAAAAATTATGCTACTAAAGAAGAAATCATAAACCCTAATGAGAACATAAATGTCACTCAAGTGTGCTTCGGTAAAGTGATAATAGGTGCCAAATACAGGAATATTTCTCAGTTCTATCCGAAGTTGTTTCACAGATATAAAACATGAATTCGGGAAGTTTAACACTGATTTGATTGGGTATTCGGACTTCTCTTCAGACACACATTCCTTATAACACATTTTCTATGCGCTAACCTCTCTTGAGATCATCAGCATTTAAAAGGGACGTTAATCAAACTGGATTATCATACGTTCTTTCTCTTTCTTTCTCTCTGGTACGAACGATCGTCATCTGCAGCTAACGTGGACAAGTAGATGCTCGCCCTGTAATAAAGTGACCTACATAGGGATGTCACCATGTAAAGCATTGCGTTAAATGTATTCACTCGCAAGGTGGTCCACTCGGCTGGCGACTTATCATTCTGAGTGGTGGTGTGTGAATTCTCTTGAGGGTTCCGCCAGTGCCACTCTACATTTTATCCGTCATATTCTGTGTAAGTAACTTGGCCCTCTCCATGTCCCCGGTGACTGACCTCCCCCTGCCCTATCCTATAAACATGAAGTCTCATAAAACATTTACGAGACCACAAAATAGTGGGAATTTCAACTTTTCCTACAGTATGTGATCCCAGTCACTGTACTATACTAAATAAAAGCTTGTCTAAAAAATCCTGGCTAGGCGAGCTGGTACGGGCGTTATCAGTTCATACAAAAAGACGGGCTTTCGATTCCGTGCCAGGAAATCAAAACATTTAGAAACGAGATTTCTTCTTCTGAAGAGAGGTATGGTCATGAGGTTAACTCAGCCAACACTAAAAATGACTACCAGGTTAACTCCTGGATTTAAAGGCGATCCGGTGTAGATCTGACCACTTTATCCCCACTTAGTGCCGAGGTTAGGGGTAGTGGAAGCCTTTACCTTCCAGTCCTCTAAGGGCTAGTGTGGGGACATCATTGCACACTTTTTTTGCTTAATTAAACATAATCTGAACAATTATTTCCTTATAACATCAGCTAAGAGTAGCTGAAGAAATGATGACAGTACTGGAAACCATTCAAAAGAGAAAGAAGAATTGGTTAGGTCACTGTTAACGAAGGAAATGTTTATTAACACAGGCACTGGAAGGAAAAGATGCAGGGAGAAGGTTGAGAGGAAGAAAGAACTATCAGATGATGGACCGTGTTAAAATAAATGGAAGATACTGGAAGACTAAAAGAAAGGCAGAAGACAAATTGGCTTGGAATATGCATGCGAAAACCTGCTAATAGCCACAGACTTGATGATGATAACATCAGCTGATGAAAATCCACTTCTGTAACTGAAAATTAGTTTTACAGGGGACAAAATGTATCTCTAATATTTTAATGACCATATTAGTTAAAAATCAATCTTATTATTGTATTTTCAAACAGGAACTAATAACAGAAGTTTTTCAGTTTTCAATCTGAAGTTTTTATTATATTATTACTGACAAGAATAAAATCCCGTAGCCAAATGAATATAGCGGGCTCTAGAAATATATGGTTCCGCTAATTGTAAAATGTGTTACTGAATATCCAAGCGTCTACAGGAATTTGAACTTTGTTCAATCAATCAATCAATCAATCAATCAATCAATCAATCAATCAATCAATCAATCAATCAATCAATCAATCAATCAATCAATCAATCAATCAATCAATCAATCGATCAATCAATCAATCAATCAATCAATCAATCAATCAATCAATCAATCAATCAATCAATCACTACTGATCTGTATTTGAGGCAGTCGCCCAGGTGGCAGATTCCCTATCTGTTGTTTCACTAGCCTTTTCTTAAATTATTGTAAAGGAATTGGAAATGTATTGAACATCTCTCTCGATAAGTTATTCCAATCTTTAACTCCCCTTCCTATAAACGAATATTTGCCCCAATTCGTCCTCTTTATCTTCATATTGTGATCTTTCCTACTCTTACAAGCATCACTCCAGTTTTTCATCTACTAATGTCCTTCCACGCCATCTCTCCACTGACAGTTCGGAACATAGCATTTAGTCGAGCAGCTCGACTTCTTTCTCCCAAGTCTTCCCAGCCCAAACTTTGCTGAACACAGGTTCTTTTACAAAGTTACCAACTTTCTCTTATGTCTGAGCTTGTGACTTGTTAATAGTCATGATAAATGCCAGTTTATTTGGGAATTGTTGTTTTATTACTAAAGTAATGGGTATTTCAGTGTTGGTACTCTTTTGTCGGAAATTACCCAGAACAAATCGATGTGCTTTCCTTTGGATTTTTTTCCAGTTCTTGAATCAGGTAATCCTGGTGAGGGTCTCGTACACCAGGATTACTAACCTCCCATGGCTAGGGATATTGACCCCCCTTTAAGTGTTGCCCAATACTTTTTAATTTTTTTAATTATTGAAATTTTTGTTCCTATGTTTTACTACTTAAATATATTTTAAACATTTTGTTCTGTGTGGTTTTCGTTATAACATACCACTGTCCGTGGATGAACATACTGTAGGTTGCAAAGTCAATTTATGTCGAAGTGCCTCCTTGAAAAACACACTTTTAGTGAATATTTCGTTCTGATTCTCAATCAGTTTTCCATGGTTGGACCCTTGTACAATTTTAAAATTGACACCATCAAAGCGCCGCATTCCGGACAACGCCAGATACAACTGTCCGTTGCTGAACACAGGTTCTTTTACAAAGTTACCAACTTTCTCTTATGTCTCAGCTTGTGACTTGTTAATAGTCATGATAAATGCCAGTTTATTTGGGAATTGTTGTTTTATTACTAAAGTAATGGGTATTTCTGTGTTGGTAGGTTTAAGGTCGTTTCGCGTAATAAAAATGATATTGCCGGATTTTCAACCTGCCAATACCTCCGCAATAATTAAATTTAGTTTGTACTTTATTACAATCCTTGTTCCATTATACAATCCTCTTTCTGTATTCAGATTTACGAGGAGCATGACAATAGGGCCTCATTTCTATTACAGCTTATTAATCAAAGAAATATGCGAAGTACGTTAGAAAACAATGAACAAAGAAATAAAGCACAAAAGACAATAGGAGGACAACACGTGCCAGCCAATGAAGTATAAATACACTAAAGATTGCTGACTCGATCCACTTCCAAAAGCATGAACCTAATGACCAAACAGACTATGTGTAATGACGCAATAAGAGAGCGAATCAAACATGAATCATCGGAGCCTACTAACATTTACGGTTGTTTCTAGGGCCTTAAAATGTAGTTTACGGATTCACGGAGTATATAAATTTGATACTTTTCCTATATTTGCCTATGTCCTTGTGCCAAACGGCCGATTTCACACCCCTTTACCACAAAACATCGGGATTAAACATCCTTATTTTTTTATTCGTTTGTGAAGAATACCTGTGCAAATTTCAACCCTGTAACTTCTTGGGAAGTGTAAGAATAAGTGATGAAGGGTATGGAAAGTGAGTCGTCGGGGTCTACGTTAGCTATTCTTTTCTTTTTTTTTTTTTTTACAGTTTGCTTTACGTCGCACCGGCGCAGATAGGTCTTATGGCGACGACGGGATAGAAAACTGTTGGGGTGGGAAGGAAGAGGCCGTGGCCTTTGCTATCTTTAAGGCTGCCGACAGTGGGGGTCGAACCCACTATCCGCTGAATACAGGCTAACAGCTGCGCAGTTCTAACCGCACGGCCAACTCGGTACGTATGTAAGCAATTTTTTATAGCCTATTTTACCGTAAGGATGTACTGGGCACCTTGTGAATATTTTCTGGCGAAACCAATTTTCTTTTAGCGGACACTTCCCAATAGCGGATTCTTCTTCGTAGCGGATATTTTTAATTCCCTGGTAGGAATGCATGGTCACTAATGAAATAATCGCTTCTCTATAACGGACGGAGAGACAACAAAGTAGTTATCAGTGGTTAAAATTGACTGTATAACGGACAAAGACACGGTTCCAGAAGCGATGAACATGGAAATGAACGTGCCAAATCTGCAACAGGCAAACTGTTCAAACAATTTAGCGCTTAAGTGCGGCCAGTATCCAGTATTCGGGAGAGAGTAGGTTCGAACCCCACTGTCGGCAGCCCTGAAAATGGTTTTCCGTGGTTTCCCATTTTCACACCAGGCAAATGCTGGGGCTGTACCTTAATTAAGGCCACGGCCGCATCCTTCCCACTCCTAGCCCTTTCCTGTCCCATCGTCGCCGTAAGACCTATCTGTGTCGGTGCGACGTAAAACAACTAGCAAAAAAAAAAAAAAGAAAATTGGCAATGGTGCTGCAGACCTCCAGTCCAATGATGACTCTATATACACAGAGGGTTAATCCGTGGAAGTTATGTGTATTGTACAACGTGTGACTGCTGATATCGCTGGATCCAACACGGGCAAGGATGAGGATGGAACAGGAAAAACCACAGAAACTGACGGAATGATTTCAAACAAGAATACCGTTAGTAAGCGGAGGAAAATGAAAATATTAATTGATCTATGTTGTATGATGGACAGCAGGCAATGGTATCATAATAAACGGGGTTAAAAGTCAGGTTGTGAGTTTCACTAATAGGAAAAGTCCTCTCAGTTTTGATGGGGTAATAATAATTTCGTGTGGCTATTTCTAGCCGGGTGCAGCCCTTGTAAGCAAGACCCTCCGATGAGGGTGGGTAGCATCTGCCATGTGTACGTAACAGCGTGTTATTGTGGTGGAGGATAGTGTTATGTGTGGTGTGTGACTTGCAGGGATGTTGAGGACAGCACAAACATCCAGCCGCCCAGTCATTGGAATTAAAAATGAAGGTTAAAATACCCGACCCGGCCGGGAATCGAACCCGGGAGCCTCTGAACCGAAGTCCAGTACGCTGACCATTCAGTTGATGGGGTGAAAGTTTCTTACGGGGATCACTTTAAGTACTTAGAAGTTAACATAAGGAAATATCTTCGTTGGAGCAATCACATAAATGAGATAGTAAATAAAGATCTCTGCATATGATTGTGAGAGTATTTATGGGTTGTGGTAAGGATGTAAAGGAGAGTGCATGTAAGTCTCTGGTAAGACCCCAACTAGAGTATGGTTCCAGTGTACGGAACTCTCACCAGGATTACTTGGTTCGAGAACTGGAAAAAGTCCATAGAAAAGCAACTCCATTTGTTCTTGGTGATTTCCGACAAAAGAATAGCGTTACGAAAATGTTTGGGTTGGGAAGACTTGGGAGAAAGGAGACGAGCTGCTCGGCTAAGTGGTATGTTCTGCGCTGTCAGTGGAGAAACGGCGTGGATGACTTTAATTGACGAATAAGTTTGAAGGGTATTTTGAAAAGTAGGAAAGATCACATTATTACGTTAAAGTTGGTATTCAGGAGAACAAATTGGAGCAAATATTCATTTATAGGTATAGGAGTTAGGGATTAGAATAATTTACCAAGGGAGATGTTCAATAAATTTCCGAATTCTCTACAATTATTTAAGAAAAGGCTCAGAAAAAAACAGATAGGGTACCTGCCACCTGGGCGACCGCCCTAAATGCAGATCAGCATTGATTTTCTTGTTGATATGTAGAGGGACTTAGACTTATTTCAAAAGTATTCATGAAATATTCAAATTCCTTCCATAATTCAAACTCTATATTCGCTTATTTAAAGAGAAAATGTAATGATTTTTATTTTGATTTTAATCTAGGAGAAATTTTATTGCACGAGGCTGAGTAGCTCAGATGGCAGAGTACTGGTCTCCTGAGTTCAAATCGGCCGGTTCGATCCCGGCTCAGTCCGGTGGTATTTGAAGGTGCTCAAATACGACAGCCTTGTGTCGGTGGATTTACCGGCATGTGAGAAAACGCATCAGGGACAAAATTCCGGCAACTTGGCGTCTCTAGAAATCGTTAAAGTAGTTACTGGTACGTTCAACCAGTAATATTAATATGAATTTTAACTGCTTTCTATTAACATACCCCACACTGTTTTGCATTATCTAATCAAACAAAGCCGTCCGCTGCGTACGGGGTGAACCAATTGAATGCACGATTTGGGCGCCTTAACTAAATCACTGGCATTAATAATAAAGGAAAGTATAAGCGCAATTGTTTAAATCGAAGTAAGCTAGGTATGGATATAAATCTTCGTAAACTTGCAATTCCGGATCATTCGGCTTTAACATATTCTGGTTTTTAAGTTGTTGATGCACAACTCAGAAGCCGGGAAAATGATTTCCATAATGAGAAGATATGATACCGTTGTTCGTTAATAATGTGATCTAGGCATTTAATCCACTAGGTTTTGATACTTGCCTTCGAATGAAAAGCCCTGCTCATTGCTAGTAAAGTGACTTAAAAAAAAAGAGGAACGCGTCGATGTGATAAAGTGAATAACACTGCATAAATATACACACTTAAGCGATAGTTGATCTGTGTAAACTGTGTTTTAGACATTCTCAGAATTTAAGGAGACGAATTGAGGCTACCTACAGAAGAACAGTAAATTATCGACAGTGCAGGATAACAGAGGAAGATCTCGAGCTGTACACATAGGTACTGAATAAAATTAAAATTTCTGACGTAGTGAGTCATATAAATAATTTCCCAAAATGTAAATCGTACTACTACAAAGCAACCAAACACTTATAATCTGTTTCACCTTGTCCTCACTACCTCGTATTTTTCATGGCACAATATATGAACAAATGAATGGTGTGGCCCTGGGATCGCCATTGACACCAGTCGTCGCTAATTTCTATATGCAGGATTTTGAAGAGCGCTGTCTTCAATCTTGCAAACTCAAGCTTCCATCTGCTTGAGATATGTCGATGACACATTTGTTATCTGGCCCCATGGTGAGCGCGCATTATCCATATTTTTTATCACTTAAACTGCATACATTAAAAAATCACGGAGAATGAGCTTGGAGAATGTTCGCTGTTTCTGGATATTTTATTTTCTAGGAAATCAGAAGGAAGTTTAGGTCATTCGGTGTACCGTAAACACACCCGTACTAATAGATATCATCGTGGGTCCTCTCAGCACCACCATTACCAAACGCGTGCTGTGCTCAATACTCTTATCAGCCGAGAAAGGGAGGTTTGTGAGGGGAACAAATTAGAGGGTGAGCTAGAATTCACAGAAAAGAATATTCCTGAGAAATAGCTATTCAATAAAACAGATCTTCGACGTGCTACATCCTTAGCCAAAAGACCGATTCTCACGTGATTCCCCTCCTTGCCATACCTACAGTCTGACATGGATACATGGATAGGAATGGCAGTACTCCTTTAAGGCATAATATCAAGACTATCTTTAAGCCGAAACTATCATTATAGGTAATTGATTGTGATATGCTAAAGATCCTGTTGGTTTAAATTGTGCTGAAATATATATGATTACTTGTTCCTGTGGATTGGTGTATGTTTGCCAACCCTTTAGGAAGGTAGCAATGAGTGTTAAGGAACATCGCAGGCACTTACGTCTTTGCCAGCCTGAGAAGTCTGCTGTGGCAAAGCGTGCCATACATAATGACCATCAAATCAGTTTTGATTCAAAATCTGTAATCTGTAAAGAGAAACTTTTTAACACCTACAATCATTTGTGAGGCGATAGATATTGCCAAACATCCAAATAATATTAACAAAGAGGACGGCTATATACAGAGTAGATCATGGCTATCCTCCATAGTTAAACCTTCAACATATTTCTCGTTGACTCCGGAGGCTCTACACTGAAATAAATTTCTAACGGTGTCTTTTTCTGTTAATTACTAGGGAGTGAAAATTGCCATTAACAGTTTTATTTATCAGTGTCAATGCTCTAAAGATGATCCTGGTTGCAGGTTTGGAACGCGTCAGCGTACAATAATAACAACACCGATTAATGTCCCAAAAATAATATAAGTATATAATATTTTCCAAGTCACAATACTGTTCCTGCATGTGCAATTTATAAATGAATGAACACTATACAGGCCGTGAATGCCGTCGGAATAGTGAGAGGTAAAAACGTCAGATGTCTCTAAGCCCAGTGTTAACAAGGTAAGTTATTGAGGTACTCTACTCGGATCTTATTGAAACTCAGTAGAGCGGCAGCGAAGAGGATGCATATTCCTGAAGCAAAAGTTGTATCGTTGCAAGTTAATTTCAAAGGCCAGTGTTTCAATATGAATTGTGTGAAAAGCATACGCGTGACAAGGGAACATAACAGGAAGCGAATACAAATCGTCGACTAGTTTCGGTCTACTCTGCCATTCGAACAGTTCACACATGATAAAAATTCATTTAATGCAATGCATAGCTACTGCTGTTCAATTTGTTTCCAGAAGTACGTTTAGATTAATAATAGTTCATTCATTTATATAATTAGAAGGAATACAGGAATACAGTATGTTCTACGCCGACCTTTATGAAACTATGTTTCTTTATAGTCAGTGCACATGTCAGAAAGGTGAATATCACAAAAACGTAGTGAATAGTAGGAGCTTTTGTACAGCAGCCACACTTACGTACAGTATGGCAACGTGTTGGCATTGGCTGCATATATGAAATGGTGGACTTCCAAAACAAAAATATTCAAGGTTCGGTAATTAGGAAGGTCCTTCATCAGCAAAGCAGGCTTTGAAACAGTTACATTTCCACAAGCATGGGGAAGAAAAGTCACTGTGCTTTTAAAACTGAAGTAAGAAGATGTTGTTATACAATTCAATATTAATATTGTAATGGTTATAGCGTCTGCCATGCCAACTTGCTACTGACCGTGAGCGTCACCGTATCGGTCCACCCGCTTACGCTTCGACCGCGCCAATCACGAACAAGGCTTAAGTGCTAGATCGACCCACTCTCTTTTCGGTCCGTTGTAGCGTGGCATAGGACTATGGAAATTACCAGACGATTAACCTGGAGTCTTCCGTCTCGCGAGGTTCTTGGATACATCCAGCATCTGGACTGTTCTGGAACGACAGGCGGAGACATATAAGACAGGAGTGACTTGCCTGGGTGGGAGTTGTTGTAGTCCAGTCGAGAGCTCAGTCAGTGAGTGACTGCCAGTCCTGTGAAGCGCCGTGACTGTCGGACTAGCGTGCTACAGTTCGGACTGACGGCGAAGGAGAGAACGTGTAGCCGTGCAACGCGGGGCCTTGTGTGTGTGAATGTAAAACTGTGTCGGCGCGCGTGAACTGTGTAGTGTGCGGCAACTGTTTAGCTTGTGAGAATAATCTGTAGTGTGAGAACAAGTGAGAAACTAAGAGAGAGAGAGAGCGCGCGCGAACTGTGTGAGTGTATGTTGTGCGCGAAAGTTATGTGTAGTCCTGTGTAGTTTAGTACTTACTTAATAAATCTTACTATAGAAGCTACCAGTCTAGTGTTAATTAATCTTACTACCAAGCCAGCTCTTTACAACTGATGTCAGAATCGGTATCGACTGGTAGCTGTAATTTTGTAACCATCATGCTAGTGAATAGTAAAATGGATAGCGAACAGTTTTAGGCTCTCCTCAAGAAGTTCCCCGAACTCTCATCTAAACAAAGCGAAATCAAGAGCGAATTGAAACCGGAAGTAACTGAACTTAATAACGTGGACAATGTAAATTAGAACAGGAAATGCACTCTCCCGAAATAAAATTAACGAGTGACACAATGCAGTACGTACAGGAACTGGTAGTAAAACAGGTCAGAGAAATCCCGCAGGTTGTGGAGTCATGGGCTTGCGGCCTGAAAGAAGTAGTAAGTGCCCTGCGTACGAGAGTGACGAGTGAGACTCATGCTCGCACCCCCAGCAGCAACAACGGCTCCACGGCCGCGAAGGTAAAAACCCCACGCTTCGACGGGACCACATCTCGGAGGACCTTCCGGGCCCAATTCGAGACCGTGTGCGGGCACAACGGTTGGACATTGGAGGAAAGGGCCGTGCACCTAATCGCCGTACTGCAAGGACCAGCAGCGGAGGTGCTACACAGCCTCCAGCCGGATGCCACCTACGAGGAGAGTGCTCGACATGCTATACCGTGACCACAAGCTGGCAGCCGTCTAGCGAGTGCTAATGTGCTAATGAGACGTTGCAGGAATTCGCGCAAGATGCCAAGCTGCTAGGCCACAAGCCTCTGGATGGGCTGCCTATACATTCATTGATGGGCTCTGCGACGTAGGGATCCGTCAAAAGCTGATGCTCAGCGGGGAGCATAACCTCATGCGCGCCCTGGCCTTGAAAATGGAGGCAGTGAAGAGAACAGCGGCACCATTGTAAGTAGCGAGGACGCGCCGGAGACCCGTTCCGTTACAAGAGAACGACGCACGCCACCGCCGAGACGCCGACCCATCAACGAAATCACCTGTTGGAACTGCGGCTAGCGTGGTCACCTAAGGTTGAACTGCCATGTGAGGGGCGGTCCCCGATCGAATGAACGAGTAACGGCCGAAAAGGAGAGGGGCCCGTCACTGCCGTCCCCTCGCTTCACGTTACATGTGGTCGCCTAGCGGAGTGACGACAGCTTCATCGCCGACGGGTTGCTCGGAGACATACCGTGCAGGGTCACGATAGACACGGGGATGGCATTGACCATCTCCAGGCCTGACATCACTGAGGGAAAGCCAGGGAGGGAACCCAACCACCTCTACGTGCTCCGAACTGCTTCAGGATACAACATCCGTATCCTGAAGGAGGCAGTACTTCAACTGACGCTGGAACAACGACGCCTACGAGTACGGGGCTGCGTCGCCGCCATCACGGATTAGGTCATTCTCGGCCTAGACGCGATACGGACATACGAGTCGACTGTCAACGTGGGGCGACGTGTGTTGTGGCTCGGCATACAAGAGGTAATGCTCAAACGCCCAGGGACGCAACCGCGAGTAGCGCGATTAACGCTGGATAGCGACGAAATTAAACCAGCCAGCAGCGAGATGATCGTAATGGCACGGTAAGAGGCACCCGCACAAGGCGATGACTTGCTCGTGGAACCCGGATAGCCGGCCGCGGATGAAGGAATCTACCTGGCCAGGCCGCTCGTTCCGGCACGAAGTTGCCCAGCAGGACCGAGCTTGGGACTTGTGAACAAGTCGCGAGCGTCTTGCCGGTGAACGACGTAGATGCACAGGCCCTGGAAGCAGGCAAAGGATCGGATAAGCTTCGGAAGATTATATCCGACGCCCGGAAACATTTGGAGGCGGGGCAGCTCAGAGAGCATAAGAAGCTAATCCATGAGTACCGAGACATCTTCACTGATACCGGAGGTGACTACCGAAAGACGGACAGAGTGTATCATCGCATTATCACCGGCAACGTCGCTCCAAACAGGCAGCCACCTCGTTGGGTACTCCTGGCGAAGAAGGCAGAAATCGACCAGGTGCTAGATCAGATGAAATAGCGAGGAGCCTTCAAGGAGTTGAATAGCCCGTGGTCATCGCCAGTGGTCCTGGCTCCGCAACTCCGTCGATTACCGCATGTTGAATGACGTCACGAAGAAGGACTGTTTCCCTTTACCTCAGATAGATGACATCCTGGAAACCTTATCTGGAACCCAGTGGTTTTCAACTTTAGGCCTGAAGTCTGGGTACTGGCAAGTGGCGCTCCATCCGGAAGACACAGAGAAGATAGCGTTCTTAACCGGCCAAGGGCTCTACCAGTTCACCGTTATGCCCTTCGGCGTCTGCAAAGCTCCAGCCACCTTTGAGCGTATGATGGAGTCTGTACTGAGGGGGCTAACTCACGATGCCTGCCTCGTTTACCTGGACGATATAATTATTGTGGGACGCACGTTCAGAGAGCACGTTGAGAACCTGTGGAGAGTGGGGCTCACCCAAATTTAAATCCAAAGAAAATGGCAGCTGTTTCAGAAGGAGGTGCACTACCTGGGCCACATCGTGTCAACGGAGCAGTAGCGAAGGATCCGGAGAAGTTAGGACCTGTCAGGGACTGGCCGGTGCCGAAGAACAAGGGAGAACTGAAGAGTTTCCTTGGCCATTGCACGTACTACCGTAGATTGATAGCTGGCTACGCAGATATCTCAAAGCCTCTTGATGAAGTGAGGCGGAGGCTTTCGGACGCTGAAGAAGTCACTTTGTACCGCAACTATCCTTGGATGCCCCAAGCCTCGGGAGATGTTCATCGGAGACACCGACGCCAGCGACGTGAGAATTGGTGGAGTGCTGTCACAAGTGCAAGACGGTCAGGAGAAGGTGATCGCCTATCGTGAAGCCGTTGGAGCACTTCCACAAGTATCTGTATGGGCAGCTTTCCATCTGCGCACAACTACTCCGCATTGACCAGGCTCCTAAGCTTCAGAAAGCTAGAAAGAGAGAGCTCGCTGGGTACAACGTCTTCAGGAGTACGACTTCACCACCGAGCACCGACAAGGAAGGAAGTACTGCAATGCCGACGCTCTATCCAGAAGACCGTGCCTTGATAACTGTGCACACTGCTAGAATGGAGAGACAGTTGGGCATCGTGGATGTCCAGACCGTGAAGGCCTCCACCGCTAAAGGTTGGGATCGAGACGCCCTCAGGAGGGAAGAGCTGAAGGACGACAACATCGGGCTGATCTTACGCGAAGTAGGCTCGGAGCACAGGCCGGAATGGGAAGACATCGCCGAATGCAGTCCAATCTATAAGGCGTACTGGGCGCAAAGTTCGTCTCTCGTGGTTAGTGACGGGATACTTACCCGCGTGTGGAAATCGACCGACGGAAGGAAGCACATGGCCCAGCTGATGATTCCCAGGACTATGAAAAAAGAAGTGCTGACTGAGTTGCATGCGGGCATTACTGCCAGCCACTTGGGAGTGAACAAGACCCTAGATTGTGCCAGACAGCGGTACTACTGGGTGCACAGATGGAACGATGTTGAGAGGATGTGCCAGCTGTGAGACTCCTGTGCAGCGAGCCAGGGCCCAAGTACAACGAATAGGGGCCAGATGACGCAGTACAACGTTGGAGCACCTTTTGATGACGCTGGACCATTTCCCCAATCCGACACTGAGAACCTTTACCTACTCCTGGATATGGACTACTTTACAACGTGGCCGGAGTTCTACGCCATCCCGAACCAAGAAGAATCAACAGTGGCCGACGTCTTGGTCAACAACTTCTGCCGATTCGGTGTCCCAAGCGAACTTCACAGCGACCAAGGCAGAAACTTTGAGTCACGGCTGATGCAAGAGGATCTGCAACGCTTAGGAGTGCGGAAAACCCGTACGACGCCTCCCCACCCTCAGTCAGATGGCATGGTGGAGCGTATTTTGAAACCTTTGAGGAGCATCTCAGGAAGGTGGTTTCGGCGCACCAGAAGGACTGGGACGAGAGGTTCCCATTCTTCTTTATGGCCTATCGAGCGTCCGCCCATGAGATGACGGGGACGGCACCTGCCAACATGGTCCTCGCAAGGGAGCTCCGCCTGCCATGCGATATAATGTATGGGTCGGCACCAGACCGGCAGCAGCCAGCGACGGACTATGTATGGGAGTTCGTGGATCGGCTCAACGACATCCACGATTATGCCCGATTTCATCTAAGGGTAGCCAGCGACCGGATCAAAGCCCGCTACGACAGGCTGGCGAACTCTGCGGATTTCCAGGAAGGTGACAGAGTGTGGCTGTACCGCCCAGTGCTGACAAAATGGAAGTTACCGGAACCGCAGCCACAATGGGAAGACCCATATAAAATCATCACCAGGATCAACGACGTCGTCTACCGGATCAGGCGGCCTCCCCGATGGAAAACGATGCTTGTTCACTTGGATCACATGGCACCGTATCGTGAAGCAGCTCGGGACGAGCAGCCTTAAGGAGGAGGCAGTGAAATGGTAATAGCGTCCGCCATGCCAACTTGCTACGGGTTGTGGGCGTCACCGTACCGGCTCACCAGCTTACGCTTCGATCGCGCCAATCACCAACAAGGCTTATGTGCTAGATTGACCCACTGTCGCTTCCGTCCGCGGTAGCCAGCACAGGACTATGGAAACTACCAGACGATTAACCTGGAGTCTTCCATGTCGCGAGGTTCCTGAATACATACAGCATCTGGGCTGTTCTGGAAGGACCGGCACTGATGTGTAAGAGAGGAGTGACTTACCTGGGTGATGGTTGTTGTAGTTCAGTCGTGAGCTCAGTCAGTCAGTGACTGCCGGTTCTGTGAAGGGCCGTGACTGTCGGACTAGCGTGCTACAGTGTAGACTGACGGCGAAGGAGAGAACGTGTGGCCGAGTGACGTGGAACCTTGTGTGTGTGAATGTAAAACTGTGTCGGCGCGCGTGAACTGTGTAGTGTGCGGCAACTGTTTAGCTTGTAAGAATAATCTGTAGTGTGAGAACAAGTGAGAAACTAAGAGATGGTGGTGGTGGTGATTATTGTTTTAAGAGGAAGTACAACTGGGCAACCATCCTCTATATAACACTAATCAGAGGGAAAAAATGGAAGGGGTCCGACACTTCGAAAAATGAAGATATCGGCCAAAGGAAGACAAGGGCCGCGAAGGGCGTGAAAATGAAAGACACCCTAGCCCTCGCAAACCTAATAGCGTCGGGGTCGGAAAAGAACAAGAGTTGACCAAGGGAGGTCGGATAGGATAGATGAAAGTGAGGAGCCTGACACAAGTAAGTGGAAGCAATGCCAGGACTCAGCTGAGGGCCCCGTGGTCGCCAACCCACGCTCCAAAGTTCAGAGCCCCTGAAGCCCCTTTTAGTCGCCTCTTACGACAGGCAGGGGATACCGTGGGTGTTATTCTACCGCCCCCACCCACAGGGGGAAAGAAACTAAGAGAGAGAGAGAGAGCGCGCGAACTGTGTAAGTGTGTGTTGTGAGCTAAATTTATGTGTAGTCCTGTGTAGTTTAGTGCTTAGTTAATAAATCTTAGTATAGAAGCTACCAGTCTACTGTTAATTTATCTTACTACCCCGCCAACTCATTGCACTATCTGGACTAACAAACCACACAATCGTAGAAAGTTCGCATATAATTTTTTTCCAGATCCGAAGCTACCTAGGTACATCTCCACAACCACGGCCAATAAAACTTATTGTGCTTTTAAGATTGAATTCTGCAGATTTTTTTCGTAAGTTACTATTATTTTCTAGACGATCAAACACCACACAATCGTCCATGAATGTCACCGATTGGATAGTCCTTCGGCAAAAACGACCTTTTTACCTTTACAGTGAAGTGTTCGTCCAGAGTAAGACTCCATGTTGAACCGACCTTCATCTCTATTAAAGACGCACGCCGATCTATAGTTTCGATGGATTCCTCAGACACCGAAATATACTTACTAGAAGATCGATGTGATGTGTTGCATAGTGACGGGAAATGAATTTGAACACTTTCGTGACATAATACGGTAAGAAATACCAAAAGTTTGAATGCTAAAAACGTTGTGAAAATTCATGTTATAAGTTTCACCAAGGGAAAAGTCTTCTCAGATTTCATTGCTGTGTTCATGGGGTGAAGGTATCTCATAAGGATCACCATAAGTACCTAAGCATTAGTATAAGAGATGGCCTTCGTACACGTAAACATCTAAACGATGTTGGAAATTAAGGTTAGAGATTTTCCCATATGCTTGTGAGGGTATTTAGGAGAGAACGTAAAATTATTTGATAAAAATATTGGCGTATATTGCTGGAAACCTACAAGATGAGCGTCACTGCTATAACCTTTCCTAAACCCGAACCGCCTTCTATCAAAGTAGTTAGTTTCACAAACGTGGCAATATAACCAGAAAGTATGCTTTCCCAGACCATACAGTACATGCAACAAATGTCAAACTGACTGGCCTGTAATTATCCGCTTTGTGTTTATCACCCTTTATTTTGTACGCTGGGATTACTATAGCAATTACCCATTCATTTGGCATAGCTCCTTCATGCAAACAGTAATCACATAAATCAGGGATGCTCAAACTGTAGGGCGTTTCTCCTGCGGGGGGTGGGGGTGAAGATTTTCAGGGAAAGTGCGAGAAATTTGAAAAAAAATGTCCTAAAGGTGTGGTAGTATTAGTCCTACGAATAAACATATTTATAATACAACATGTACACTTAATTCTACACAAATAAGCTTTTATCGAAAGAAAGGTTTCTTACGTTTAACGAATGGAAGAATATGTATAATTATATGTCCTATATTAAACCCAAGATACATAATTTAAACTACCCTCTGTTGTATCAACTGGCCAAGAAATAAGTAAGAGTATATTCAGAGAATTTCTTGATGATCACTGCAGTAAAGTATTTTAGTAAAACATTGCTAGGATGGAATGGAATTGAATGGAAGTTAAGTTTTAAAACGGGGTTTGCTTCTTCAAAAGAACGATGCAGAAGTGTGTGTTAATTGAATATTTTCTACCTGCATAGGAAATTAGGTACTACATTTCCAACTTAATTTTGTAATCACATGACAACTTGGAAAAAGACATTCTGCGTACATACATACATCACCATTACAGACCGTTATGCCTTTCAGTGTTCAGTCTGCAATCCTCTTTGAATTTACTAAAGTTCGACACAACCCTTTACTTGATACAAGTGCTGTGGACTGATTTAGTTCTGTACCTCTTGTGTTCTGCGTGCAATGTACATAAATACAGCAACATACATTCTCTAGCTAGATTGCTATGCCTTTGAGCGTTCAGTCTATACGATATTGAATGACGCAGTGTGTGCCTAAATAAAATCGCTTTACGCACTCCGAATCACCACATTTCAAAAACCAGAGAAATGAGATAATTGATATCGATTGTTTCCCAATGAATTAGTGAAAGTTTTGGACCGAATGTACAAGTGAATATCAACACGTATACAGATGCCTTAAAATATGTCGCCATTGAATGTTTCTCTTTCGGAAAGATGAGGAAAGTATACGAAAGTGACTGGTTCCAAAAGTTTTACATCCGCAATTATTCATTCAGTGCCCTGAGGTAAAATGCACAACTTTAAGCTCTGACGAACAAGCATGTGGAAATTGAAACCAACGCAATGGAACTGCGTATCTTTGCCAATTGTGTGATCTTGGTTTTCCGACAACTAAAATACGTAGTCCCTGGATATAAAACTTTTGTCGTCTGAAGTATTTACGTGGCAAGTTAAAATCGAAACCCAAATTTCTGTCTGTCCGTTATATGCAGACTATCGCCAGCGCATAATCAATTACAAGTTGGCTGTTCTGTCTGCAAGTTGATTTACGTCGCACCGGCACAGATAGGTCTTATGGCGACGATGGGATGGGAAAGGGCTAGGAATGGGAAGGAAGTGACCGTGGCATTAATTAAGGTACAGCCCCAGGATTTCCCAGGTGTGAGAATGGGAAACCACGGAAAACCATCTTCATGGCTGCCGACGGTGGGGTTCGAGCCCACTATCTCCCGAATACCGGATGCTGGCTACACTTATGCGACTGCAGCTATCGAGCTCAGTGACTGTTCTGTATCAAATGCTGAAACCTGTTTGGAAAATTGACGGTTACTCAAGCATCCTACCAAAATGTGACACTGTCTTGCAAATTAATTTGACTGATTAAAGGTGTACTGGTAACAATTGTAGCAATTTTCCGTTCTGTTATCTTATTTACATTTTGCGCTCAATTTTCACTATCACTATATCAACAATAAACTAACGCCAGACTGTGCTGGAATAAAGTCACTTCTTGAACAATGTGAATGTTATGTAGGAAGCCGTATATGTTGGAGGACAGTGGTCAATATGGAACGTGGGAGGAGAGAAGGTCAAGCAAGACATCCACTGGCTGTGAGTGCTATACTCTGCTACCGAACTTGGAGCTCCTGAATCCCCTAAAAAGGAATTGTGTAGATCGCCCAAATCTTCTTCTACTTAAAGAAACCTTGATGAATATGTAAAACAACAATTTTAAAAACAATTTCGCCATCATACTACATACCGTTCCCTTCCCTGTGTACCATCATAGCCACGCTGGTTGGGTTTTCCATTTTTCTTGCGGGGTCAGTACATCGTGGGACAGTATCTCCGTGTGCATCATCTTGTTGTGTCCTTAGATACTTCGCCTCCATTATTGTTATTTGTTGTTGTCACATCATCATTTTATACCTAGGAGATATCTCAAATACTGTCAATGATTTTGGTAATCCCACCGTACAGATTATTAATAATAATAATAATAATAATAACAATAATAATAATATAAATAATAATAATACCATTGTTAGAACGACAATTAGAATATGAAAACATGGCGCTAACCAAACCCCAAATTGGGGAATACCTAGTCGATCACGTATTGAAGACCAGCCCCGGAGAGGTATTAAATGCTAAACTACAAAGAGGAGTCTAATTTAATTATCTCACAAGTACCTAAACGAAGTTTATTTCGAAAATCAATAAAAAGAACTCACCCAGGATTGCCAAGTACAAAATTTAATTTAAAATTATCACAGGAATAGTGGGTGAATGTCACCGAGTACTCGAAACTCTGGAATATTGCGAATTAAACGAAATAGCTCGAAGAATTTAAGAAGCTTAAAAATATACGATTCTTATGGCCAAAATACAGAAGTATCCTTGGTGGACACCACCTACAAGAACGCTGTAGACATTGGAATAAATGGAACTCTACATCGAACGACCTTGAAAGCATTAGGATCCAAAGAAGGAAGGCTACGATGATCATTCAAAAATGTCAAACGGAGGTTCGAAAAAGATCAGCTGAATAAATCAGTGGAGGACGTACGGATGAGTGATACGAAAGACATCGGCCAGACATTCAAGAGTAAAATTAGAGGGTACTCACCTGGTAACATGTAATTTAAGGATGTACAAGGGAATCTCATCATGAGCAATAAACAAATGTGGGAACACTTGGCTAAGTACTTTCAAAATCTTGTCAATTTTGGCCCTACAAGCAACAAACTGAAGTTCTACCCCCCTGAGCAATGAATTTCTGGATCGTTTCCACCACAGGATGAAATTGAAGAAATAATCGAGGTTTTAAGAAACAAGGAGGCCTGAGAGGAAAAACTCCATCACGAAATAACTCCTTAAATATGCTGGGAGCAGAGTAATGGAGCAACTGCAAAAGCTTCTACAGCACATCCTGGAATCAGAAGTAATACGGAATGAATAATCAATGAACTCAGTTATCCACCTTTTGCATAAATACGGTAACAGAACTGATATCAATATTTACACAAGAAACCCCCTCCTTCGTGTTGCCTATAAAACACTCTCCAAAGTTCTACAAGGAGAATAGAGGGGCACCTCTACAGATAGTTGGGCGAATACCACGGAAGATTTAGAAGGGACAATGTTGTGTGTAAATGTTGTGGGACGGAGAACTACAACGATGGTAAATATTTTTAAAGTTTTTAGTTAACGTGTAAAAACTCTGGAATCTGCTGGAATATTTTTATGTAGTTGGAACATGTTTGTAATATTTTTTTAAAAAATAAGAAAACATCAAGATAGATTGAACAGTATGAACATTGCAAGATGCAGAAGTTTTTTGAAGTGATTTTTTGTATGTAAATTTTATGTAATTCTGTATGTCGAAATTGTAATCTGGTGTAAAATGTTGTAAGGTGCTTTATTTTGAAGCATTCTATACCGCACGCGTCGTCACTGATGTTGAAACAGGTGATGTAATTCCTCTCGCATCAGTAAGCTAGGAAATTACCATATATGGTCATGCAATTATATTGGCAAACGAGAATCTAGTGGACATTGTTTCTTATTGGTTAATTGTGATTGGGCCATTTCAGGTCTTCTGCCGGCTTCTGAAAAATGATGCGTGTGATCGGCGTCATTTACATCCGACCGCCCAAGCGGGCGCGTGCTCTCGAGGGCTTCCCTCGGGAACTCCTGTTTTTATTGGTACGTGTTATTTCAATGTCATTCTCCATGTTTTCTGATTTCGTTTGATTTAATTTAACTCCTTTTGCATTTCGGTATTTTCTTGCTTAACATAATTTTTAAAGTTTTGTTTTTACGTGTCCGAGTTTTCCCTAGGTTCTCGTAGGTTGTAAATTCAAATCTTTTACCTGCATTTTAATTGACAAGTCATGTGTAATTCTACATACTTTTAACTAGTGTTTTACCAAAGGATTTAAGCATCATGATTATGTTTTCGCTTTGGTTAGTCAACCTGTATCTGTCGTTGAATCAAGCATCAGTTGCTATGTAATTTAACTTGCTTTTGTAAAACCTTCTTTGTTATTTTTAATAGAGTTAAGCTAGAGGTTTTATCTTGTAAGTCTTTTCTCCCCCATAAGGCCATACCTTCCCATGGACCTCGTAGGGCCCCCGCACGTTCCACAATCCTGTCTTAGTTGTCATTACTAGGCCTATAAGTTCCCAGCGTAAGATTTGATTTTGAGTATTGAAAGTTATCCGTCACGTTTCCATGCTCTGATGTGAATTCATTGCCACTGCGTCATTTTACCATTTCCTTATTCACATGTTTTTTACATTTCGTTAGGGCCATCTATGGACCACGGTGCTTTTGTTTTAGCTGTTTCTTGACGTCATCGTCGTTGTTTGCCACAATTGGTGTTCTTATCGGTTGATTTGGCAGCTGTTTTCTTGTTGGTACCTCGAGCTTTCCTGATGGCCCAGTCGTCCTTCATTTTCTGGCTAAATTCAATCTTACATTCCTCAGACCATTTCCTGGTTTCGTCTTTTGGTCTGTGGGTAACTTCTGTGAGGGTTGTTAGTATGTGTAGGCGTAATTACCCCGACTACGGTTACATTGTGCACTAAACAGATATTGAGCATAAAATCTCTAATCAAAATAACGAGAAACAACAGAAAGGTGATCATAAGAGTTTTTGACTTCTAGAAACCGTACGGCTCACCAGATCGTAGTACACTGATTGTAATTGTTCCGAGGTATCTGTGGAACGGCAGAGGTGAAAGAAGGTGCGGGGGTGAACAGGTCCCAAAATACGAAATTAAAGTTAAGATAAAATTTAACAAGGTTATATATTCTTTTAAAGATTAAGAAATAACAAATAGAACAGGTACTCAGTAACCGAATCACAATTCGAAAATGTACAATTACAATGATTACAGGATTTGGGCTCCAAGAGCCAGACACCCAATTCTTGAGCTATAAGCCAAACTTTACAATATACAGAATTCAACGAAGGGGCAGAAGACCCCAATCATGCCCAGGAGCACTTGCTCCCAATTACACAGTAAAGCCTCCTCGAGGCGCGCAGAAAACAAAATTTTAGAAAGAGCAACCCGCTCTTAAGTTCCAGCCTAGCAAAGGCCACACCAAACTCCACTTTCAAGTTGTCCTCCCAGGACATGAAAACAGGGGTAAAATACCCAACCTACTGAGGCCTATTAAGTAAAGAAACAGGTTAATTACCTGGCCTCTAAAATACCAACTTGAGAGGAGGCGAAGCTGCACTCCTAATACATTTGTTTAAAACCTACTTGGCACTAGGCCGTTAATGCAAGGGCTAATCCCATACTAAAGAGGTGACTTATATGAGAAGACAATTTACATTACGCTAGGATGGAAGAAACGGTTGAGAAAATAAGTTCACCTCAAAGCAATATGAGTGGGAGCTCGAGAGGGTTAAGCACTCTCTATCCCAATTTATAGTTTAAACAGATATAGATGATACCGAGTGTCTTTACATTTTAAGGGAAAGTTACATGGTAAACGGCTTCGAACCTGCCCCGAGAGTTAAACTGCTGAGCTAGCAAGAAAAGAAGTTATTAAACGTCCATTACCTTGTGGATGAACTGCTACCCGAAGAAAGAGGCGCTTCCCGCCCCCTCCTACGTACTTTACACACTGAAAGATGTTACTGAAGTGGCGCGGAGACCCGAAAATCAGCAGTTTATATACTCTCGCTGAAAGTTCGAGGCGTTTCAGGAATGAGAACACCCTCCCACAAGAATTTTATTGGCTAGGCTTAAGCAACATATCCAAGGTGAAGAAGATACACCTGATTGGTCATAAATTAATTAAAGAAATTCGGGATTGGCTAAATTCAGACCTGGCGGAAGGAAGGGGTTAATATCGCCAACATAAACAATAACTGAAAGAAATTTAACAAAAAACAAACTTATGAACACAAAATTTCTTCAAAAACATAGTTCTTTCATTTCGCACTAGGGTGCATAATTTTATTTCTTTAGTAGTGTCATCTTTAAGAGAATGTCCACACTTCTTACTACAGGCAAAACAAAAATACATCGAAAACGACCCAGTTCAGAAACTTCAAAATTTACAAGTAGTGACATCTTCTGAGAAAGTAGAAAATTAACACAGTAGATAAAGTTCAGACTTCCTCCAGTAGAGGAGTTTCAACTGGCGCAAAGTTCGAATTAGCGGCGTGGGGGTGTACCTCCCGGTACAGTAATGATTAGGGAGTTTGGAGTCGACGAGACAATCATAGCAATAATTCATAATACCTTTACAAATACCCATTCATATTCTAGGAGAACTCTCAGAACCCTTCGAAATAAACAGGACTGAAACAAGGAGACGGATTCTTGCCTCTCTCGTTTGTATTGGTAGAAGTCAGCAGGGAGTGGCGCAGGGAGATGAGCTGACGTGTCTTTCCCGGTAGCTGGGTCAACAAAACACTGGATTTATACAGGAATGCCTCGCCTTGGCGGATAGCGTAGTTTTCTTTGGAGTAGGTCTAAAAATGCCTATTAGGCAAGTCGAGACCCTTCACACTTACCGTGCTGATGCCTTACTGCTGCTCCACCCTCTTGTGCGCTGGCTGATTTCCATTATTTTGTGTTATAATCAGGTCACAAATGAAAAATATTCAAGTTAGAATTGATGGATTCTGGAAACTTTACACTTTATGTGTACCTAATTTTATTTCACTGGTTTATATTTTTCTGCCTTTAGTTGAGCCGAAAACGAACAATTGTTTTCACGAAAACAGAAACTGAAAAAATGAAACACATTTTTGCCTGTTAAAAATCAATTAAAATTACACTGAAAAGTAATCATATATCCAAAACAACACAGCAATGTACATTAAACACTGATTTACTGTGTGATGCATTTTGAAGCATGGTGTGATGCAAAGACCAACATTACAGTCTGTGCCAGACCAGGATTCCCTTGTGTCGCACCATTCTATCATCCCCTTCATGGAATATGTCAATGACACATCATTCTATATTTATGTTTCCGACTGTGACGTAATATTCGCTTCTCTTTGACCATCAATAGCGACCAAGCATTCCTCTCTTTCAACTTCCTTATCTTTTACTCTCGGGTAGAGAGTCAACAACAATGACTGCTGGTGAAAAGATGGATACGTTTTACGGCAGCATGTGTATGCTTAATTTTAAATGTTATTATATGTGGATTTTCTATCCACCCTACGCAACTCTTTGCATTGGGGTTATGTTGATTATTACATAATATGCAGATTTCATTCTACAAAGTTATTTATTTACATATTTCTTTTGTGTTTGTCATAGTTATTGTGATCTTGTGTTCTGAGTTTCTATTCTGCAGGCCCCTATATGTGTGGTCGCTGCAAACCTCTTAAGTTTTAATTTACATATTGCTGGTTCCGTGTGTATATTTGCTATACGAGAGAGCGGAGAGTGACACTAATATCTGTAAATTGTGTGTGTAGCTGTGACCTTGATTTGAGACCCTATTTAATTTTCTTCGAGTCTACTACTGGCTGAGCTTGTTCGGTATTGACATGTTTTGACGCTAATAATAAGCATATCATGTTCACCAAAAGAGAGGTGATATGAGTATGGAATGTAGCGTGCGTTATATGTGTGGATCACGATTGTATTTGGGATGAGTCTGGGTTGCTGAGCGGCCATCCGACGTTATGATATGGGTATCTTGTTGAAGCTCACTAGCCTTTGGTTTTATTTGTCATGCGGTGTGAGCGTTCTCGTATCCTAGCTTGACCCCTATGCTCATTTGGATTTGCTCATGTTGGTCTCTAGGTTGTGTGTGCGTGTGAGTCTGTCTACATTGATGGATAAGATTTGTGTTGGTTTCCGCACCTCGCTAATATTATTTTTGTGCCTTCCTTAGTATCTTTATTATATTTGTTTTCGGCTTTGTATGGTTGATTAGACATTATTTTTTTAAATTTCTTTCAGTTTACATGTTTAATTGTTTGAGATATTGATTGATCTCGGTAACTATGGCGACCTCTCATATTTCTAGATTTTTTTGGCCGGGGTTTTGCTCCTCGGTGCTTTTCTGATAGCTGGGGAGGCGAGTCTATGTGGAGCTATTGTTGTAGTGGCCCGCGTCGTTTGAATGAACGTGGCAGTTGAGGCCTAACATTGCCGTATACTCCACTACGCAACTTTCTGAATTATATGTGTTCTTTCACGCGTATCCTACTTTTCACAGGGAGGAAAGGGCTGCTTACTGTTCCGAGAAAAGGTTTGTTTTATTATTGATGCAATTCTCACTCATCGCAACGCTTCCATGACAACTCTGTTAGTGTTTGTCAAAGATGAAGTTTTCTGAATTGAAAGGAAATTGACTATGCACAAGGCATTCCTTGGACAGAACGTGTAAGTTATTTGTTACTTGTATTCTTTTGTTCATTAATTCATTTAATTTCACTTTTATGTTAATAAACCCTTTTAGTGGATCCATGTTCCTTTATTGGGCATTATGCCTCTATTACTTCCTCCCTATAATTTAAGAGGCACGAGTTCAGCTCCAGGCAGTTTTCAGCCTGTTCCTACCGAGTCCATGTGGTAAGTATTCGCCTTGTGGTGAGTATATATTTACTTATCAGTGTGGGTTAGCGGAAGTCGCTGTGCTGGAAGTAGGTGCTCATTCTTCCAGCTGAGTGCTAGGCCTATTGACATAAACATAATACAAGTGTATGCACCTTCAATGGACAAGGAAGATGAAGAGGTAGAGGAATTCTACGAAAGCATAAATGGAATTTTGAAAAACCTTAACAAACATGACCTGACAATTGTGATGGGAGATTTCAATGCGAAAGTGGGGGAATGTACGACATCATACATGGTAGGGCCATTTGTACTACGAGAGAGGAATTCCAGAGGGGATGATCTTGAAAGTTTTGCGATGTCAAATGATATAGTGATCATGAACACTTGGTTCAAAATCCCACCTAGAAGACTATATACATGGAAGTTACCAATGGACAAACTCGGGAAATGTGTGAGAAACCAGATTGATTTCATATTGGTAAATAAACGTTTCAGGAACAGTTGCACCGCAGTGCAAACCTACCCAGGTGCAGACCTCAACTCAGACCACACACCACTTGTTGGAGTTTTCAAAGTCAAAATGAAGAAAGTGAAGAGGAAGAACAGGCAAAACTACAATTTGAGGAAAATCAAAGACCCAATAGTGAAACAGAACATGCAAGTAGAACTTAACTTGAAGATTATCACAGAGGAATACATCGCTAGCAATAATGTCAAATTAAAATTAACTAAACTACAAAACGCCTTTCAGCAAATAAAAGATAAGTACATGAAACCAGAGGAGAAAAAGAGAAAGTCATGGATGACAGATGAAATACTGAACCTAATGGAGAAAAGAAGAGTCAATAAAGGAGAACCTGCAGAATACAGAAAAATAAATGCAGACATCAGAAGAAAGATAAGGGAGGCAAAAGAAAAAGGAAAAGTGCAGCAATGTGAGGAGATTGAGTTATATCAAAGTAGGTACGACAGCTTCAATGTATACAGGAAAGTAAGAAAAGTAACAGGGAAATACAGGAATGGCACTGCTGGAAAGTTAATAGATGAAGCCAGGAACATGATGGTATATTTAGAAGATAAGAATACGATCTGGAAAACTACATAGAAGATTTATTTCGTGACACTAGATGTGCATTTGCACGAAATACAAATGAAATAAGCGGCACAGATATATTAGAAGAAGTTCAAACAACCATCAATCAGATGAAGGACGGAAAGGCAGTGGGACCAAATAAAGTAGAAGCAGAGTTCTTAAAACTAATGGATGAACATCATGTAGAATGGTTCACCAAAATTACCAACCGAATTTATGAATTTACGAATTTATCGGAATGGCTCAAATCAGAGTTCATTACCTTGCCAAAAAAAAGCCAAACGCAAATCAATGTGGAGATTACCGCACAATAAGCTTGATGAGTCATCTCTTGAAAGTGTTCTTGAGAGTGATACACAGAAGAATATACAGACTGTGTGAAGATCAGATAGCCCCTAATCAATTTGGGTTTATTAAAGCAGTAGGTACGAGAGAAGCTTTGTTCAGTGTGCAGGTCCTCTTTCAGAGATGTAGAGATGTAAATAAGAATGTATTTGCTTGTTTAATATACTACCAGAAAGCCTTTGACTGTGTAAAACATGAAAAATTGATGAAGATTTTGAGAAATATTGGAATGGAGGAAAGAGATCTGCGAATCATCAAGACGCTGTACTGGAATCAAACAACGGTGTTGCGTGTTGAAGGAGAACACACCGAAGCAGTCAAAATCCGGAGAGGAGTGAGGCAGGGATGTATTTTGTCACCTATACTATTTAATTTGTATTCAGGATACATATTTAGAGAAGCCTTGGAAGATATAGAAGAAGGAATTTTGGTAAATGGATTGAGATTATACAACATCCGGTATGCCGATGATACAATTGTATTTGCTGATACGATCCAAGCGCTACAATAATGGATAGAATTGTAAGAGTTAGCAGCAAATACGGGCTTGAAATAAACACCCCAAAGACAAAACTCATGGTTATAAGTAAGGAAAATATTTCCGGAATAAACTTGGTTAGAAATCAAAAGTGTATAGGAAGGGTAAAACAATATTCATACCTTGGAACCATAATAAAGGAAGACTGGGATTGCTCTCAAGAAGTCAAGGTACGCATTGGAAAAGCAAGAAGTGTGTTCCAGGAAATGAGTAATGTGTTTAAAAGCTACAATCTAACTTTAGGGAATAAAATCAGACTTGTGCACTGTTATGTATTTTCTGCTCTTTTATATGGTGTAGAGATATGGACCTTAAATAAAAACACAGAGAAGAAGCTGGAGGCCTTTCAAACATGGCTTTATAGGCGGATCCTGAGAATATCTTGGACCCGGGAATGACAAACGTGGAAGTAATGAGAAGGATGAACACAACACCTCAGTTGATCAAGATAGTGAAATGCCGAAAGCTGCAGTATCTGGGATATTTAATGCGCAACACAGATAGAAACAACCTACTCCACCGAGCTCGATAACTGCAGTTGCCTAAGTGCGGCCAGTATCCAGTATTCGGGAGATAGTAGGTTCGAACCCGACTGTCGGCAGCCCTGAAAATGGTTTTCCGTGGTTTCCTATTTTCACACCAGGCAAATGCTGGGGCTGTACCTTAATTAAGGCCACGGCCGTTTCCTTCCCACCCCTAGCCCTTTTCTGTCCCATCGTCGCCGTAAGACCTATCTGTGTCGGTGCGACGTAAAAACAACTAGCAAAAAAAAAAATACTCCAAAAAATACTCCAGGGAAAATCAACAGCAAAAGAGGTCCAGGAAGAAGGCGAATATCTTGGCTTGACAATCATAGAGGCTGGTGCAATACATATGTCATCAGCTGAACTGTTCCGCGCTGCCACAAACAAGACGAAAATAGCCATCATGATCGCCTACATCCGAAACAGATAGGCACCGAGATAATAATAGGAAATGGAAAGTAATTCTAAGGAAAATTTCAGGGACAAAGAAAGTTCCCGAAGAGGATTTCACATTCCACCCGAGATCAAACAAGGAGCTCTACGAAACGTTCCATGGGACATCAGTCAGCATGTGAAAGATAAGACTGTTTTTTTTAATGGCTACATCAAAAGCATAGGGACCAACAGATAGAAAATGGAATTCGCATTCTGCCTGGTTCAGGACTTGAAAATTTCAAATATTACATCAGGAGATATTTGGGACGAAAATATCAAGGGTAATGGATTCCACCCCCTACCATCCTCATTCGAGAAACGTCAAGGATTTCTGCAGAAGAGTGGCTAAGAAGAAGACAGAGGCCGAAGAAACTCTGAGAGAAAAGTAAATAGGCAAGGAAAACGCCTTGAAGAATGAATAAAAGGAACGTCTGTTTATTTTCGTAGCCCGTAGATGACTGTATCGAATAATACTAAAAACAACAAGAACAACAACAAAAATATAAAATAACAAGAATAATAATATCAGTAAGGCACTTCAAAATGCAGGTCGTGAAAATTGGAGGGTCCAAACAAGATTGAAATTTGTGGGTAGGTACAATTTCATTGTCTCTGCTGCACACAAATAGCAGCATATTAACACAATTGTAGGCGCTGTCTGCTTCCTAATTACAATTTAGATTATGGATGTGTATGAGGCTTTGATTCATCGCTAAATGAAAACACAAATAAATGTCCGGTTTTGTCAAGCAATATGACAACTTGCCGTGCATTTTGTGGACAGCGAATGATTAGTGACTGAGAGAAGAAAAAAATGTTATTCAAATCGAACTGATCCTTGTCATTCATAATTAATGAGGATGTGTAAAATAGTTGTTAGCCAGAGTACAAGAACCACAGCATGGTACGTAACAAAACTTGTAAATTTATTGCAGAAAAAGTACCTAGTGACGTTTGACAGATGATCAATGTAACCGATATGAGACCAACTCTTGTATTTGTTCAGTTCCATAAATTACTTTAATCTCTATCGCTGTAAATGGAACAGCAGAATAGAGAACTTCACTCTTCTGAGATAACATGTTCGAATGTTAATGTTATTTATCTACATTAATTCCTGAAAATTTGGAAATACTACTTTAATTTTAGTATCATAAAATTCTTCTTTATTCTATAGCCTAACAATTTAAGTTACACACAACACACAGTTCAGTCTCGCAGGTTTTTACTCAAAAAATAAATACGCGTGTGCGAGTATGACCTAGGTGAAGCACTATCAATATCGTCATCAATATCATCATCGTCCATATTCCTGCATTATACAAGCTCTAGGATTGCTAAATAAAATTAAGGGATTAGTTGATGTATTCCTCTATTCAGATAGTGAAGTTTGTCAACATCCTATGAATTCCTCATGGGTAAAATAATTCCAGGTTCTTGTTCTATTCTGAAATTCCAGGTTATATATATTTTTTCTTTATCTGTCACTCATATCATGCATAGCACAATGTCCTTCGTTCAAATTCTGATATTCTATACGTGTCTTGCAAATATGTGTTAAATGCGTATTGCTTTGTTATATTATTATTATTATTATTATTATTATTATTATTATTATTATTATTAACTGCATTTCGAAACGTATTGTCTCTGCGGGGAGTGAATGATCAAGTCAAATAAAATATTAGATAATGCTGTGCTTTTAGTGTTTGTACGATTTTCTATCACATTCCATAGGATATTAAATTCCGTTCTTGTGATGAATTAGAGTATATTTCATTATATAAAACCGGTAGTGATAGTGAATGAAGATCGTTAGTTCCTCGTAAACTTAGTAGAAGAAGAGAAATGTTTCGTTTACTAGGAGAACTACTTGAAAGAAACATCCAACTTGGATGTTCAATTGAGAATACATCATTTACTCTGCATGACATGGTTTAGGCATCGAACTGAATGTTAAATATTCAGAAACTCAATACCTAGCGGTATTGGCTCCGCTATGACTCTTCGACGGTCCTGCAATTATACTCTAGGTATTCTAACTAGCGTTAATCTGCCGAGATTCCTATGGTCATCGGATTCACATTTCTATACTCTTATCACGATAATGATTTTGAACAGCACTAAAGTGTTGGTTTCACTATTTGCAAGAGATTATGTTTAGGTCTAAATATGTCAAACTCACAGACAGCGTCAGTTTGGCGAGATACTTATGGTTTATGAATCCTGCAATTATACTCTAGGTATTCTTCTAACTAGCGTTAATCTGCCGAGATTCCTATGGTCATTGGATTCACATTTTCGTATCCATATCATGGTAATGATTGTGAATAGCACCAAAGTGTTGCTTTCGCTTTTTACAAAGTCGAGAAATAGAAAGAATATCCTCGAAAAATCCTGGTCTTAGCCTAGGTCATGGCTCTCTTCATGTAATATCACATAGCATGCCATATTAAACAGCATGAAATTCAAAGAAACTTCAGTAAAATTTAGAAATTCCTTTTGTAGATGTAATGCACATCAGTGTATCTATAGCACCATTATTATGTACTGTTGTCTTTTTAGCAAAAGCCGGCAGTTATCTCATTTCCAGCAATCGATCAGATGTGTTTGTGTGTCCTATCATAGATTTATACTGATCATTTAACTAATTTTTATTCACGGTTTTTTGTTTTCATGATCCGTGTTGATTTCCCAATTTCAGTTAAAAAGAAATTCCATTATGAATCCAGCTAGTCAACACTACAATAACACTGTACACAAAATGTTACCTTATCTCATAAGAACTAGTACCAGTTACGGTCACTGTGTGACCATCTTCACCTACATATGTAAAATGATTGAAAACTAAACATAACACACACAAACAATAATACGACATAAAACATAACACTTTTTTGAAAATTCTCTACAGTGTCATCTTTTGTATAGACGCTGTCGATTTAGATTAAGAAAGACATCCAAGTTGTGCTATCGTTGAAGCTTCTTGGAATTTGTCGTAGGGATTAAGAATACACTTTAAAACTAAAAAGGTTATGATTGTCTTTATAGACAAGAAATCTCACCGCTTTATCAAAATTTTAGTCAGCAACAGAGCATGGCACATTCAGGACTTAAAATAAACACAAACAAACTTGTTTAAAATGACGTCTTTGGTGAATTACCAAATGATATATTACACGTGGTCAGTGAAGTTTACTTAAAAAAAAAAACTATTGTTGACACCAATAACACTTGGTTGTTATATTGAAGACATACGGCACCGGTTAGAAGGTCATCACGGGTTAAAGGGAGAACCGTTTTCTTTTCTGTTAATATTGCCTGGAAATTTTGGATCAAACACCTTGATTTCCCAGTTTCAATCAATTTTCCATCCTGACGTAAGGATACTCTCCCTCTCATAAGGCCCCACCTGCATTTTTCTTCCATATAACAGTAGAATACATACTGTACATAAAGACAATTTTAATATTTTATATATCGCTACAGAAAATATAATTCTGCTGTATCCATAAACCACAACATTATTACATTTTTCGGCTTACTACAGTTGTTCTCCCAGTCTCTCAAATATCGATTATATTTGATAATATTTGTGATATTTGCCCTGAACTTAAATGGCGATAGAAAAAGATGTTAACCTGCACTGATTTAGTCTATCACAAATGAAAGTGATTGATGGGGAAAGAGTGGTGAACATGAACCAAAAACATTGTAGGCTTAAACAGAAGTGTCTTGAAACAATCCGTAGCATGAGTGTTTTTTTTTTTTTTTTTTTTTACTTTACTGACTGTTAGTTGTAAACAGTAAACAATGTCATTCTCTCGGAGTGGCTGAGTGGCTCAGACGGTTGAGGCGCTTGGCTTCTGACATCAACTTGGCAGGTTCGATCATGGCTTAGTCCGGTAGTATTTGAAGGTGCTCAAATACGTCAGCCTCGTGTCGGTAGAGTTACTGGCACGTAAAAGAACTCCTACCGGACTGAATTCCGGCACCTCGGCCACTCCGAAAACCGTAAACGTAGTTAGTGGGACGTAAAGCCAATAACATTATTATCATCATAACACTTATCATAGCCAGGCTGAGTGTCTCAGATGGTTAAGGTCCTAGCCTTCTAACCCCAACTTGGCAGGTTCGATCCTGGCTCAGTCCGGTGGTATTTGAAGGTGCTCAAATATGACAGCCCCGTGTCGGTAGATTTACTGGCATGTAAAAGAACTCCTGCGGGACTAAATTCCGGCACCTTGGCGTCTCCGAAGACCTAAAAAAGTAGTTAGTGGGACGTAAACCAAATGCCATTATTATTATTATTTACACTTATCATAACTGTAGCAGTGGTCACAAAATCAACAGGAGAACGGAGATTTCTCATGTAGTGACTGGGAAAACTGTGCGGTAGTAAACGTGTTTATGGTAATGTAACCGTACAATACATCGTAGAAGATTAGCCTCTCTTGTCTGCTAAATGAAAATGAAAACCTTCAACCTGTTTTCCACTCAATGACCGGGTCAAGGATGTGATGAATGAAGCCCCCAACTTGCGGCGATGATAGGTAATGTGCCGGCTGCCGATGCCTGTCGCATTGCTCTAGGGCAATGGTTAATGACTGACAGATGAAATGAAGTGATAGTGGAGAGTGTTGCTGGAATGAAAGATGACAGGGAAAACCGGAATACCCGGAGAAAAACCTGTCCTGCCTCCGCTTTGTCCAGCACAAATCTCACATGGAGCGACCTGGATCTGAACCACTGTATCCGGCGGTGAGACGCCGGCGCGCTGCCGCCTTAGCCACGGAGGCTCTATATCTTGTCTACTAAATAGTATTTTGTAAACTATTAATTAAATTTATGTAATAACTGATAATATTTTACCTATATTATAGTATAGATGGTAAAAATAGCGAATATTTAAAACATTATATGAAGTTTGTGTAATGTCTAAATACGAAGCTGGCTTCGAATGGTGAACAAGGAAG
Organism: Anabrus simplex; assembly: GCF_040414725.1. Taxonomy (NCBI): domain Eukaryota; kingdom Metazoa; phylum Arthropoda; class Insecta; order Orthoptera; family Tettigoniidae; genus Anabrus; species Anabrus simplex. The sequence goes on along the minus strand of NC_090265.1, from coordinate 165,343,382 downwards.
GACATTATAGATTGCAGAAATGAAACCCATTGGTATGATTTCTGCTAAAGTTTTAAGACACCCGACTCGGAATAGACGACCAGTCGGGCTAAACGAAGATTCTAAATGTTCCAGTCAATGAAAACAGTTGAGTAACATGGCCCGTAGTGGATATTGACGTCATCAGTGACCGGTGACAATGGAGAGAAATTTTGTATTTTAAAAATGGACCACCATTGATGAGAGCAGTCCACTAGCCCTGTTTTCGGGGGGTCGAGTGACTACCAAAATCACGCGAAAGCGACAGACCCGTATAAAATAAGTCGTGACTCTCGCCCTTTTTATTCCATTGTAGTCTGTCATACTTTCCTGTCATTCGATTATGTTCCGTTGCTGATCATTATTCTGGTTCTTCAACTTGTGTTAGTTACTTTCTGGTTAATTTTTCTGATTTCTCTTTTTTGACTTGTTTGAAACTGCGGTGTACTCTCGGAACATTCAGTTTCTGCGATGGTTATGATTAGTTACGCAGACTATCAAGTATTATTTAGTTACTACGTTTTTCTTACAGCCCACCTGGTTGCCATGATCGCTAAGGCGTCGAGTCTATACGGTCTGATACCGTGGTTAGCCGGTTTGAGTCCCGTTGGTCGAATATGTTTTCACCATCAGATCGTTGACCAGCAGAGCGTGCCAAAAGCCTGCATTCAAATCCAAAACTTTCGCAGTGTTCATATGGAGTGATAATAAGGGCGTGAGGCCTCCGAAGAGGCTTGGTGCAGGTATTTCGAGTTCACGCCGTGTAGACCTGCGCATCTATTTGGAGAAGATGTCACATACACATAGCCTCAGGCCATCGGAATTAAACATTGAAGGTTAAAATCCCCGATCCGGCCGGGAATCGAACCCGGGACCCTTGAGCCAAAGGCCAGTATGCTAACCATTTAGCCATGGAGCTGGATTTAATAGGGAGTGAGAAAATATGGTGTTGTTGATGGTGATTCGTCCATCGAATCTAGACGTTAAACTTTGAGCACACCCGATGGTGCTACTCGACAGGAGTAGGCCATTAGCTGGTATCGGATTTCACCGATATCCTATCCTATCATATGTCCCGATATTGATTTCATTGATTTCTGAAAACGTTGATGTCAGGAAGGGCGTCCGGTCGTAAAACCACGCTACGAAGATTCATTTCGCCTCACATCCAACCCCGCAGAGAAACGGGACAAGAGTTGTACATACACTCTACGTCATTCTTCTTACATTGTTTCACATAGTTCGTTCGTTCGTAATCTGTTTACCCTCCAGGGTCGGTTTTTCCCTCGGACTCAGCGAGGGATCCCACCTCTACCGCCTCAAGGACAGTGTCCTGGAGATTCAGACTTTGGGTCGGGGATACAACTGGGGAGAATGACCAGTATCTCGCCCAGGCGGCCTCACCTGCTATGCTGAACAGGGGCCTTGTGGAGGGATGGGAAGATTGGATGGGACAGGCAAGGAAGAGGGAAGGAAGCAGCCGTGGCCTTAAGTTAGGTACCATCCCGGCATTTGCCTGGAAAACCACTTCGAGGATGGCTGAGGTGGGAATCGAACCCACCTCTACTCAGTTGACCTCCCGAGGCTGAGTGGACCTGAGTACCACTTTTCAAATTTCGTGGCAGAGCCGGGAATCGAACCCGGACCTCCGGGGGTGGCAGCTAATCACGCTAACCACTACACCACAGAGGCGGACGTTTCACATAGTTACCCATCGTTAATATTAAGGAAAGTCACTTGGCGTACTATGATAAGAGTAAATCTAACTTACATGAACTCTGCGTGGCACATCCAGACTTTGAATATTATTAGGCGATAAGTTGTCTGATATGACCAAATGCGAAATTAACCTACTCATGACTTGTCAGAAGCTTAATTCGATACTCTGATGTAAATAATTTATCTAAATATAGGGATACGTTTTAGTAACATTTGTGGAATATATCAAAGTTTGGTATAAAGCCGGGAAAACAATGTCGCCACAACTATTAGCGGGACTTGGACCAAGGACGATCAACTTAAAGTGTGCGCGTTCATCAACAAATCGTCAATTATGATAAAGCGTGTGTTCTGGTGAATAGTCAGGAATCAGTCAAGCAAAATGAAACTGTTTCAGTGAATAAGGAATGACGTCGTTCCTAACCTTTTCAGTAGGAAATTAAATGGTCTTTATTTGCGAAACAATGTGATTCCATGAAACCTGTTGGGATTACCAGTAATCTAGTAAAAGGGTATGTAAATAATGACTTTTTTGTTGTTGTATTTTGGTAATTGTCATTGAGATTTTAATTTTTATGAAGGGGACTCGCACAATGACATGCTAAGTGGGGATGTTTTTATTTTTGTTCGATATTATCTATAATTCAATTCATATGAAAAGTTTATTTAGTAGGATAAAACCTTGGCATTGTACCTCAGCCGCATTTAAATAATGGAAGTGGAAACCAAGGTTAGATCAGAATTCAAATTTGGATCTTCATCAGCTTCTGATCAGCAACCAGGGATAAGAAGAGTGTTCATGACGGAAAATATGAATAAACATGTTTTTTATACAACTGTTACATTAATGCTCAACTAGTAATTTTTGTGTTTTTTCTGAGGTTCATGCATATGATCCAAGGTTGGAGTTCGATTGACAAGTATATTTTTAATATTAATTCAAATCAAGGTTTCAAATGTATGGAGCGTCAGTAGCATATAGGCTATGTGAATTTAATAATATTTCACTTAATGTTTTAATGGTTTCCCCGCTGTGGAGTAAGTTGCAAGTTTTGCGCGTATTAAGAATTACAGTAGCCTATAGCTTACTTAATCTGCGCATTTCGTAGCCCATGTTGATACAGACAAAAGCGAAATGGAGAAGTTAAAATTAAAAAAGAGGTGGCCACTTAGAAGTCAGGGTAACTGACCACTAACCCAGTGGTACTGCGGTCATTCGCACGCTAATTGACAGCAGGTATAAAGGCTATTGCATTTAAAGAACCATATTGTCGTAGAATAATGACCAAGGACACAAACCCTCGGACATATATCTGTTTATATTTAACGTGGATTAACCTTCCGAGGTTTGAATGAAATCCTAGTGAGTTGAAATGTTCTTGGTGTATGTTATTCAGTAAATTTCATCTAATGAGGTGCTGTATGAAAAATTCTCGAATAGTATTTAAAATTAATTTTCAATCACTGGAAGTTTGGGCGTAATTAGCTGGTGTGAAAAATTCCGTTGTTGACCCGCGGTTGGGATTAGGGAGCCTTTGTAGTCGCACATACCTGCCTGCTCTGCCTTTTGCCTTGCTGTAATTGATATGTGTTATGTTCCACGTTCTCCGTCCCTTTTCTCTTCACCCCGTAAATTCCCCCCCGAATCAATATCATCATCATTGTATCGAATGCAGAATTGGAATTCACATTAGCACTTGCTTGTTACCCGCATATAATCAATATATGGTGAATAATATGTGATCAATGCTAGGCTGACATTTCAGTAAGTTCCATCTACCTTGTGGATGCTAGTTCATTTCCTTTATGGGAATAAAACAATCCTCTGAACGCAGTGGGGCTTGAAATTCGGGTTCGACAAATTTGAGTCGCACAGTACTCGACATTCCCTCCCCCAGCCCCTACTAACCAGTTGGAATTGTCAGCTGGTGAAGGGGGGCAGGAGAGCGGTTAGGGTTAGTGGACGTGCGCTGTGGACCAAATAAACTCCCCGTGTTCCTCCACCTGGTGTGCAGCTCCCAAATGACTGGTAAAGCTCATCCTATGACAGAATTATTTAAGGTCCGTATCACACAAGCGGGAAACATATATCTGCACTTTAAATTTCTTCTAATTTTAATCAGACACAGCTTCTGTGTCGCTTGTACTTTTCAGTTGCGACTTTCCACCATATTGCTGTTTAAACGAGGTACATGTACAATGGGACAAGAGCCTTCTGGAGTGCATCAGGACGGGATGAATCCTTTATGAGGCGCCGTAGGGATTTTGTACAGCACAGTGCGTTCACCCATTGAGCCGTATGATATGGATTCCTTCCTCTGTTATGAATAAAACTCTCTCCATAAGGCGACAATTTTAAATAACGTATCGCTAATTTAAGCTTTTTATATGTGTGATTGGAAAAACTGCTTCTGATATTATCAGTGATTGACAACAATCAAAATTATGATTTTGAGTGCCGTGTGAACCTCGGAGAACAGGACGGGGAAGGGTGAATTTCCTCCGCTCACCCTAAGACACGAGTGTCAAAGCTTGCTCGTCGTAAGCGCAGTGCCCGTGTTAAAAATAAACCTGTGCACGAGGGCGCAAGTCTCTTCCCCTCTGTCGGCTTGTACTTCCTCACGTTGCTGACTCAGTGCTGTGCACGCCTAGCGGTGATACGCTCCAGTTACCTGTTTTAGTCTACAAGTAATGGTTGAAACATTCCGCTGCATAGGCTGTGGCATAACGATTGACCCAGTAAAAATTTGTTAGTGTGTGCTTGTGTTCATGCACTTCTGCATCAACATGGTTGCTTGAAGTGGTGCTATTTTGGTTATGTGAACGAATCCGATCCACGAAATGTCACTGTAATATTTATCCCAAATGTAAGAGAATAATTGCTTTTACTCAAATAAAGTGTAAAATCTGCAGTAAATTAAGAAATACCGTCGTTACTAGAGAAATATCTAGCGAAACATGTGTACGTACTTATGGGCTGTAGACAGGGCTCCCTTGTGCTGCATTCCTCTGATCGTGCCATCTTTGGTTTCTTCCTTGAGGTCCAGGGCTAGCATCAACGAATAGGAGTGCTATGTCTGTGAATTCTCATTATCCTTGTCCATATGACTAACGCGGGCAGTTCAAACAGCAAAATAGCATGATTCCTGGACCATTAATAATGAATGAATTAGGGCACAAAATGAATGAGCAACATGAAGGAAACAGGACCTAATTAATTCAAACAACTTCAGTGAGCAGAGATATCACACATGAAAATGTTAGACGAACAAAACACGTACGGAAGCGCTGCGACGTGGCAGAAAAATATAGTTGTGAGGTAGTAAAGTATGTAGGTATATCCATATTATTCTCTACAAGTTAAACATTTCGTACTTTTTTTTTAATTTACCGCAGATTTTACACTTTATTTGAGTGAAAGCAATTATTATCTTCCATTTGGGACAAATAATACCGTGACATTTCGAGAATCGGAATCGTTCACGTAACCTGCTATTTTTATCATAGTTTATTTTCTTTTGTTTATATAAAAATGACGTTTCGCTACAGAAGCGATATGGTAGCGGCATTTTATTCGGCATTATTTTCTTTCATATTTGTTTATAAGAGAATGTATAAGAGAGCATGTTAAGCCCCTAAAAAATAAATGCCTGTTATTTTTCAGGTGCTGCCTGGCAAAGGCGGTATAGACGTCCTTAGTTCCCCCGGAAGGACGTGGGTTCGATTTCCGGTCAGGAGGTCGAAAATGTAAGAAATAAGATTTACACTTCCGGAGGTGCAGATGGCTCTAAGGTTCACTCAGACTACACCAAAAATGAGTACCAGGTTAATTCTGGGGACAAAAGCGGCCGGGCGTGGAGTTGATCTCTCCACCCCACCAAGTACCGAGGTTATGGATGGTTACCTTCTACCCCTCCAAGGGTCTTCCTGGTCTATACGGATCTGACTTTGATTTATTTGTTTTGTACTTCATTGCTTTTGGCAACCTTTAAAGTAGTTAATTATTTTCTTAGTACACGGTGATTACAAAGCATGTTGTTCAGCATATCCCTATATGAAGGAAAATATGCATGTATCGCACGGAGTACCGTAGTTACGAACACGTAATGTACACCCCTCCTTACGCTGTCTCATAACGTCCTGGGCTAGCGCTCGTAACAGATATTTCTCGTGCACGCAGAGCTGTCAGTCAATTCATAACCTTGACATGCCTGTCCTAAGAGGAACAAGAGTAGATTAAAAGGGGAAGGAGGCGACTACCAGGAGCCCTCAACTTGAGGATAGGTAAAAACACCGGGTCTCCTGGCATTGCTCCCACTAACATTTTCGAGAGCCAATTTCAGTTTTCCTAACCCATTTCCCTAGGTCAACGCCTGTATTGTTCCGAGTTCGGTGAATTTAAATCTACGAAACGAAGAGATTCTCTCATTTTTGCACATTTCTGGATCCTTCATTTGACTGAAAGCTCCATTCGCCGGAGTCGATCTCTTCACATTTCTTCTCTGATTAAACTTTCTGAAGGTTATTATTATTATTATTATTATTATTATTATTATTATTATTATTATTATTATTATTATTATTATTATTATTATTATTATTATTATTGTTCCGGGGTTATCCGTGGAACGCAGAGAAGTGAAAGAAGGTGTGGGTTTGAATGGGTATATCTACGATATCAAAGAATAATTTCAAACTTTAAAAAAGTTTATATTTCTTTTCAGATCTCAAACTTAAAAAAATTCTTCACTATGTGAAGGAACAAAATGTCAGGTACAAAATAGCAAACAAGACGAGAAACCCAAGGGTTGGAAATTACAAGTTTTGAGCTTCCAGCTCAATTTACAAGTTTACAACGTCGCAGCGTTTGGTTCGATCAGGAGGGATATCTCCCAAGACACAGTTCAAGAGCACTTTGCTCAAAAGGTTACAAATACTGCCTTCCAAAGGCTCCACTCAATTTTACACAAATATCAGAATTTGACCTAGGAGACTGAGCTCCTAATTCGTTACAGCCTATTCAAGGCAACATTACACACAATCTTACAATTTCTGGCTTCTCTAGGCACAACCTACAAATTACCATTTAATTAACACAGGGGTATCTGGTACCCATACTACTGGGCCTTCGTAAAACAGAAGAAGAGGTCAATATTACTGGCTCAAAGTCAAAATATATGGAGCCAAGTTTCAAAACCCTACTTGGGCTTGTGGCTTGATGATGCAGAGGCTAATCCCACCCTACCGAGGTGACTAGAAGGAAAGGTTAATGAGTGATTTACAGGAGAAAAACAGTTACAAAATCGTAGTCACCTCAAGATAAATTAAAGGGGAACTCGAGAGGGTAACACACTCTCTATCCCCGAATTTACAGTTTAAGTATTTACGAAATTTTACATTACCAAGAAGAAGTTTACATTTTTAGAAAACGGATGGTTACATAGTTAGAAATTAGAACCTTCCCCTCGGGTAAGTTTGCGGAGATAGCTACAGAGCTACACCCACACACACACACACACACACACACACACACACACACACACACACACACACACACACACACACACACACACACAAACACTCAGAAATTCGACGATCAATAAGCCAAGGTAACTTGGAAAAGCGGCAGCTTATGTACACGAGGGGAGGGTTCGAGAAAGCCCTGGACTAAATCCGGACACACCCACTCATTTTTATTGGTAGATAAAATAGGAGCAAGAAAGTTGTGATTTCATGGAAAATAAATACAGAAAATTTCGGATTGGCCATACTCTTAAGCTGGCGGGATGAGCAGGAAGTGTTGCAAACCTTACAGTATCAAAATAAATGAAAGACAAATTCAGTTGAGAAAACCTATAAACACTAAACTTCTTTAAATCACTAATTATTCCACCTTGCACCAGAGTGCATGACCTCAGTTTTTAGTAGAGAGATCTATGGAGAAAAGTTCAAACTTTTTGATGTACATCAAAACAAAACAAAACAAAGAAATCCTATCAGTTTAGGAAACTTTAATAAACATATCAGTAGTGACATCTTCTAGTCAATGTTTCAACTTTATGCATTAGCTGTTTCAAGATTTGTTCGATAGATAGTGCTTCTTTTAAATCTGCGGGGTTGAGGTGTACCTCCCGGTACAATTATTATTATTATTATTATTATTATTATTATTATTATTATTATTATTATTATTATTATTATTATTATTACTATTAATGCGCCGGGGGTACACCTTCTCCGTCCAGTTTAACTGAGCGCCTTCTGTAAGGCCTATGTAAGTGACCTTGAAGTAATGTTATGCAAGATAGGGTTGCAACTGTCAGATGCCTACCATTGGCCTAAGTGCCCCTCTGGCGGGATTAAGGACAATTCATTCTTAAGGGAAAGTTGACTTTCACTGTTAACTAACCTTAGATTTTTTTTTCAAGATTATTTTGATCTTGCGTCGGTTACGTGCCAGAAGCGATCGTGCCGGATGCGATCCGACCATTATCGTGCCAATAGCGACCGAGCGGATAAGCATCGTGCCGCGGTGGCGTGTCAGATGCGACCGTGCCGCATGCGACCCGTGCCACTAGCGACCGCATAATCTGTAACCGTGCCGGATGCGACCGGCGTTGACAAGCAAATTGTGATTTGATAAGTTGTGTCATCACCCAAGATAAGGTAAGCTAAACGAAGTTCAATGCCATTTCAATAAGTCCTATAAGCAGCTACTGCCCCTACTTTACATAACACTTCTGGGGGAAACTCGCTTTACAATACGAAACATGGTGATGCGTTTACGTTTTTACCGGGCGAGTTGGCCATGCGGTTAGAGGCGCGCGGCCCTGAGCTTGCATCTGGGAGATAGTGGGTTTGAATCCCACTGTCGGCATCCCTGAAGATGGTTTTCCGTGGTTTCCCATTTTCACATCAGGCAAATGCTGGGGATGTACTTTAATTAAGACCAGGGCCACTTCCTTCCCATTCCTAGCCCTTTCCTATCCCATCGTCGCCTTACGACCTGTCTGTGTCGGTGTGACGTAATGCCACTAGCAATAAAAAATATCCTAATTCTCTGAAATTATTTACGACTTAGGCCTACTTATTTATCGTGTTCTATTAATACCAGGAGTGTCCGAGGACGTGTTCAGCTTGCCTGGTGCAGGTCTTTCTACCTGACGCCCTTGGGAGGCCTGCGCGTCTGTATGTGGGGTTATGATAATGAAGTAGGGAGAGATGAAACCAGGTTTCGGCACGTAGCCTACTCCTCTCGAGTAATACCTAGGGGTCTGCTCAACGCTTTACGTTTCCATCCGACGGCCGAATCACCATCAACAGCATCATATCCCCTCACTCCATTTGAACACTGCGAAAAGGTTTGGATTTGAATCCCGGCTTTTGGCATGCAATCTAGTGATTAGAAACTGTCTACCACCAACTTTCCTACCCTGCCGGCCAACATTCTGATGGTGAATTTTTTTTCATCCAGGTTAAGTGGCTCAGACGGTTGAGATGCTGGTCTTCCGAATCCAACTTGGCAGGTTCGATCCTGGCTCAGTCCGGTGGTATTTGAACGTGTTCAAATACGTCAGCTTTGTGTCGGTGGATTTACTGGCACGTAAAACAAGTCCTGCGGGACTAAATTCCAGCACCTCGGCGTCTCCTTAAACCATAAAAGTAGTTACTGGGACGTAAAGCCAGCAACATTATTATATTTTTCTTTCGACCAATGGCACTCGAACCTGCTAACAACGGTGTCAGACCTTTATTTTAGAAAAGACCAAGTTAGCTACTTATAAGCAATCTGCCACTTGGTGACAGCCCTTAATGGAGATCAATTGCAAGTGACTGATGGGTCGCATGCGGCACGGTGCTTATCCGCTCGGTCGCTATTGGCACGATAATGACCGGGTCGCATCTGGCACGTAACCCGTGCCGCATGCAACCCATCAATCACTTACATTTAGGGCTGTCACCAAGTGGCAGATTGCTTATCAGTTACTAACTTAGTATTTTCTAAAATAAAGGTCTGATGCCGTGGTTAGCCGGTTCGAGTGTCGTTGGACGAAAAAATTATTATAAATATGTTATTAGCTTTACGTTCCAGTAACTATGTTTCTGGTTTAAGGAGACGCCGAAGTGCCGGAATTTAGTCCCGCAGGAGTTATTTTACGTGCCAGTGAATCCACCAACACGAACCTGACGTATTTGAGCACCTTGAAACATCAACCGGACTGAGCCATGATCGAACCTGCTAAGTTGGAGTCGGAAGACCAGCACCTCAACCGTCCCAACCACTTAGCCCGGATGAAAAGAATTTTCACCATCAGAATGTGGGCCGGCAGGGTAGGAACGCTGGTGGTATGCAATTTGTAATCACTAGATTGCGTGCTAAAAGCCTGTATTCGAATCCAAACCTTTTCGCATTGTTCAAATGGAGTGAGGGAATATGATGCTGTTGATGGTGATTCGTCCGTCAGATGACGACGTAAAGCTTTGAACAGACCCCTTGGTGTTATTCGAGAGGAGTAGACTACGCACCGACACCGGGTTTCACCCTGTCCCTACCTCATTATCATAATCTCACATCCAGAAGCGCAAGCCGTCCATGGGCGTGAGGTAGAAAGATCTGCACCAGGAGAGCCGAATACGTCCTCGGACACTCCCAGCACTAATAAGACACGATAAGTAAGTAGGCCTAAGTCATAAATAATTTCAAAGAATTAGGAAATTTATTGAACAGCTCATCATTCATCAGGTAAGCCGTCAGTAGCTCTCTTTCTGCGTCACATGGCTGGTCCAACTTGCCACGGTCTGAGGTTCGGTTGGAGTCATCCTCTCACATTGGGTATGGTCAGCGGACTGGATCATATCTCCCTCCAGGTTGGTCCATCTCGAGTTTAGCAAGACATCTTCATGGCACAACTGTCAATATTATCAAACAAGTTCGACAAGTAAGCGTTCATTTTGATAATTTCTTAGAATAATATTCTCCCTTTTAAATATTCTATTTGTTTTTCTTTGCGCTATTGCCAATCAATTATCTATATTTGTATAGAATCTTCGGTCTTGTCTTATAGGAATCTACTATTTCAAATTATTTATCTTCTGAAAATTCAACCTGTTCCTTAATTCTTTTTCTTAAGGAATGATTCTTTCGTATCTTTCTCTTTCTTCAACACTTCTAGATAATGAGTTCCGATGAGTTGCTAATCTTGCGTATCGGCTCTATCGGCAAACGTATTTAAATAAATACTCATATATTACGCCGTCCTTATATTTTTTTTTACTGTGCTATAGCAAGTATCTTGCCGTCTTTTCTTATTTTGGACCAGCAATTCTTCAGAAATTCCACTGTAGTGGTGATTATTCCTCTCTTCGAACGCAGTAATAGCGAGTTGCTTCCTATCGCCTCGAATTCAATTTTTCAAGTGTGTCTGTTAATAATGTAAAATAATCTTGTTTTTTGAAACAATTCACCTGACATTGCTCTGTTCTCCTCCGCCTTTTAAAAGTAGACGACTCAAGTTAGTCATGGCCTCCTAATGTATTCATATCTCAAGATTCTCTTGTATACAATCTGGGCCTGTGTGGTATATACCTTTTCTGGACGCCATTTTGTAATACGTCCGAAAATGCAATGGGCACGCATATGAATGTTTGTGTCGTCTTTGGAGCATAAGCAGCCGGCGACAGACTACGCCTTTGGACTGGTGGACCGGCTCGACGACTTCCAAGAATATGCTTGACGACAAGTTAAGGTAGCTAGCGACCGGATTAAGGTCTGGAAAAACCCGCAGGTGAACTCGGCAGGAAAGCAGGAAGGTGACCGTTTGGGGCCCATGCAGATGAAGGGGAATGACCGAAACTTCACTCACTGTGGAAGATCCCTTCAGAGTTTTGAACAAAATTAACAAAGTAGTGTACAGGATACAGTGACGTCGCCGATGGAATGTGATGGTCATCCACCTAGAGCGACTGGCACCTTATCGTGGAGCTACTCGGAATGAGCAGTTTTAAAGGGGGATCATTGTGACAAAGAGGGCCATGCGTGGAAGGGGCCAGAGGAGGGCTACATTTCCAGCGAGAGGTGATATCGTCGGAGCAGCACGATAGTGTGGGAGTGGCAAATTGCTGAGGATCCTGATTAATTCCTTATAAGAATCTGAAACCCTACTGTAAATATAGATGGCACCCAGGATGATCTGGAAGTGGAAACTGCGACAATCTCCCACTAGCCTATTTAAAGAGTGGAGCTAGCGATAATGAGTCAGTCTTGAGTTAGTGGCTACGGAGTTACGGGACGGTCGAGACTCAGGTACAAGTCATTCGGGAATGTGTCATAGAGTAGAAAGTCGGTCTTCATTACAGGAAGTGCCATGTACGAACTTCTCTGTGAAAGAGACTGCGCTTTGAGAGGACGTGTTGGAGAGCAGGAGTTTGACGTGTCATTGAGCGAATGAACTTGTAAATAATTTCAAATCTATTTTGATCTGTACTAAAAGACTTTACCTCCCTGTGTGGTTACTTTAGCATTAGTTTATTTTATTGATGCATCAAATAAAGGTATGGAATTCGAAGAGACTAAAACAACATCGTAACTTTGCTTCCCCTAATTTGTGCCGGGCTCTGCAACTCACCGCTTTTCACTTCTTATTAGAGGTAAGAGTGCGTGCATGCATACATACATACTGTATATACCGGGTGGTCCACCAGCCCCATGCTATCCGGTTTTATGCAACCTTTCACATTCACTACAATTCTGAAAGATATCGGTCCCTCTCCCTAAACCGCGATAATATAACGAGATGAGTGTTCACGGGCTAGAAGACAGCAGCAATCGTGAGCGCCACTATTAATTCATTATGAGTACCTCGAATTAACCCGTAAAATGCGCAGAATGCGTACTTTAAAACAGGAGGTGGACGCACAGAGCGGGAACACGGTATTGTATAGGCTGGAAAGTAGGCGAAGTACGAATAGTGTCGCAGTAACTCTCATGCCAAACGGGCAGGGAGGTATGTGATAGTGAACAGTGCTCGAGGTAGGAGGTTCGAATCCCACATGATAACTTTTTTCAACAACCAGTTGCGTTGGATGTTGTAAGTTTGTGTACTTAATACCGGTATTTTTCACAGACTGATTCATTTATTTCGCCCTGAAAAGAGCCGTGGGTATGGAACTGGGTTGATAGAGGCTAGGAAGCATGCGACAGCATTTCAGTTATTCACGTCGTCTAACCCAGCACCTGCTCGAACTGACGACCTCCGTGGTCGATACAGAGCTGCGCGCGATGTTGTAGGGACCGTTTGGCATCCCTGGCGAAACGGATCGGCATGCCTCGGTGATGAGCTGTCTAAGGTGACAAGAACTGGCTGGCTTCTGTGCATACACCAGTTGTTTTATATGGCCCAACAGAAAAATTCCTGCCTGTGCCTGGTATGCATTCTGTCTAGCTTCTCCATAGATAAGTAACATATCCACTTACTCGTTGCTGGAATACATCTCTAGGCAGTGAATAAACTTTGTGTTGTGTCGGTGCGACGTAAAGCCCCTAGCAAAAAAAAAAACCACTTTGTGTTATGAATTGCTTCGAAGGAGGGGAGTTCGCGCAGTTACAGATCGGGTGATCTGGCGGGCCAGGGGATAGGTCCTCCCCTTCCTATCCATTTATCAGGTTACGTCGCACTGAGATAGTTTCGGACGACCACCACCGCGTGAGGCAGAACTCCATCATACTGAAACCACATCCTGCAGCGGTCAAGGAGTGGCACATGTTCCATTAACGGTGGTAGTTCATTTTGGAGAAACCGCAGATGGCGTTGCCTGGTTCAGATGGCCCTCAAAGAAATGGGGCCCAATGAGGTGATCACCCATGATTCCACACTATACATTAACGCCCCACTGCACCTGAACATCTGTCTGTCGCACCCAATGGGGATTATTCACACTCCAGTAATGCATATTATGGCGATTAACGATTCAATTGTTGTGGAATCGTGCTTCGTCCGTAAATAAGAGAGTCGCTAGATAAGCAGGATCAGTGTCCACATTCTATAGGATCCATTGACAGAACGCCACCCAGACATCGAAGTCATGACCATGGAGCTCTTGGTGTAAGTGCAGATGGTACGGGTAAAACCGGGGGGGGGGGGGATGCAATATCCACATAACAGACGCCCGGCTGATGATCGTCTCCTGTGCAATGGCCCGTGTGCTAGAATGAGGGATACGCCGGATAGCGTCAAACACGACCTCTGCATTGTCAGCAGACGTCACGGGATGATCTCGAACAGGCCGTGTCCTTCCCAGGGATGCAGTATCCCGCAGGCGTCTTTCCACACTCCGAAATATCATGCCCGTGGGTTGTCGTCTGTCCAGATAGGGTTCTTGGTACATGCGTTGTGCCTCGTATGCATTCTGTCTAGCTTCTCCATAGATAAGCAATATATCCACATACTCGTCTCTGGAATACATCTCTAGGCAGTGAATAAACTTTGTGTTATGAATTGCTTCGGAGAAGGGGAGTTCGCGCAGTTACATACTTACCTGCCATCGCATGTTGTTATCGTTCCAATGGGGCATACTTTGCCCTACCTGTGGTTTACAAAGCTTGGAACATGTACGACGTAGCTAACTGGCCACATACCATAATTTCCTCATCCTCATCCAGCCCAGCACCATACCCAATGCAACGATACATACGGTCTTTTAAAGGGTCAAATAAACAAATCAGTCCTTGGAAGCTGTGAGGTATGCAACCTTACCACTTTCCAGGCAACTGGCTGTTAAATATATATATGTTATGTGGGATTCGAACCTACTACTTCGAACACTGTTCACTATCACATATCTCCCCGCCCGCTTGTCATATGAGCTACTGCGATACTTGACCAGTTTCGCCCACTTCCCAGCCTATACAATACCGTGCTCCTGGTCTGTGCGTCCACCTCCTGTTTTGCTGTACGTATTCTGCGTATCTGTACTCGTTTTATGGGTTCATTCGAGGTGCCCATAATGAATTATTAGTGGCGCTCTCGATTTCTGTTGTCTTCTCGTTACTGTACATTACCCCGGTTTAGAGAGAGAGACCGATGTCCTTCAGAATTGTAGTAAATGGGAAGGGATGCATAAAACAGTATCGCAATGGGCTGGTGGACCACCCGGTATTCATACACGCCCATTCGTTATACTGTAGACTGGTATACATTTAAGCATTCAGTCTGCAAGTAGGTTTGTCTGTGAATTAATCAAGACCCTCCGTAATCCTCTATGAACTAGATCTGTGACCTCGTTTAGTTCCACACATGTTAGCATTAAATCATTAAAAATATTTCTAAGCTTTGCCGTCTTTTTCTATTTCTATTTTTTTACCGTGCATGGCCGAGTTCATTATTCTCCTAGATCCCACCACCGAAACCGGATACTTCGTAGTATTGGATGCTGTACTCACGCCCTTCAAACAATAATTTTGAAATTTTCGTATTGTTTTTGTGAAGCAAAAAAAGCCTTCATTTTAATCACTTTCGTCCTGAAAAGCGTAGTACTTGTAAATTGTTATTAATTTATTTAGTCCATGTCCGGACCTTTTGGCTAGTTAGATAATTCCCCATAATTTCAGAATTAACACTATATGTTGTATCTGGGTCATTAGATTTACTACAAGTAACCTACCTACAATTCTACGAATGTGGTTATGGTATTTGTTTCCTGTGGGAATGTTCTCTCTGGTTATAAAATGCTTCGATGATTTATCATATTTGTTTTTTTCAGATACACAGTATTAATTTGTGTTATGTTTCTCGAGTTCCCGGTGAAGTAAAATAAATTCCCGTGCCATCATATATACCTAGAAAATTCAGAATACTTTGATTGTGTGGGTCATATAGAAGATAAAATACAAGTGATGTATGACCCAGCGCATGGGGGCACAGTGAATCATAAGAGGTATCTAAATGAGGCAGTTTCCAAGAGGATGACAGCATGGGTGCGTGGCTTTACAACCACGGGGACTGTACCTGAGTATGATATTGCTCCCACTTCTTTGTGTTAGTCTTCGCTTTCATGCTTCGTATCCAAAGTAACTTTACCAACTCTTGTTCTCTTCCAAAAACAATGGTATTATGTTCGAGAATTCTAGAGAGTATCTCATTTTCATGCCCGTTTTAGCACATTCTTACCTGAACTCCTTTGATGAACTATTGTTTTGCTCTGACCCAGATGGTATTGTGTTTACGAGATTTAAGGAGATCGTCATTTTCACGCCCTTGTGGTCCTTTCTGACCTGACTGCGATGCCTACGGTGTCATTCATATTCAAGCCATTCATTACCCTTTCTTAACCAAGCTCCATTAATGAGCCGCTGTTCTCTTGTGACCTCAATGTTAGGTACCTTAGGTCCTCAAAGGTCGGTGAGTAGTTTATTTTTACACCATTCGGAGTGTGTGCACTATATTTTGTTGATACGTTTATTCTTCGACGTGTTGAACCTCTTTCTTTTCCTCTTCAGTTCAGAGTTTCTAGTGGATGGTTATTAATCCTGCTTCCTTGTAAAACAATTATGACCACCACCACTGAGACTCGTATTAAAATTTAGAACATTAACTCCTATAATCAGTTAAATGCAGCAATGCCGAGCCCTTTAGATTTGTTACTGGAGCAAAGAAAAGGGAAATTGAAAAACTAATTTTGGAGATAAAACCTTGTAATATTTTCCTTACTTTTATTGTAGAAACTTACGTTTCTTCATCCTTTACAACAAACTTTTTCGTTGAATTGTAACTGAAGTTCTTTCATATTGTGTACGAAGACTGTTTAGTAACTTTGCAAACTCGAGGAAGACACGCGGGATAAGAGAAGAACATTGTAATTTCGATCAAGTATAAGTAAAGTTGTCCTTATTTTACTCCATTACATTTCAATTAGCGTTCTGTTTTGATGCAAATTCTCCTGGTTTAACCCTACCTCTCGTTCTGTTAAAAGTTTTAATAATGAATTCAGTGAACTGAGATCCCTATCCTTGCTCTAATTATATGAAAACAATTGATGTAACATCAATTCTTACAAAGGAGGGAAGAAAGGGCAATATACTGTAAGGAACAAGAAGACTAACGGGTGAAAATACATTTCATTTTCCCTAGGGAAGTAAAGGTCCTAATTCCACGTTCTTTGTAATGCTTTCTGGTTCTTTGAATGTTAATTAAAAAATCACGAGGGGAGAGTGGAGAGATGAAAGGACTCTAGAGGAGAAGATCTATCATGTGCATGACAGTCTGTCTGTCGCTAATTTTAAAACAAGTTGTGATAGCCAAGATGTCAACTTTAATTAGAGGAAGGCTGTAGAGGTTCAGGCGGAAGCCAGCGGACGATCCATCTTCCTCAGCCGCTCCGAGATAAGTGCGCACACGGGTTCTTCTTTTGTTTCACGTGTTAGTCTGGCACGAAATTCTCTGTGTAACATCTGTGTATGGTAGAAGATTTATTTTCTTTCCATTGTGGCTTTCCGATTTATTGCTATGGTCATGCCGTTGTCTCACTGCTGTCGCAGACCTATTTCACTGAATCCTACCAACTTACTTTTCCTGACTGAGGTGATAATGCCCGTGAGTGGTACAGGTCTGAATGATGTCAAGAAAGGAATGTATTGAAGGGGGCGAGATTAGGAACATGGAAAAAGAAGGAGAGAATTTATCTAGTACTGAGCTGAAAGTTGGTTGAGTATATATCGCGAGTTAGTACCGAAAATGACCTATTAGAAATGTGAATAATTCGTAGGATAGGTAGAAAAGTAACTTTCCCGATTTTTTAATCATTGCATGGATAATGATAGGTCAAGAGAAAGAGCACTGTCTTAGAAGTGAAGTTTCCATGGTGGGTGGAGTTGTTTAGTTCTTTTTCTGGGTTGAACCGTGTTGTTGCTTACTGTATATTCCGCATGGTTTGCGGACGATTCGAATACATTTCAGTATTATTTGTCAAGGCGTCTGAAATACACCTACTCGGTCCGGAGTAATCGGTCTCCCATGTTGTCATATGTGCCGAATGTACATAAAACAACAATACGGTTCAATCTGGAGGAACTAAATAGCATTGTCTTGCTTGAACAGCACAATTATATTTTGACTTTGTGGTTATTAAATCGTTCGCCATAGCACAAAATGAACTTCTGCATCACATGACGAGGGAGAATAATCCATCTTTCACTTCATCCTCTCTCGGAAATCATCTGCTCCTTAATGACGTTGATATTGATAGACGTCCACCTCTCTCCTCACCTTGCACAGCCGCTAAACCTCTGCAAATTCATGGTACCATGATACCATGTTGTTAAGAAGGCATCACTTCCTTTCTGGATACAGAGGCAACCATTTTGTTTCTCACCAATAAATTAGAAAACTTACTTAAGGACTTACCAAAGTACACAGGGAAATTCATTAGGATTGGATGGAATTACGAAGGAATCAGTGGATCAGTCCATTGTCAGGAAATTAATATATTGTCTCTGGTTGATTAAGCATCCAAAGTTTTATGGCTTATTACATTAATCTGTGGTTACATCCAGAAACAAAAATACAACGGGCGCCCTGGCTCTACAGCCTTGACGATTCTTGGTCTACCAAGTGACCACTATTCAGCCCAAAGGCCTGCAGATTACAATGTGATGCGAGGTCAGCGTCATCAGACCTCTCGGTCGTTTTTCTCGGCTTTCTAGATCGCCGTAGTTACATCTACACATCATTATTAAAATTAGTTGCTCGGCTTAACGAGGCCACTGACGGGCAAGTGAGAAAGGAGTTGTAGTGGAGGGGCTAGTATATAGTCCTTCCCACTACCTTGGGGTCGAGGTAACAACTAAGTTTTCTTCCTTCTCTGGTCTTTTTCTCAGTTATATGGGTTTGACGCTTGTGTGGATTATACCTATTGTTAAGGCCCGTTGCCCAACTATGTAAACGGATGAATTCATATTGCATATTCTTGTGGTGGTTTGTCGTGTGATAATGTTGTGTGTAAGTGAATACGTGTATTAAGACCTTTAGAAACATACAGTCCCTGCCCGAGCGGGAATCGCACCCGAGGCCATATGAACCGAACACTGACCATTCAGCCAAGGAACTGGTCCGAGATGATAACGAAGTAGGAGATAAAAATTGAAGTACAGTAGTACTTACAAAATAATTAAAATCGCACAAACATCGTCTCATTGTAAATGAGATGCTTCACTTTGAGATTTATTTTGCATTCATATATAGTTAAAAAACTGTCGCCCTTTTTTCCATTTTTATTACACGTTCCAGACTGTCGGAATACCAATGCGCGATTTTTTTTTCTGTCTGTGAACTAGTGTCTTTCTCCGTTTTTATTCGTATAACGGTAAAAACATATATTTGGAACGTACCAAATGATGAAGACCTTTTTAGATGCATATAATTTCAAAGTTCTGAATGTACTGGATGTTTGCACGAAGCAACAATCAAAAAGTCCAAATATATCACTGATATTGGGTTTACAAAGAAATGTTGTAGAATTATAAAGGTATAAATGTGATTATAAGTAATATTTTAGAGTGCAACAAAATTTCGGAATTCTGGAATACTCCGTGAAGACCCCGACATCAAGAGTTTAATCTAAAGGCACCACCAACGGTTTTTGGGGTTTTCCTTATCTGATGGTACCGTTCGAGGATCCACCCGGCTTCTGGGATGATGATCTGACAGGCACTCTCTTCCGAGATGAAATACAACTCGTATTCAAATGTATAGGCACCTACTCACCCGATCTTTCTTTGAGCGGTGACTTTGATATCGATATCTATACATCATTAATATCAAGACCTGAAAATGAAAATCCACAGCCTGTTTCCAGTCATACGACCGGGTCAGGAAATGGAATGAATCTAGTGGCGAGGATTGGAATTGTGTTAGGTGACGAAGCCTCTCGCACTCCTCTGGGGCAATGATTAATGATTGACGGATGAAATTAAATTATATTTGAGAGTGTTGTTGGAATGAATGATGACAGGGAAGACTGGTGTACCCGGAGGAAAATCTGTTCCGCCACCACTTCCGTCGAATACAAATCTAATATGGAGTGACCGGGATTTGAACCACGGAACTTAGCGGTGAGATGCCGGCGCGCTGCTGCCTAAGCCACGGAGGCCCCTATCAAAAATGCAATAATCTCATTATTAATGTTTGAGTCCCTCCAGGGCTCTAATGATCTGTAAAAATAATTATTTCCCTTTGGATCTCCTCTTCTCAACCCAGCAAGTGACTGGTTGTGAGTGCAGGCCTCATAGTCCCCTACACTGCTATGAGTGCCACTGCACTCCGGACAATGTTCGCGACATGCTTCCATTCCTTGTGAGATGTGGCTTGGGGTCATTGATGGTACGACGGTGACCCTTAATATACTCCTCGATATTCATGAGCCAGCTTTTTCTTGAGGCAGTCGTGTTGGATCTACTGTTCGATTAGTCGTGGTCACCAGAGAACGAATTAATGAACTATCTGAAGATATTCCAGTCCGAGCTAGTGTGAGCCAAAGAATGTTGTCCCTCCGTTAGCCTTAAATGCTGCTGTCGATGCAGTCACGAAGAAGACATTTGCCGGTCAGCGTGGAGTTCCATATGCTAAGAAGAACAACTTTGTAACTAATCTCGTGCTCACCAAAAATAACGTAGTATTCGCCGATAACGACGCGGAAGCCGACATCTTGAACACCATATTACATACCATGCTGGAGTACTGTTTGTTCGGCAAATATGCCCGAAATATTGCAATGTCGCACTTCTCATGAACGAATTCGTTCGGAACACGATCACCTATAGAAATCCTCGATGTCTGACGTAGACACCAAATTTAGAACACCTCTTAACTCTTGGAAGTCAGCCTTGAGGCGTGTCGACATTTCAGACCCACGCATGAGTACCGGAAGTTAAGTGTCCGAAAGAGACGGAATTCTTCAGTGGAATACTATTATTATTATTCTTTTTCCTTCAGAGGCACAACAAGTGAAGAAATTGCTACGCCTGCCTGTCCAATTCTGCTTTGGATTACCGTTGAGGCCACCACTTTTGTTTTTTGGACCAGCCACCCAACGTACTTCAACGTGTTCCTTGTTCCAAGTGTACTCCTGACAGTGAGGCCTAGTCGCTGACCTATGATGGATCAGTTGCCGAGTCTTTGGTGTTGTTCAAGGTGGCGGCTTCCACATCATTATCGGCGAATATTACGTTACTGCCGGTGGACATTATTTCATTTACAAATTTGTCCTCAGCATAGTGAACTCCATGCTGACCGACAAATGTCTGCCTGATGGTTGTGTCGAAAACAAAATTTAAGACTAACGGGATACAACATTATTTTGCCACCCTTAAGGAATGGAATATCTTCTGATAGTACATTTGAATTGGCTCTTCTTGAAGTGAATTTAAGGACGGGCTAAAGTTCTAACGGATACAAAAAAAATTCAGGTTTAATTACTTCCATTCATGACAGCCATGCTGGTAATTTACTTATTAATTAATTTATTTATTTATGTTGATATCTGCTTTATCACTGGCTTCTTAATTTATGTATTTCTCTTGTTTCCAGTCTGAACTTACTTTCTTGTATATGGTGAATTGATTACAAACCACACAAGATTAATTCAAGAATTTCAGAGCAGAAAATACTGGGTGTAGTGTACTGTACTTCACTGTACATGTTCAAACGTTCAACGTTGAGTTAATAAAATGAAACTCTACCTACGTAGCCCATTTTGGTTGCAGAATAATCAAACTGGTCCAAATATTAACCAATATTGTCAGGTTAGTTCTACAAAACACTTGCAGTCTGACTACAAGTTCCGCACCCTAGAAACTTCAGTGTAGGATTTAAAGAAGCATCGGTGGTTGCAGAGTGGCCTCTGCACTCCGACCTACCAACCGAGCAGAAGAGGGCTGGCCGCGGTTCTGCCGTGGCTCCATGCTTCTGCATTCGCGAGACGCGGTAAGGGTGGTTCCCATCGTCGGCTGTCCTGAGAATGGTTTTCTGTAGTTTTCCATACTCCTGCACAAATGCGAATGCTGGGACAGTTACTAGCATAGGCCACGGCCGCCCACTCCTCACCTTACCGAACATGTCTTTCACCGTATCACATCCCCTTGGCCTGAGGGGCGGTGTTACCACCAAGTAGGCCCGCCGTCCCCCTCAGAGACGGAATAAAAAATATTTAGTTTTAGTAGCAGTTGAAGAAGCGCAGTTTAAATAGCAGTAGGATCGATGATCCGCCTCTGTGGTGTAGTGGTTAGTGTGATTAGCTCTCAACCCCGGAGGTCCGGGTTCGATTCCCGGCTCAGCCACGAAATTTGAAAAGTGGTACGAGGGCTCAAACGGGGTCCACTCAGCCTCGGGAGGTCAACTGAGTGGAGGTGGGTTCGATTTCCACCTCAACCATCCTGGAAGTGGTTTTCCGTTTTCCCCACTTCTCCTTCAGGCAAATGCCGGGATGGTACCTAACTTAAGGCCACGGCCGCTTCCTTCCCTCTTCCTTGTTTATCCCTTCTAATCTTCCCATCCCCCCGCAGGGCCCGTGTTCAGCATAGCAGGTGAGGCCGCCTGGACGAGGTACTGGTCATCCTCCCCAGTTGTATCCCCCGACCCAGAGTCTGAAGCTCCAGGACACTGCCCTTGAGGCGGTAGAGGTGGGATCCCTCGCTGAGTCCGAGGGAAAAGCCAACCCTGGAGGGTAAGCAGATTACGAACGAACGATCGCTGATTCTTATGTTAAGTGACCATAACCAGGGAACGTAGTTCAGGTGCCTGCAATTAGTGCAAGTTGTAAATATGTCCAGATCACTTTCGGAGGAAATTTGTAGTTGGGTGGATTACCGTCTAAGTCGATAATGAAGACGTACTTGAGCAGAAATACGTTGTGAACTGCTTGCTAATGGCAGGCTCAGACGATGACAAAGCCCTCTTGGCCAGCACAAAGCTTTGAGATATTATAATTGTATTCATAGAGGGTTTATATGGAAGCTACGAGTAAAATGCTATTCATGGGTCTCACTGTCCAGATATTAATTCTCTCCATTCCCTACGCGTCGTTATCTTTGAGCGCTTCCAAGTCTCCTGACTCTCAACTCTTAACGAAGAAAGGATGGTACCGTACTGTTATAATCAATCATCGTCGTAAAAGTGAATGATCTCTCGTTTCAATAATGTACTGCACTGGAGCAGTGATAAGTAATTATTGAAATTTTACATATTCTCTGTCTGAATAGATCAGAGTTCAACCTTAGTAATTCTTTAAATTTAGATCAATGCTATTGTACGAGGGTGGTGGTGGTAGCGGCGGTTATTTTCGTTCATAAAAAGAAATGGCGTACGGCTTTTAGTGCCGGGTGTGTCCGAGGACATGTTCGGCTCGCCAGGTGCAGGTCTTTTGATTTGACACCCGTAGGCGACCCGCGCGTCGTGATGAGGATGAAATGATGATGAAGACGACATATACGCCCAGCTCCCGTGTCAGCGAAATTAACCAGTGATGGTTAAAATTCCCGACCCTGCCAGGAATCGAACCCGCGACCCCTGTGACCAAAGGTGAGCACGCTAACCATTTAGCCATGGAGCCGGACTTCTTAAAGAGAAACTTTCTTTCTTTTTCCTTTCTTTCCTTTTTTCTTTCTTTCTTTCTTCCTTTCTTTCTTTCTTTCTTTCTTAATCCATTTATTCCCCAGGATTGGTTTTTCCCACGGACTCAGTGAGGGATTCCACCTCTACCGCCTCAAGGGCAGTGTCCTAGAGCATGATATTTTGGGTTGGTGGATACAGCTGCGGAGGAGGACCAGTACCTCGCCCAGGCGGCCTCACTTGATATGCTGAACAGGGGCCTTGTGGGGGATGGGAAGTTCTGGGGGAGGGGGACAAGGAAGAGGGAAGGAAGCGGCCGTGGCCTAAAATTAGGTACCATCCCGGCATTTGCCTGGAGGAGAAGTGGGAACCGCGGAAAACCACTTCGAGAATGGCTGAGGTGGGAATTGAACCCCCTCGTCTCAGTTGACCTCCTGAGGCCGAGTGGGTTCCTTTCCATCCCTCATACAACTTTTTTTTTTCAAATTTCGCGTCAGAGCCGGGAATCGAACCAGGGCCTCCCGGGGTGGCAGCCAATCACGGTAACCAGTACACCACAGATATAAAGATAGCCAAGTCTCTTTATTTATTGGAAATGAAACAGGAAGAATTCGAAATTCCCGAGGACGAAGATATCGGCAAATTGAAGACAAGGACCACGACATGCATTACAGGGGAAGACTTAGGCTGCGTCCGCACCGGAGGTGGCTGGCTAGGTGCTTAGCGCTTGGGTGGTCGCCTGGATAACTAACACAAGCGAACGAACAAGAACATATGAGACTGGCCGCACCGGGTGCTAAGCTACCTAGCGACTTGCCAAGCAATACCCTAGTGAACGAACGCGTCTCTTTTGCCAGGATAGTTAGCGAGGTGGTTTATCAGCCATCATACACACTGTTTGCTGCATTGTATTGATTTTTGGAGCAAAAAGATGGATGAAGCAATAATAGCGATTGTTTTCAAGAGAGAAACACTCTGGAGTCCGTCTCTGTGGTGTAGTGGTTAGTGTGATTAGCTGCCACCCTCAGAGGCCCGGGTTCGATTCCCGGCTCTGCCACGAAATTTGAAACGTGGTACGAGGGATGGAACGGGGTCCACTCAGCCTCGGGAGGTCAACTGAGTAGAGGGGGATTCGATTCCCTCCTCAGCCATCCTGGAAGTGGATTTCCGTGGTTTCCCACTTCTCCTCCAGGCAAATGCCGGGATGGTACCTAACTTAAGGCCACGGCCGCTTCCTTCCCTCTTGTCTATCGTTTCCAAACTTCCCATCCCCCCACAAGGCCCCTGTTCACCATACCAGGTGAGCCCACCTGGGCGAGGTACTGGTCATTCTCCCCAGTTACATCCTCAGACCCAGAGTCTGAAGCTCCAGGACACTGCACTTGAGGCGGTGGAGGTGGGACTCTCGCTGAGTCCAAGGGGAAAAAACCGACCCTGGAGGGAAAACTGATTACGAACGAACGAGCACTCTGGAATCCATCTGATGGAATGCATAAAAACGTTATTGTTTTAAAGAAGTTATGGTAAGAAGTAGCAGAGGAAGTACAGAAAGACGGTAAGTAGAAGCATTGTAATTTATAATTGCATGTATTATCATTACAAAATGATTTAGTACTTAAGAATCACAGAGAGATATCTTAGTTGGCAATGTGTTTTTAGGAATGATGAATAAAGGACTCCGGTTTATTCATATTGTTGTTTCACACCTACATCTTACGTCGTCGAATAATGTTCTCGGATAATGCATAGTCCGTTTGCCAGTTCCATTAAAATAATCCGTCAAAATATCTCTCGTTCTTACTGCAGAGATTGCGAACCTATATTGTGGTCTTTGAGAATGGTGTTCTATTGAATCAACGATTCCACTTTGAACATTCCAATAGCTATCTCCTGCAGGTAAATGCGCTCATTCATGTGTCATGGCAAAGTTGTGAAGTATGCAGGCTGCTTTTGTAACTGACTTCGCAGTATGCACACTAGTTTATATGGCTTTCAGTAAAATTCTCCATTTCTATGACATTATACCAAAAGCACACTCAACACTCCTTCGAGCTCTTGAAAGAAGATAGTTAAACACAAATTGTCTGTTATCAGAATTTCTTCCACCATAAGGTCTCAGCAAGTAGTTCAACAATGGATAACCACCATCCACTAGTACAAATGGGATTTCGGTATTTGTGCCGGGAATTTCTCTTTGTGGGGGAATGATAAGGCTACTTGATTCTAACAATTGAAACAAAGATGAACTTCTAAAATTGCCTGCGTCGCAAAGCCAACCTTCGCCACGAATGTCTACTGCATTGATCATCAGCTACAGCTTTCAATATAATAGAAAAATATTGTTTATAACTTTAGTGTAAAGAGCCAGTGTTAGAAGAGCACCTTACTATGATGGGTTTCCCATCGATGGCACCGACACAATGTGGAAAGTTCCACTGGCGAAAAAAGTTGTTTGCTATTTCGTACCTTTACTCAACTGTAGGTACTGGCATGTATTCTTGTTTTAGTGTATCCCACAGATTATCACACGTTTCTTTCACTATCTCAGAAGCTGTTGACCGTCCCGTGCGAAAATGAAAAGCCGGAGACCTAAATGATTCCCCAGTAGCCAAATATCTGAAGCAAACAATGTAAAATTTATGTTTTATTCATTTGTATTACTTCCTCAGCTATTTATTGATTTACGAATAATTTATTTTTATTTCATTTTCAGTGAAAACTGTAAAGATAAGATGGAATCATATACGAGCGTACTTTTTAAAACAATGTCGAAAAATTGCAAAGCCACACTGATGATGGCACTGATGATGTATGTACTTCTACATGGCGCTCATTTGAACAATTGAAGTTCCTGCAGAATACTACAGTTCTTTCGCAGAGGGATTTTAATTTACCATCAGACAATGAGACCCATACGACTGCAGATACACCATTATGTACAGATTCGTGTTCTGACACTCCACTACAACCCAAGATGAAAAAACCTTCCATGATTACCTCCAATTCTCAAAGATATGACCAGCTGCTGAAGCCTGAGAGCAAAAAAGTTGAAAAAGGAAAGCGAAAGGGAAGATAATGATGGCCGCCACTATGTTTAGAGTAGTTTGCCCTACATGGCTGAAATCCCAGCAATTCCTAAATTGAAGTTAAAAAGCAGGATCCAAGATCTAATTTTGAGTGAACTCGAATCTTTGCAAGACCTACAGCCTTCAGTCCAACTCCAGCCATCTACATCTAATTCTCGGCAAAATATAATCGACCAGTCTCATCCACAGTCTTCGGAACCAGGTTTCTACGACTATACGGATTTATCACCACATACTCTGACTTCATATGTTCAGACGTAGAATTAATTACTGTAATCGGTTTTTGTGTTGTTATCATTTGGATTTGAATTTATATTTCCTATTTAAATAAATGAATGTTATTAACAGTTCCGTACTGGTGTTATACATACAGTATTACTTACCTCAATGTAACCACTAAACGTTCCTCAAGTGATAGGCATGATCTGTAAATAGTATCCTGCTTTTGAAACCGTTCCTTTAGCTTAGTAAGCGGAATATTGAACGTGTTTGTGTTCATTCTCAAATACTCGCAGAATTTACCTTCATACTTCCGTAACTGTTTGTATAGAAGGTTATTACTCTCGAGCGATTAACATGATGCACCCAACACGTTTGTCAAGAAAACAAAACATACTTCGAATAAGTATTTTCAGACAGAGGTATTTTTCTTCTTAACTTTGAAAGAGACATTTTGATGTACACTGTTTATCGAGCAAATACGGACTAATCTAGGTGCCTAGCGTTAGTGTGGCCAGTGTGTATCTAAGCACCATGCAGTCAGGCGACCACTCAAGCGCTAAGCACGTACCCAGCCACCTCCGGTGCGGACGCAGCCTAAGTACTTCTCATAAACCTCGCATTCTAGGGGCAGATGAGAACAAGGGTTAACCAAGAGAAGTCTGATGGAAAGAATGAAGTAGCTTAGCCTCACCCAAGCACCCTCACCCAGACTGAGCGAATGACGAACACGCCGCTACACATCATAAGTTGCCAGTCGCTCGGGGATCAGTAAATGGTGACAGGACTTGTTGATTTAAATGTTAGATTATATGCAATATATACTAGTGACATCTGTAGGATTGCGTCGAATCATTGCTGGCATCCATGTGCAAACAAACGTCTGATCTGTTCGTGGCGTTTTGTATTTAAATTGCCTTGTTACTTCCACCGTGTATTAAACGTCAAGATACAGTCTTGAACTCCTCTTCCTAGTGATGTAATGCACTGATAACTTAAACACTTCCAAGTTCCGGATCTAAAATATTACTTTATGAGTAGGGAGCAATAATAACATGATAGTCAACCAACAATCTATATTCAAGGAAATATATCACAGAGTTGTTATATCTATATACTAGCAAGATACCCGTGCTTCGCTACAGTATTATACTGAAATTTGTAATTGTATGCTTATTGTTTTAGATATATAATCCGCCGAAATTCGCGATCTGACTCGTTTTCTGCGAGAATCCGCCAAAATTCGCGATCTGCCTCGTTTTCTGATAGATTCCGGAACGTTTCCTCCCATTTTTCAATCTCTCTTTCCAGCAATCGATTTTGTACTTCCCCAGCTAGGTCCAGGTATTCCACCCAGTTAGTTGGGTCCCTAAATCTTTGCCATCTTTTCCTATAAGCATTTTTAATATGGATCAAATCCTTCAGGGGATCTGTCGTGGTGTCGTCTTGGGTGCCTTGGCGCTAGCCTACTGAACCCGCGGCCGGACTGCATTCTTAGTCATTAGCCGTCCAGGACCCGTTTCCAGCGTGGTCCGCACATGTGACGACGGTCCAGAACATTATTATTATTATTATTATTATTATTATTATTATTATTATTATTATTATTATTATTATTATTATTATTATTATTATTATTATATGTTCTGGACCCCACAGCAATATGCAAGACCGCTACTTGGCAGTAAATTACATCTGCTGCCATTGTCATTGTTGACAATGTGACCAGCACCATTGTCGCGCGTAGGCAAGTGTGCGGGATTTCTGGCGATACGAATGACATACCTCCGTGTGTTATTGACCTTATTATAGAGGTGAAAAATTTGACGGCCAATCTCATTCCTATCGTTTATTTCAAATGTGTTTAAATTTTTATTTATATGCCAGGAGAATCTACTGTAATCTAAGAACGTTCTCCGAAGGAAAAGATGGCTGTTGAAATAGAACCCAGGAAAGATTAAAAATGATCGGTTTATGATCAGAATAAGTACATCGAATGTCTACAGCCTGTTTCCTATCATTCGACAGGATCAGGGATGGAATGAATCAAGCCCCATCTAGCGGCGACAATAGGAATTGTGCCGGCTGCCGAAGCTCCCCCCTGGGGCAATGATCGATGAGTGACAAATGAAATGAAATATTGGACAGTGTTGCTGGAATGAATGATGACATGGAAACCCGGAGTATCCGGAGAAACACCTGTCCCGCCTGCATTTTGTCCAGCACGAATGTCACATGGAGTGACCGGGATTTAAAACACGGAACCCAGCTGTGAGAGGCCGGCGCGCTGCCGCCTGAGCAACGGAGGCTCCTTATAAGTACATTATGAACAGTAAAATCAAATTGGTCTCACCTCCCTTTACACACCACCGCCGTTAAGTTTATTTACCCCCCCCCAAAAAAAATTAAAAGAAGGCGTGTTTCTTTATGTTTAAAGGAGATTCCAAATACCAATGTTCACATTTAATACCTTCAGCTTTGAGATATAAGTATCCCCTTGAAAATAATTCACTTTTTTTAACTTCCTTTCACACTCCCCCCCCCCCCCGCTCACAAAGTGATATTAAGGCAAAAAATACTTGTTCCTTTTATAGTAAAGGATCTTCTAAATACCAATTATCACCACTCCAACGTCTTCAGTTTTTTTATTTATATGTCCTCATGAAAGGAATTCAACTCCTTTTCACTCCCGTCAACCCAAGATTGTTTCCCCCCCCAAAACGCGCTTTTCTTTGTTTTTAAAGAAGATCAAAATACCAATTTTCACGTCTGTAACAACTTTAGTTTTCACTAGATGTATGTATTCTCATACAATTAAGTCAATTAATTTTTTCAATCCTTTAACCCCCCAAACCCCCTTCATTGGATTTTTCCGAGAATACGTGTTTGCTTACTTTTAAAGCAGATTCCAAAAATCAAATTTCACGTGTGTAACATGTACATTTTTGAGATATCAGTAGCCTAATTAAAAGAATTCAACACCATTTTCAGTCACTACCCAAGTGGTGTTTCCGAAAACTAAAAATACACGTTTCTTTATTTTTAATAGAATTAAAAAATTACCATTTTACACTTCTGTAACATGTTAAGTTTTTTGAGATATACTGTAGAAATTCTCATTTTAAAATTTCACCCGTTTTTAGTTCCCCTTAAGTGGAGTTTCCAAAGACAAATCACCTATGTTTCTTTACACTTACAGGAGATTCCAAACACCCACTTTTATGTCTGTAACATTTTACGCTTCTCAGATATTCTGTAGATATAGTCCTTCAAAAACTTCACCCCAATTTGCCACTCCTGTTTAACCGCCATTAATTGAATTTTCCAAAAGCAAAAATATACGTTTTTCTTTATTTTTAAAGGAGATCCCATTTAAAATTTTCAGTTCTGTAATATCTTCAGTTTCTGAGATATATGTATCCTCATTAAAGGCATTCAACCCATTATTCACCCTTGTACACCCCTCCTATTGGGATTTAGAGAAAACAAAGAAATACGTGTTCCTTTATTTTTAAGGGAGATTCTAAACACCAATTTTTACATCTGTAAACGTTTAAAGTTTTAAGATGTAGACACACTTTTTTTTAAATTCACCCCCTTTTCACCCCCCCCCCCCATTATTTGGATTTTCCAAAAACGAAAAAATACCTGTTCCCTAATTTTTAAAGTAGATCCCAAATACCAATTTTCAGGTCTGTAATATCTTCAGGTTCTGAAATATAAGTAGCCTCATTAAAGGCATTCAACCTGTTTTTCACCCTTTTCCACCCTTCCTATTAGGATTTTCCGAAAACAATAAAATACGTGTTTCTTTATTTTTAAAGGAGATTCTAAATACCAATTTTTAAATCTCTAAACTTTAAAACTTTTGAGATATAGATGCACTCATTTTAAAAATTAACCCCCCTTTTCACCCTCGCATTAATTGGATTTTCCAAAAACAAACAAATATGTGTTTCTTTATTTTTGAAAGCGATCAAAAGTACCAATTTTGAAATCTGTAATATCTTCAGTTTCTGAGATATAAGTATTCGCTTTAAAGTCATTCAACCCATTTTTCACCCCTTTTCACCCCTCCTATTGGGATTCCGAAAACAAAAAAATACGTGTTCCTTTATTCTTAATGAAGATTCTAAATACCAATTTTTACATCTCTAAACTTTAAATCTTTTGAGATATAGATGCACTCATTTTAAAAATTCACCCCCCCTTTCACCCTCGCATTAATTGGATTTTCCAAAAGCAAAAAAATATGTGTTTCTTTATTTTTGACAGCGATCAAAAGTACCAATTTTGAGGTCTGTAATATCTTCAGTTTCTGAGATATAAGTAGCGGTATCCTGATTAAAGGCATTCAACCACTTATTCACCCTTTTTCACCCCTCCTATTGGGATTGTCTGAAAACGAAAAAATACGTGTTTCCTTATTTTTGAAAAAGATTCTAAATACCAATTTTCACATCTGTAAACTTTTAAAGTTTCGAGATATAGACATACTCATTTTAAAATTTCACTCCCCTTTTCACCCCCTTAGCGACGGAATATCCAAAAATCCTCTCTTAGCGAGCACCTACATCTTAATATGAATATATCCCCAAAATTTCATTTCTTTATGTCCAGTAGTTTTGGCTCGGCGATGATGAATCATCAGTCAGTCAGTCAGTCAGTCAGTCAGTCAGTCAGTCAGTCAGTCAGTCAGGACAAGCTACTTTAAGTACCTACTTTAAAAGTTTACAGATGTGAAAATTGGTATTTAGAATCTTCTTCAAAAATAAGGAAACACGTATTTTTTTGTTTTCAGACAATCCCAATAGGAGGGGTGAAAAAGGGTGAATAAGTGGTTGAATGCCTTTAGTCAGAATACCGCTACTTATATCTCAGAAACTGAAGATATTACAGACCTCAAAATTGGTACTTTTGATCGCTGTCAAAAATAAAGAAACACATATTTTTTTGCTTTTGGAAAATCCAATTAATGCGAGGGTGAAAGGGGGGGTGAAATTTTAAAATGAATGCATCTATATCTCAAACGTTTTAAAGTTTAGAGATGTAAAATTGGTATTTAGAATCTTCATTAAAAATAAAGGAACACGTATTTTTTTGTTTTCGGAATCCCAATAGGAGGGGTGAAAAGGGGTGAAAAATGGGTTGAATGACTTTAAAGCGAATACTTATATCTCAGAAACTGAAGATATTACAGATCTCAAAATTGGTACTTTTGATCGCTTTCAAAAATAAAGAAACACATATTTGTTTGTTTTTGGAAAATCCAATTAATGCGAGGGTGAAAAGGGGGGGTTAATTTTTAAAATGAGTGCATCTATATCTCAAAAGTTTTAAAGTTTAGAGATGTAAAAATTGGTATTTAGAATCTCCTTTAAAAATAAAGAAACACGTATTTTATTGTTTTCGGAAAATCCTCATAGGAAGGGTGGAAAAGGGTGGTGAAAAACAGGTTGAATGCCTTTAATGAGGCTACTTATATTTCAGAACCTGAAGATATTACAGACCTGAAAATTGGTATTTGGGATCTACTTTAAAAATTAGGAAACAGGTATTTTTTCGTTTTTGGAAAATCCAAATAATGGGGGGGGGGGTGAAAAGGGGGTGAATTTAAAAAAAAAGTGTGTCTACATCTTAAAACTTTAAACGTTTAAACATGTAAAAATTGGTGTTTAGAATCTCCCTTAAAAATAAAGGAACACGTATTTCTTTGTTTTCTCTAAATCCCAATAGGTGGGGTGTACAAGGGTGAATAATGGGTTGAATGACTTTAATGAGGATACATATATCTCAGAAACTGAAGATATTACAGAACTGAAAATTTGTAAATGGGATCTCCTTTAAAAATAAAGAAACACGTATATTTTTGCTTTTGGAAAATTCAATTAATGGCGGTTAAACAGGAGTGGCAAATTGGGGTGAAGTTTTTGAAGGACTATATCTACAGAATATCTGAGAAGCGTAAAATGTTACAGACATAAAAGTGGGTATTTGGAATCTCCTGTAAGTGTAAAGAAACATAGGTGATTTGTCTTTGGAAACTCCACTTAAGGGGAACTAAAAACGGGTGAAATTTTAAAATGAGAATTTCTACAGTATATCTCAAAAAACTTAACATGTTACAGAAGTGTAAAATGGTAATTTTTTAATTCTATTAAAAATAAAGAAACGTGTATTTTTAGTTTTCGGAAACACCACTTGGGTAGTGACTGAAAATGGTGTTGAATTCTTTTAATTAGGCTACTGATATCTCAAAAATGTACATGTTACACACGTGAAATTTGATTTTTGGAATCTGCTTTAAAAGTAAGCAAACACGTATTCTCGGAAAAATCCAATGAAGGGGGTTTGGGGGGTTAAAGGATTGAAAAAATTAATTGACTTAATTGTATGAGAATACATACATCTAGTGAAAACTAAAGTTGTTACAGACGTGAAAATTGGTATTTTGATCTTCTTTAAAAACAAAGAAAAGCGCGTTTTGGGGGGGAAACAATCTTGGGTTGACGGGAGTGAAAAGGAGTTGAATTCCTTTCATGAGGACATATAAATAAAAAAACTGAAGACGTTGGAGTGGTGATAATTGGTATTTAGAAGATCCTTTACTATAAAAGGAACAAGTATTTTTTGCCTTAATATCACTTTGTGAGCGGGGGGGGGGGGGAGTGTGAAAGGAAGTTAAAAAAAGTGAATTATTTTCAAGGGGATACTTATATCTCAAAGCTGAAGGTATTAAATGTGAACATTGGTATTTGGAATCTCCTTTAAACATAAAGAAACACGCCTTCTTTTAATTTTTTTTTGGGGGGGGGGGTAAATAAGCTTAACGGCGGTGGTGTGTAAAGGGAGGTGAGACCAATTTGATTTTACTGTTCATAATGTACTTATAAGGAGCCTCCGTTGCTCAGGCGGCAGCGCGCCGGCCTCTCACAGCTGGGTTCCGTGTTTTAAATCCCGGTCACTCCATGTGACATTCGTGCTGGACAAAATGCAGGCGGGACAGGTGTTTCTCCGGATACTCCGGGTTTCCATGTCATCATTCATTCCAGCAACACTGTCCAATATTTCATTTCATTTGTCACTCATCGATCATTGCCCCAGGGGGGAGCTTCGGCAGCCGGCACAATTCCTATTGTCGCCGCTAGATGGGGCTTGATTCATTCCATCCCTGATCCTGTCGAATGATAGGAAACAGGCTGTAGACATTCGATGTACTTATTCTGATCATAAACCGATCATTTTTAATCTTTCCTGGGTTCTATTTCAACAGCCATCTTTTCCTTCGGAGAACGTTCTTAGATTACAGTAGATTCTCCTGGCATATAAATAAAAATTTAAACACATTTGAAATAAACGATAGGAATGAGATTGGCCGTCAAATTTTTCACCTCTATAATAAGGTCAATAACACACGGAGGTATGTCATTCGTATCGCCAGAAATCCCGCACACTTGCCTACGCGCGACAATGGTGCTGGTCACATTGTCAACAATGACAATGGCAGCAGATGTAATTTACTGCCAAGTAGCGGTCTTGCATATTGCTGTGGGGTCCAGAACATATAATAATAATAATAATAATAATAATAATAATAATAATAATAATAATAATAATAATAATAATAATAATGTTCTGGACCGTCGTCACATGTGCGGACCACGCTGGAAACGGTTCCTGGACGGCTAATGACTAAGAATGCAGTCCGGCCGCGGGTTCAGTAGGCTAGCGCCAAGGCACCCAAGACGACACCACGACAGATCCCCTGAAGGATTTGATCCATATTAAAAATGCTTATAGGAAAAGATGGCAAAGATTTAGGGACCCAACTAACTGGGTGGAATACCTGGACCTAGCTGGGGAAGTACGAAATCGATTGCTGGAAAGAGAGATTGAAAAATGGGAGGAAACGTTCCGGAAACTATCAGAAAACGAGTCAGATCGCGAATTTTGGCGGATTCTCGCAGAAAACGGGTCAGATCGCGAATTTCGGCGGATTATATATCTAAAACAATAAGCATACAATTACAAATTTCAGTATAATACCGTAGCGAAGCACGGGTATCTTGCTAGTATAGATATAAAGTAGCTTGTCCTGACTGACTGACTGACTGACTGACTGACTGATTCATCATCGCCGAGCCAAAACTACTGGACATAAAGAAATGAAATTTTGGGGATATATTCATATTAAGATTTAGGTGCTCGCTAAGAGAGGATTTTTGGATATTCCGTCGCTAAGGGGGTGAAAAGGGGAGTGAAATTTTAAAATGAGTGTGTCTATATCTCAAAACTTTAAAAGTTTACAGATGTGAAAATTGGTATTTAGAATCTTCTTCAAAAATAAGGAAAGACGTATTTTTTTGTTTTCAGACAATCCCAATAGGAGGGGTGAAAAAGGGGTGAATAAGTGGTTGAATGCCTTTAATCAGGATACCGCTACTTATATCTCAGAAACTGAAGATATTACAGACCTCAAAATTGGTCTTTTTGATTGCTGTCAAAAATAAACACATATTTTTTTGCTTTTGGAAAATCCAATTAATGCGAGGGTGAAAGGGGGGGTGAATTTTTAAAATGAGTGCATCTATATCTCAAAAGTTTTAAAGTTTAGTGATGTAAGAATTGGTATTTAGAATCTTCATTAAAAATAAAGGAACACGTATTTTTTTGTTTTCGGAATCCCAATAGGAGGGGTGAAAAGGGGT
Source organism: Anabrus simplex (assembly GCF_040414725.1). Classification (NCBI taxonomy): domain Eukaryota; kingdom Metazoa; phylum Arthropoda; class Insecta; order Orthoptera; family Tettigoniidae; genus Anabrus; species Anabrus simplex. The sequence continues at coordinate 165,308,036 of NC_090265.1, read as the reverse complement.
GAAGAATGGGTTGAATGACTTTAAAGAGAATACTTATATCTCAGAAACTGAAGATATTACAGATCTCAAAATTGGTACTTTTGATCGCTTTCAAAAATAAAGAAACACATATTTGTTTGTTTTTGGAAAATCCAATTAATGCGAGGGTGAAAAGGGGGGTTAATTTTTAAAATGAGTGCATCTATATCTCAAAAGTTTTAAAGTTTAGAGATGTAAAAATTGGTATTTAGAATCTCCTTTAAAAATAAAGAAACACGTATTTTATTGTTTTCGGAAAATCCTCATAGGAAGGGTGGAAAAGGGTGAAAAACAGGTTGTATGCCTTTAATGAGGCTACTTATATTTCAGAACCTGAAGATATTACAGACCTGAAAATTGGTATTTGGGATCTACTTTAAAAATTAGGAAACAGGTATTTTTTCGTTTTTGGAAAATCCAAATAATGGGGGGGGGGTGAAAAGGGGAGTGATTTAAAAAAAAAGTGTGTCTACATCTTAAAACTTTAAACGTTTACAGATGTAAAAATTGGTGTTTAGAATCTCCCTTAAAAATAAAGGAACACGTATTTCTTTGTTTTCTCTAAATCCCAATAGGAGGGGTGTACAAGGGTGAATAATGGGTTGAATGCCTTTAATGAGGATACATATATCTCAGAAACTGAAGATATTACAGAACTGAAAATTTGTAAATGGATCTCCTTTAAAAATAAAGAAACACGTATATTTTTGCTTTTGGAAAATTCAATTAATGGCGGTTAAACAGGAGTGGCAAATTGGGGTGAAGTTTTTGAAGGACTATATCTACAGAATATCTGAGAAGCGTAAAATGTTACAGACTTAAAAGTGGGTATTTGGAATCTCCTGTAAGTGTAAAGAAACATAGGTGATTTGTCTTTGGAAACTCCACTTAAGGGGAACTAAAAACGGGTGAAATTTTAAAATGAGAATTTCTACAGTATATCTCAAAAAACTTAACATGTTACAGAAGTGTAAAATGGTAATTTTTTAATTCTATTAAAAATAAAGAAACGTGTATTTTTAGTTTTCGGAAACACCATTTGGGTAGTGACTGAAAATGGTGTTGAATTCTTTTAATTAGGCTACTGATATCTCAAAAATGTACATGTTACACACGTGAAATTTGATTTTTGGAATCTGCTTTAAAAGTAAGCAAACACGTATTCTCGGAAAAATCCAATGAAGGGGGTTTGGGGGGTTAAAGGATTGAAAAAATTAATTGACTTAATTGTATGAGAATACATACATCTAATGAAAACTAAAGTTGTTACAGACGTGAAAATTGGTATTTTGATCTCCTTTAAAAACAAAGAAAAGCGCGTTTTTGGGGGAAACAATCTTGGGTTGACGGGAGTGAAAAGGAGTTGAATTCCTTTCATGAGGACACATAAATAAAAAAACTGAAGAGGTTAGAGTGGTGATAATTGGTATTTAGAAAATGCTTTACTATTAAAGGAACAAGTATTTTTTGCCTTAATATCACTTTGTGAGCGGGGGGGGGGGGGAGTGTGAAAGGAAGTTAAAAAAAGTGAATTATTTTCAAGGGGATACTTATATCTCAAAGCTGAAGGCATTAAACGTGAACATTGGTTTTTGGAATCTCCTTTAAACATAAAGAAACACGCCTTCTTTTAATTTTTTTTGGGGGGGGGGTAAATAAACTTAACGGCGGTGGTGTGTAAAAGGAGGTGAGACCAATTTGATTTTACTGTTCATAATGTACTTATAAGGAGCCTCCGTTGCTCAGGCGGCAGCGCGCCGGCCTCTCACAGCTGGGTTCCGTGTTTTAAATCCCGGTCAATCCATGTGACATTCGTGCTGGACAAAATGCAGGCGGGACAGGTGTTTCTCCGGTTACTCCGGCTTTCCATGTCATCATTCATTCCAGCAACACTGTCCAATATTTCATTTCATTTGTCACTCATCGATCATTGCCCCAGGGGGGAGCTTCGACAGCCGGCACAATTCCTATTGTCGCCGCTAGATGGGGCTTTATTCATTCCATCCCTGATCCTGTCGAATGATAGGAAACAGGCTGTAGACATTCGATGTACTTATTATGATCATAAACCGATCATTTTAAATCTTTCCTGGGTTCTATTTCAACAGCCACCTTTTCCTTCAGAGAACGTTCTTAGATTACAGTAGATTCTCCTGGCATATAAATAAAAATTTAAACACATTTGAAATAAACGATAGGAATGAGATTGGCCGTCAAATTTTTCACCTCTATAATAAGGTCAATAACACACGGAGGTATGTCATTCGTATCGCCAGAAATCCCGCACACTTGCCTACGCGCGACAATGGTGCTGGTCACATTGTCAACAATGACAATGGCAGCAGATGTAATTTACTGCCAAGTAGCGGTCTTGCATATTGCTGTGGGGCACAGAACATATCATAATAATAATAATAATAATAATAATAATAATAATAATAATAATAATAATAATAATAATAATAATAATGTTCTGGACCGTCGTAACATGTGCGGACCACGCTGGAAACGGGTCCTGGACGGCTAATGACTAGGAATACAGTCCGGCCGCGGGTTCAGTAGGCTACCGCCAAGGCACCCAAGACGACATCACGACAGATCCCCTGAAGGATTTGATCCATATTAAAAATACTTATAGGAAAAGATGGCAAAGATTTAGGGACCCAACTAACTGGGTGGAATACCTGGACCTAGCTGGGGAAGTACGAAATCGATTGCTGGAAAGAGAGATTGAAAAATGGGAGGAAACGTGCCGGAATCTATCAGAAAACGAGTCAGATCGCGAATTTTGGCGGATTATATATCTAAAACAATAAGCATACAATTACAAATTTCAGTATAATACCGTAGCGAAGCACGGGTATCTTGCTAGTATTACATATAGCGCTGTGTACAGTCATGGATTTCTCGCAATCACTGCTATCTGCAATTTTCAGGGGTATGGGCAGACAATTTCAGTGATAAATGTAGTATAATCATGTATATTATTTTCATCAATTTCAGTGATAACTAATTAACATCGTCACTTTATTCTTAGCATGACGATCTTGATTGAAATTCTGACTAAAGCATGCGAAATGTTTTCATCGAAAGACACGATTCACTCCCTATGGCTTATTATTATTAGCGTATAGTAACGTACACAAAACAATATAAATGAACAGTACGGAAAATTAATATTATATAAATAAATACAAAATGTACACATTATAACAGCGAAAACAGTCATGCAAGCAAAAGGGTTCAAAGAGTTAGATCTGAATTCTCTAGTCATTGTATGGCCTCAGCAGAAGCCACCACAAAGTCCTGGATGGATCCAACGAATGCCCTTCCAACGCATTCCGTGACAATATGGTCGATAGTCTGCTTAACTGCACCACAGTCAAGGATGGAGAAGATCTTATACCCCATTTATCCGCATCTCCCACGGTTAGTACGGTTGAGTGCGGGGAATAGTCTACGCCCGCTGTATCCTCTGTCTGTAAATAGGTAGCACTCTAAGGTGGTGAACCTTGGAAATAATAATCCAAAAATGGAATTAATTATTTAAAAGATAGGTTTATGGATGGGAAAGGTATGAGCATATCAGGTGATGGGATCTAGCAGAATGAAAACCAGTAATTAAATAAACAAATCAAATTTTAATAACAGCAAAAGCTTTAAATTAAAAAAAATATATCTGATACGAGTAACAAGTTGGGAGAAAAGAGGTGGGAGGCGAGAGTGGATGTTATGCAATATAATAGTGAAGTTAACTGGAAAAGGTAAATGTTGAACAATAACAAGTAATTCGGAATTCATGTCACATTTGAAGAATTTAACCTTGGAAGAGATTTGAAGCTGCAGTAAAACTCGAGAAATTTGCTATGACTAATTTTACTTAAAGTGAGTCTGTAACATTCTTATTGCAGACAACACAAATTAGTGTAAACTAAATTTGAAATGCTAGTCCAGCTATGTTTCCTTAGTAGAGAGACTTTAGAATAACATTGAAAAATTGTATATTGAAGTTCGTTCACTTAATTTGCAAGGAATATTCCAAATTCACGCATAAATTTTGTAGCGGTACTAGACTTCATTGAAGTTGTAAAATCTTCTTGATAGACAGGTAAATCTTGAATCTGGAAGACATGTTGAGCGAAGCAGGTTGATGCGGCCATTATCGGAGCCGGAGCGGCGACAACATAAGGCGGAATGACGTGGTGTTTAACTAGCTTGCAGGCAGTTGTGGAGAGGTGAGAAGTGGCAGAGAGACACTCGGTGCACGCCGTAAGTAGAATGAACAGTGGACGTGGCTAAGATAAATAAAATAACGTTTTGAAGATTAAAGAAATATTTAAGAACTAACTGATGTACCCGTGCTTCACTACGGGATTCTCAGAAAGGCTGTCTTTGTGGTTTTCCTAACTGAAGTCAACTTAGGCCATTACAAAAACGTCAGTAGGAATGTAGCGATTAAAAGCTATGTTATCATATTAAGGTCCGGCTCCATGGCTAAATGGTTAGCATGCAGGCATTTGGCCCAGGAGTTCCCGGGTTCGATTTCCGGCTGGGTCAGGGATTTTAACTTCATTGGTTAATTCCAATGGCTCGGAGGCTGGGTATATTTGCCGTCTTCAACATTAGAATTCATCGTAGGTAGGACCCCATCCTCACAGACATGCCGGTCGCCTATACGGTGTCAACTCTAAAGTAGTCCACCAGACCTCTTCGGAGGCCACACGGCATTATTATTATTATTATTATTATTATTATTATTATTATTATTATTATTATTATTATTATTATTATTATTATTATTACGAACCAGAGGAAAGGCATACTAAAGAAGAAAGTTATATAATTCCCCAGCTAGTTCCCGCCAATATTCAGGCGGGCTGTTATACTCGGTACGACCGGGTAAGTTGGCCGTGCGGTTAGGGGCACGCAGCTGGGATCTTGCATGTGGGAGATAGTGGGTTCGAACCCCACTGTAGAGAGCCCTGAAGATGGTTATCCGTGGTCTACCATTTTCATGCAAATGCTGAGGCTGTACCATAATTATGGCCAGAGCCGTTTCCTTCCTACTCCAAGCCCTTTCCTATCCCATTCCGCCATGTGTCCTATCTGGGTCGGTGCGATGTAAAGCAAAATTTAAAAAAATACTCGGTATACAACAGTAACATCTATCGGATTTTTTTTTTTTGCTAGCTGCTTTACGTCGCACCGACACAGATATGTCTTATGGCGACGATGGGACAGGGAAGGGCT